>NC_071441.1:34597992-35797992 GCF_017976375.1 Cuculus canorus | reverse complement strand
CAACACTAGTTTTGAAATCTTTTTTTCTTCTAACCAACACTTAGTTATATTGTGTAACTTCTGAATTCTGTCCAGTATTTCACAAATTGCTAAATGGATCTATCTCCCTGAAGGTTAAAACCATATAAGAGTTTACTGACACACCCACAGCAGTCAGTGTTACAGCTCGGATCCTTGCGATTCCCAAGAAATTACTGTTAGCAGCACAAGCCTCTCCCTGCAAAAAGCCAGAAAACCCAGCCTAATCCTGCGACTCTTTTCATGACTCCCCAGGCATGCCAAGTGTTCACATCATTCTCCTCCCAGTTTGTATTGCACTTAATTCTCCTCCTCAGAGTTATCTTTTCTTGCAATCCCCCACCTACTTCGCGCTTCTGCACCAACCTGTGCTGCCACCACCCCCTCCTCCCCAAGACAAGTGCGTAATTACATGACCAAAGGTGACGCAATCCCCAGTGAGGCTGCCAGACAAAAGACCACCTTCCTTTAGACTATGAGGAATGCCTTCTAACACACAATCTACCCCAGCCTCACCATGCAATCGCTTCCACAGCAGTCACTGTCAGGCACAGCAAACAAGGCCTCAATAGTGAGCAACAACCAACTGCAAGGCACTCTCCCTCCCCACCGCTGGGAGCAAAAAGATACGGCAGGTTTCCCAGGCAGCCTACTCTGCTATTTTTAGATTAAAAATCTTGTGAGTTACTCTGATGAAGGATATGAAGCTCAATATACGGAGACAGGAAAATTTAAGAGCGAATTACTTCCTCCAACAGAAAAGGCGGGGGTTAAAGGATTCATCTGTCAGAGGGCATAAATTGCAAGTTCTCCCAAGATAACTTCCTTCAAAGGCCTTTGAAAGCTTTAACAGAATACAGACCTGCTTTGATGTTTATTGATGCCTATTTGATAACAAAGATTTTAGGGCTTCATACATGAAAAACAAACCACCGAACTCCCACTGTGAGATCTTTCTTAAATCTGATTTTTTTCAATTTGCCCAAAGTTTTGTTTCCAAAAACAGATGAAAAAGTTAGCAATGTTGGTTTATTTCAGACCAGTAAGGACAGGCTGGATAGGTCCTTTGCTTTAGTTCTCATCCTTTTGAAACCCCAAGCACAGTGCTATTTTCAGTCTATGTTATGAAAAAAATGTCAGTTTTACAATCTTTTTCTTATTACACAATAAATCTGAACTCATTTTCTGTTGATGCAAGTTAAAATCTTAAAACTAGCACACCAGAAGCCCTTTATGACTAACACATAGGTAAAGCATGTGATTATTTACATTTCAAACTGTAACAAAAATATTTTGTAGTCGCTAGATGCTTACAATTAGATGAAGCTTTAAAAGTTAATTTGATGTGGTCTCTACTTCCACCACAAAGCTTGCTGGAGGAGCTGCACTAGTGTTAACAGAGTATTAAAATTCTGAGAAAACTGAAATTCCCAGTTTTAGGCTGAAACATTCTGTGAAGACAGAAATTTAATTTATCTTCCTGATAAATCTGTAACCAAGCAGCACTCAGGAAACGAATCCTTGAACTTAAAGCAAAGAGTATTTAAAATCGTCAATGAGATATTTTAAGATTTTTTTTTTTAAAAAACTCTAATTCTTTTTATCTTTACTATTTTGTGCTTTCATGGGGCAAGACAATAAAGTATTATGTCAAAAAAAAAAAAGCAAAGATCACAAGAAGACAAATAGATTAAAACTTATTTTCATATTATTATCAGTGGATTGTTAGAAATACCATGTTAGCCTTCAATTCTGAAAAGCGACAGGAAGAGTAAACGGGTTTATTTGATTGTTTTGTCTTTCTTTAAGAAAAAAAGAGCTAAGTCTGGCCTTGGAAAAGTTGATCTCTGAGCTGTCAGAGGTTTCAGGCACTGTAGTGGGTCCTCAGCCTGGTGGTGTAGAAGCAACCCAAAATGAAATAATTAGTGTAAAACTACATGGATGATCAGTAGGACCCAACCCCAGCTGCAGTGCCGGCACTTTCTGCTACTTGGGTGCTGAGCCACCACAAATCCATAATTTAAGAGCTGGCCAGGACAAAGATGTGTTTAAAGACCCTTTTCTGCCTCACTGGCTTCTCCCAGCTACTGAACCTGGGTTGCAACAGTGTCAGTGCTGCAGTCAGAACTGTTCAAATGACTGAAAAAATCCCTGAAATTCCAAATCCATCTTCCCCTATCCATAAAAAGTACTGCCTATCTTCTTTATTTCTTCTCAGGCTAACAGGCCCCGAGTCAATCACTCAAAGTTATCTAAAGGTGCCTACTGGCTACTATCGGCACTCACAGAAGTACCTGCACATATAAATCAATAAACACATGTGCTTTTTAAATAACCACCGTAGTTGTCCAGCAAGACTTTCAAAGACGCATGTATCTGTCAAAGTAAGCCCAGTACCTCCTCTCATGCAAAAACTGCGTAGCACAGAAGAGCTGCAATCCTCAACAGGACCCTCCAGTGGTAATTAAAGCACAGGTAAACATACAGTATGTTCCTGAGTGAAAAAAATCTCTTTTCTGCTAAGTTTCTGGCCTTAAAGCAAAACAAAGTAATAAATTCAGCTTACTGTTAAATCTCTTTTAATGTTTTCCCATATCACTTAAGTACCTGTTCTTGCAATGTATTCATTTGTTTTGCTAACAAAGACATCTGTAACACAGCCACCACAAATCCACCACAAATACCATGCTGTGGAGGGATACCCCTAGTTTCACTGCACATACCTGCTGCCCCTCGGAGCCTCCTGCATGCGTCTGGAGCTGGGGAACAGTCAGAAACACGTCCTTTCTGCAAAGAGATGAGAAAAGGGGTTTGACATCATTACCACATAAACCCGAAGGGCAAGTTTTGATATAGGAATTATAATAAATACTCCCTCAAAAGCCTGGCTTTTTTCGCCAACTACTAGGGCAGACTGTTTCTGACAGAAACCAGAACTGATATGCTTGCATCCAGCAAGCCAACATCCTGAGGTTGCATTTAACAAAAAACTATTAAGCAGATAAAAAGCACGCACATCAGCCATTTTCAAACTCAATTTGTTTCCTCTATCCCAAGCTGGCTGGCACCTACTCTGTACAAAATTGTTCAGCATTTGCATTGGACTAGCAGTTATTGATCCTGTTAAGAGAGTGGGATCCTTCTTATGCTGGTACAGCACAGACAAAGAAAGCTCAGAAAAGGTCGACACCAGCCAGCCAGCCTCACAAACAATTACCTGTACTAAATCCATATAAAGTAGTTCTAACCCTCTCCTGCATTACAGAATGACTGCATTACGCCATTATGCACAAGACTGGAACAAGAATATCTGGATACTTATGATGAAACTTCACATGTTCATATTTATTTTAGTGTAGCCAAAGGAGAACAGTCGGCCACTCTGAAGCATTCACAACAGGGCACACAATGCATTTACCTAGAATAGTGTTGGGATAACATACTGCTAAATATGCAGATTTATAAGACTGTTAAATCAGCTTGTATTTAGCATACATACTTCCTACTGTTCACCCAACTGCTTTTAGAAGGGTGTGGGTTACCTGAAGGGATAATGTTTTTAAATGCAAGTCACCACGGGTCTGATCTGGATTTCACTGAACACAACAGTAAGAGGGTTCCCACAGATCCAAATGGGAGAGAGTACACCTAAAAAAAAGTTTCTACTGCACACATGAAGTTTTCTTTCTTGATCCAGAAGATTACCAAAAAAGGCTCACATGACAGAAGGTTCCCAAAAGAAACAGGCCAGACAAAGTCAGAAGAGCAAGCTCAATACTGCAGGTCTCTAAGGACAGGGAGAACCTGTACAGGGTCTTTTCAAAGGCAGCCCTGTCCTTCAATAGCACCCAATTTGTGGCTGCCAGTATGGTAGTGGGTATCAAACAGCTACATCATACCCACTTTTGCTTACAAGAAAAAAATCTTTTCAAAATCTTTAACATCTTTTGTGTTATAGAGAAGGGAATCCAGTTTGACACTCTCCACAATGTTTCTCCAACAAGATACTCCATGTAAGTCCATTGGCCACCTGTGCTATTATCCGCTGGATGTTTTTCACAAGCATTAGCAAGATATAACCGACTTATTTCTGCTGTATAAACAACCACCTAGCTATCATTCTGCTGGAGAAAACAGAGCAAGCAAATTGTGAATCATCTGACGCAGCTTACACCAGATCATCTCTATGGCTGTAACTACTCGATATTTAAGTGGAGAGTTCAAACTTAGAAAGATTGCTGCTTGCCACAAGAGGCCATTGACCACCACGGTCATCATTGCCAACCAGAGTTTTCAGATCCCAGCGCGTTTCCCTATGGCTTACTGCTTGCAGAGCAAACAAAGGTCTAATAATCCATTTGTGCTGTAGGCACCTTAAGGGGAAAAGAAAACTCTCTTTTGCCTCTGCTGAGAAAGGACTTTCAGCAGCCTGTGGCTTGCACAAGCTCTTTCATTATAACAAAGCACTTCCACCTAAATAAACAGCTACAGTAGGTGTCAAACTGCTAATGAAAACCTTTACAGCATGTTAGCTGACCCATACTACTAGCTCTCAGAACACCCTGTCACTGAGAATTCCACATCTCTACAAATGGCTCCAGGTTCCTGAGGTAGGGGCTGAGGCCACCAAAGCCCCAAAAGCTAGGCAAACAGGTGACTGAAGCCTAAACCAGATCTCAGCCAGCCCCTGGACCTCAATGGGAATGTGGAGAGGTGGAAGAGCCACAAGGACTTGGAGGTTGTGGCACCTCAGCTCAAGAAGTCAGGACCCAAGAGAAGTGCATCCCTCTTTGGTCTGCTCCTTAGGAAAGGGCCAATAACCATTGGCGTTTCTGGCAGAGAAACCCACAGACACAAGGCTGGCTGCAAGGGCAGCTGGACTCAGGTGAAAGGGAGTTTGCAAGTAGGGACTGACTCCTTCTTTGATCACACCACCACTGCCTGCCTGTCTGGACAACACCCGTAGTCACACTACACACATGAGTAACAACTCACAGCTTGCCAAAAGCTATGACGTAATTAAACCCTTTAATCCAGCCAGGGCTTGAGTACAAAATTAAGATCCATACAAGTACTGCAGGTTTGCAGGCACCTTTGAGGTCTCTTGTCTGGCTCAAGCCTTGCAGGTGATCCTTTAAACTGTGCACTGCAAGAGCTCCCCAATAAACCTTATGCACTGTCAAGTTTTAAGAGTGAAAACTGTATTTCAGTGTAAACTTGCCGGGGAAAAAAAACCCAACTTTCTCCTGGTAACAATTACTTCAATTACTTAAGCTCAGGGAGGAAAGTACAGGGACAACCAAAAAAATAAGACCATGAAAAGCTCATTATTTTGACAACTGGGACTAAGTTGTCAAAGATTAAAGAAAACATCTGCCAGATTATAAATGAAAGAGAGCCTAGAATATATTACATAGAATAACATGATAGACACCCTACGGAAATTTTTCATAAAAGAGCCACAATCCTTTATATATGTGTGTTTGCATATATTTAATATATTTATTTGAGGACTTTCTTCTAACCTGTCAAATTCCCAAGCACATTTATCTGTTACAAGCTAATTCTAGCTGTCAGAGCCTACTTGCATTAAAAAAAAAAAACAACCAAACCCACAAAACGTAACTTGGTACTACCTCCTTCTACATCTCAATTACCTTCCAGATCTGAAGCATTGCTTTAATCCTCCATCCAAGCTGTAATCAGATCCTAGGCATTCTAAATGAGAAAAGGAAGAAAGGAAATGTAGAAGAAGACTAGCTTATAAATGAATCTTAATTACTCAGAGAACTTTTTGGGAGACCATGGACGCAAATTTTAAGTTTGGGAATGTTTGTAGTATTACTGCACTATTCACCAGCCTTAAAAAAAAAAAATTACAATTTCCAGATCAAGATTGCAAATAAAGGCATATTTGCCATCTGTATCTCAAATCAGCCACAACCTACACGTTCTAGCTTTCACAGAAAAACTATTTTAAAAGCTCATACAGAAGCCACAGGTAAAGCTGACATATAGCTATGAATAACTAAGGCTGCAGACACTGCCCACAGACAGCAGGCTAAAATTATCCATGTGACTGTTATGCATGGGTTTAGGTTTTAAAAAGAAGTAACTGCACAAAAAGGTAGGCCAGACTACAGAATTCAAGAACTCTCTGTATTATCAGCACTTTATTTTAATAATTAGGTATTTGACATATCAAAGTAACTGTGGCTCACCACAGCAATCTCCGTTGCTCCCACCCTCGCTCAAGGAGACTGATGATGATTCCTGCTAATCACCTGTCCGAGACACTGAAGGAGGAGGGAGAGTCAAGTAACAAACACTACAGTTCTCACTTGCAAAGCTTCGATTTTCACAAAAATGTTTTTATTTCATAGAACCATTTACTGGTCTATCAACATTCTCCAACTTTTTCTAAACATAGAGCCTTGTGTTAAACCAGGTTTTGGAATAGCAAGGCAGAAAAGCCCTCCTCTGTCTTAAACAGCTACATTTTAATTCAGCTCTGACTGGACTAGGTTCATAAGCTTTCACTTCCCTCATCAGCCTGACACTCCTCAGATCTCACAAGCAGCCTCCAAAAAGCCAAGAACATGAGACTATCCCAAAGGCAGAGAGCCCAGAACTGCTCAAATCCCTCCTATGTCCCAATGACAAAAAGCAAATACCAAAGTTGGGCCAGCTAATGCTAAAAGAATATATTCCATTTTTAAGGATGTTAAGAGAAACAATAATTAAGCAATCTAACTTCCACAAAACTGGATGGGAGTATTCGTAGTATTATCTATGTGTCCATACCCTCCTTCAGGAGAAGATTTGAGTGTATTTCACAAGTCTAATTTTACCCATAGTTACTCTACTATATAATACCAATGCAGGATTATTTTAAAAAAAAATTAATCAAAACCATAGTAGCAGTTCTGAATCGAATTCTAATAAAGACATAGGGCACATGCACTACAACCGTGTGAGACCAAGAGCCACAGAACACCACAGAAAGAAAGGAGGATGCACAACTGCACAAAGAAAATAGCAAATACCAGTACTTTGGTTTCAGATTAAACTCTTTATACTACCACTTTAGGGACATGTAAAATGTATAGGTACCCGCAACAGGGTGCATCTGCTTAGGGAAGCAAATGCCCTTTCAGAGGCAGCGTTAGAATATTCTGTTCAATAAATAACAGTCTTTGAAGAACAGAGGTTACTGGGAGCACGCCCATATTCAACATATTTTTACTTCAATGAGGTCAGTATGAAGGAGAAAATTATGTCTCATCTCCTCTCACCATAGAAGCATGACCCCTTATAACTCTACATGGTTGTTTTCTCCTTCTATCAGAAAAGGAGCAATCCAGAAAGCAATTTGCTGGTGCCAAAACCTGAACAAGAAGAAACAGCAGAGGAGTCTCCAAATCTTACTCCAAATATTCCATGAAAATAACAGAGAAAGTTCAAATACTTCCTGTATATTTCACTAATGTTCTTTAACAGAATGAATGAAGCACACTACAAGAAAGTCAAGAGTTTAAAAAGGAAACAAAAAACAACAACCAGGAAGTCTGCCCTACAAGCTTTGCTTCACGCAAAGCACTACTACCTGCCAGTTTTGTCAAAATGTCTCATAGCTAAAATGAGAATTGAATTAATGTCAGGGATTTCCACATTCAGCATGACAATCAGCAACCCAGAAAAACTAAAGTTAAAATCAACATAGCGCATACCTCCTAACTTTGCCAGAGCTTAGATCACATCTTTTTTCACTTGCAGACAACACTTTGACACTTTTCAACTATTTATTTCTCCAGCATTTCCTTTTATTTTTTATATTCTCTGATTCTTTACATAAAATGCACTTACCGTCGTTTACAGGTGATAGTCTGAACATATTAAAGAGTTATCTTAACAGTGAGAATACAAAACACCCAGGTGTTATTACTTCAGTGTTCCATATTTAGCATTTTTCAATACTGTCTTGACATTTTTCTTCCCCTCTCTTCCCTTGAGAAATATGTGGCCTCTTCCAAAGAAATGCAGTTAAAAAGAAGTCGTGGAAGTGAGTCTCTAATGCATAATGAACAGAGTATTTTACTAGCATGATAGTGTAGAAAAAAACCTGTTACTCAGTAACAAATTCAGGTTTTTCAGGCTTTCAAGATAGTTTAACAAATCAGGCCAATTACTGACAGGTACCAGACCCTGAAGTTTCTTGACTGTCAAATACAATAGCCACCTTGACCACACAGCAGAGGTTTTCAGTACCAGAACATCCTTAGCCAGTTTGCCCACTGAAAATACCCAACTTATTAAGCTGTACATACCTCTACACACAGTGAGCACCATGCACTACTCAGGGGCACCTACAGTGAGATGGCAAAATGCCAAGACAGCTCTTAAGCAAACCCTTAAAACACATCTGAATTACTGTCTTCATTTCTCTTCCTCCGCCTCCCCCCTTAAATGAATTAGCATTAGGTGGAAGATGAAGAAAAGGAAGAGTCATTTTCATCTCAGCATACGAGATCAAGAAACAACACTTCTCCAAGCTGCACAGCAAAGCATTTTGCAACTTACTAAAGAGAAGCCTTGGTAGATGTTACTTGTCTGTCCCAAATAAAGGCTTCTGTGCTGAGAAAACAGGCAACTTCAGTTCAAGGAACCAGAGAATCAGCTCCCTGGTTGTGTAAGTCACAGCCCAGCCTCCCTGAGGGAGCTACGCAAGGTTGCTGAAGTAGGGGATTTGAACCAAATTATTCAAAACAGTGGAGAAATAACAAAAAAACAAAACTTGACTGTGTTTGGTTATATGAAATTCAGAAGCTGAACCTTGCAGCGGAATTTACTATTAAAAAACAATTACAATTCATAGGTGGAATTTACTCATTTTTCTTAACAAAACAAAACCGCTCACATCCAAAAAAACACAAAAAGCTATAGAAAGGGATTTCCTCCAGCCTTACAAGTTATGTAAGGACATCTCTGACTTATGAACACAGATAAAACTTGTTGTGCTTCTGAATATCTTTATCTTACTGATCATGCACTACAACTCCCTTATCACACACACCCCTTAAAAACTATCTTCCTCTCTCTCATATGCAATTGCACAAAGCAGAACATAATGAGAATGTCATTAGACTGGTTAGGGTGATACTTCATATCACGTTAAAAACATGCCCACTTGATAACAAATCAGAATAAACTATTGGAAATTCATACATTCCTGAATCCTCCCATATCATATTCCCAGTTTCATTTGGCAAAAAGAAATACAACATCCAACTGGCAAATCATTCTGCAACAATAATTTTCAATTTTCAGATCTGGATGCAGCAAGGAGATGACAGCGCCACTGCTCTCAGTTCTTCTCCTGTCACTCCACAGAGCTGCTTCTGCTGCCCAGTTTTGCATTTGACTTGAATCACACTGGCCCAACAGTAAAAGCTGGGCAATGTTTCCTACATCAAGCATGTACATAAGTTGAAGGTGTGATGGTAAAGCCCTCTTTAGAAATATTAGCGTTTTTTCTCAATTAAGACAAATATATATTGCTTTTTCATGGCAGCTACTTGAAGATTCGCAATCAAGTGCTGACAGTTCTCCTTCATAAGCACTGAGCTGAAGCCAGAGCTTCCATACATATGCTGTTGTTTTCGTAAGCTCCTTTTTCAGCAGTTTCAACATCTGTGTTTCAGAATGAGAGAAAGATAGGGACATTTTGAATTAAATAGAACACCAAATCGTTTCCAGTCAACCAGTGGTGGGACATAAGTTGCACAGGGAACCTTCTTAAACTAAAACCAGTCAAATTTCCATATTTATTTCCACTGAGAACCTGCTACAGGTTAAAGATTAACAACAAAAAGTTCCCACTAAATGGATTATTTTCCTCAGCTTTAGCTCATCCCCACATTGATCGAAAAAATGTAGAAATATCTGATTTTTACCTTCTATTTCTAGTCTTTGATATCTGACCCTCAGACAGCAAATGTCAAGTTTTAATTTTCAGTAAGCATCAATAGCATCAAGCAGCAATGCTGTTTTCCCTGCACTTACATAAGCAGAGTATGACATGCTTGGCTTTCACACCTGGCCCTTTGCCAGGTCACTGCTGTTTTGCTCTTTCCCCTGCAGTTCACTCCACTTGTAGTATGTGGTAACCCACTTTTTTAATCCATATTCTTATTTAATTTAATATTTAAGCTTTATAGGACCTAGAGAGCAACTGTGCTCTAGTAAGGAAATTATGCAAACATAAGATCCATCAGAACTTCAGCAATGTACCAGGGTGAATGGCTTAAAAATCGTACCATGGTTACCCAAAAACAGGCTGAAAGAAGCTAGATAATTAATATTTCCTCTTATAGTTATGAGAGTTGTCCTGCCTACTCGCTACCTTCTGACTACTTCTTTGTCCCCTGGTCTCCATCCCTCTCCACCTCCCAGCCTAAACTTGTGCTGCCGTGCAACCAGTTAGGGAAGTTGACTGATGAACTTTCACAGGTTAAAACCTACTTTGTAGAGGGGAAGCATTAGAGTAGTTGAAATCCATCCACAACACCTCCTTCAACAGCAGTGCTAGTTTGCATCAGATGAAACAAACGTGCAACACCATGGGAGACATTAAGTCTGAGTCTTGCTTGGGAAAAACATGGGAAGCCCAGCAAGTGCTACACTTGGAGCCCTCCCAGCCTCACCTCAAGGCCAAAGAAAAACCAAGGAAGAGCTGAGGGATCGTGGCCTGGAAAAGAACTGCAGGACTGAGGGCTGCCTGGGATTAGGCCTGTGATGGACACGATGCAGTTTTCTCCTCCAATGCTGCACGGCACCTGCCAGAGGACAGAGCTTTCTGCAGGACTGCCTGCTGGAAGAGATCTTGAAAAGACAAGAGTCGGAACTACCTGAGGGTAGGGCTATGTCCCCGACTGTAAACATTGCTCTTTTCCTGCTGCAGCATTATTATGAAAAAAATTTATTCTGCCAGTGGTGAGTAACAAACTCCAGTTCCTTCTCATCAGCTAAACCCTGGCCACAAGGGTGTTACTCTTACATTTATTTGCATATTCAATATAGTCAGCTGCCTCTGAAGGAGTGGCAAACAGCACACACCGTGGGACAACTGCATATCCCAGCCAACCCCACGCAAATCAGGATTTACCAGGTTGAGGTTCAAAATCCTGAATTCACACCACACTGCAAAGGCCATTTTAAATACCCAAGATCTCAACAGGAGATTAACCTCCAATAGCAGACTACAACTCATGTTTCTTGGCAAGGACCATGGAATTGCAGTAAGACAGCCTTAAAATCTAAGAAATAACAGAAATATCTAATGCAGGTAGTTTCAGGGGCAAGCATTTTAAAAGTCATAGGCTTTTGCTGTGTTTAAAGTTTTGCTAGCACAGAAAAGAGTTCCCCTTCCCTCCCCATCCCCATGTTAAAATCTGCACAGCAATCCTGGCATTTTTTATGTGTACAAGCAACACAACAGTCCTTCAGGGCAAGGGAGCCCATGAGGGTTGGGCGCTCTTGAAAAATGAAATCCTATCAGCTCAAGAGCAGGCCATCCCTGTGTTCCGGAAAAGGAGCTGGCGGGGGGAAAAGCCAGCTTGGTGGAACAGGGTGATCTCAAGATGCGTCAATAAGAAAAAGAAGCTCTATGTGCTCTGGAGGAAAGGACAGGCATCTTGGGTGGACTACAGGGACGAAGTGAGATCGTGCAGGGAAAAAATCAGGAGGGCCAAGGCCCAACTAGAATTAAAACTCGCTAAGTCTGTGAAAGACAACAAAAAGTCTTTCTACAAGTACATTAACAGGAAAAGGAGGACGAGGGAGAATATCCAGTCTCTAGTGGATGCAGAAGGAATAACAGTGACAGGGGATAAGGACAAGGCTGAGGTACTTAATGCCTTCTTCGCCTCAGTCTTTAATAGCAAAGAAAGTTGTTCCTTCTGTTTACAAATCCAAGAGTTAGAGGGGCAGATTGAGGCTCCCGTGATCCAAGAGGAGGCGGTTAGAGACTTGCTTGCCCAGCTAGACGTCCACAAGTCTATGGGGCCGGATGGGATCCACCCAAGAGTATTGAAGGAACTGGCGGATGTCCTTTCCAAACCCCTATCCATCATCTTCCAGAGGTCCTGGCTGACTGGGGAAGTTCCACTAGACTGGAGGCTGGCTGATGTTGTGCCCATATACAAGAAGGGTTGCAGAGAGGATCCGGGGAACTACAGGCCTGTCAGTCTCACCTCAGTGCCAGGGAAAGTCATGGAACAGGTAATTTTGAGTGCTATCATGAAGCACACGCAAGAGAACCGGGTGATCAGGCCCAGTCAACATGGGTTTACAAAAGGCAGATCTTGCCAAACTAACCTGATCACCTTCTATGACAAAATCACTCAACTACTGGATCGGGGAAAGGCTGTGGATGTAGTCTTCTTGGACTTCAGTAAAGCCTTTGACACAGTTTCTCACAGCATTCTGCTTCAGAAACTGTCAGCCTCTGGCCTGGACAGGCGCACACTCTCCTGGGTTGAAAACTGGTTGGATGGCCGGGCCCAGAGAGTGGTGGTCAATGGAGTTAACTCCAGCTGGAGGCCAGTCACAAGTGGAGTTCCTCAGGGCTCAGTACTGGGTCCAGCTCTGTTCAATGTCTTTATCAATGACCTGGATGAAGGCATTGAGTGCACCCTCAGCAAGTTTGCAGATGACACTAAGCTGGGAGGAAGTGTCGACCTGCTGGAGGGTAGGGAGGCTCTGCAAAGGGATCTGAACAGGCTGGACTGCTGGGCCGAGACCAATGGGATGAGGTTTAACAAGACCAAATGCCGGGTCCTGCACTTGGGGCACAACAACCCTATGCAGCGCTACAGACTGGGGGAAGAATGGCTGGAGAGCTGCACGGAAGAGAAGGACCTGGGGGTGCTGGTTGACAGCCGACTGAACATGAGCCAGCAGTGTGCCCAGGTGGCCAAGAAGGCCAATGGCATCTTGGCTTGTATCAGAAATGGGGTCACCAGCAGGTCCAGGGAGGTTATTCTCCCTCTGTACTCGGCACTGGTGAGACCGCACCTCGAATACTGTGTTCAGTTCTGGACCCCTCACCACAAGAAGGATGTTGAGGCTCTGGAGCGTGTCCAGAGAAGAGCAACAAAGCTGGTGAGGGGGCTGGAGAACAAGTCTTATGAGGAGCGGCTGAGAGAGCTGGGGTTGTTTAGCCTGGAGAAGAGGAGGCTGAGGGGAGACCTTATTACTCTCTACAACTACCTGAAAGGAGGTTGTGGAGAGGAGGGAGCTGGCCTCTTCTCCCAAGTGACAGGGGACAGGACTAGAGGGAATGGCCTGAAGCTCCGTCAGGGGAGGTTCAGGTTGGATATCAGAAAAAAATTCTTCACAGTAAGAGTCATTGGCTACTGGAACAGGCTGCCCAGGGAGGTGGTCGAGTCGCCTTCCCTGGAGGTGTTTAAGGAACGGGTGGATGAAGTACTTAGGGACATGGTTTAGGGAGTGTTAGGAACGGTTGGACTCGATGATCCAATGGGTCCTTTCCAACCTTGTGATTCTGTGATTCTGTGATTCTAAAAAAATCTGCTAGTGCTTTTCACAGACAGCACAAGCATGGATTTTACTAATCAACATTAGATTATTAGCTTAATAAGTTTTGCTATTCTTAAACCTAACTGTGTACAGCCAGAGAGTCTGCACACTTCTGTAAAGAGATACAAAGAAATTTCACGTACCAGCATCTACAAAAAAGGTTGTGCAGAACAGAACTCATTAAACAGAGGTGTTTTGCTGCAGAATTTGGTTAGCAACAAGTCAGTTGGCAATGACTAACTCTAGAGTTTGAAAACAACTCTGACTTCGGGGGAACTTACACAAATGAAGTGATTTATCACGTGTTGCTACACCCGGTGTATGAGGTTGTTGAGCATCAATAGTATCTGCTCCTGCCTCAATACAACCCTTGTGTCGATATGAACAACGTAAAGGTAATTTCAACCTTTAGTTAGCAACTAGGTATTAGTTTGTGCCCATATTACCACTTTCTGTACTTTCAAAAACACAGGTGCAGATCTTTCAGTATAAGTGCTTCAGATTTCACATCAAATTATGTGTGAGTATGTCAGCAATAGGATTAACAGAAGCTTTGCTTGCAGAACATTCTCATGAGCATTACTGGGATTCTAACTCCTGCCAAGCCTAAAATGAGCTTTTTCTTATGTCAAATGAAATGTAGCAGAAAGAGTAATTATTACAGTTGATGATTAACTTTTAAGAATCTTGTTTGCCCTATCATTAAGGACATTATGAAAGACAAACATAGATGCAAGAGCTGCACAATCCAGAGGTTCTGCCTCAAGTTTCCCAACAAAGCAGATAATCATTACAAGTTTCCAGCCTCTGAACGCTAAATTTGAGGGGTTCAGTATTGCAGAAAAGCAGAACTTTACAATTACAAGAAAGTATTAGAGGTAAGATAAGATTTGTGTGCTTCCTTCAGTGTTTAGAGCTCAATGGTGAAAACACAAAGCCTTTCTCAGAAAAGCTGACCTCCAAAGGCAGCACCAGCCATCCACGTCTTATCTCAAATCAGAAATCCCCACTCTAGACCTCTCACAGATTTCCTATTTCAAATGTCACTGTGGAAAAATTTGGTTAAGCTCAGTCATATGAAAAAATTAATCCCAGTCTAGTGAGATATGTCAGAGGATTAGATGGCAATTAATGCCATTGTGAACCAGATTCTGAAGAGGTGCTTGAGCTGGTGGCTGCTTCCCTGTATCCCTTTATAACCTTCTATGGTTGGCACCTACAGTTCTCATGTCACCAGAAGATATACCAAAAAAAAATAAAAAGGACAACATTCTTGAGACAGTTATATCCTCTTCCCTGCTGCATGACCTGGAACAGGCAGAGACAAGATTCAACTGCCATTGTCTATACTCAGTAGACTGTCATTCTGCATCACAAAATACCCTCCTCTTCCAAAGCACACTTAATACAGCAAGAAACAAACTGAAGTCTCCATACAGCATGTAAAAGAAATGGGTTATTTCTATTAAAAAAAAAAATCACCATTCCATATTAATTCAAATAAATTAAACTTTCAAGTTCAAAGTTCTGTGTGGGTAATCTAAATTTCAACTTTTACACAGCTCATTTGCTACAAGTTTGATGTTTTGCTTTGTGTTGTTTTTTGTTGTTTTTTTTTAATAAGGACAGATTTAATGTAGTAAACAAAATGATGATTCTTACTAAGCATTAGTTTCCTTCTCACTCTCCCTTGATGCTTTCCTCAACTTTCTCTAATAAGAACATTAGCTTTGAACTACTGCAATAGTCCACAACAGCAAAGCAAAACAATGTCCCACTATTAAATACGAGCTCAGCTATTTAATGTTATTTATTTATGAACAAAGGATGCTCCTGCTTATAGTCTTTATTCTAGCAAACTGTTAATTAGACTTCTAAGTCTAGAAATTTTCTTAGAAGCTAAAAAACACTAAGTTTCCTACAGGTTGTGCAAACTTGCATTGAGAATTTAAGTCTACTAACAATCAGCTTACTTTTCTTATGTAGCTTTTGCAGATCTCTTAGAAGTCATCCATGGTACGTAGGAATATATAGACTACCATCTGAATATTAGTACTCCAGATTAACAACTATTAATTAGCTGGTTTGCTGCCACTCTTGTACAATTAAAGAATGAACGACCATTTTCATTATTTTTGTTGCTAAGAAACCTGTCTCCTGTCAGACTGTTTGCTGATGGTCCTCACTTAAAATTTGCCTTAATAAATAACAAGGTTCATTTAAGCTTCCTTGTTCTTAAAGGCTGCAGACTTATTTCTGCTGGTCAAATACACTTATAATCTTTAACAACAGATTCACTGTTGAATGACACACAAGCACTGCACTACAGTCCGCGTGCACTGGTCTGAGAATTCTGCCAGCAAGGTCAGCCAATTGCACTGCTCAAGAATCAAAACAACCTGCTCCTTCTTGACTCTAGAACTTCCATGACTCCTCTTTGAGAAAGCCCAAAAACAACAGTCATTCAGCAGAAAAAATACAGGTAACCGAGTACCTATGCTCAAACAGCTTCTTTATCTTTCTAACATGATGGGTATCGTGCTTTTTACCATTTGCCGTTTTGAGCAATGGCACTTTAAAAAAAATACCTGAAGAGGTTAAAGTTTTTTGAATTTCAACATGTTTTAAAAGACCAGTGGCACATCCAACGTTTAAGTGACAGCCAACGGTTATGCAATTTCACTACAGCTGACCCCTCCCTCAGGACTTCAGCAAAACGTTGTCATGCTGCAAGTCATCTCAGGTGATATGAACTAACATCACGCTTCAGCAGGAAAAAAGCTCTTGCTTACTTATCTTTTTGTTAACACAAAAGGAGGAACTAAAACACTGACATTAGAAAGTAGTGCTTGAAATTAACCTTCTGCAAAAAAATGAAGAACTTGTGTGAAGCTAAAATAATAGTTTTATTTATATCACTGCTGTAACGTAGAGCGATGCTTCATCTTGTTGCTGTTCACCTGGGTTTACCACACCACTCCTAGAGTACAGGGAATCAAATATTTCCTATCTCCTGCTGCTTCTCAAAGCATGAGAACAGCTTCACTCTACCAACTACATGGTTTTTTACAGGAGTTCTTCCTGTCTGACATGAGTGAGGTTTCAGATGATACTTTGTAAGAAAGCATATCCTAACAGCAATCCAGACAGATCCTGGACAAGATGAGCTGCTGACTACCAGTCTTTCAGACCGCTCTGTGGATGACAGGTCCTTCCATTCAAGGCCCAGAACTTCTCAATGGCATTTATCTCCTGTTCAGTGGTCTGGTACTTTTCCAGTTCTCGCAGATGTGTTAGGTTTAACCTTCCCTGACACATGCCAGTGCAGTTCTCACTTCCATGCCTGAGAAAGAGTGCAAAAGCCTGGGATCAACCACTATCACCTCCACAGTTAACACTAACTGCAAAACCAGGAGTAGGTGACCATTCCTGGGAGAACAGCTGCTTGGCAGAGTCCTACCAGCTCTTGTGGTGCACACAGGCTCTTGGTAAAAGCCAGGCTCAGAAAGCCAAGAGAAGCGTCACGATGGACTCAAGGAAAGGCTCTCTTTGGCGGGGCATGGGATGCAAACACAAAACATAAGACTTGGAAAGTCTTCAGCGACTCCAATTGAAAGACTGTGAGAGGACTGCCTACTGAAATCCACAGTACTGTAAGGATTTTCATGTCGCTTGTAAAAATCAAAATTTGCACCTCTCAGTGATAAGTCTGCACCACACACAGTTTGCTCCATTTTGAGTTTAAATGTATAAATGCTTATGTCACTTGCCAAACAGTTTTCTCCTACATCTAAGCCACTTAACAAATTTTCAGGGGCAGGAAACATTAATCCTCAGCATGAGAAGGATATGGAACTGTTGGAATGGGTCCAGAGGAGGGCTACAAAGATGATCAGAGGGCTGGAGCACCTCCCATACGAGGACAGGCTGAGAGAGTTGGGGCTGTTTAGCCTGAAGAATAGAAGGCTCTGGGGAGACCCTATAGCGACCTTCAAGTACCTGAAGGTGGCTACAAGAAAGCTGGAGAGGGACTGTTCACAAAGGTTTGTGGTGACAGGACTAGGGGGAATGGCTGTAAATTGGAGAGGGGAAGATTTAGAGTAGACATCAGGAGGAAATTCTTCACACTGAGGGTGGTGAGATACTGGCACAAGTTGCCCAGGGAAGCTGTGCACGCTCCCTACATGGAAACGTTCAAGGCCAGGTTGATCAGGGCTTTGAGCAGTCTAATTTAGTGGGAAGTGTCCCTGCCCATGGCAGGGGGGTTGACATTAGATGATTTTTAGGGTCCCTTCCAAGTGAAGCCATTCCATGATTTTTCTGGCTCTTTAATGAGCTGAGAAGTTGGCAGGACAGACCACGAGGATCCTCCTCTGTGAGGATCTCCCAGTTGCTTGTCATTCCCCTCCAAGCTTACCAGAGTCATCTCATCCTAGCAACCAGTCCATTACCACAGGGCTTTTCCAACTGCATTCAATGACCCACGCCTGCCATGAGGCAGTGCCACTGCACTTTTGATGTTTACAAGCAAGGTTAGAAAACAGCAGCAGCAGAGACATTATAGTCTTAGTGCGTTATGTGCACGAACAAAGGCAGATTTGAAAAAGTGTCTGTTCTCACAGTATCACCCTGTCTGGTCTTTAACAGCTTGCATGTGAAAATCAAGCAGACTAACACTGCACTACATACAAAAATATCATAGCAGTACTACCAACCATCAAATTTTGTCACCACCTTACAAAAGCATCATTTACCACCTTCTCAACTCATCAGTACAATACACACATTAAGAAAAGTGGCTAAAGCAGCAGCGTATCTGCATCCCAAAGACCTGCAGCAAAAATGGCATCCTTGGAGTTCCCCTGTGCCTTAAAGAAACCCATCTCCACACACTTCTGATAATTGAATCACAGATGCAAGCAAGGACCCCACACCCACCCCTCCACTACCTTTCCATGCTGCTAGAAGAGCCAAGGGCCAGGTGGGCAACTTTATCTCAGTGCTACCTCAGGGTCTTGTTTTGACATTTTGACTCCTGGATGGGTGACAAACTTCAAAACCAAAAAAGAACAAAGTGCACTGTCTCTGACCACAAAGCACATGGCCTGTTGTGGGACATCTGCTGTCAGAAACAGGCAAATACACACAATTTCAAGAAGTAAACACAAGATCATTTGGATTACCTCACGGTCCAAGAAGGACAAGGGCACTACAAAACCTGGAGCTGGACAAAATTTCTCAGGTGAAAAGCTCATCAAATAGAAATCCTGTAGTCTTCCCCTCCTTGTCTTCAACAGCTGTGAAACTGAGACAAATAAGATTACAAGATCTCGAAGTGATCCATTAAAGCAAATGAAGCAAACACTTCAGTGTGCTATTGCAGTAAGCTGGAAGACGTGACCAAAACACAAATCATCTTTCTCAAACAAAGAGGTTTAAGAGGTTTTCAGAGCTGCAGTAGTGCAGAAGAGCATGGACTTGTTTCTGCTGCTGGTTTGCCAAGTTTAAATGGAGAATAGCAAATGAAAATGCTTAGAAAATACATACTATTGTTGAATACCATTTCAATAACATCAATTGTTAGTAATCCAAAAGATTAAACTCTATAGGATTAGAAAGGGTGACATGTCACTTTTAGAAAAGACTGACTGTGACAATTAAATCCACCAGACTGCAGAAGGCTGATCACCAGCAGAGGGAGGATAAGGCAAGCCTACTGGCTGGAAAGTCAAGTACTAGCCAACTCTTGCAGACAAGACTACAGTCAGGCCAGCGTTTAGACAGCATCTGGGACAGGAAGAACAGGCCTTGGTTCAGGCTCTGAAGCTACACAGTGGATGATGTCCATCAGCCAGGATGCGAAGGAGCTATGTAAAACTGCCTCAGTTTTTTCACCTTGACAGTAAACAACTCCTTGCTGATTAGCAGGATTTGCATTCAGCACTAAAGAGGACACTGCAATACAGTAACAGAATAATGCACCAGATAGCGATGGCCACAATGTGTTGTGGGGATAAAAAGTATAAATAAAAATAAAAATTTTAAAAAGGCAAGCTATTTCAGTGGAAACATATTTCAGGGGAAGATGACAAAGTAAACATTTTAAACGAAACATATATTCTAACAGTCCTCAGTCCCACCATCATTAAAATCTCATTCAAGGGAAGCAGCAGCAGCACAGGAGGTCAGGGAAGAGAGGAACAAGACAAGGAACAGGCAATCACAATTACTGAATTAAGCATAACCTGAAGCCATGACTTAAGGCTCCATATCCTTGAAGGACTGGCCTTCCTCCTGCCCCACTCCTGGGCTGCAGCAGCTCAGAGCAGGGTGAAGCTGTTCCCAACTACTCGCTCCAGCACCGACAACTGGCTTCAAGCTGCAGAACTGAATACGAGAACATTGGTTCATTTTCCATTGCTCTACGTTAAGAAAGCTCTGGAAACAAGGCAGACTAACTCCACTAAGGATTATATATACTCCATTCTTAGCTGATATTTTATCTAATATACAGGACACTATTACAGCACCAGTTTCAAGAAAGCTGGTGATTTACTCCACCGGTACAGAAAATCACCATCGTTACCAATAAGAGATGTTTTCAGGCATTGCGTACTGTTTGGTCCCAACCAAGGCGGACCAGACACAAGAGTTACCTGATCTATAATATGCCTGCAGAGTCTTTCCTTTTCTTTGGCTTATAAAGGTTCTATGGTTTCCAAAAGCTAAACAGAGCAAGCACAAAAGCTGAAAATAAAAAACCCCTAGACTGCAAAGTGGCAATAATTTCCGCCTTCATGCGAAGAAGCCAGAGTCAGAATAAGCTGAGTGAATTTAGTTAATCATAACAACATTAAGCTGTTCATCTCTGTGGCAGCATGTCCCAGGCTTTGCAGCTAACAACATTTCACTATGTGAATGGGTAGAAACATTTGCTCACATAAGCTGGTTAAATGTGATTCAGCCCAGATGTCCGAACGGCTTAGCAGTCTTTGTTGTGAGATGTTTGCAAAACATCAAAAAAGAATGACAGACACAAATACATGACTGAGTTCCTGTCCAGAGGACGTGCAGGGCCTGAAGTTTAACCAGACTATATTTGGCAGCACGCATTGCTAAAGCTCATAGATGTACTAAAACAGTAGTTATAGAACATTTACATCTTCAAAGGAAGGTGAAGATGGAATACAGTCTGGGCTGTAGAAGATCTGCCCATTAGGGTCCCAGCACCCCCATGCAGCACTGCTGCACCTGTCAGCAACCAGGAGAAGGAGCAGAGAAATGAAACATGAAAAACACTGCCAGTGCTAAGCATCTTGGAAAATACCTGATACATCACGGGGTAAGGGAGAAGCAAACTACTTACAGCCTTGATACAGACTTGCAAATTTGCTGAAGTCGGGTAAATCAAGCCTATCTTACAGATAATGGCAGGTATGAGATAAATGGGGCCAGAATTGTATTTACAGTGGATATGTTCACATAATTTTACCAAAACAACAGTACCATCCTTCTCCTTGTAGTACCACACGGTTCTGGAGAACGCACACAAAAGATAGTATTTTAAAACTAAGTATCTCAGACATATAAAACTTAACAGAAGAATTCAGGGTGAGAATAACACAAGGGAAACCCTGGAACAAGGCCAATGACATGCCAGTAATTCATCCTTACAAATACAAGGTCATTTTCTTCTCTCATTGTGGAATGTATTGATTCTAATTAAGCACAATTTTTCCTGCAGCAACAGTGGTTAATTTAATGTCTGGCCAGTCAGCTTGATTAGAGCCTAAGCCTTGACCAGAATATACCTTCTACCAACAGACAAGCCTCAACAGAGGAGTTCACCTACCAGCAGCACACTCACCACTCCTCCTCTGCTACTAAGATAGGCTAGTATCTAATTTGTAAGAGGGGCATTTCGCAGGCAAAAGAATGAATACTCAATAATCAATATAAGCAAAATCTACCATTACAGCAGGACACAGTCTTGCCTGCTTCCTGGTCTACTGCCTCCACATTTAATTTTGAAACCAAGAAATTTAAGGAAACATACAACTCAAAGGGCTTAGCAGTTACAACATTTTCTCACATCTCTGAATTCTCATCTACAAGAACAAAAACCAGCTTCAAATTCTCCTCCTTAAATCCATCCCCATCTTTAAAGCCCAACAGGCTATTCATCTGCAAAAAGATATTGTGACTCGAGAGTATCTGCCTTGACTCAGAAGTTTGGTTTTTAACTTTGGGGGGTGAAAGGGTAAGGTGAAAATAGTGCTTAAAGTACATTATTACAGCTTAGGTCGAAGCAAGGCAAAACCTTGCTCACACCTTCCATGCTTAACTTTGATCAACCCAAGAACGTTTAAAACTGGAGCAATCAGACTCTAGACACATTTCTGCTAGAAGTCTTGGTATTCCACAGGAAGAAAGCCACCTTCATGTACTATTCTCTTTCACATGCCATTTATAAATACATTTAGTTATGCTTAGTTATAAATGTAATTTTCCTCAGTTTTCTCCAGAAAAGGCGGCAAAAAGAGCAAAACAAGAAGATGATTTTGTGGCAAAGAACAGAACTATCTAAAATGTTAAGGGCCGAGGATCAAAAAGAAACCAGCTAGTGGAACCTCCCCGACAAAGATTTAAAATATGCACAGGAAGTTTAATGACTAAATATTCAGTCTTTTGTTCTAATTTGCGCCCTTCAATTTATAGAACAGAGGTACAACTCTCCTGCATCTACGTGAAGGTGTGTGGACTGACTGCTTTACATAAAGTTGCACAAACATTTTTATTACCTGCTACACGCTTGGGATGGCAAAGTAAAAGCAGTTGCTCCAGCCAATTTTCTCCCAAAAGCTGCAACTGCTCTCCTTCTCCTAAAGAGAATTTAATGAAGCCATCTGCTCGCAGTTGAGACTATTCTAAAAACATCCTGCATTCTTTATGCTCCCCCTTTTACAGTTCAAAGCCTGGCCAGCTTCCCAAGGCTACAACCTTTGCAAAAAGCAAAGCAGCAGGAAGAAACGTTACTGAAAATATTGTGCTCATACGTGCATTAAAATACTTCAGTACTATATCATATTATATTATATTATTGACAAAATTTTGGCAATATTTGTATTTTAAGGAAAGGCAAGAGAATAGTAAATTGCAATGTGCACATAAAATTGAATCTTGCAACATTTCTTTTAAAATATCTGAGTATGTTATTTGATAAAGTAAACAAATGTCTAATCAAGGAAACTATCTAACTAACCCACAATTTTAAAATACCTCATTGCTACAGCCTCATTTAAGCATGACCAAGAAATTAGGATCTTATCTTCATTTAGTTTCCAAAAACTCTATCCAACCCACCTCTACAATACCTGTCGGGAGATACAGATTTAAAACAAATGCTGTACAAACTATAGAAAAGGGCTGCTGTATAACGTCACTGCCACACAACTGTGGTGGCTGGTTTCAGCTTTCAGGATGTTGCCTGTCCTTCAGAGATGTATGACAAAAGACTACTGGAAGCGGTGGTCTAGGTGAGAATGAACACTGGGCAGAGGCAGATCTGCTACACCAGTTACTGCTTTTATACAGAGTGGAGATACATAACACATATTGACTTTTAACGCTTCCACACTCAGAGGTGCATTTCTCTAATACCTCCAATCCCAATTTTCTCCAATCTGTTAGCACCCCTCTGGCAGCAGACTTAAAACATCATTTTCCAAGGAGACATTTTGCAGCATAGGTTTAAATCCTGCTGCACCTGGCAATCTAAGTGTAAGTATGCTTTTTCAACTGAAAAATACATCTTTTACTCACAAGGGAAGTTCAGAAAGGTAAAATCTCATTTCATTGTGTTTCCAAGACAAGTCTGAAACAGTGCTGCAAGTCACCTAGGAATAGAAAATTCATTCATCATGGTACTAAGCACAATGGAGCCTTCAATTTTGCCTGATGTTTCTATATCACTTTCCAACACAATTAATCATTGTGTTCAGTTACAAACAAAATACCATGACCAAAAAAAACCACCAAAAACCTAAGAGGGGCATAATAAAAACAACTACACAATTTTATTTGTAAGGGAACAGAGCCTACAGACACCGAGCAAGAGCCTGAACATAACATGCATGTTTTGGGCTTCATGTTTCCACAGCAAGACTTTATATGAGGAGAGAGGTAAGAAAGGGAGAAGAACCCTTCTTCCGAAACTTTTTTTATGGCAGATTTCAAAAGGCATAATTTTTCAGTTGGAGTCACATCTAACTTACTAAGACTGCACTTTCAAAAACCCAGTATTCATCTGGTGCCCAGAAGGGTTATGGCAGTAGCACAGGACAACCAAAAATCAGAGTAAAGCTGCTATAAAAAAAAAAATCAGCGAAATTCCACACCAAAACTTGAGCATGAACAGTTGTTTTGCTCTTGCAGCACTGAGTGACAGATTCCCATTTCTGTGCTCACACTTCAGCATATTTTGTCAAATAGCTGCTTCTCCACAGAGCAAAGCCTTCTGTAGCATGAAGAAAATATAAAAAAAAAGTCTTGATTTACAATTTTTCTCCCAGATTTCTCTGTAAGAAAACACAGTCATTGATTTGCATTTGTCAAAGAAGTATGCCTTCCAAATCTGGCCTTTTCACATTCTTAGAGCAGTGAAAGTAAGTCTGTCATTTTTTTTATTTCATAGTGGGGAGAAGCAGAAGTAAAAATGGTACTGTAGTGACTAAGACATAGGATTTTTTCCAGTGCTGAAATTCTCCAAAAGCAAGGGGTCTGCCACTGTCACAGGCATAGCTAACTCATCTGAAATAATATGTGGGTGACAGATACAGCTCCCAAACTATGCCAAAGCTACCAAAGGGATCTCATAAGCCCCAAAATCAACTTCTACAAGAAGCTATTTCTTGCATTGCAAGCAGTGTGTCATTTCCTCATTCTGCATATGTTAAGTGATTGAACCAGTGCCATGGGTTGAAGACACATGGTATCTCCTGTTCTAAGAAGCAAAAACACCCCGTAATTCAGAAGGAAATGGTCAAAATAAGGTGTTTGCTATACTCACCGCTGATTCAAAACACACCAACCCACACTTCTCCTCTGCACTGGCCTGAGAAACTGCACCATGACAGCAAAAGCTTTACTAACTGACCCACTTCAACCTCTTCTCTCTGTGTGGTACAGCACGCCTGGCAGACCAAAGGCAGGATGGACCTTGCTGCAGGTCACCAGGACACCAGGACTGCTAATGCATCCAGCACACTGTGACCTCCATTTTACTGAAACAGCTCCTAAACACTCCTGGGTATAGGTCAGAAAGCAGGCAGACAAAACCAAGTGTCTTATCACTGTGCAAAAGGTAAGCAAGAGATCTTCCCATCAAAGGCGGCATGGAAGTCTGTGCTTGTTAGTCAGTGCCTGCTTAGCAAACAGCAGGCACTGTTCACTGCTCAAACAGCACCTTCATCCAACTTCTTTTCCTCTTCTCACATGCAAGAGAAATTCCCAGCATTGTCCCCTACTGCATACTGTACCAGTCTAGACTACATGGGAAGAAAGCTGGCTTTCTCTACCAACACAGCAAAGAGAGAAGCAGTGCTCCCCAAAACACATCTCCTTTTTAACCAGGCATCCTAGCTACAAAGGATTAAGGCAAGAACCCCTACTGCTACTAATTTTAGCACTTCTCAGACCTGACCTGCTCTGGAGAATATCCTTCTGAGAAGTTAAGCAAAAATGTATTTTCCAGTCTAGCTCTTGTGTCTGCAGATGTGATTCTAATTTTTTCTCCTATTTTTCATCTGGTCTCTGGTCAGTGTTATTTACCAAAAATTAAAAACGCTGTAAACTATCAACTGCTTGAACTTCGTTCAGTCAAAAAAGCCCCAAAGCTCACTTGTTTGAAGTGTTGGGTGGGAGAGGGAAGAAAAACTGAACAAATAATAGCAGCACATTAATGGAGATGCAAAGACTTGCTAGCAGCAGACGCTATTTCCTCTCCACCTCCACAACCAGGGACCCTTGCCATTACTCAAAAGACCAGAGAAGAACAGGACCAGGCACACTAGTAGAATAATTCACGGGAGACTTTATACAGCCAACAGGCTGATAGCACCTGGAATGACACTTCAACAGCAGAAAACACATAACTTAAATGCTAGTTCAAGAGATGCAGAAAGCTACACATATGTGCACAGCTTTTTTTCCCAGGTTTTTCTCCCCTCGTTCTTTTAGATAAATGAAAATACTAAGTATAAAGTTTATGTTGGTTCAAGAAACTTATCCAGCTGAAAAACTAAGCCATTTGCTTTTATGGGAAGAAATGGAGATTATGACATTAATTTTCAGTCATATCAATTTCTGAATGTGGCTCACTGTACAGCCAGACAAGTTTTAATACTAGCGCAGGGGAACAAGTAATAGCTCATTTAACTGCAGATTTTCAGGAACAGTATGCTCTGTCTCTTTCACTGTGCAGAACTGCAGATTTGGAAAGCATTAAGATTTTGACTGAAATTCTGCCAACCACAGAAAATAGACTGGAAGCTACCAGACCAGTTCTTCCCATAGAACAAAGCATCTTAAATGTGTTCCTTACGAGCTGGAGTTTCCGCTGATCCACCTGCCTCTTTTATTTGTACTTGCATACGGGTATCTTTTGAGTCACTCGTATATAATTTTTCTTCTGGCATTTGCATTAGAGACTTGACATGAACTCTGAAGCATGTCTCCTCCACTCACAGGACACATGGGGTTAATTGGCTTCTAGGCCATTCTTGCTAACCAAGTGAGAAAATGCTGCCAAACACCAACCTATTTTACTTGAACTCTATGTAAACTTGTGTTTCAGCTCCAGTGAAGATGAGAAGCAAACAGAAAGGCTGGACCATTTTGATGCCGGATGACAGAATAAACACAAGTGTAAATGCATAAGCTGTCCTTCTGTGACACACAGGTTCGAGTGTGTCAAAGACACCTACATGAGCATCACTGAAAAACCTGACACACAGCTAAAGGCTTCTGCCCTACAACAGTACTGACAACACATCAAAGTCTGTAACACAGGTGTACGAAATGCACACAATCTGGAGTTCGAAACAGCAGGACTTAAGGCAGATCATACAGTCGTTGCTCTCTTCCCATGCCAGACTTTTAGTCCCTTAAGCAGACAGAGGCTTCAGCTGCCTCTAAAGCAGTCTCTGTGGCAGCACCTCTGTTGCTCTACTTCCACCCCCAGGCTCAACATGAGCTTCTCCTCGAAGGCTGCAAAATCACTGGGCAACAGCTCTCCCACAGCTCTCTTCAGTTCCCATGCTGATGAAAGCTAGCAGCCTATGGCATGGACATAGTTCTTCAAAATGCACAGCAGCAGGACTGAAAAAAGGACCGTTGAGGAGGAATAGAAAGGGTAAAGTCACCTGTGCTGAAGCCTGTTTACTTACTTCTATTTGTCTTCCAACTTCACTAACTTCAGAACCCCAAAAGCCATTTGAGTGCTGCAAGATAGAGCAGATAAACCCATAAACCACAAGTTCAGCAAGTACAAGTTCTACCACAAGTTGGCTTCACTGCTTAGAAATCACAAAAAAAAAAGTATGAAGCACTGTTTGCATGTTTAAACTTCACTTGCCACATGCTGAAAACCAAGAATGTATCATAAAGGATCATTTACAAAACCAAGGCAACTGATATGGCAAATATGCAAACTACTGGCATTATCGCTATACCAGTCTCACAGCCCTCACCTTGATGCAAATTGAGGGAACAGGCAAAGAAGCCAAGAACAAAATTCAATATAAAAGACACAGTTCTTCGAAGAAAAATTTCAAAATAAACTGATTTGAAACATACTGATTTTTAATCAAATACTTCCTTCTCATTCTATCAAAGTTAGATTGCTATTCTTATTAGAAGATTCTAAATGCAAAATTGCTGAAGAAACAGGTAGTGAAATGAGTAATTAATGGCTGTTGCCTCCAGATCAGTGAACAGTAATGAACTGATCAAGACACACAGTATAGCCACAATGGCTACAGCAGAAAAAACTTTGCTTCCTACCAAAACTCTAGTCAGGGAAGCTCAGAGCTGCCAAAGAAAAAGTTAGCATTCAACTAAGACACTCACAAACGCATTTCATTAACTTTTGCTTCTCATGCTATGCACCTCCGAGTAATGGATATGTGATACTTTGTTTTAAAAGGTAACCCTACTTCTCTATAAATGTACACCATCAGGGGTTCCCAACAGAGAAAGGATTACAGTTAGAAAATTGATTTAGGTGGGTACTAACTGCCATCTTGAGAAGCAGAACCAGGCCTGGGACTAAAAACCCAAGGGTGGATGATGCCCATTCCCTTCCCCGTCAGAAGAGCCTGTCACTCAAAAGTGGAGCTTCAGAGCAGATAAATCATACTTCACAGATACTGGCACAAGTCTAACTTTTCTAACAGCACTGCATTTCTGCTGTTGCAACTCACACACCAGTCTGAAAAGGTTCCCAAGGCAGAGGACTAATATTCCTCTAGGTCAGTATATTACTGAGCAATGGGCCTGTTAGCAAAGTTCAACCAAACAAACTGTACTAACAGACTGTTCATTAATTAAAGCTGACACTTTCTGGGAGCCATCACATAATGAAACCATTGTTAGCCTTTGCTTTATATATCCAACTGCAGAACAAAAGGTGATGGATGTACATTCAATGAGGACTTGAACTTCTGCAGGTACCATTGCCTCTCAACAACAAATAGCAGTGAAAAAGACCTTGCACTGAAAGAAGAGATGAAAACTCTTCATTCAAAAGAACTCTAAAAGCTTTCTGTTACAATTTTTCATTAAACTGCACCTTTTCATAAGTGCCATCAATTTTTTAACCTCAATATCATACCATTAAGCTATCACTAGCTAGCATAGTGCAAAATGCTTCCTAATGAAGAACAGATTATGCTCCTTCCCACCTCCCAAGCTGTCACATTTAGTGTTGTTTTACGGTTTTCAAACACATGAATAAAATACAAATTTTGACATTTGAATGAGACAAATGTCAGAAAAAATTAGATATCCACCTCTTCCAAAATGCTTGTAATATGACAGAGTTGTACTTCAATAAAAAATAGACACAACAACGAGTTGCAAAACATCTAGCAGGAGGAAAAGGTAAGGGGAAGGTTCCTGCCATAAAGGAACATACGGAGGATTTTGAACTTGTGTTGGTGTTTCATAAATTTGTGCAACACAGTTAAAAATCGATTCATATGCTTATCAACGTTGTTTCTAAACTGCGATGTTTTATCAATTGCACTAACCACAAATAGCAATCACACCCAGGATAATGTGAGGATCAACTCAAAAGAGCAAAATACTTTCCTCACAGTTTTCCCCAAGAGAAGCAAAACAGATGAAGCCACATCCAAAGCTTCAGAATTGAGCAAAGAAAAAAAACCCTGAACAAAAACAGCAGGGTAAGACAAGTAAAGTGCCTCTAATAGACTTTATCACAACTACTTAGTGTTAGGTTATGTAAAGTGCTCACAGGATTTCAGAATTTATGTAGGGAGAAAATGTTTTTCTATTAGAAATATGGATCTGGGTTGTCTGATGTCATGTACCTGTAGATGATAATGTTATGAAAATGACAGATGAAGACCTTAAACAATGACTTAAAATTCATTACTTTTTATGATCCTAAGTTATGAAGGAGTGCCTTAAACACTATGTTCAAAATAAACCAAGAGAAATTGGAAGAGGTGATGTAAGCTGTCATTCTCCCAATTACCAGCATTTTCTGACTTTCAAACATCTCTGCTTCTCAATTAGGGTACAGATGAAAGGATGTATGAAGCCGAAATATAGAAGCAGGTAATACAACAGCTATGAATTAGAGGGGAAGAAACCTGTGAGCAATGAAACAAAAACACAAGGGAAAAATTAATACACGTTAAACATTTACAGGAGGGGAAAATACAGACAGAAGAACACCTGCAGCTAAAGAGCCAAAAGCTGTCACTGAAAATTGCCCTCCTGCTCTGTAACAAAGGCTGCTAAAACCCTCAACGAAAGAGCTGAAGAGGAAACCTGCTTTTAGTAAAGGAGACAGTGCCAACACACAGCCCCATACAGAAGTAGAATTCATTATCAATTTTCCGTTATGTAAGTGTGCTTTATTATTGATCCGAAACACCTGACTTCAATTTCCAAATATCAATCCTATGTACCTCCACCCTGAGAAGTCAACTACATTTTTCCTTCCCATGATTTGTACTTATCAATTTATGCCCATTGTGTTTTCTTTGGTAAATTACAGGTAGTGCTTCTTGAATTCTTCCCACTAGAAGCATATTTTCTAGACCTTATCAATCCTCCAGGACATTGGTAATATCCTGTACTTGTCCACAGGCAAATAAGATAATGGAAAGAGACTAAACAAAGTTTTTGAGCTTAAACTGATACGCATTACAAGCCGCACAGATTAGAAAGATACATAGAGCCAGTTCACAATGACTAAGACACTACAAAAAACTTCAGACTTCCAAATGGTTCCTTGGCAGTAGCTTTTAAATCTGAGACAGACAATTGCTGTCCAAAACCTTATCTTCCCCATGGGACCAGATACAGAATCAAGAGTCATGACTCAGTCCAGCAGCCTCCAGCAGCTGTTAGCATTGGGCTTCTCCCATGTCAGATCCATTTACATAGCTCTAGAGTTACTAAAAGAAAGAAGCCTCCAGCAACAGATTCTGGAGAGTAAATCCTTAAGACACAGATACTCTTGTTTTACAACACAAAGGGCACAGGTAAAGCCATCTCTTGGGACTTCTAGTTGGTTGGTTTGTTGTTGGGTTGCATTGGGGTTTTTTTTGTTTTCATCAGTGATTATTTTGGTAAGACCTTCTATTTAGTGATGCTAATTCTGCCAAAGCAGCACAGAAAGACTACTCATAGGGTGAGGAATCAAAAAATAAGCTTCACAGCACTTCCAAGTTCTTTTTTTGACTATAGGTACCCACCCCTTCATCTGGGTAGAGAAGCTGAGTCAAGAAGTAGAAATCCTTCTGCCTAAGTAAGGACATAAATATGCTACTGAGACAGTTAAAACAGATCTTTCTTGCGATGCAACTTTGACCATACCATGAATACACACACTTCTCTTCAAGGTGAGTCCCATTCTCATATTGCTAAAAGACAAACAAAATCCATTTCATCCTTTTATTCCCATTGCTTAACACATGCATAAAACTTTCTAAGAGGAAGTAAAGCAAAGGGGATTATGAAAAACAAAATTAAAACTTTTAACTCATTTCCTTCTTCCTCTTTCATCTACTACAAGTCTGCAAACCTCTTCCCTTCATTAGTCACCAGAAATCACTTGATTAATTACCAACTTCACCCAACTTCTTTGGGCAGCAAGAGCCCAACACCTTCCTCTCACCTAAACTTCAATGTGTTACATGGACAACAGTAAATTAAAATCTCAGTACAAACAGATAGAAGGACGAGGGAAGGCTGCCCAGGCATAAACCTGTAGGGTCTCAAGTACCCCCTTGCCACACTGCCCAGCATTGCCCATGCCCCCTGACACAGCCCTCACCTACCCCTACCCTGCAGCCAGCCCAGCCACCACTGCATCTGACCCCCGTCCTCCCACACACAAGTGCTTTTGCTCACCACAATGAGAAAAACAGGGTGGAAACCACAAGGAAAGAGAAAGGGCGCTATGTTTTCCACAGCTGGCTTTCTGGTTTAGGGGACTATTTTTGTTCAGAATTTGAGTTATTTAAGAAGTAACTGATGTCATTTTGGTTCAGCAGTCCAGTGCATCAGGACAACAGAGGCAACAGGGGTTTAAGGTAGTGGATACCATGTCTACTCCAGAAAGCTCCTCATTAACACTGAGGTAAAAAAATCTGCTTAAAAAGTAGCCTCCAGGACACTAAGTGTTTCAGGGAAGAACACTGTAACCCTAAAATGGGAAAAGCAGAAATAAAATACGATATAATACCATCTTGTAAGTGAGCCCAGTAAATCATAGAGACCCTATGGCCCAGTGTGCATGAATCAGCATTTGGGAAAAACATATCAGTTTGGGCAAAGAATACTCCCAGATTACACAGAAGAGAATCTTATAAACACCACCACTACACAAAAGTAACAGTCAGACTCTCATGACAGACCCTGTTGTCACCTGATACCAAATACAAATCCTCCAAGCAGGCAGTTTACCTGCTTACCCACTTTTTTTTATGCCATTTTTGATGAATCAAATTTCTACAGACACTAAGAGGTGTTTCACAGCTCTTCATTGACATGAAAAGGGCACCAGTCACTGAATCTGTGGCGAGGGACATGGTCTCACTTCCCCAGGCTGGTGGGAGCAAGCCCTGTGCCAGAGGGTTTGGTTTGCTCTCCCGCCTCTGTGCTGGGCTGACAGATCACAGCAGCTTTGCAACCCTCTCAGTCACTAACTGAGGGGGAAGAAAAACAACATGCATCCTGCCTGTTGGTCAGAGAAGGTTCACCCAGGCGCGTTCAGCTCCAGTGGCCCTTCACAAAGGCATTTCACGGGGCACAGCTCTCCCGTCACACCTCCTGCAAGAAGCCAGTGGCTGTTCTGACCATCCCTCAATGCCTGCAAGATGGGGGTAAAAGCCACAGAGGCCAGTCCTGCTGACATGGTCAGGCTCCCTGTGCTTATGAGGCGGGGTCAAAAAATTAGGACAAAGATATTAAAAAACTAGAGTCACTATCCAACACAAGAAGGGTAACTAACTCCACAACTACTTTAGAAAGAAAATTAAATACATGCATTTCAAGAAAATCCTCAGATGACACAAACTTGAAGAGTCTGCCACCAGAGCAGTAATTATTCCCCCTTTAATGGATGGCCTGCTGTGTTTCTGTTCAGTGACGAGTTTTGGTCAGAGCCTCCTCCAGACCCTCACCATACCTGACATCCCCAGCCAGACTCTGGCTGCCCCAGAGGACTCTGGCCACAGTGAACCACCGCCTGCTGGTCAACACTACTACAACAGCTGGGGTCTCTACGTGTCAGTCATTAGAACACCTTACAGAACAAGGAAGGAGGTCTACAGCTATAGTGTACCATTACTAATCTGAGGCACAATATCAGATGGTTTTATTATTTTAAAATGGGCTTTATTCAGTGTTAAACCACACAACTGATTTATTGGACTGTTAAAAGGTGTCTTATCCATGCTGAACACATTAACTGATCAGTTTGTCAACTCCCTTTTCCTAAGGCACACATAGCTTTTACCAGTTCACATTTTATAATTCCAAACTCTTGCCTAAGTTCTTCACCTACAACCTCACTGACAAATGCTTTTTTTTTTCTAACCAGCATTAAAAACGAAAAAAAAAAAAAAACCACCTAAAAAAACCCAAACAGTTACCGAGTTCCAGTTTTGAAGAAAAGTCTGCTGGTTTACACATTCTTCTGACCCTCATCAAGAAAACAACACTGAATTCCTTGTAAAAAGGGGAGGTACACCCTCCATTCCCAAATTCTATACCACAGAGAAACATTATTTGAAATAAAACCAGTCTGAAGACTACAATCCCAGCAAATTAGGAGTTTAAAGTGCTAGATAAACATACTCAGCTTGATTAAGTAAATTTAACTCTTCAGGCACTCTACAGCAAATAGATTCAAGACTCATCATGCCTACAGCATCCCTTCCTTCAAGAACATGACTAAAGACAAACAGATGCACAACATTCTGTCCTTATGATGCAAGTTTTGATACAGAACACCTAAACCCAAAAACCTTAAATCAAGGAGCAAATTAAGACCCCATCATTAAACAGCTGTGGTTTCTAACATATTTTACTTATATTTTTTCCATTACTCAAAAGCAAACAATGCTCCCAAATAAGAAAGGCCATATGCTATATCTATGTATTATGAGATTCAAAGAAATGTATGTCAATCCACAGAAAATTAACAGCTTTCAAATTAAAACAAAATTAAAACAAAAGCTGCTTTTGGTCTTCTTACCTAGTAAATAGTCCAGCATTAATTAAAGTGGACAAACTTACTTCATGGCAATCATCACATAGGAGTAAGTCAAAGCAAGATGGTTTTTGTAGCAAACCACTGCCTACTGCCTGCAAAGTCAGTACTGAACGACTATTCCCTATCAAAAGCAGTAACTTGCTCAACATAATTAAAAAATATAGGTTAGAAGCAGCACATTAAATCTTGGGGAAACTACTTAACCAGCAGAATGTAAGCTGTGAAAAAGCACCACCCACCACCAACAAAAACACAGAAAACATCCCCCTAATTCACTGGTAGCAAAGCGATTAATTGCGGCAAGCTGCTTAGTGTCAGAATGCGTACCCAGAAGCCTATGGACCAGATTACACTGCCTTTACTCATCTTATGGAGAGCCCTTCTCTACAATGAAGGTCCACATTTAAACAAAGACAGCCTGCAGGACAAAATGCCACCTATTAAGAGCAAACTAGAGGGCAAAAATCTGTACTTGAACAAATAAGATCAATAGTTGACCTCGAATTAGAATCGGAGAAAAAACAAAATACACAGCCCATTCTAAGAAACCGTCAGCAGGAGATGTTAGGCGCCCAATCTCAGGGCTCAGTACTGGGTCCAGCTCTGTTCAATGTCTTTATCAATGACCTGGATGAAGGCATTGAGTGCACCCTCAGCAAGTTTGCAGATGACACTAAGCTGGGAGGAAGTGTCGACCTGCTGGAGGGTAGGGAGGCTCTGCAAAGGGATCTGAACAGGCTGGACTGCTGGGCCGAGACCAATGGGATGAGGTTTAACAAGGCCAAATGCCGGGTCCTCCACTTGGGGCACAACAACCCTATGCAGCGCTACAGACTGGGGGAAGAATGGCTGGAGAGCTGCACGGAAGAGAAGGACCTGGGGGTGCTGGTTGACAGCCGACTGAATATGAGCCAGCAGTGTGCCCAGGTGGCCAAGACGGCCAACGGCATCTTGGCTTGTATCAGAAATGGGGTCACCAGCAGGTCCAGGGAGGTGATTCTCCCTCTGTACTCGGCACTGGTGAGACCGCACCTCGAATACTGTGTTCAGTTCTGGACCCCTCACCACAAGAAGGATGTTGAGACTCTGGAGTGAGTCCAGAGAAGAGCAACAAAGCTGGTGAGGGGGCTGGAGAACAAGTCTTATGAGGAGCGGCTGAGAGAGCTGGGGTTGTTTAGCCTGGAGAAGAGAAGGCTGAGGGGAGACCTTATTACTCTCTACAACTACCTGAAAGGAGGTTGTGGAGAGGAGGGAGCTGGCCTCTTCTCCCAAGTGACAGAGGACAGGACAAGAGGGAATGGCCTGAAGCTCCGTCAGGGGAGGTTCAGGTTGGATATCAGAAAAAAATTCTTCACAGTAAGAGTCATTGGCTACTGGAACAGGCTGCCCAGGGAGGTGGTCGAGTCACCTTCCCTGGAGGTGTTTAAGGAACGGGTGGATGAAGTGCTTAGGGACATGGTTTAGGGAGTGTTAGGAACGGTTGGCCTCGATGATCCAATGGGTCCTTTCCAACCTTGTGATTCTGTGATTCTGTGATTCTGAGCTGTAACAGAAGTGGAGGAGTAGACATCAGCATCAAAAGGAGGACATTGTGCAACAGGTCTCCTATACTCCATCCTTTGCAATTCCATCCTAAAACTTGGGGGAAGAGAAGAGATAACCTGACAACCTGTCACCACAGAGATCATAATCTCTGCTTCAGGCAGAGGCATGGAATTAAAGTAATTTTCTCCTCTGTTGGCTGCCAAGGAATATGACCCACAATTCCACACTAGATACCTGAAAGAAACACAGTATTTATGAAATATTTTTATCAGCTATAAGAAACTGTCACTTCAGTCAAGTCCAATTTACCTGTAATTTGTTGATGCCTATTTTCACGCCTCAGCTAACCACGGCATGGACCACACCATGGTTTCACCAAAACTCCTCTTGCTGGCAAAACCAGCTGAAGCAGCTCCAGCCCCCACAGCGGCGCTGTTTTGTTGCTGGTGGGGCTGTACCATCAGCAAGCAGCACTGATATGGCATGGGGCCTCTGAGCAGCTGCACCACCACTTCTGAAGAGGCTGCATGGGAGCATGAAGAGGAAGTGGGAACTGGCAAAAGAAGTTCAGGTTGGCTTTTTTGGCATATGCAAAAAACTGAGGGGCACAAGCCTCCATTAATGTGACCTATGATCACCTGAACCATGTAAAACACCATCACTGCTGCTCTTGAGTTAGTCCAAAAAGCAAGCTGTAGCATTGGATATTTGCATATGTATCCACATTAAAACAGTTTTACTGGACAATTTTCACGCTATATTCAAACAATGTATGTAATGACGGAGGAGAAAAAGACAACTCTGTTTTTCCCTACAATAGATATGAGGTCACACGCAAGCACACATTGGAAGCAATCACACTATCCTGCCAATAAGAGCTTGCATTCATGCCTCATATGCCTCAGGCCACAACAACATCTGTTTTAGACAGGAGATCCGCACATGCCGAACAATATCGACAGGCTGTGTGCCCAAGCCATCGCACCACTGTGTATTCTACCTACCCTGGCAGCCTCAGGTTAGCTCCTCTTTCTCAGGAAGGTGCAGCACCTATGCACTCCAAGAACCACTGAGACGCACATGTAGCTCAAAACTCAGGACCCCTCATGACGTGATGGTCAGCCCACCCCAGACTGAAGGCATTCCTGTACATTCAAATGCACAGAGGGGTAGAGACTACACCAGACTCAGCCTGGCGTTTCTGCCTGTGGTGCAGTACCAATACCAGTTATGTCCCTGTAAAAGCCTGCAGTATTTTTTCCCATGGGTCTTCATTCATGTGTAAGGTAGTATGCACAGATAGTTATCCCAAGGCAAAGGGCAAACTTCTTGCTATAGTTAAGATAAAATGTCCAAGTACCACTGGTAGTTGAGAAACTATCACCATACTTGTCTATTCTTTGTAAAGAAAATAAGCCTCTTCTATGTGGACTGAGTACACACTGCTAATAAAGATGAAGAACAACCAAAGGTCACAAAGCTAAGAGTTTTAAATATCTGCTTCGGAGACAAACATCAGCACAACATACAGACTGCAATCAAGGATTTATTTTTTTTTAAGTACCATGAGATCTTACAAGCTCTCACACCTCTACTTCAACTTGTAGTTGGGACTCTCTCAGTAACACGTGCACAGGATTATAGATTTATTTTTTTCCCTAAAATCGAGTTTCAAGTTTGTGGACCAGATCCAAGGAGCTGGTTTCTACACATTCCTGAGGGAGAATGGGCTATAGAAAAGCCTTTTATTTCTGCATGTATTTCCCAGAAGGCCTAACTAATGCAAAAGGAAATGTATCGGGCTTCTTCAATGGGAGGAGGGTGGGAGGGGATTAACAGTTTCACAGACACGGTGTGTATAAGTGGGGAGGGGTGAGCACTTCAGTGTGAGCAATTAAATGCAATTCTTTTGTAAACCTTAGGATAAGATAGCTAAAATATCCTTTTCAAGAGAAAATCCTACTCGAGTAAAGGACAAGGTAAACTGTGCTGAAAAACTGACTGTGTCATAAAAAGCTACTGTGATGGAGGACACTTGAGACTGGATACACACATCTCCTGAGAATCACCACTTAAGCAGGTCAGCATCATGAAGTAAAGGGTATAAATACAGGAGTGCATGTTTTCATTGCAAGTCAGCATTGCCTGCATGAACAGTTTCACACAACTGCTAGCAAAGGTTTCTGCCTCCTAAATCACTTTCATACATACTTTTAATCAATGTAGATCCCAGATGCAGAAAGACACATCAAGAGAAGATCTGCTAAAAAAAAAAAAAAAACAGAACACAAATGAAAGCAGAGCAACTGCTTGCTAAACTACAGTAAATACAGAAAAAAATGAATAAAAGCTTATTGCTCCAGAAGTAGGACTTCAGCTACTGGGTCTACTTCACTGCCACAGCATACCCACAGGCAATGCACTAAGAAACTTTTGCCCCACCTTAGGTCTTTGGGGACCCAAATGCTTACACCAGCTACCACATACACTGTCAACTTCAGCGTGCTGCCTCCAGCTTCTGCTGCCCATCACAGGTCAACTGCTGTTCCCTGAGGGGCTTGTTTTTCTTTTAAAATACCACCCACACCCTTGCTAGCAAAAGTAGGATTTAAAACAGACATTGCTGAAAGTACAGGTTGCCTTTATTCTTAGTGGGAGTAGACATGGCAAACCACACAGCTCCAGCTCACAGGTTAGTATACACTTACCAACACAAAATTAATTGAACAAGCAGCTTAATTCAAGTTTCTGCCTCTGTAAATCAGCACTGGTGAGGTCACACCTGTGCTCAATTTTGGGCCCCTCACTACAAGAAAGACATTGAGGTCCTGGAGCATGTCCAGAGAAGAGCAACAAAAACGGTGAAGGGGTTGGAGAACAAGTTTTACGAGGAACGGCTGAGGTTGTTTAGCCTGGAGAACAGAAGGCTGAGGGGAGACATTAATAGCTTTTTACAACTACCTGAAGGAGGTAGTTGTAGAAAGCAGGTTGTAGAGAAGAGAGGCGTTGGTCCCTTTGCCCAAGTGATAGATGACAGGATAGGATAGGTGACAGGACCAGACTGAATGGCCTCAAGCCGCAATGGCCTCAAGCTACGCCAGGGGAGGTTCAGATTGGACATTAGGAAAAAACTCTTCACCGAAGGGGTTATCAAGCACTGTAACAGGCTGCCCAGGGAGGTGGTTGTCACCATCTCTGGAGGTATTTAAAAGACAGGTAGATGAGGTCCTTAGGGATATGATTTAGTAGTGAACAAATATGGTTGGGCTTCATGATCTCAAAGGTCTTTTCCAACTTAGGACTTCTATGATTCTAAGTTTTGCTGCACTTGCTGGTTCAGAAATTCCTACTCCACCTGTATTTAAACATTGTTTTCATGTTTAATATAGCATGCAACTACTCTAGCTTTCTATTTCACACTAACCAAGAACAAATTAATTCCCAGAGTTATTGAGCACTAATATTAACTTAAATGTAAATAGCCTAATTTATTTAACTAGACCATTCAGTAACATGATCATCCAGTCCTTTCCTTCAACCCTTTCTAAGAAAACCAAAACCAGCAATATTAATTAGCTGCTTAAACCAATCAGGTTGATTGTCCTAGGACTATACTTTTAGATGGTAAGCATTGTATTTAAAACACTTAAGTCTAAAGAAAAAAACAACCAAGATTTATTACTGATTTTGCTCATTTATTCTTTTCTATGATCTCATTTTATAGTATTTTAAAACTTCCAGCTTTGCAACACTAAGTTCTGGAATTTTAATACTATAAATAATAAGACTTTAATACACCTTGCTGAACACAAGGATCAAGACTTCAACAGTAAACTATTTTCTTAAGAGAAAACCTCCACTTATTACAGTCTAAACAACATGCAAGCAACTTAGAGCTTATCACGTTTATGGGACAAGGCGATATTGAATAGAATGATCCTTCATTTAATAACGTTCTTAAAATAGCCAGAAACTAACATCAAAAATAAAAATGTGCAGACTTTCAAGACAGAGTAATTAACTGCTGGAAATAAGATGATATGGAGGATTTGCAATCATTAGAAACAAAGTGGGTAGAGATCCAGTCTCTGGATGGGGAAAATAAAAGTAGTAGACAATCTCCAGGGCTTGGTACAGCATTTCACCCAGTTATTCCAGAGGTCTGTGTTACTCAGGGGCTAAGGTAACACCTTTAATTCATTTCTCTTCAGGAAAATACTGGATTACTTTTTTCCATCAGGTTCTCTTTTCAACTCAGACAAGCTGAAGCTCACCACACCACCTCACCACTCTCTGTCTTGTGCAACACGGGGGCAACTGAAGGGGCAAGCAGTACACCAGTTGCTGTAATTCTAGAGTGATATGAGACAGCCATTTCCCCCAACATGTTTACCTGGTTTTATCAATATTATTCCTAAATAATATAATTTATTAAAATAATAAATAATTATTCCTAACTTCTACACTTTTTGCTGAATATTTCTATAATACAGCTGTAGCTGCAAGCTCCACAAAGAACAAAAGCTGCAGCCAGTGTAACTCCTTCTCAGGGCAGCAACCCCCTCAGCTGCCAACTGCTCTAGATGCTGCTCCCTTAGAAAGAGAAACCCTCACAATCCTATGCAGTGCTCAGAAAGACTTATCCAAGACAGAAACCAAAAGTTAAGTCAGCCACCAGTCTTCTAGCAGTTTTGAATACAGTTCTCGATTTTTACACACACAAAATCCATTATTACAACTCCTGAGTTTTCTCACGACTCTGCCCAACCCATTACAGAGCAAAGCTCTACTCAGTCACCTATCTGAAAACTATTTTTAAAAAACCTCTTCTTAATTTCTTTTTGGTTGTACACACACCTTTGAAAAATGCGACCCAGATTTTAAAAAGTCTCCTTCACAAAGTCACGCTCCACGTCTGCTCTGACTTGCCATGAATTACTTAAATACAAGTTCTCCATATTTCCTCCTTCAATCTTGCACAGCATAATTACAAATGTTCTCTCTGCATATTTTTGCATATCTAACTAAGAGACATTTCATGCTTATGTGAAGGAAATGTCTCGGTACATGCTTAGTTCACATGTTATGACCACATTCTGCTATACCATTTACTTCTCAATTCCTAGATAATCTCTTGCATAGTGCAAGTGTAATTCATAAACAGCAATTATAACACAATATAAGTTACAACATAAGTACATTGACAGAATATCAGCTGAAGGTAACACAAATGTAACTCCCCAAATTGCACACCATAATTAAGAGCCTTCATATAAAATCCCAAGTGGAGAAAAATCTCACCATAGGTCAGGAAACTGACTACAAAATCAAATTAGTAGAAAGGTAAATTTCAGCCTCAAGACATCGTGTGTTGTCCATGCATGTCAGACCTCAGAAAACTTTCTCTTAAAACTAGACACAGGATCCGAAGCAGTCTAGGATGGCTGGAGCACAAGGAGAGCAGCACCACGTGGTGCTTTCCATATGGTAGCAACGTGGTTTAGAGGAACTCACTCATCCCTCTTGGTACAAATTATCATTCGACCAAAGCATTTGTACTCCCACTGTTACTACCATAATGCAGACACGTGGGCTGAAGAGTTACAGAAAACACACCCATCGCTCTAGAAATCATCTACCAGATTGCAGCCAACAGCATGTGTGAGCACGACTTAGGCATCTTCCTTTCCCTGCCAGTCTTTCCTCCACAAGACTGCAGATTCTCAAGCAGAACAGGATCACTGGTGTAGGGCCTGGTGTGGAAGTGCTACTCTTAATAGAGAGTTAAACATACTCCATGGCAGCCCTGCAAGCCTCAAGCTTCTGAAGGCATGGGTGTTCCCTTCAGGAAATAATTAATCCCCATCTCATAGAAAGATGGACAAAGTTGGCACTGAGCTCAAGCAACTTCCCTTCTCCATTCCAGACTACCTTCTGAACTATTTCATCTCCTTCTGTCACCCACAAGTCCAAAGCAAGAAAGCAGAAGCTACAATAAAATCTGTTAAGATTCCCAAGCTTGTTACTAATAGTCTCTCAAATCTAAGAAACAGGTATAACAGGCATAATTTCTCCTCAAAGCTCCTCATGCATCCTCAGAATAACATGAGAGCTTCAAGCAAACAGGGCCCTCCAGGATCCTGTCCTCCACTACGTTTCCAAACAAGAAAATTTGTATTTACATGATTAATAATGTAATTACTATAATTACTTATAATAATATATATTAGTATATATTATATGTTAGGCAGTACAGTATGTAGTAAGAAAACAATATAATTACTCCTATTTATTAAAAACCATTTCAGAAAGGCACAGACTTTTTTAATTGGCTGATGACTTTTAAAGTTTAAAGCAACATTTAATACAAATGTAAACAGGCATGAAAGTTGTGTTATGCGCCTATTTTACTGAGGTCTTTCAGGCAAATTTAAGACCTTATTTTATTGAGCTTTTCCAATTTTTTCTTCCCATTTATAAAACTCAAACTGCAGATTTAAGTTTTCCACGTAACTTAATTTCACAATTATGAGCCTGTGACCCAAAGTCCTATAAAACTTTTTAAAACAAACTTCTTCAAATGCCACAGCTTTTCCAGAGGCCAAACAAAACGTGCACTCCAGCCATCGCAACCCTCCCGAAGCCTCTTGATTGTTTGTGAGTCTGTGGAAGCTAATGGAATGGACGACTTCGTCAGCAAGATTTTTACAACCCATTTTAGCTGCAACAGGCAGCATGCACCACTGCTCTGGCATGCTGGGCTACACCCCCTTCATCCAGTCCTTGTTGAGGCTGATGAAGCAATGCCGGACTAATCCCAAACGTCTGTGATTCTTTTTCAAAAGGGATCCTTAATTTCACAGCAGTTCTCGTGGGCCTTACTTTACATTGATGAAGGCAAACAGCAACAAGCAGAACAATAGCTACTTTGTTCACCCAGTAACACAATGTGAAACTGCCAGGATTGTTCAGAATTGCTGAAATTGCTAAGTCTTGCTGCACTATGTTAAACAGCTTGTCTAGAAAGCAAAGTCATAAAACTGAACTTTGATATTTCCCTTTTCCATTCATCTTCTCTCAGAGCAAATGCCAACTTCTTGGTTAGCCACAATTCATTAACAGAAAAAAACATCCAATTAACTGTTAGAAATATGGTAACCAGAAATCCTGCTTCACTGTTTTAACTCCAAATCTGCAACTACGCTTCTACAGCTTGCACTTTCAGCACAACTATGCCACTAAAAAGCAGCATTTCTCAGAATACAATAAAAATTGCATCATGAAAAATACTTCACAGATGCAAGGGCTTGTGTGTGGTTGGTTTGGTTGTGTATTTGTTGGTTTGTTTTTTCTTTTTTTCAATAAAGCCTCAGCAAAAAGTCCTTTGTGTAAGAAGAGAAAAGTGTGAAGGGATACAACTTAAACGTGAGGAACTCTTGTTTCTCCTTTCTGCCTCTCATTGCACCTTACTCCACTCCGTGGTGTCCTGGGTGGCCAGAAACAGTCCCTCTGTGAAGCCCTCATAACAGCCCATTTGTGTGTCTGTGCTCTACAGGCAGGCAGTCTGTAGGCAGGCTAGGAGAAGCTGCAGGCAGCCAGGAGCTCCTGCCAGGCTCCTACAGCAGCAGCCACTGTCACCAAGGCATCACAGGACCTGCTGATCCACTCTGCAGTGCTGGCACCTTTGCCTCTGGCTTCCAGCGCCTGTTAACATCAGGGCAAAACTAATTACAACGTAAGAGACAGGTACAAAAGCAAAGGCAGAATAGTCTGTACTGAAGTGCATTAATAAACCAGTCTCTACAAAGAGTGAGTCACATCAGACATCAGTCACATTGCCCTTGATTAGCTTAAAAAAAAAAGGGAACAAGAAGGAAAAAGCAGACACAGCTACATACCCAGACAGAAGACGGGGAGAGCGGCACCAACCGCAGGGCAAGACACCAAAAACAGCTAATCTGGATACCACAAGTATCAGCTTACTGTTCCCCAAAATTACAGCAGGTGTCAGTTTTCAGCCATTCAGAAGTAAGGCAGGTCTGTATGGTACACACCTCCCACTCATAGTTGGGACACCCTCTTAAATCACTCAGGTTGAGCACATGGAAAAGCCACCTGCACCCACAAAAATAAACCTCATCTCGTAGCAGCTCCAAAAGCCAAACCAAGACAAAAAAAGCCTGCTGAGGCAAATTCTTGAAGGACCTACCACCTCCAGGCCTAATGCTGCTCTGCTAGCAGCAGCAATCCAGCACTCGCTGCCCTCTGACCTGTGGCTCCATTTACTTTGTCATGACATTTTGAGGGGAAAAAAAAAAAAAAAAAAAAAAAAAAAAAATCCTTTCTCGACTAAGGTGGACTCCCTAAACAGAAGGAAGCTTCTTTGTTTCTGCCAGTCTCACTTACTGTAAAAACTTCCCCCATTGTGCACTTTGCATTCTCAAGTCTTATTTTGTCTTCCACCTGCTCACCTCCCCTGATATAAACATAAATGCACATGTATTTTTTTTAATGGTAGGAGGGGAAAAGTCACTTCAAGACATCAAACCTCAGAAAGCACTAAATGCCTTGCCACCAGAAAGCAATCCAAAGTGACAAAGGTTCTTTCTCCTGATCCACCTCTTTTCTTAGAGCAAGCTTTCTGACTTACTTTTCCTAAATGAATTCAACAAAACCAAGTTATTAAGAATTAATAGGTACCCTTTAGGCTATGACCAAAGTAATGTAATGTTTCAGACTGGGAAAAAAAAAAAAATCTGTTAATTGAACAGAAGACAAGTTTCTACCTAAAGTCCCAGATTCTCAAAACACACTGAAATTCCTCTCCCCTTTCATTTTCTGTTTCTTATTAGACAAAGCATCAATGTCATTAAAATGTAACAGCTTCCTTTTAATACTTAAAAAATCCATGTTAAGGAAAATAGCACTTTTAGAAGCATAAAAGATTATTTGTGTGTCTCCTAAAAGGCAGCTTTTATTCTCAGTTTGCCTTTTGTTTTGCACCTATTTGCAAACAATGCCCTACTGATTTTGGTTTTGTGTAGTGAGTTTCATTCATTCATTTAAGCAAATTTCAGCGATGCTTATAACTAAGTTACTGTTACATTTTAAAAGCAAAACCAGAAAAAGCATATACTAGTTATGCAACACATTGATTTAACAATAATAACCAGAAAACCTAGCAATATCTTCCACAGCACAACCAAAACTATAAATGAGCACAGCCCTCATTTATTCTTTTAAGTTCAGCATGGCTCTTCTTTGGGAGAAAAATACCAATATTTAAGTGCCAGTTAGTTGTATAAATGCAGATTATTCTGTATACACTATTACAGACTATTTCAAAGTCTGATGTCATCAAAACAGATCTCAAGATTCAAACTATAGTTTTGCACAACTGCAGTGTAAATAAAGCAGATGCCTGTTGATCTACAATTTACATAATACACCCATCAAAGGGGGTGTTTTTTTGGTAATTCTTCATATTTCAGCTGTATGGGAATATAAACATACAACATCTATACACAATTTAACACCAAAAAAAGACAGCTTCCCAACAGTTCCTATCACAACAACATTGAGGCACTTGCTCAGGCTTGCTGTGCGCAGGGACTACACCTACATGTGTGTGTCTCAGTACTCTCAAGCTGGATAAAGACTATTATAAGAAGACTAGTCAGAGAAAGAGAACTGTCTCCAATGTACACATAAACTTAAGATAATTTACAATTAAATCTCCACACAAGCAATATGACTCACAGTCAGTTTAAGAAATCTCATTCTGCTGAATAATACAAACAGCTTTATTGTTAGTTATGATGTAATGAAATCAATTACTCAACAGAGACAATACTATGTAAACCTCTCTCATTTGGAGCCTAGATTACAGCAGTTGCAAGTACAGAAAATTATTTTCTGCTGCTTTTATTCCCTGTTGTGACAACTAATTTACTTCATAAAGAACCTTTAAATGACCTTTTAACTTACAGCCTTACAAAATATATAAACCATTAATTTCTCACCTGCAAGTCAAGCTGCATGGTCGTTCTCACAGCTCTCTTACAAAAAGGGTAGGCAAAAGGTTGCCTTGAGCAGTCGTCAGTGGCTTGAATTTTGTTAACAAGTAATGAGTCTGCACAGGAACAATGACTACATGGCAGCAGCCTGCTAGATATAAATCCCTTTGCTGCTTAAAACTAGACTTTGGATCAATATAAAAACAACAACAAAAAAAAAAAGCAAAATCCAATATTATCTTAGAAGAGTAACAAGAATAAAAAGCATCTGTGCTGCTGTACTATACAAATAAGGACAAATTAGGACTAAGTAAAGCAAGTGTAAAAAGAATATGAAACAAAACACTGAGCTCTGTGCAGTCATCCACTAGCATTAAATAGCTCACCAAGAGAGCCCAATACTTAGAAGCAGTAAAATAAACACACTATGTTTTGTGAATTCCCCCCTCCCTCTCCAGCCCTGCTCACCCTTTTCTCCCCTAAGGCTTCAGTTCTTGGTTAACAACTCTTCAGCTGAAAATAATTGCCTGCCTCCAAAAGGCAACTAGGACAGTGTCACTCCTTAATCAGCAGGAGGACAGCTGAGTGATGCAAGGCATTTCACCTCCTCCCTGGAGTAATTGCACTGTCTCCACCAGGCAGTACTGCAACATCAAGAACTAAAATGACTTTAAATGTGGTGCTCTCCTCTAATGAGAGCCATAATGCAGTAAGGTCCCCCCTGAAAACCCACTTCACACTGTTACACCAGCTGCCTATTAGGACCTAGCTTATCAATACAGCTATCACCAACGATCAATCAGTGTAGCCTGCATACAAACCTCAGGGAAAATCCATTTGTAGAAATGAACTCACAACACTTTTGGTATACCTAGATATATATATGTAAGCAATAATCAAATGTGTTATCTTCAAATTTTTGTCACAATATGAATATGGTAAGAAGTCGCAGTAGATCTACAAGTTCTGACACCCTGGCAGCGAAAGGATAAAATCACAGTAAAATTACACTAGGTTTCGGAAAATAGGATTAATTCAGCTGTCTGCATAAATACCTTAGAAAATAAAACTAGATACTCGTTTCATAATAAATTGCAGAGATGGAGAGGGAAAAAAAACCATGCTCGTGAGGTTTTACTAGTACACTTGCAGTGGGTAGACTAAGAAGGAACAAATTTCAGCTTTCATCAGATCATCAATGCATGCTGCAGTTTCATTCTACAATGAAACATCAGCATCTGGAAATTGCATGGGTGTGTTTCTCCCAAACAAGTCACTTTCTCTCCCCCACATCACAAATATACTTGAAAAAGAAAACCTAGCCAAGATCATCACTACGTTTTCTGCAAGGACACTTAGATACACTAATAGTTTCTTTTTATCCATTTTTCATCCAATTTTCCATCCTTCCCAACTCTGCTCTCTTGTTAGTTATCTATTCTTGAAGTCTGACACTGAGCCACAGCCCAAACGTGTGACAGACACTCTTATTCCCCACCTCAGACGTTTCATTTTGCAGCTTATTCAACAAACTAACAGCTACTGCTCCCTTTTTCTTACCTACACGTTCAAGATCCACATTTTCAGCGAGACTTAACAGGATATAGTTTTCGGATACAACAGCCAAAGGCGGCTCAATGACCAAATGCAGCAGACCATACAAAATATCTTTAACCCACTGTTTCAAATTCTGCTTCTCCTTGTTTGATGAAGCTCGACTTCTTTATTCAAACTATTTTGTAAGCTTCCCAAGGAAGCAACTACATCCCTCATATGCTTATACCATAAACTCTCAACACACCAAAGCTCTGGTTGGGGCCCTTCAACGCCACCAGAATATAACAGCCACAGTACCATAAAACATTAAGTACACCCGAGTCCAGCAGCCTCAGATTTTTACAGGAAATGGAAATCCTAATTGAGAAAGCGACAAAACATTGTCCTTTCACAGCCCCCACTCCACACAAAGGGAACTGCCTAATTTGCTTATATTAGACAGCCTTTGATAGCTGGGATGAAAGTTGCAGAAGTCTTCATATCCTCCTCCATAACCTCTCAATGATTCAGTTCAATTTCAGCTTGTTTTTTCTGCTCCCTGAACTTTTTAAAACGATCACATTTTCATCAACTGTAGAAGACTAAACTGCCTTTGGTCTATCCCACATCACAGCCACCCAGAAACCTTTAAAACTCTTCACACAAACTTTCAAAAGCAAGTGTAATTAGGTATTAGAAGTAAAGCAAGAACTTTTGAAAATGGAGAAAGTAATTCCTGCTGTGGGACATCTGAAATAAGGAGTGCTTTATACCTTTAAAATTATCACAGGCTTGTGATAATGACAGCAATGTAAGTAGATGCGAAAATCTTGATTACAAGTAGGTTTTGCTGAGTGCTTAAAACATTCAAGTTGAGAAGTAAATAAATGCATTATTTCAGTAGACAGCTGAGACAGGAGAGGGGAAGTACTACGGAAAAGCCCACGTTTTTAACAGTTTCCTGTTCCACTGGAACACTTCCTCAGTTCAATATTTTGCTTTATAATGCACATGTACATGACCTTCCTGTACAAAGATAGCAACACATATTAAAGCTCACAAACATCTTTTCAACTCTGCAGATGGCCACGGCAAGAAGCGTAAAGCTTCATTATTGATTTTCACTACTATGAAGGGTTTTTCCCCTTTACATGTTTCAGGCTCTTCCTCACATCTCTCAGAGATGTAAAAGCCAGAGCAGCCTACCTCAGGCTCTGGACCAGATTGCTCCATGGTCCTGCCAAAAAGCTTAGCAAGGGGTTACAGGCAAAGTCCAAAAGCATTCCACAATAGCTGCAGCCAACACTAGGCTGCTTCAGTGAACTCCAATTTGCACCTGCTACGAAGCCCCATCTTGAAACAAGCAGGAGTGCTTTACTCCTGTGAGCAGCCTACTGGCTTACAGCTGGGCTAACGAGATAGAACCTCTGCTGAAATCTGCATTTTGCTGTGCACTTTATGAAAGCGAACAGCTTTCACCCTCCCACTCACTCCCTCTGCCACAAACTCTAGCACTGAAAGCAAGATAAATACCGGCTTTTGAAGGATTGTTGCACAAACTTTACCAATCATAACAAATCTCCAGAGGAGAGAATTATTACACTGCTGTTGCTGCACTAAATATCACACGCCCTGCCTCTCATTCTACACGCTTAACCCTCTGGCACACAACCCACTGTTAATTCAGTATTATGAGTCTGGAAAATCTGTCAATGTGGCTATCTGTAGTACATAATTTGCAACAAGAACAGACAGCTGTGTATATCCTGTTGTACGTGGTAGCATTAGGAATTTTAGGCAGACAAAAAGCAAACTTCATGTACAATTCTTCTTTGTCCTAAGTGTGAAAAGTGCTACACATATGACCTGATTTACACAGCCTACACACACTACTCGCTAGAAATTAACTATAATTTTGCTCTACCCAGGTACATATCTAAAGAGTTTGATAACAAAAACTACAGTAAAACAATTTCTAACCAGTTTGATATTAAAATTTGTAAACTGCTGTGGTCTTAATTTTAGTGAAACCTGAATTTTAAGTCCTATGGAATACACTTGTCTTTAAAAACAACGTATCAACTGTGGATTTTGTCAAAAGCTGTGAGGTAAAGGAAATGAAGCATCAAGATGTCAGCTACAGCTTTTCTCTGAGTGAAAAGAATCATCCAGTTTTATGAGGCTTTTGGACTTCACACTCCAATACAGGCAGTACCCACCTGACACTGTTCTGGCTCACAACAGTACAAATAGTTCCATCAATATATTTTCAAAAAAAGACTTGCTGAAAAAAACCCAGTGGCTCAAATCTATTTTTCCTCTTTGAACACTAAAATTGACAGACATCATTATCATCAGTATCTCAGCAATAAACCTTTTTTTTCTTGCTTCCCATAAGCTAGATTCCCATAATAATCTTAATGTATGCCAGTATTATTAAGTATGACCTATAAAATGCCTATGGCTTTACTGTCAATATTTGCCTAATTTTAACCCTAGCCAAAGGTTTCTGTCTGTGAGGTGAAGGAATATTCACAGGTGGCAATGCATAAAGAAAAAAATTTAAAACATATTGGCTGGATAACTAAAAATATAACATCCCAGTATTAATATATTTACAATTTTAAAGTATATAAAGTCTTAAAAACTCCAGGCTTAAACATCTTGAGCTCATGTAATCACAAAGGACCTTGAACACTGCAAGAAGAGTTCTAAAAAAAGTCTACTTAAGTAATTTGATCACATTTTAAGAACTTGTGAATTCATGGCAACAATCACAACTCCTAATCATAGAATGGTTTGGATTGGAAGGGACCTTAAAGATCATTCAGTTCCTGCCATGGAGTCCCATCTGACCTGGCTTTGAACACCTCCAGGCATGGGGCAGACACAACTTCCCTGGGCAACCTGGAACACTGTTTCACCACCCTCATCATGAAGAATTTCTTCCTAATGTCTAATCTAAATCTTTCCTCTTCCAATTTAAAGCCATATCCCTTGTCCTATCACTATCGGCTTTTGTAAAGAGTCCCTCCCCAACTTTCTTGTAGGCAAGGTTTGTAAGGTGCAATGCAGAGGGCTATCACCAAGCCCTGTGTACCACTGCATCTCCCTGCCATGAGCAACTGCACACTGCACATACTGAAATCTCACTCATTCTACAGTCAGATGAGACACCGCTGGCCATCCCAAACACACACTACAGTCCGAGAGAAGACCTTGTCTCTAGTCAGGTCCAGAGAGAGGTTTCTTAATTAGTATGCTTTCAGGTCTTTAATTATTAAGAATGGGTAGTTGTTTTACAGAAGGGGAAAGTAGAGTAAGGAACTCAGGGAAAAGCAGAGTAAGAAACTCAGACAAGAACAAAAGAAGATTAAAAAAAAAGCAAAACACCATACTGAAGCGCAGCATCTCCTAAGTTTGTAGAACACAAGATCATAGCTCCAAATTCTCTCAACATTAGTAACACCTGTGCATTCACAATCCTTATAAATGAGCCAATGGTGGTATCACTGTTACAAAACATGCACTGGATCACAGACATTTTAATATACTTGTTTTAATATATACAGTTTAGCCCCACTCGGCCAAATGTCAGCAGCTAAAACCATGCAGTTGAGCCTCCAAAATCCCTTCTCACACACACACACGCACCCCGTAGGGAAACAGGTGAAGGAAATGAGAGGAAAAGACTTACGGGTTGGAAGCTGAAACTATAGCTTTAATGAAATTATAACAATAACAACAATAATAATGAAAATAACTAGAAGGTAACAAAACATATATAAATATATGAGATTGCGCTCCCAGCCCACCTCTCAATGACTACATGTCACCACAAATGCTGCAGATCAGACAAGAGGGTATGGGTCTGCAGCTAGGAGGGAGCTGGACTCAGGAACTGGATTCAGGAACACATGGATCTAGGAACAGGAACAACCAGACAGATGGGGTCCTCACTGGATGTTGGCCATCACAGAAGAGAATGAGCCCCTCGTGGTCTCTCAACCTTCTGATGAGTATAATGTATATGTGATGGAATACTCTGCTGGTCATTTTAGTGTCACCTGCTCTATTCGCCCCTCCCTGCAGGTGCGGCTCCTTTTCTGACAGTTTGAGGACTGCCTACATTAAGTATCAGCATTGGCCTTTTTGCACACCAATGACCTGCGTTATCCTTTTTAGAGAACAACACTGCCTCAAAAACCTGCAGTTAACCTTCAGAAAAATTACTTACAGCAACCTAGTTAGTCACAACACTGACTCTAATTTAGTTTAAACCACAACAATCCTACATAGAAGCATACAAAACATAATACAGAAGGATGCAATATCAAGCAGTCCATACCTGCATATTTCAACACAGAGGACACCTTGGGCTGTTTCCCAAGACTGCAGGAACAGCTTGCTCTTCCCACTACCAGAAGGCTTTTGTGTATCAGCCATTATGCTGTTTTAGAGACTACAATTTAGGCTATAGCTCATATTTTTCTCCTTAAAAAATAAGATCTATTCTACATAGAATTTGTTATTTTCCTCAAACGCTTTATCAGAGACAAATCCCCTTGCATAATAGACATCAAGTATAATTTTGGTGCAAAATACACTAATGTAAATAAATAGCAACTGAATTGGTGGAGTGATGTCAGCACATCTATGATCAAAGTCAGCTTGCTATCTCCAGAACATCACATTTACCCTGAAATGTCATCTCAAAGTCTACTAAATGGGGAAGGGACAGCTGTTACCCTTAAAAACTCCACACTCCAAGGAATGTAAATAAGGGATATTGTTAAAATGAAAGATCTAGTTAAAGCTTTACATGTGTAACGTTTAAAAGGGTTTCCCTTCATTTTTCTATCTTTAATCAAAGGTTATAAATGTTTAAGTGATGGCAGTTGCCATGGAAATATGCAGGCCAACATCTCTCTGTGGGAACCTCAAAGCTCCCTTCACTATGGAGTGCCACATAATGACAGGATCACATTAACACCTTTGACTCCCAAAGCCCATTTATTGCATAGAAATTAGCACAGCTGATTCCGCTCACCTTTCACAGACAAACGTTAACTACTCCTGCTCAAATGATTTTCTGCTGCACTTCCCTCCTTCCCCAGACATGCTCCCAGACCTATCTTGCCACCATCCTTCATACAGCGCCAAATTGATCTTCAGTGTGTACAGCTTCCTTGGCAAACACTAAGCAAAAGACAGAGTGCAAAGGCCATCAGATGTGTCACCTGATCAAAAGCATAATTCCATTATCTATTGAGAAATTTATTTTTCCAAATCAACTGACGTAATAAACCTGCATCCGATTCCAGATGATGAAGGCATAGCTATGAAGAAAAACAGAGGCTGACACAGTAACGGGAACAGAACTCTCATAAAAGGCAACAATTAAATTAGCAAACAGAAGACAGGCTCTGAATAATGGTGACTTTTTTTCCTCTGGTGGCTGTCAGCACTAAAGCAGGAAAAAGAAGTTCTTAAAAACCTCAGTGGAATTCCTGAATATAAGCACGTACCATTTGATGCACCATCAATCTACGCACATAGAAAGCTCATTTCAGAGCAGATGCAAGCAAAGCCTTTTTTTTAAAAACAAACAAACAAACAAAAAACTATGTCAAATAGACAAATTCAACCACTGCAGGATGTCTCATCAAAAATTTAAATGCTGTGAGCAAATATTAATTTTAGCTTTAAAACATACACCCTTAATTTACAAAAACTTATGTGTTTGTATGAAGTGGATATTTATGTCACATGTCTTCAAACACTGCAGTAATAAATCCCATAGATCTATAAAAGATTCAAGATACATTTAAGAGTTATTTATTTGCACATTTGAAGACAACAACATCTCAGTCCTATCTGCTCTCTTTGAAAATAGCTAGTGGCAGGATGTTAGTTCTATCAAAGGTATTTATTCTCTTTGTACCTTTCTGATGAACAACCACTTTTCTAACAAATGGACCCTTAGGACCCATCTGCAGCTAAGTGTGGAATGGGGGTGGGGGCGTGGGTATTCTGTGTGCACATACATATGCATCTCTAGCAAATCCTTAGTAATTACGCAATTGCATATTTTGAGTGAATTAAGTGAACACAGGAATGCATAATTTCTTGCCTCTGGTCTTTTTACGCACTTTTTGCTAAAAGAAACAACTGAAATATATAGAGAAAAAAAGCTTTGAGTATAATATTGCTCCAGCAGATTCCTATACGCAAAATGACAAATTAAAGCATTACTGCCCTGTTACTACAGCATCTTTTTTTTTGTTGTTGTTGTTGCCGTTTTTTAAGACATCAGGACTGTATGCTTGTGCAAGCCCCCCATCCTTCAGGTAGCTACTGCAAACCTGAGCTATGCTCCATATACACAAACCTGCCGACAATGTCTGGGCCCTAACTGCTAACATGCCCTAACTGCATGCAGAACACTCCTCTGTTTGTAAACCCTTTGCAGATCATTCTTATTATTCAAATTAAATACAGATTTACACGAAGCCTACACTTTAATGTCTGGCAAGAATTACAAAGCCTACCAAGAACATCCAAGACTGGACTTGCAGGGAAGGATGATAAATACTTTATTAGGTTAGGTTGAGAAAAAAATATTGATTGTCCAAAAGGCTGTCTAGATTGCCATCACTTTCCCAATTACATCAGTTGGCCCGATGAACAGTATAGATAGCCTCTTTCCACAAACCCTGCCCATCCTCCAGCGAGAAGAATCCCATCTGGTTTCACTGAACAGCAAGTGTTCTGCTTGTGTTGACAATTGGGGTTTTATATCCTAAATGTAATTTAATAAATGCCTTCTGAATAACTTTGAGCAGTACTGGATAAGGTAAAAGCGTAGAGAAAGGTATCTATAAAATATTATTTAGCTACTTAAAAGTTACTACAACTCCAGAGAACTTTCCAGTATTGCACATGTCCACATGACAGTCCCAAACACAAGGCTTCACAGGCTTATTTCTTCCTCCTGTCACAAAAGACAACCTGTAAACTGGGAAGTTCCAACAATGCATTTTACAGAGATAAATTACTAAATTTGGTGTGTCCTCAGAGATTTGACCAACTTCTTTCAAGCTAAGCAGTGTAAGACAGCTAGTTCCTTCTAAAGTATTTCCGACTGGGGAGTTAAACTACATCGATCCTAAGCAAAGTGCAACATCAACAACCTGATTTAAAACACAAATTCATAGTGTACTTTGTTCAAAAGTTTATATTGTTCCATTCTCCCCCAAACACATCACAGTTAGGCTGAGAGATAATTCAAATACAAATCAAAGAACTTTCACTTCTTGGTCTCTTCCCCACATCCTGCGTTGTTTTTCCAGTAACAACCAACCATAACTTATTATCTTTCCCAGTGAAAATGAGAACAAAGACATCCTTTAAAAAAGGCTACACTTTTCTATGCATCTCTTTGTACACACAATGACAAAGTTTGTAAAGCATCATTTGTTTATGAAAAGAAAAAGAAAACACAACAACAAGCGCAACTTAGTATATATAAATAAAACCAAATCATCTGGGGCAAGGAGAATGCCTGCTTTATATTAGGGGAAGAAGGAAAACCCAGCAGAAACACATCTTAGACTTGTCCTTGAAAACTACTCTTGAACAAAGCGAGACTATAATCATGTTTCATGCATTTTTTCTTCCCTTTTCCTCCCTTTCTGGCATTTGCAATGCACGCAAATCTATCTAGACCTGGCAAGCCATATTCAAGCACGGGAAAACACCAGCCTCCCCTGTCTCACCTCGCTGTAGTCCTGCTTTAGCTTCCAGACAGCAGTCAGCCTCTCTTGCACACCAACAAAGAGCTAAAGGTTACAAAAGTTTCTGCTCTCCTGCCTGTTTTCCAAGCAGGAACACCATAAACTTTCCCCTGCTTTGCATACTCTCTTCTGTCTCCCAGCTCAGTTCAGTAATTAGGTGAACTAAGAACCGTCAGGACTTCCCAGTCTGCTAATTCCCTACATTTCTAGTCACTTTCATATCAGTACTCAATCACCTGCACATCTGCTCAGTATTCATAGCCCTGCATGGAAACACGCAAATCGAGCTCCTTGCAATGCACTAGGACCTGTTCTCCGCTCAAGCCCATGCCACATCACAGCACGTAAAGCACTCTTTGGAGAGAGAAAAACCTGCCTGTCCTTGCAACGAGGCCAACAGGTACTAATTTTGCAGCACAGTGTTCAATCCTCTTTGGTCTGCCTCATATATAGGGTAATTCTAATTTTTTAAGAGGATCAATGCACAAAAGGCCTGGTGGATTATGAGTTCACTGCTGTACATGTGCAGAGAGAAAAAGGGATAGGTAGAAGAGGAGGGAAAGACAGGAAGGAAATAGGGTATTATTTTTCTAGATTATCAACAAACTTGTTCTAAAATTGATATATGGGCTTCAACGAACTTTACTTATTGTCCTTAGAAACGTGTCTTATCTGCTTACATATATAGCCCAAGTTTTTATTAATTTGCCATCTGTTTTCTTTCCCCCGAGGCACTGTAAGGACATATTTTAGAAGTAAAGGCTGCTGTTTGGTCCTTTAAAACACTTACTTGTCAAAAATCTTAGACTTATAGTACTACAAACAACACACATGCCTCTCCAGTTGAAAAAAAAAAGTGGTTTTTTTCCCCTCCTCCACCCCATCATAGAGAAAGCACTAACAGTGCCAAAAGTAAGTATTTTCTTATTGATTCATACCATTTTAAGAAACATTTTCACATACACAGAAGGCACAGCTTGGTGTGGTGGGAAGCAGAAGAGGACAGAGCGGCTTCTGGATACGCTAGGTCAGCAGTCATGGAGCACAACATCCTTCTTCCTACAGGCACTAGCCTCCCTCACAGTGAAGGCAGCCTACAGCAGTAGCTCCAGAAAACTGAATGGCCCTTTGTGTTCCTGGAACTTTACAGATAGATAGAAGACAGAACATAAAAGCTTTCTGGCCAGAACTCAATTAAATGCAAGACCTTACTAATCCAGTTTTGGATAGCAGGACCTTCCCCACCCAAGATGATGGCCCATACTAGCCTGAAATAACTGGTGCTGCTCTCCTATGGGAGGCAAAACATTTAAAACAGCTTCCACCCGGCTGGTACAGCTAAATCAATGCACAAGTGAGTCAGCTCTCCAAATGGCAGCCACAGCAGCATCCCTTTGGCCTTCATGGGTTCATCTTGGTACACAAACAGCTTGCACCACACTAAAAAGCAACTCTGCAGCTATTTCACCTTCCCAAAACAAAACACCCCAGCATACTAAGTAGGACCTTTCTCATTCTTTTTTATATGTTTCTACCCAGACACTAAAGCACAGGACTATGCAAAGCCAGATGATGACGGCTGCTTTATTATCACAGAAATGACCGTTTGGACAGTAGAAGGGGGAAAGCTTCACAGAAAGAAAAACCAAATAAACCAGCCAAAAGCACCTCCCAGCTCCTGGCTTATTATACCGCCTCCCAAAGTGGCATACCTTTCTTCAGCTAACCAACATGGCATGCAGCACTTAAGTATTAAGCACAACAAAGAACACCTCAAAACTGTTTAATATTACCACAATAATGAAAATCCGAATTTCCATTTTAAACTTCCAACACAGTAATTCATACACAGGCATCAAAAAAAGGAACCGTTAAAGGACAACTCGGGGAAGTTTATGCCCTGCTTTGCTTCTTTTTGTTGTCATGTTTGAGTCTCCATCCTTATTGTCACATACTACCTGGAATATATTACTCTATCATGCACTTTTCTAAAAGTAAAACATTATGAAAAAAATTCTCAGTCATGTCCATGAGTAATTAAACCTTAGTTTACTGCAAAGCATAGTAAATCAGCACCCATTCACAAATAACACTTTCATGGTCATGCACCTTCAGAAACTACTTTTCAACTCCTTTAAATCATAGAATAACATGAGTATTTACAAGATCAAACATCTGGAAACACTGAAGGCTTACGAGAAATGTTAGTCAACCTTGGCAATCCTTCGCGGCCACTACTCATTTCAAGTTACCTTTGCACAGCAAAAACTTCGAAAATTAACTTCATCCTTGAAAAATTCAGGGGAAATATTTCCTTATGATCTACAAAATCCCTATTGCAACAAGTGTGGCTTAAGATTCCACTTTCCTGAAGAAAAGAAAAAGTACAACAAAATGTTTGAGGAGCTCAGAGATAACAAAAAAAATCTTGGAGCATTTCTATCACCGTTATTTCCACTGACCTAAAGAAGAGTTCCACTTCGGCATCCTTAGAACAAGAGTAAGGCACAACCATCTACCAATTTACGCAACACCTTCTGCAAACTAGGTGGCATATGCAAGTTTCAGATCTAATGCTAGCAGCCCAGTTCAAGAATTCATCTTGGCATTAGTGATAAGAGACCCCCATTTACTTCACTGCAAGAAAACATCTAAGGCAACATATTTTAATATCAAAACACTGATTTCAATGTGCACCCCCTAAGATGGCTGGGACAAAGCACGGCAGCGTGAAGCAGTGGGCTGGTGCAGTCTCCAGTGCCAGCCAAGTGACCCTGGGCAGATCACAGATCCTCCTGAAAGGTCTCCAGCTCTTCCCCGGTGAGAGGCTGTTTGAAGCAGGTAACAGAGGCTCAGATGCTCAAGAAGGTAGGCCAGCCATGGAAGCGTGAGGACATCCAGATCATCTCCCCTTCTTGCAGAATCTCAAATTTAAGTGGTATAAAGCCAGAGGCTTTTGGCAGGGCACAGCTGTATCCATGAGGGCAGGTTAACAAAAGGTTATCAAGTGTTTAATGTAATAGCTGTTTGTATTGGGGGAGGAGAGGAGACTGAATCATAATACCAGCAAGAAGAGCAACACAACACATTAAATAAGTCTCTAGGCACACCTGCACTTACAACGTCCAGAAAAATCTATGAATCAGTCCTATAGTTCTGAAATAAATCCAATCACATTAGCTGTGGTAGAAGATATCACCCCTTCCCAGCAGCTATAATAACTTTTGTTTCTTTAAAAAGGAAAAGAAAAAGGAAAAAAAAAAAACCAAACAACAGAACAGCTATAGACCTATTCTGGTAGGTATGAATGCAAGCAGCTTTTGTCAGCAGACTCTGTAGCAATCCCTGATCATCACAAAGTGTACACAGAGTAACTGCTTTTGGGGAGGGCTGGAATTATTTCTTCTCTAGGCCAAGAAATCTGTCAATCCAGCTCAACACTTACAAACGCTTTCTTTTATTCCGTGATGAACCTACACGGAGAAATCTATTTCCTTGCCACTCATCTGCTTTCAGTGGAAAAGAGCCACCAGTACCTCATTCCTGCTACCTGGAAGAATTACAAGCGGCCATCTGCACACTGTTCATCCCACTCATACCCTGCCCTGCACAACACAGAACGTGGTAAGTACAATGTTTTGCCCTAGAGGAGCTACTCGGTGCTCTCTTACAATGGCCTTTCCTAACCCAGCTCGAAAGTGATACCATCCACACTGCCGTGCAAGCAGCAGGACTTACTTTTTAGGTGTACTTGCATCACTGCCTATGCTCGCATTCTTGCTAATGAAAAGTCATTAAACAGTTCTCTCACAAAACCTCCATTAGATATTCAAAAGGGGGTGATGAGATCAGTAGCTTTTTCCGACCCTGATGGCCACAAAGCAGACAACAGCCTATAGCTAATTACTGTAGGAATTTTAATTTAAAATTAAAAAAAAAAAAAAAACCAACCACAAGCAAACAAAAAAAAACACCAAAACCCACAAAACTTAACTACAATGTCCAGAGCCTACGGGAAGTACTTGGGTGTCACAACCTTAAAGGTGATTTTTCGCGTTTTTCAGCGGAAATATCTTCTTGCAAGAGTTACGTGGTAACACAGACAGGAGGTAAGAGGAAAGCAGAAAAATGTTTCAGCGTGAGAGCCAAGACCAGGCACGAAAAAGCCCCGTCACCCTGCAGAGCCATCAGGTTCCCTCCCACAGCGGGAGGGACACAAGCTCCCTGCTAAGGGCAGTCACTCAACACAAACGCGCCGCGACAACAAAGTTGCAATCGCTGCATTCATCCTCTCACTCCCTCTCCCTTCAACACCGATGCTGCGCGGTTTCGCACACGCAAAAAAACCTGGCGATCATCCCGCATCCCCACGGAGCGGTGGAGAAGACACTCCTATATAACTGCCAGACAGGAATATATAGGAAACTCTTATATCACTTTACAATCCCTCGCACACTCAGCATCCCTGTGGAGACCCAATTTAAACTCTTCCGATAGCGGAAAAGATAAAACCAGCCTCTAGCAGCTCTCCCAACCACGCGCAATCCGTTTCCCCGCAGCATCCCTGCTGCCCGCAGAGTTGGGGCCGCCGTTCTCAGCAGCCTCCCTCCCCCGAAGCTCCCGCACGCACTAATGGCAGCCTGGGATGACACCTGGCAGCTCCCCGGCCGGGAAAAAGCGCCTGGAACCAACGCTCGGCGCCCCCCGGACCCGCACCTGAGCCTTCGGCCCTCACTCCTTCGCTGCGGGAGGCTCCTACTCTGCGCCCCGCTCCGGCTGCCAGCGCCCCCCCGCCACGGCCCCGCACAGCAGGTGTGCCGGCACCGCGGCCCCCAGCACCCCCACGGTCTCCCCGCACCGCTGCCCCCCAAACAGCACCACCCCCGCACCGCTGCTCCCCGCAACACCCAGTCCCCGGCACCGCTGCCCCACCTCCCGCACCCCCCGGCGCCGCACAGCAGATGCGTCCACACCGCTGTTTGCGGCACCCTCCTGTCCCCCGCACCACCCGGAGCCCTTCGCCACAGCCCCCGGCACCCTCTGATCCTCCGCACACCCCAGACTCCCCCGCCCCACACAACAGATGCGCCCGCACCGCTGATCCCGGCACCCCACAGACCCGCCGCACCGCACCCCCCGGGCCGCCCGCATCGCTGCCCCCCGCACCCCCCGGGGCCCCGACCCGCAGCCCCCGCCCCGCCGCTGCCCGCACCCCTGCCGCAGCCCCTCCCGCACCGCAGCCGCCGGCATCGCTGCTCCCCGCAGCCCCTGCTCCCCCACAACCCTCGCCCGGCCCTGGCTCGGTGCAAGCCCCCACACCGCTACCGCTGCCCCAGCCCCGCGGCGGAGGCTCGGCTCGGCCCGGCCGGGCCCCACCGCCCCCCTGCGCCCCTACCTGCGCAGCTCCACGCCGCGACCCCGCGCCTGGGCGAGCCCCCTCCTCCCCGCGGGGGCGGCGGCGGCGGGAGGAGGAGCCGCTGCCGTGTGTAACAAGTTTGGGTCACCCCGCAGTATGGCGGCGGGGGGCGGGAGTGCGGCCGGTGGGGGCCGCTCCGCCCTCTTCGCAATCAGCGCCGAGGTTTCCCCCCTCCTCCCTCCCTCCCTCCGTCCCTCCGTCCCAGCGCGGCCCCCACCGGCCGTGCCCGCGCCGTGACACCGCGGTGCCACCGAGGCGGCTTCTCCCTGAACACCGATCGGCTTCGAAAGGGGTTTGGAGGCACTTCTGCGAAAAGCGCGGGTGCGGTGCCCTCGCAGCTCAGTGGGGCGGCGCGGCTACGGCCTCGCCTCCTCGCACCTACGGCCGCCTGTCACGTTCCCGTGCCCGTTCCCCTGCTCCTGCCCAGGGCCCGTTCCCATTCTTCTACGCCTGCTCAATTCCTATTCTCCTGCACCTGCCCCTGCTCCATTGCCGTTCCCGTTCTCCTGTTCCGTTCCCATTCTCCTGCTCCCTTCCCCTGCACCTGCCCCTGCTCCATTCCCATTCCCATTCTCCTACTCCGTTCCCCATCCCCTGCTCCTGCTCCATTCCCATTCTCCTGCTCCTGCCCCTGCTCCATTCTCACTCTGCTTCTGCCTCTGGTCCATTCCCATTCCCATTTCCCTGCCTCTGCTCCACTCCCATTCCCATTTCCCTGCTCCTGCCTTGTTTCATCTTGTCTCGGGCCGGATGGGTCCACTTGCTGCAGGCTGCAGCACAAACGGCATCTGGGATGCAGCCTCTCAGCACCAGGGAAATATGAATGATTTATACTGAAAGCAAACATTACCGGAACTGCTGTACCTCAAAGCGCAGGCCCGCGTAGGTGACTGCTCCGTAATATTAAAGGCGGAGCAGCTTGGCATGAACAAAGAAAATAGGTCAGGTGCACAGGTCTCACCTGGGATGCTTGTGCTGAGTCACTGATGAGTTATTGATTACTGTTTTGTCCATGCACGCCCGGTGTGACTGCGCTGATGAGAGACATGAACGAACACATGGATGACTGGGGATTTTTTGTTGCTGTGGAACAGGTGATACCCGATGCTACTCGATTGCTGTAACTCAGTGGACAGGAGTCATTTAAGCAAGACTGAACAAAATACTTAGTTTATCAGGTGTTGGCACTTGCTGTACTGGCTGACATTCTAGTTCCAGCATCACACAATATTTACATATTTTAACAATAACATGACAGTCAGTTGCTGTTATCTGTTATCCACATTAGCTATAGCTGAGAAATACTGTCAAAATGAAATTATTGAGGAAATAGAGCCTCTTACCATCATGATGATAACCTCAGATGAAGATAGGTTACATGCAAGGCGAGGATGATGCTTCATAGAATCATGGAATGGTTTGGGTTGAAAGTTTGGGTTGAAAGAGACCTTGAAGATCATCTAGTTCCAACCCTTCTGCCACCAGCAGCAACACCTCCCACTAGATCAGGTAGCTCAAAGGCTCATGCAACCTGGCCTTGAACACCTCCAGGGTGGGACATCCATGATTTCCCTGAGCAGCCTGTCCCAGCGCCTCACCACCCTCACAGTAAAAAAATTCTTCCTAATATTTAATACAAATCTCCCCTCTTCCTGATTAAACCCACTACCCTTTGCCCTACCACTGCAATCCCTGATCAAAAGCCCCTCGCCATCTTTCCTGTGAGCCCCCTCAACGTACCGGAAGGTCGCTATAAGGTCTCCCCGGAGCCTTCTCTTCTCTAGCCTGAACAAGCCCGACTCCCTCAGCCTGTCCTCACAGCAGTGGTGCTCCAGCCCCCTGATAGCCTTTGTGGCCCTCCTCTGGACTCACTCTGATAGATCCATGTCTTCCCTGTGCTGAGGACTCCAGAACTGGACACGAAACTCCAGGTGAGATCTTACAAGAGCGGAAGAGAGGGGCAGAATCACTTCCCTCAGCCTGCTGGTCACAGTTGTTTTGATACAGCCTGGGATATGATTTGCTTTCTGGGCATTTGAATTTCTGGGGTTTGAAGGAGGGCGTAAGCAGGGCCCGTCAACAGTTTGTGGAAAACACTGGGAGATCCACTTCCTCACTACTTTTTTAAAATGATGTTTTAACTTAGGTCAGCTTAATGGTTGGCCACCAGTGTCCATCACATCATTAACATCAAATAGGACCCAGGATCTGCTGGGAAGAGGGAGGACCACCTCTGATGGTTCACCTGTGTCTGCCAAGAGTGTGAAAAATGGTCAAATGCAGAACTTGTGCCGGGAAATCCCTAGTGCAAATAGAGTAGCAGGATAAAAACTCCTTATCTTATTTTATTGGGGGAATTGCTGTAATTTATAGCAGCAGAAGAATAAGCTGCATCTTCTCTGGGAGTGGCTGCTGGTGTTAATATACTAGCAAAATCTTCATAGCAAAGACAAGGCTTTAAGCATCTCCTGAGGGATACAGCTATGAAATTATATTCCAAGAAAAGAAACAAAGGTTCTTTTGAAGTCTCTTCTGTATTGCATGAATTCTAGGCTAGAGCGGTTTGTAGCATGAAGCTGGAAAATCACAGGAGTTTTGAGGTTTCCCCAGGGAGCCTATGGTCTTCACAAGCTTTCCAAAAAACTCTAGTGGCACAGAGGAACCTGAGCAAAGGATAGCGCCAAGACGAAATTCTATTACTTTTGCTGTCTCTATCCAGGTTACATTTTGTGAAATTTAAGAATTACATTGTTCATTTGTACAGCATAGTTTCTAGTCTCCATTCTCAGTAAAATCTCTGGAGTATTACAAACTGAAAGGTCAGAGGTAAAACAAGGAATTGCTATTTGGACCTTGCCAAATACCAGATTCTCAGTCAAATGCAGGATCTCCTTTCAATTAGAATGGGTTACCAACAGAGATTTGTTGAGAAAAAGGAAATGCTGCAATAAAAACAGTGTTGGGAACATATATCAAGTACCATAAATTGCTCCACTGAAAATCCCTATCAATCCCCATGATAAGTAACATCTTTCACAAGACCTAAAACTAAATGGCCTTCAAGGCATCATGGACGCAAATTTAGGAGCTTTTCTAAATGCCTGTAATGGTAGCCTGAATTGTGTGTGAACCAGTGGTGAACTGGTGGTGTAGGGCTAAAGACGCTGGTCCTAACAGTCATTATAACTGTATATTTTTTGCTAAAAGCTATTATAGTCTTTCAAATATTACATGCTACAGCAATGAGATCATATAATGAATAACTATTAATACCTGTCCGCAGCAACAGGTATTCTGTAATGGGTATTCCAAAGATTTTTGAAACATACTTTTAAACACCTCCATTATAAACATAATGAAGAGCAATCTTCAAAAGCACACACAATGTATGCTGGGAAGTAATAATACCTAAATACTGCCTCACTCATTAAGGGATGAATATAGACATGGATATTTTAAGTCTAGGCAAGGTTTATCAAATCTGTGTCAGGGAAAAAAAAAAAAAAGAGGCACTTAATCAAGAAAAAGTTAAAGAACTCTATAATTGACTGTGCTCTTAAATCTGAAGTCCTTAATTAAACTCAGGAAGAAATAAGCTGCAGGGAAGAAGATACCATAGGAAAGTAAGGAATGAGAGGAAGACCAGAGCTGTCCTGGAAACCAGGTCTGAAGCTGAGGGTAGATCAGTCCAAGAGTGAGTGACTGAACAGGTGCTGGATATTTAATAAGTTGGTGAAAAGGGCAGTGAACGTGCCTGGAGGTTTGCAGACCAATTTATACTGCAATGAATACGTCAGCAGCCGAATGCATCATAGAGTGAATGAATGAGAGGATAAAAGAATAAACAGTTGAGTGAAATGAACATAATTATGTGAATAATTCTTAATAAAGTAAAAGTTTCTAGCCTTATTATTTTATCATTGTATTGCTATGATGACATGACTTGTCAGATCTTTTGTCATTGATATCAATGAGTGCTAGAGGAAAACAACATGCATTCCTGAAAAAAAAAAACCTTTTCAACTAAAAACCTTGGGAAAAGAACATGACAAAAATATGGATTTTAAGTACACTTTACAGTCATGAAAATAAAAGCAGTTTTGGAAATCTTAATACAGAAAACTAAGCACACAAAAGGCATTTAAAAGCACTGTCCAGTAAATTCACATTGTTTAGTGTTATTAAAGTACTAAAATTGACACAGACCTGAAATTGTTTGCAGAGTAGGAAAATACCGTTAACTCTTTATCCTAACTAGGATGATACACAACAGCTCAAAGTGATTTGTGCAAGATTATATAGTAAGTCAATGGCAGAACCACAGACAGATAAAACCTTGACCTTTTACTTCTGTATCTTCCCCATCAGGCAGAGAAAATGCACTGCCTTCACTTTTGCAATTACAGAGGCAACGAAACTAAATTATAACAGTCAAGGGGCGTTATCTCCTAAACCTGCAGGGTTTTTTTTTGGTCTGCGCACTTCCTATATCATTATGGATAAACGTGGCAATTATGTAGAGGATACACTCCAAGACTAAAACTGGCCCTGTATTTACCATGTGTCTATTTGTATGTCTAAGACAGATGCATAGCGAGCTAAGTAGATGCTGCACAGACATCTGAGTTTAGATTATGTAGTGCAGAGGAAGTGCTTGGCTTAATGACATGGGAGAAGAGGGTCTCTTTCTCCTCTTTTGATGGATCTAGTGGCCAAGAAGCCCATCAAAGCCACAGAGACTATTTCTCTTCTCTTTATTCCTCTCTTTGATTTTTTTGTTTGTTTTCTAGATTCAGAAGAACTGCACCGTAGATGTAGTGTAACCAATGTACTCCAACCTCCATTAAATCTCACTGTGAAGCCTGTTAAAAAGTTTGCTAAAGGGATGAGGGACAGGATGAATTTAGAGAAGGATCGAAAAACTGGTAGGAACTCTCCTCATTCTGTTTTTGTCTAAGCATTCATATTTTACCATGAGGACTCGCTAGCAAATTACTCTATTGACTTGCTTTGCTCATAGACAAAACATGAACAACTCAAACAAATATTTTATATTAACAGTTTCCACATATCAGTGTACAAACTTGGAACCTAAAATTCTTATTCAAATAGCTAAGTTATGTGCATAGGTACAACCTGAAGAAGGTAGCCACTTAAATGGTCTTTTCATAGGAAGATGGCGTGGAAAGGTATAGGATCAACAGTCAGTGCATGATAAATGAATGATAAAAGACACTTTATCCACCCTACGTAGCGGAAGAAGTGTGTGGGCTACTGACAGAGGCACAACATGTTTATTAATGAGAAAAATAATAAAAAAGGTGTCAGCAGTGCCTGCCTCAAGGGACAAGGTCAATGAGACAACATTAATAATGCAGTACATGAAGAATAATGAAGAATCTAAAACTCAATATATTGTTTTTCATCCCTTTTGAAAATGCAATTATGTTTCCAAAAAGATCAAAGTTAATAATTTTTTTTTTAATTGAGTCATCACCAAACACAAGAATTATTTTTGATTACGTGTTTTTCATACAAGTCAATATTGAACTATTGATGTGGGGTAACTCCACTAGTCATGAAGAAGTATGAAATCAGAGACGTAACAAAGGTGTTCTGATGTTAACAGAGGAAAAGCAAATGTAGGATTTGACAGTAATGGATTAAGATTCTTATAAACTTTATACTAAGCTTACAGTCTTCCTACGTGAACCCTACATTTTTATTGCTTGTGCTATTACAATACCTTATGACTTCTTATATTTTCCACAGTTGTTTTTATAGACTAGTAACATCATGTCACACTTTAATTAAGAAATGGAATTATAACAGATTTGTCTGGTGACAAACTTGACTGTAAAAGTTAACAGCCGCAGTTCTGTCCTTTGTGTAATGAGTGAAGTTTGCCTTTTTATCATTCAGCATATCATCTTAATCCAATTTTTTTTCCCCCTATGGCAGTCTACTCAGAGAGGATCACAAGACTGGCAAGATTCTTTGACTTATGCCAATAGCAATAACTTCAGCTGAATTGCCCGGCTAAAATCTGTAGGCTCCAACTTTGGACCTTGATAAGAAAATAATACTAACATTAAAAAATACATCTCATTGCTGCTGCTGTTCTATGGGGCATCTGCCTCAACGAAGGCACAGACCAATTAATTCCTGTCAGCACTTAGACTACTAACCTGCAAAATGAGAACACAGTAATGGAAATATACCATGAATAAAAGGCAAAAGCAGACTCCGCTTCCTGTGTACCCTTTTCCTTTTTTCAGGTTTTTGTTTTGAGTTTTTTTTAGTGCTGGCATCCCTTGTCCTCCTCACATCAAAAGAATGCAAAAACCTGATGTAACTTGCTGCTTGAACTAAGTTGCCCTAATAACCACCCCGTTGCTGAAGCTAAACCAGGTCATGATTCCCTGGTGTGATGTTACAGGGACATTTCTTTCCTGCCCTACAGTAAGGTTTTCCTTTCCACTGGCTGTACCTATTAGGTTTCTGCTATTTCATAGGGAGAACAAAAGCAAAGGATCCTATTGCCTCACTAATATAAATGAAATAAAAGGACATACAGTACAGAAAAGGATGGGATTTTCTAAGCTGACACGAGCAGTTTTCAACTAATAAAGCCTCCTTGGGAACAATGTTCTCTGTTCCAGAAAATAACTAAAAGGCAAATAAAAGAGAGGGTGGAAGGGACCAAGGATAGTCTTTGACAAGAGACTTATAAAGACAGAAAAGATCACTTTAAGTGTGCAGAAACTGGGGACATTTCATACCTTTTCTCTGCCTTGCATAACAATCTAAGTAAGCGGAAGTGCACAATTTCAAAATTCACATCTCTATCTCTCTGTCCCCCTGGAAAGACAATAAGTGTCGAGACTTCTGGTTACCACATTTAGTGTGTGCACTGTTGCCCAAAATTCCTAGCAGTCTTCTGGGTAGTACAACATGATGGCAAATAATAAAGGTAGAAGTCTGTTGGTCACTCACATTTACATATCATGATTTCATGACAGTGTGATGCAACTACATGGCAAATTACACTCTAGATGAAGGGTATGTCACTTAGCACATTGCCATCCATATAGGACATGGTAACTAATACACCTGTGCTGAGGCTGGCAAAAACCATCAGGTAAAATCTGTTAGGTCTGATTTTGGTTCAAGGTCCTTCAAAGTTGTCTGTTACCCAAACAGCCTTTACTTCCTTCTGCAGCTTTCTCCTGACCTGTCTTGTTTGCAGACACTAACAGCTGGGAGGATGTATGGCAGCACGGATCAAGGAACTGATCTGCCTGAAAACCTCCTTGGCTGAAAAAGTAAGTTGGTTTCCAGATGGGGACGTCCTATTACCTGGTGTGCTGTAAAGCTGCCACTGTTGTTGCCAGCATAAAGGTTGGAAAGGACGTACTGGATCATCGAGTCCAACTATTCCTATTAATCCCTAAACCATGCCCCTCAGTACCTCATCTACCCATCCCTTAAACACCTCCAGGGAAGGTAAAGAAGGAAGCAGGAAGGATCATGGGAGACCTGTAGTGCAACTTTGGGCTTGTTTGCTGGACAAAAGTGGAATTGCTAATTAAATTAATCATGAAGCACATTATCAGCTGACAACCACTGTTGTTTGGTTTGGCTTTAGGAATGAAAATAGGCAAAGAAAGTCTAGGAGAAAGGAAGCATCTTTACTAAGAAATAGCCAAGGAAAAAAAAAAAAGAGCTATTAGAAAAAGATATGAGGAAAATGCTTAATAATGTAATGACTCAGCTGGGCCTGTTATTTATGTTTCTCACATATAAAATACATTTTTGCAGTGAGATAAAAGAAAGATAAGGAATATTCTGTAATTAGGAGCAATAAAGAAAATTCAGTCTCGGCGTTCCTAGGGTTTTGAAGTTGCTTTCAAAGCCTGTTTTTTCTGGTTGCTGTATGTCTTCAGTGTTAGGGCAGGCCTGGAGTTTCCAAGTCCTGGTATTCATTTCATGGTATGCCTAGGGGCAGACATTTTAAAACAGCACTTTTTAGGATCACCGATAGTCTGCTTGCATTTTGTATTTAGATTTTTTCTATTGTGTACACTCCTTTATTGGAAAAAAGTACACGACCCTACAACAAAGGATAAGAAAATGGTATTTATTGCTTTCCATGCCCGCTTTTCCTTTGACCTGCAGCTGAACAAATAGCTCAGTCAAAGACAATCTGAATGGATTTTAGGGATCAGTATGATATCGGTCCCTTTCAGTCACTGTCACATTTTGAGCAGACCTTCCTGCCTTCTTTCTGCACAAAATCTTATTTTGAGGCAAGATATGTGCAGCGTTGGGCTCCCTGCCTGGTGCTTCCTTACATGATCCAGAGCCCAACCTCTTTCATCTGTCTGTGAGTTAGTCACTTGGAAATCATTTTATGCATTACATTCAAGTCTGGTAGTATGAAAGTATTACATAGTATGAAATGATGAAAAGGCAAGCAGCATTAAAAAGCCACTCATGGTTTTCTGTGTGAAGCAAAGGAAAGAATAACCCAAGCCCAGATTCAAACGTTGAAATACCTGTTGTTTTTCAGGAATAACAGATACTTTGGCAAATACTAAGTGATGAATCTTCCACAGTCTAAATCCAAACAGCAGGCTTGGATTGACAATTTGTGCAGTGGTAGAATCTCAGGAAGAGAGTCCTACTGATACAGTGGACCAAGAGGAGAAGCCACAGTATCTCAAATGCAATTCAATGGACTGGTGGCAAAATGTTCACTTCTATCATATCTTCATTAAAGTTTCATGTGATCTAATTATTTAAGATGTAAAATATGGGATAAACAGCTGTGGAATTTTAATCCTATGAATACCTAGTTGGCGGGCATTGCCCAACTATATACCGTTTTTAATGAAATAAGGCAAATAGTAGCAGTATGATGCAAGACCTCTTTCTGGGCTTTGTAAAGCCACTTGCTGATGTCTTTGGAAGGGAACGACCTCCCTCTTCGTGGTCTTCATGTATTAGACTGGACACAAATTTCTGTAGGATGGTCTAATCTGCTCCTAGCTCTCTGAGCATCAACCAAATTTTACTACGGGGCAGTACAAGGCAACTTGCTGTTGCTGTGCTGAGCCTCACAGGTGTAAGAGGGACCCCTCTGCCCCCTGCTGTCATCTCTTCTCTCTCCTTTTTTCAGGGTTTCAGGACATGACAGCCCCTTTCCTCTTTTCCCATGGTGTCAGCAGTATGCTGCCAACTCAGCTCTGCACCTAAGAAAGCTGAGCAAAATCCTGTTGTGATACTGAGGAACAAAGTCTCAAAGCAAATTGGTTCACCTCTGGCAATAATTACGTATGTGGAAGACAACCTCTTCCTCCTGGGTGACCCCTCTCTTCTCAGGAGAATTTGAGAAAATATCTGCAAGGCCTACCTTTTTCCACAAGGTTTTGCACAGAAAGAAACAACACAGGGCAATGCCAATATTTAAAAAGTTCACATTTTTTTGCATCATTTTGCCAGCTGTTGCTCTGTCCTTTTAACTTAATAAAAATTCCTGGCCAGTTTATAGCCTCTTTGCGACAAACAGGTGCAGCAGGGACTTCAGCTGGGATTGGTCTTCTAATGGCTAGCTAGAAATCTACTTAGGGAAAAAGACAAATAGAATTTGTCAACATGTAATAAAACCCTGAGAAATCAAAACAGAATTTTTACCCACTCGATTAACACTCCTGGTGTTTCAGACCAAGGAAATTAAATTAAGAAATCACACAAAAAGTTTTTCCTGAGTACTGCAGTCAGCCCTGGTGAAAGAACCATAATCAGGACTGTGTGAAAACTTTTAAAGATAGGTTTGGAGTGCCGATTAATGATAATTCAAATCTGATTGAGCTCAGGTATATTCCTTAACAACAAAAACATTGCTGTCACCAGCCTAAGAGTAGTGGATGGACAGAAGAGCCAAATCAGCCTGTCTATACCAAATGACCCCTCACAGCTCTTGTGCAAAGTATGGGCCTCTACACTTACACCTCCCTCCTGTCCTCAGACACGCATTGGACATTTATGGGATTTCTTAAATGACCGACAACAATACAGATACCCAGTAAATAAGCATGTTTGTTGTGCTTGTTTCATAATCTGAATGGAGGTAGGACATGCTCTCAGACTCACAAAACATCTAAGTGTATCCACCAACCAGAACTAATTCACAGTATGAATTAATTAGTGAGAAGTAAAAGCTAGGGGAGAGAAGGTAAAAACCAACACGATTTTTCACCCTTTGTTGTGTATTGCTCCTCCCTGATTTAAGAACAGCTCAAAAGGAATTGCAGAACTGTGATTTGCATTGCCTGGTCTTGTTTATACATGTTGTTAAACCACTCTCCATGCTGGTTTAGTTACACCCAGTACCGACACCCATGCAATATTTTATAAGGCAGTTTAGCAAGCGCAGAGCTTCATATGCTAGGGCTTTTGCCATAGATAACAGAAAAGCTCATATTGCAACTGTCTGGAGCTTCCCTCTTTCTGTTCGTAGATTTTAAGGGTTAAAGATGACTGATCATTCAGTTTCACCCTTTATATCACAGAGGTTAGCAATTTTCAGCTGGGGTCTCCTGCAGCTAGTGTAAATGATACATTGCATGTTGGTTTTTTTTTTCCTGGAGCACAGTGCAGGTAAACTTGTTTGCAGACAGAGTAAAGATGGCAGGATGTGACTCTCTTCCAGGTTCAAAATGAATTGCTGTGTTTTATGGTGTGAGAAGCTTGTCCGGCTGGTATTCAAAGTGCATGTAATTAGTTCCCACAGTACTGCTTTGAAGGAGAGGCTGTCAAGTTTTCATCATTATCTGTCCAGCACAATTCCCAGACATGAAAACTGCATATAAATGTATACAGATAGGTATACATACATACTATGCAAGATTGCTTTTCATCTTACTCTCTTACTTTCAAAGCATCAGAAAGGACAAGAAATGCTGTACTGGTATATATAGCCTTGTAAACAAATAAGGATTGCACAGAGTAAAATAAAGCAGCACGGAGCTCAAGAGAATGATGGTTTGATTGTTGTTTCTCCCTCCCCTTCCCCCGCCCTCCCAACTCTGCCATGGAGCCTGTGAGTCTGAAAACCAAATACACGTGGGAATCCAAGAGATTTCCTACGTGCATGGTAATTCTGCAAGAGCTAGTGTGAGGTCTGTGCTGCCCTAAGTGCTAACCAGTGGTTTTTCAGAATCTCAGTCACATGTGATCTGTTTAAACTGAAAGGGGATCAGCTAATGATCAATGGATCACTTTCTTTGTGGCATTTGAGAAAAATATAGCAGCCCTCACAGCTTTTCACATCCCTCCACTGCAGAACAACTGTGCTGCAAGCACACGTGCTCTGCTGCTGAAGGTAGCAATAAGCTTAGGCAGCTTAGTCTAGTCAAAGTAATGAAATTACATAGCAGTTCATCTCATTGTGGTCAGTGCCCTCAGCCTCCATTTAGAGAATAATTTTCCTGAAAGCAACTGTTCGAAAGCTTGGTAATGCCAGCTCTTGCCTCCTGCTAGGCTCTGTAGAAATAAACCCCCTTATTTTCCTTTTATCATTAAATAAAGTATCTCACTAAGCACAAATGTCAGTGCTTTAATGGTATTAGAAAGAAAGAACAATAAGTTTGGCTCTAACCTCACAGACAAAAATGCCAATAAGACCTGAGAGTGCAGAATAAAAAGGAAAAAGCACTCATAACTCTTCAGGCATTAAGCTATCATAGGTCCTTGGTCACTCTTGAACCCAGACAAAACCACATCTTCCCTAATGGAAATATTATCACTCTCAGTAGCTGTTTTATTGCTAGACATGCTGGCTACCTCCTGGCACAGAAAATACAGTGAATTCCTCGCAGAGTAGAAACCTCCTTGAACATTAGCACGTATGAGGCTAATGAGTATTTGGTGATGATCCAAACTTGAGGCAGCTCTGCTCCTCGGTTTCTTCTCTGAAATTAGCCATTTATTCCTAGTCTGTCCCATGCACTATGCTATCTCCTAGGCTTGATGTCTGGTGGTTTTTTTTTGCAGGTTTTGGGTTTTCTAAAGCTGGGATGTTTCCTCAGGCAGCTTGCAGCAAGGCTGCTGGAGTGGTCTCCCCACCGGCAGCAAGCCGTGGCCCAGACAAAGGAACAAGAACACTTTCTTCAGTATTGCCACCAAATGCTCCATATCATGAAATGATGGCCCAAGTAATTATACTTTTGTCAGCACTTCCCTTGATTTCATGGACTAGTGCAAGGAAGGCAGGCCATACTAGACAGATCAAGGGCTGTGATGACTAAGGAGTTAATTAGGGAGGTCTGAAGCAATCAATACTTTCCTGGCTGTTGTCAGACCTACTGCTGCTGTAGGGATGTGAACAGACACGTACAGAAAAGGCCAGAAGGTGAAGCTGAGTGAGAAATCAGTGCCCTGCTGATGCTCTGGCATTCAGGGCTCAGAAAAGCTACTCTCTCAGGAGCTTCTCAGAAAGTTGAAGTCTGCTTCTGTGAGACTATGCTCCTCTGACAGCCCTCCTGCTTCACCCTGCTGTCTCAGGTGTCCTGTTAAAACATCCTGAATGCCTTTATCATGCTCTGCATGGGTGGCTCCTTATCAAATTCATTTCATATCTTTCAGAAGTTGTTATTCATCGGTAATGCAGAAAAGTTCCCCATGTGCTACAGCCTTGTAAATGGAATTGGTGCTGACAGCAGTAAAAGACATGTAATAGTCCTTTCCCAGGAAGCTGGTGTGTCACCCCAGTGCCAGTTTTCAGAAACATTTTTATTTCTCAAGTGAAATATAATAGTAGGAAGATGCAGATACAGCTTAGAAATCAATGTCTGCTGATAACTATGCTTCCTCTTTGGGATCTTGTGGGTATGAACCAGCATGATGATAAACTGGGGGAAATAGTGTGTGATCGGGTTTTGTAAAAGCAGTTACATTATGATATTACTTACTATTTATACTGCACCATAAAATGGTAAGAATGACTTGTCCCCACTGAGTATTTTGGTATAATTTGATTGTCCTCAGCATGCATTTATGTACAATTACTGCTTGAACCAGAATTAACATTACAGAAATCTCTGTTTATTGCTAGCCTTTTATGGTGGAGTCTAAAATATTTGCTCTCCTAGTTTATTTATAAACATTCTTATCCTTTTTTTTGCTCAAAAAGGATGAAGTTCTTGCTTAAAATAAGCACTCTGCATTACTCTATCTTCATTTAGTTTGTATAATATAACGTGAGGCTTCCACCCTACATGTACACTGCAAGCACACAGCCTTAGTGCCCCCACCGGATTAACTACGCAAATTGCTAGTAAATGGTAAGCAGCCAAAAAGCACTTTAACCCTTGCAAAGGACATCCAGAACTGGGTTCCTAATGAATTAATATGATTATTCATTAATAAATAATTTTATTCTTGATTTGTTACATGCTTATTGAGTCTAGCGTCAGCTGTAAAGGAGGAAATTTTTTTTTACATGTAGCTTAGACTTTAAAAAAGAAGGCACTGCAGCATGCAGAAAATACTGCTCTTGGCTTTGCCATTTTCAAGAAGGAGGGCTGTGGCAAAAAGTAGCTTTTCCTGCCACTTAAACAGTATAACATTTTGGTTTTGAGGTTTTTGTTGTTTTTTTTTTTTGAGACAGCAGTTCAACACAGAAACTTTGAACTTCCACAGAGATGCTCTGTCAGCGTGGTGAAGTGCCCTTTCATCTGTGAAACACATTTCCGTTTTAGACAAAATACGAAAAAAATGTCTGCAAGACAGATATGCACGTTGAGCTATTGTTGGTCTGCCTGTCGTGCATATGTATTCTGTGGAGAAGGGTAGGAAGATTTCCTTTTTCCCTTGGAGAACTTAATCTGGGCAAGAGATTACATCTGTGACACTTCCAGCATCTGAATTGCCCTGAAGATCCCCTCAGAATTGCTTTTGAGAGCTTCTGCACGATCTGAGTGTTGCCGCTTCTGCTCTTTTTCCAAAATATCTTAAGTTACATTTGTTATTTTCTGAATTTTAGTACTTACTGTTCTGGTATTGGCTGCTTTCCACAAAGGCAGCTTGGAAACACGGACGTGTTACCTGGTAAAGGCAGGGATTACCACCTGCCCAGCTCTTGTTAGATCTCCCGCTGCCTGCTGCTGGAAAAATCCAGTAAATCCTAAAGTCTGAATTTTAATGAAGCTTTGCGACCTGAGCACAATACTATGAGGGATCAGATGGCCAAAAGCCTTCGGTGGCTATGGCTTATGTAGCCATCAGAGCTTAATTTTTCGCTATAAAGAGAGAAGAATAGGAGAGGAGAGGCTGCTAACAGTGACATCCTCCCCGCTTTGAGAGGGCATTGGCATGCACAGCGAGGTGTGTGTTACCTGCTTGCTTGCATGTGAAAAGGCAGTTTCCCCTAGCACTTTAGGTCAATGGAGAAACCATCTGTACATTTGACTCGTGCCTCTCCGTGCTTTGTTTTTACACAGCAGCCCACTGCCTGCATTTGTTGTGCAGACACTCAGACCGCGCCGATACAGCCTTGGCAGGAGCGTCAGTTTGGCTCCTTTTATTTTCGGAAGAATTAACTGAAAAGTGTTCCTAACTATATAAACGTCATATTAGTGACGAGGGGTAGGGATGAAGGCCGGAGTCATTGTGTTAGAAGAAGTGTAGACTCAATATCAATTAGATTTTTTAGCTAAAGTTAAAATGTAAAATAATGACCTATCAGACGCGAATCCATTAGTATAACCAAGGAGAGTTAAACTAAAGAAAATGTTAGCAGTTCGTGGTGATTACCTAAATTTAATCACACCTAGATAACATATGTGTTCTTCTAGCTGGAGGAGCTGTTATAAAAATAAGGCCGTCAACACGTGGGGGAAAAAAAATCGCATATAGGTTAAATCCTTAACCGCTCATGTCTCCTCAGAAGATTTTTTTCTCAAAATAAGTCTATCACAGGGCTGAGTCACGAATTAGCTGGAGTATTAGCTGAAAGCTTTTTGATCTCAGAGGTCTCTTTTGTTTCCCACCTGGCCTTTGAGCACCATGGAGCAGAGCCACAAAACACAATCAAAAGTAAAGACGGTTTTGAAGTGCTGAGTGGAACCACCAATAAAGCTATATGTATACAAAACCTGGGAAAATCCAAGGAGATATCCTGAACTGAATTGCGCAAACCAAACACCCTGTGGCTAAGGAAGCTTCTGCCCTGCTGATGAGTTACAAATCCACAAGTATCACGGCAAAGATACTGTATTAACTTCTGTTAATGAGTGCAAACAGGAGTATAATAGCTTGGAAATAATGTTTCAAAACAAACAAAAACCCAGAGTGAAACAGAAAACCTCTTCTCTCTCCTTGCAGGAATCATCTGCCCAGGCTGCCAAATCCCTGCCTGCAGCTGCTCCCCACTGGGTGGCAGAGGGAAGGGAGCCTCTTTCTGGCTTCTCTTTTCCATTCTTCTCTGAGGTGGGAGCCCAGGCAGGTGGCCTGTCTTCATCACTGAATCAAAGAACCATGGGTTTGAAAAGAACTTTGAGATCATCAAGTCCAGCTTGAACAGGACTGGACCCAGCACTGAGCCCTGGGGAACATCACTTGTGACCAGCCTTCAACTGGATTTAACTCCATTTACCACAACTCTTTGGGCTTGGCCATCCACCAAGTTTTTCACCCAGCAGATGGTGCACCTGTCCAGGCCAATGGTAGACAGTTTCTCAAGTGGAATATTGTGAGAAACAGAGTCAAAGGCTTTACTATAGTCAAGGTACACTACATCCACAGCCTTTCCCTCATCCGTTAAGCAAGTAACTTCATCATAAAAAGAGATCAGATTACTTGAGCAGGACCTGCCTTTCAGAAACCCATGTTTACTGGGCCTTATCACCCAGTTGTCTTGTGTGTGCTGTGTGATAGCACTCAAAATGACCTGGTCCATGGCCTTCCCTGGCACTGAGGTCAGACTGATCGGCCTGTAGTTGCCTGGATCCTCCCTCCAACTCTTTTTGTAAATGGGCATAACATTTGCCAACCTTCAGCCAAGTGGAACTTCCCCAGTCACCCAGGACTGCTGGCAGATGATGGAAAGGTGTTTGGTGGGCATCTCTGCCAGCTCCCTTAATACCCTTGGGTGGATCCCATCTGGCCCCATTGACTTGTGAATGTCTAATTGGCCAAGGAGGTCTCCAACCACTACCCTTTGGGTCATTGGATCTTTGTTCAGCCCTTCCTCTGTGTCTGGCTCAGGAGGCTGAGTACCGTAACAATATTTTGCCTTACTTTTAAAGACTGAGGCAAAGAAGGCATTCAGTACCTCATCCTTATCCTCATCCCTTGTTAGTGTTGTTCTCTCAGCATCCAGTAAAGGATGGAGATTCTCTTTGGCCTTCCTTTTGTTGTTAATATATTTGTAGAAACATTTTTTATTATCTTTCACAGACTCACAATTTAAATTCTTGTTGGTCTTTACCCCTTCTGATTTTCTCTCTGCATAATGTCACTTCATCCTTGTAGTCTTCCTGAGATGCCTGCATCTTCTTCCAAAGCGCATAGATTTTCCTTTTTTCTCTGAGATCCATCCAAATCTCTCCGCTCAGCCAAGCTGGTTTTCTTCCCCACTGGCTCATTTTTTCAGCACACAGGGTGACCCGCTCTTGCACCTACCTCTCTTCCACCACCTGAGATGCATGTGGGTGCTACAGGGAGGATCAGGGGTGATTTTTCTTTCCCTGGTGTCTGCTGCCTGGGTGATTTGGATGGATTCTGTCTAGACTTGACATGTAACTTTTTTCGTCCCTCCTGGATGATAGCCATGTTGACCAGTAAGGGATATTCTTCATTCCTGCCTCAAAATGTTCTTTCTTTTCCCCATCCATGTTATTACTGTTATCCACTGGCTTGGCTGATAAAGTCCCACATTCTGAGTGCTTTCTTTCATAGGCTGAAGAAATATCCATTTACCAACAGTTTACTCATTGTCCTCATAATTGCCTGGAGTTTGCTCTCCAGAATACCACTTGTCCTTTCTCCCTGAAATAGTCCTGTAGATGCTTGCATGGTCCCTACAGAGGCATTGTGACCTTTTAATTTTTTTTTCTGCACGTTTTCTAGACGATGTAGCAATAGGTTTAAGGAACGTTATTTTTGCTTCCTTCTACATCTGTCATAATGACTCATGTGGCCTGGGTGTCTATAGACAGTGAATTTTTCATACCGTAAGTAGGACATGCCTGACAACCCTTCTCCTTCTGACAACAGACCACTGTGCTAAGCAGCAATCTGTCATCTGCTGCTCTGGGCAGCAGTCCTGAAGAAGTGCTCTTGCACATGCAGAGAGCAGGGCCAGTGGTGTGCAGCTGTTGGGCAGCATTGTACATAGGATCTGTTCTGCGCACAGAGGTCTTCTGTGTCTGCACATTTCTGCACTGTCTGGGATGACCTGGCCTTGATGGGGATGTGTAGCAAGTCAGATGTGGGGCATGCTGGAGCTAGTGCTCTCAGACCTGCCAGCATCGGTGGGTCTGTCAGGGAGATGCAATTAACAGGATAGAAAATGAGATGCACAAGCCATGTGATGTGCCAAACTGCTCAGGATGTAATGTAGGCAGTGGAAGAAGGGGCATTACCCCTGAATAATGCACTAATAGCTTAAAACACAGAGTGAATAAAAATCAAACATGAACTCTAGTGAAAACGTATATGGTGTAAGGAAATAATTTCTGCCCATGCTTTGACTCCATTACCTCTTGCATGACCGTGGCACAATGTCTGTGCTCTGCATTATCTTCTGAAAACTCTACAGCTGCCCAGACACAGACAGACTTGCCTGTCTTTCAGCGCTGTTAGGTGTCATCAGGCTAAGAGTCTCTTTTTCTCTCTCTAAAATGATTGCAGAATTTTCATTGACCAAAAAATACACACTCACAGAGATCTAATTACAAAAGAAAATAATTTGAGTATATGGTATGCGCTAGGCAAAATCCTCCCCAATACAAATTGCTAGATGTATTGCACCTAACTTCCAGTTTTTTAAGTTTTATTTTTTTCTGTCCTATGTGACAATTTAAATAAGAACAAAAGGTTGTCTACCCTTATTAAAGATCAGTAGGTTTCTCACCCACACTTTTCTCCCTTTGCTTATCTGCAGAGCAGATGCAGGCCTATTTGCATAAATCAAGGCTTGTGATTCACCAGCACATCAAAAGAGCAGCACCAATCCTGTCGCTTTTATTATCGCACCTTGTCTCAGTGATCTCCACTGCATCCATGCTGCAGAAAGAGGTACCTTTATCACTTCCCTTTCTTTCTTTCTGCTCTTAGTGGAATCTGAGTTAGTAATCAGAATAATAGTGATTCATCTCCAAGGGAATGTGAATGCAAGCCAAAATCTTTTGGTATGGCAGGGAAATCAGTTTGGTGTTGTTTACTGGTCCCCTGTGGATTCAGCAGATGGCATCAGACAGCATAATTTGGAGTCTGTGCTCAAAAGAGAGACAAGGCTTGAGCTGCAGGAATTGATAATGTGAATTTACCTGGAACAGTTCTGATCTTTTTTTTTTTTTTTTGAGGCATGTTTTCCATCTTTGTTATAAAAAACTGTAAAGAACCAAAACATATTGCAGCCCTCCTGGACCCCTAGCATGTTAAACAAACGATTTTTAACACAGTCATCTATAAACAGTTTTTCCTACTCTTCTAATAACTGCTCCACATGGAGATGATTCTCTCCCTGGTTTGAGGTGAAGATCCTGAGCAGGTCATCAAAGAAAAGGCAACGGGAAATGAGGCATTGCAGCTGTTTTATTCCAGGCTAGTTCTGCTTGAATTCAGAAATAGAGGATTTAGGTTTCTGTTCTTTAAATATCCCAAACATAAATTATTCACTCATGATACATTTGTCAAAGAACAGAAGCACTAGGAAAACAGAAGAGGACAGCCTTAGCAGAGCTGAACCAGTTTCAGCTTTACTGACTGCAGCACTAAGCATTCAGTATATCCTGATGGCCCCGACCTGAGGGATGGAGGAGATGATCTGATCATTCTTTTCCATCTTGTTGCCGTGTTTCTATGATTTGAATTGATCTCAGACCAGATCCTAAACCAACGTAAGCTTTCTTGCAGTGAACACTGCTGCATGGTTTTATAGTTGTGGAGTATCTGGCCTTTGAGGACTGTTTTAACCTTGAAAATATTGACTTCTCTTTTGATTTTCCCTGATGTTGGAAGCAAGGCCCTTGCTTAGGTCCTTGGGTGTGCAAAATGCAGAAGCGCGTTGGTGCCACGATTTGTAAAAATGAGTGACCAAAGAGGTGAAAAGTTCAGCTGCTTTAGCTGCAGTGCTGCACTGAATGTGCCACAGCCTTCTGGAAGAAGCCATGACCTCAGAAAATTACTTGCTAGTGATGTTTACCCCTCCTGATGCAGATGGGGTGCCAGAACTGGAAGAAGGCGCTGGGCACAGGGATCCCGGAGGGGTGGGCGAGGGGGCTCAGAGTGGGCTTGGGGCATTGAGGAGGAGACCATGCAGACGTTTTTGTTTGGTGCCCACTCAGGACAGCCTACCTCTGCATGTCCCATTGCCCTGAGCCTTCCTTCCTTCCTGAAATCATAGCAATCCACCTTCTCACCCTTTCCTTACTGCCACCCCTCTTTCAGAGCTGGGCTTTAGCTCAGCCCCAGAGAAAGTGTCAAGCCCTTAGTGAAGGAAAATGGCCATGGAAAACAGAAACACCAGCTAGAAAAACACCTGGTGGTAGAGGACAGTTTATGAAGATGAGTGTGAGCATTGGGAACATAAAAGTAGTTTGCAAAGCACCAGTAGTTGCAAAGCCAGACAGATCACCTTCCAGAAAGCATTCAGGAGGGTGGTAGACCCTGCTACCCTACAGGCACATTTTGCTCCTTGAAGAACAGCATTTGCCCCAGTTCTCACAAGGATGGTGTCAAGTTGTATCCTAAGGCACCCCGAGCCCTGCTGGGCTTGGAGGAGCCACTGATGGATGGGGAATGCTAAGGAGCTCACTATGACTCTGTAAGGCGTTGAAAATTTCTGGAGAAACAAATCATACACAGGTTTATCCAGCGACCGAGCTGCCAAGATGAAAGGTGCTGGATCAGGAGCCACAGCCTCTTCGTGGTCTGTCTGGTGGCTTCAAAGACCACTGGCACAGCCAAATAAAAGTCTGCCAGGATAAAATACAATACGTCTTTCTATTTTAGCTAGGCTTGATATAGATCTACAGTTCTTGAAGCTGCTAAATACAGTGGTAAGAGTATCTATCACCCCCTCCTCCACACTCTGTCAGGAGTGGTTGTTCTTCTAAAGGGAACATATTCCTGTCTCCGCCCAACGGGGAGCACAGCCCTACCTTGTGCTGTCTCTCCCACTGTTATCTGTGTTGATAACAGGGATTAATAACATGGTCTGCTAGCAAGAATGGAGATTCAGAGCTGCAAATATACCTGCCAGTTGTACTCGTTCTATGTCTTAATTTTGTAACTGACAAAGTAAAAAGCAAGCTTTCACTATATTTCAGTGCTGAATTATCACACATTAAAGGCTTGTTATGTAGAAAAAAATCTCTTATGCTCCAACCTATTTTCAATATATTTATTAGGCATACAGTGACATCTATATTTGTATATGAGCACAGTACATATTTGGGTATTTAGCTGCCAGGGAAAGGGTGTGATTTTGTTCATATGCAATGTTTGTCTCACATGTCAATATCCTGGTTTAAGTAATGGATGTCCATGATGGCCTCAAAAGACCTACACCATGCCTACATCTCAGTTAAACATGGTAGAAAACCTGCTCTTCGACCTGCAGTGAGAGTGTGCCAAGAGCATGCAGCTCACACAACCTTCAGACAGCTTTTCCACTGTGATTTTTCCAGCTCGCTCTGTCCTGGCAGTCCTGCAGGGGCGGGCTTAGCTGTGTTGAAGTTAGTGCAGAGTGGCCATCACTGCTGGCTGGACCTGGCCCCCACTGCAACTAGGAGAAGTGGGCAGTGAGGCAGTGGTTTCTTTCCTGGCACTGTGCTGATTTACGTTCCACAACAATGGGGCTTTCCACATCCATTAGGCTGGCATTGCATATGTTCTCTTGCATGGTGAGTCTGAAAGACAGCTCTGGAGTGGTGATGTGTTGGGGCTTGGTGGTCTGGCTCAGCATCTTACAACTAGTAAGTCTGCAGGGGCTTGGGAGAGTGGTCCATCACCAGCCCAGGATGCAGGCATCACACTATGGGCTATCTTCCACCCTAAATTGATTTTTAGTTCCTGGTGCTTTCATCAGTCTTTCCTCTGCCTTCACTGGGGCCTTGTGTTTCTGGACATGCTTAACTACAACCTTTTTATGCCTCTGGGTTGGATGGCCTCTCATCTGCAGGGCAGAGCAATGGCCTGCTCATTCCGGCCGACTCATGCTCTTGACATTTAAGTATCTGACTAATAAGGCAAGTGAGCTGTGGGTGTTAGCTACGGCACTGGCGTGAGCTTCAACTGCACAGTGCTGGTGCAGGTCTAAACCTTAACTGCAGGGAAGTCTGCAGAGCTGCGTCAGTGCTCGCCATCTGGAGCTCTTCCCAGCACGGTGGATTCCAGTTTGCAAAGGTCTCTCTGGTTTAGGAACAACCTGAAGGGATGCCTTGAAATGTCAGATGCATATGCTTCCTTTCAGTGCTTTGAAATACCCATTTCTCACAGAAGCAAATTGCCCACAGTGCAATGCAGCTGCGAATCTGGAAATACCTCCTGCCATCTTTTCCCCAATTCTAATGTGCCCCATAGCAGATGCAAGTCCAGAGAGGTGAGTATCACAGAGTTATCATGCCAATGGTACACTCCCCAGAAATTCTCCACTGCTTCATTTATGGCAGCCTTCCAAGCCTTTAGTACCATGAAAGTAATGCAAATTGAGCCTTCTTCCTCTCTGTACTGAAGTTTGGGTTTTTTTGGTGGTGGTTGGTTGGTTAGTTTTTGTTCTGTTCTTGTTTTATTGCAGTGGTGTATTAACTTGCAACCAATCTAACTTTAAGTTATCCAGATCTCTGATACAGATGAAGAAAGAACCCCAGTCACTTTCCCTCACTCTCCTGCTACTGTTGGTACCTATAGTGGTGTCCCATTGGCATCAATTGCAGCTTGCATAATTGTATTGTCTAGCCCCAGTAACTTGTAGACTATTGTTGACTGTTGGGCAAGTAGAGAGAAAAGTATTGGCCAGTTAACTGCTCAGCTATGTTCTCACGAACCATTGCATGAAAACTATGAAAGCTATACAGAACCAAAAAATACTTATATTTTTATTGCTATCCATTAAGTCATTTTCCCACCAAAGCTAAGCACTTAGCAGCATACTTGCTTGTTTTCTGGCTTGTTGTACTTGTTGTCATGTCTCCTGTCAAGAAAGCAATTATCCATATAGGCTCAAAATGTACTTTGCATACTGTACCGACTTCTTTTACAGGTACATTATCATAACCACCCCTACCATGCAGTTGGCAGAAAGGAAGTCAACAAATGTATTGGGAAAGATAGATTTCCGTGACTACTATCGTATAGGAACATCATATTCTAAAAGCGTCTGCACAAGTTTCAGACCTTTCAGACAACAGATGGATGCAAATACTGCCTGAAGCTGATTGAACCCGGTATTGCATTATTGTAGGAAACCTTTCCTATAATAAAACTTTTTCTATAACCTTTCCTATAATAAACCATATTATTATATACTTATTTCATTTACATCTAAAATGCAAAGATTTATAATAGCTGTGACAACCTTTAATTATGCTTTCCAACTAGTTTGTTTTTACAGCCAAGATTGTGGAAAGCCTTAGTAACATAGTCAATAACCTGATCATCAGCAAAAAGTTAATATCCAAGCATGAAACCAGGAGGAGGAAACCTACTCGTCAGGTCAGGTTAGTGGTTTCAAGATCATCTTTATTATTTCAAGTCTGATCCTAGAAAAGACTGAGGATTTTCAGCTTGCATTACAATCACTGAGACAACAGTTCTCAGGGCTGAGTGCAAGAGTGGGCCTGAGAAAAGAATAATTTCAAGTGCCAGATGCCAAATCTACAACTGCAATGGCTGATCTGGAACTGAACCTGCTTGCACTGCACATTGGTTTGGCTCCAAGACAGTAAAGCTAGTGAGCTTGTCAAGACAAAAGTACACCAACATGCCACGTGAGAGAGGCCAAAGTACAAGTTAAAACACATCTCTCTGGCTGCCAGGAGCACTGCACAATTATTTGAGATCTCTGCTGTACACAGGCTCCCTAAATAGATCTCTTTCATTTTAGGTATTAAATATGGCAGAGTCCTATGACTGGGGTGCTTGCTGCTTCATAAAGTGCAAGGCCTGTTCATGAAATCTGATTTCTCCTTTAGTTCTTGCTTCCAAACCCTGTTCTTTTCACGTCCTGAAGCAAACATATATAGCTAATCCTCTATTTTTTGCAATTATGGAATGCTGTGAAATTAGTTTCTCTGACTGCAGTTCTGCATCTAGCTGTCATCCTGGGCATTTCACAATATGTGTCAGCAGACAGGGCTACATGGCTCTCTGAGGCATTCCTGTTGTCTCCATAGGAACACACCTGAAGGACAGCCTTCAGCTTCAGAGCCATGAGCAGGTTGCAGTTACTCCTCCAATTGTTTCTGCGTCAGGCACATGCCTGTAGTTTCTCTATAGGCAGTGTTTTCCCATCTTTGCCTCAGTTTTGACTTTTGCAATGAATTAACTTTGACTGAGATGAAAAAGCAATTTTCTGTACCAGAAGTCCTTTGATTTCAATATCTAAACCTGAACAAGAATAAAAGGGAGGGAATTCAAGAGAGGGTGTCACAGTAGCCTACCGATAAGGAAATTGAGCAGCTCTGCATCTGTTCTTGTGCTTAACATCTCTTATATCATACACGGAAACATCATCTGGAGCAAGATCTAGAGCTCACATTTTCAGTCTCACAGGTTTTATTCCTGGTCTCAGCTCTTGCATTGCTTTCTGTTTTGTAAATAATCTCAATATTGCACCAAGAGGCAATAGGTTGAGCCATTTTTTCAGAAGAGGGTTCAAAATGCTGACTTCGTGCAGCTCTGACACAGATTTAACCTCTGAAGTGGGATAACATTTTACATGTTTTTGGTGCTCAGTGACTTTTTGTGACTCTGTGATGCGTGTGTTTTGCATTAGCAGTCTGCAGCACCAAGGACTTCCAGCACACTTTATCAGCAGCCACAGGACATAACATAAACTTATTGATCTTTTTCCAAGGATCAAGTTTTTAAAAATCACTGCAGCACTTGAATTCTGTGCATGTCTTTGCTGAATCTACTGCACAGGCTCCTCCTTGCGAAGTTATGGTTTGCAGAGAAGGATTTAATTTGTCATGTAAATTATTAAATAAAATATGAAATTATTCCTATTACAGCCATTTGGAAAAAAAAAAAAGAGTTGAAATACTCTTGGGAGAAGTCTTACTTTTCTATAGCTGCCAGTTTTCCTGTTTGCACAGGATTAAGTAATAGCAAAGCACACAGATTAGGTGTATTTCCTGCCATACAGCTCTGCTGGAGTGCAGGGCTGTGCATCTGTGCCACAGAGGAAAGAATGCAGTTTGTTCAGACATTTTCAACCAAAAAGCGCATTTATAAAATTTGATATACAATTCTTAATAGTCCATTAAGTTCACTTCCAGTTACATCACTGAAGAATGAACTGATATCAAGGAAGTAATTTTCAATTTGCATCAAAGTATGAAAGAGAAAATTTATTGTCAAAGCTACATGTTTCTTGCTGGAAGTATTTGTACTTCTGTGTCCTTCTTAAGAGTCTCTGGCATTTGGGTGTTTTATTTCCCCTTTTACTTCACTTTGGGTGTTTTCTAGCAAAGTTCGGTCTCAGTGGAGAAATGTAGTTATTCCTTAATCCATGTTTTAAGAATGAAGAGACTAATACAGCTCAAGGCACTGACAGTTTCATGCCTGGGGGGTTGGTTATGATCACTATCGTCCCCAGGGACTGCAGACATATGTAGCAGTTGGAGCTGGAATATTCCATCTGCTTTGTGAGAGCAAGAAAGTGATGCTGGTGGACACAACTGCCATCAGGAGTGTCAGCAGCAAACACTATTTCCTAGGCAGCATTTGTACTGTCAGGACAACATGCAAACATCAAGCTGCTCTGTGGAAGTGAATACACTTTACCACCATCAGCTCCTCATACTGTGTGTAAGCAATATTCTGCCATTCTCTTATCAGACCCAGCCTCAGGATTTTCCTGCTACAAACAGCTTTGAAAATGTGTATCAGCAGGCCTGAGGTTAGTGTAACTAACAGTAAAATCCTCTCTCTCTTTCATAAGTAAGCTGAATTAATTGGATAATCAGACACTGTTGGAAAATTCACAGATTTCTGTGGAAATTTTGACAGTTGTTTACATCCTCTCCATTAGATTGCCTGAGTGTGAGAACATGGATCTCATAGACCTTTGCAGAGAGAGAAAGATAAAAATGGACTGCATTTTAAAAAAACTAGTGATTTTGTCTGTTTGCTGGTTATGCATTCATGTGATTGTGAACTATCAACCAGGAAATATGATTCTTTAAATAAGTTTTACTTCTGCAGGTAGGTTAGTGGCCAGAGCACCTGACCGGAAATCAGATGACTATATCTTCTCTGCTGGCCAAATGAGTGACCATAGGCCTCTCAGCCTCTCTGTGCTCCAGTTTATTGCCCTGTGAAAAGGGAATCATGATAATGCTTATCTCCATTTAGATCAAATGATGATGAAAACCACTGTCCAAAGTTAGAGATAATTGTTTCTTATTGTCTGAAAACAATTATATCTTTTTACAGTTTTGCAGATTCAGAATATTTGTAGCTTTGGAGAATCAGCTTCAACTAGAAATCCCCATGCTTCCAATGCTGTTTTTCAAACTGTATCTGGGTGAGAGAAGCCAGGGTGCATTTGAGGGCATGGTTAGTTCCAGCCTGTCTGATCCTAGTTCATCCTTTGAAAAGAATGATATTTTGAGCCTTGGTGTTGTGGGGGAAGCAGAGACAGTAGAGATGCAAGAAAGGAGGAACAAGCATTAAGTGCAACTTCAGGCTGTGGGTTTATGGAGACCACTACCCTGCATGCCATGCAATTTGGACCTGCTACTTTCTGTCCATCTTCTGATGTTGTAACTCACTGTTATCAGAACAGTATTGACCAGACTGACTGAGGTACTGGAAATGAGGTAAGATTTGATGGGTTCTTGGGGCTGCTTCTCTCAGCTGCAGGTGACAATTTTGTGGAGGCTGCGGATCAGATCCAGATGGAGTCCACTGCTCTTCTTTGAGGCAGGGATAGCACTGCCCTCCTAATCCAGTGCTTAATGCAATTCTTTCTGGATCCAGAAGTGGGCTCCTGGGGACAATGGCAAGGTAATTGGGGAAAATCCTAGCCCAGGGTGCGAGTCTATGAGGCCTATGACTTGCTCTCTGGTGTTAATGGCAGAAGCAGGGCTGTTTTTCTTGTGACTGCATTGGATTACAAGGAGGCCCTGTGGCAAGGTAAGGGGATACAGGAAATAATGCAAACAAAAGTGAAATAAGTTGTTTTGAAGCTTAAGGACTCCTCTCCTATGAGACTTCAAGGTGGCATTTTGGCATGGCCTCAGCCCTGCCTTCACACTGCCTTAGGCACCTCGCTGTGATGCTGAGGGCCACCAACAGAGACAAGGGATCTGGAACAGCTTCTCTGTGGAAGAAGGATTTTAATCTTTGATGGATGTGTGAAAGATACAAGAATACAATGATGATTACCTTCTATTCCATTAGTAAGTGACTAGGGAGGATATTAAATGACAGATATTAAACTTCAGTGTTTAAAAACCTGCACGATTGGATAACTTCCAGGAATCGGCCAAAGAGCTCTCAGAACCATTAGTGTTGACACAATGAAAAATAAAAACTGGAACAGTGGAGAAATTGAAAGGGGCTGGAAAAAAGCCAATCTTTTAAAAGAGGAAATGGGATGAGTAGGGCACTAATGCTCCTGAACCTGACATCCGTCACAGGAGGGAGTGGAGTGGCTGATACGAGATGCAATTGGCTGAGTGAAGGGACTTATCTTCCACCACACGCTGATTAAAACCCAATAACAATTGGCATTATTCAGAATGATTGCAGCCCCCTACTGAAAGGATTAAGAACTGAATAACCAGGGAGTGCAAAAAGCAACCATACGTGGGGAACTATTGTCCATTGACAGTATTTTGCAGCTGAACCTGAAAAGTATCCTCTGTATGCATGGTGCCCTTCAACAGTATCTTCCTCTGAAAGGAAAACTGAATTCGTAGTAAGTTAAATGTAGGGGTGACTTCGCCATTTGGTGTAACTGTATGCTGTGGTGGGAACAGGTCAGTTAAATATGCTGAGCTAGGCTCTTTATCTATCACTGAAATGTGTATTTCAAAGCAACCAGCTGGCAGATCTTGAAACAAATAATATAGGCAACCAGGGAGGCTGAACGTCACAGAGCACTGCAGTTCCTGGAAGAACAGGGCAACTCTGTGAATAAACCTAGTTGCACATAGGCTTCCTATGCCATTCTCTGCTTAGGATGCCAAATATATTCCTCAGAGATATAAGGCAATATATTTATATATACAAGCCTGTATGATCTCATGCATTAAACAGAAAACTAGTGCAATTGGGTCCTGCCTCCCACTGCTCCATAAACACACTTGTTATCTCGTGCATTTTTAGAACTACATAGCTGCTAAATGTGTTAGATATTACTCTCTAGATTGTGAGAGTCAGCCAAAACTGTTTTAAATAGGGTTAGAAGAGTAATTTCTTTTTTCCCATGATGCTGTAAGTTCAAGAGCAACAGTAAATTAAAAATCAAAGCTGAACAGCCCTGCTAGTTAAGCCTCAAACTAAGTACAGCTGAGGCTGCTAGCGGCTTACTTTCTATTTGCTTTTTGCTATGTCATAAGAAGATGGACACTCATTTCAAGGGATAGCATTGAGTTTGGGTTGCAGGTGGTTTGGTTATACAGGTCTTCCTCAGAAGCTGCCTTCTCTCTTTGTTATGTGCATGTTTTCCTTACCTTGAGCTAGCCCCAGCAGCTACAAAATGCTTAAGTCAGAGTCTTGCAAATTATTTTCAGGTTTAGTGCATGTCCTTGGGCTGTCTGCAATTCTAGTTTAACAAAACTATCTGAATTCATTATACAAAGATGAGCTGAAATGTTCTGTGAAGGCTGTTACATCCAGGAGACTGTGAGTATCATTCCCTGATAAATGACGCTAGGGACCAGACTTCCAGCCTCAAGTTGCCTAAAATAAACTCAACATGTCATACATTCCCATCTAACGGCCACAAACTCCTGCAACAGGCAACGCCAGACTATGTGTATGGAGTGTCCATTCTGTATTATCCAGTTGCAGACATTAAGTTAGATCGGCAGCTGAGGAGTTGACTCTTGCTCCTTGTTGATCAGCACAGGACTCTGCAGTGCAGGCTTGTGGGCCTCCTGTAAGACAGGCATACAGAGTAGGGCATAGCCAGCCTGGGTCTTCTCCCCTAACTTGTCTTTGATGGCCAGCACTACTTTGGACTTTGGCAGGATGAATGCAGGTAAAGCAACTCCCTCTTCCAGCCAGGCAATGCAAAGGGCCTTTTCAGGTCACAAGCATCCTCAAAAATGCACCAAATTATTGTGAGGTTTAATTACTTTTGCACTAGTGATGTAGTGCAAAAACTTTACAGCTTTTGATGTGGCAGCAAACTTGATCTGACAAATTAATGGTGTTTTCTCACAGCCTTCTGGAGGTTTCCTTGCTAAATAATGGTGTGAAATTTTGGGGAGTGTTAGTGCATTGATGACACTACTTTTTGGTCATATGCCATGTGCCAGTGATGTTCCATAGGACGTGCATGCAGCCAGCAGGGCTTTGGGGTGAACTCTGGGATATACTGTATGTTGAGTAAACAAAAGGTGCCAGGCCATGTTGTGTTGTACAGACAGGGCTCTGTTGTCAAAGGGTGGTGTCCAGTCTGCAAAACAAGAAACTAAAATATTTTGCTTCTGTTTTGCTGCCTGAGAGCCCTGAATGAGAAAGCAGAACAGAAGTCTTAGCATTATTCACACCAAATGCATTTCTTCCCCTTGGGTTTTGATTTGGTTTGTGCTTTTTTTCTGACCAAGCCACGAACTTAATTCTTAATTTCCTGAATGATAATGAAAGGTCTGTGTCGTGCAAATAGAGAATTTACAGTGTGTCAGCCAGCTGTGTATGCAAGAGTAGGGATGTGCAAGAGGTACGTTTACCAAGGAAATCAGGTGGAAGGGTTTTGTGGTTTTCTCTAGGGAGCAGTGTGACTTCAGTAAGAGTGCGGTGACCCTTAAAAGAGGCTGATGCCTATGTGTGTGCTGGGGGAACTGGTGCGAGCAGAGGCGGAAGGAAGAGTGGGAGACCCAAGGGAGCAAGTGTTTTGCAGGGGGGAGGGTGCATAAGTCATTCAATGCGAAACTTGTTTTTCCTGCTTTCACTTCAAGTGTTGCAGATTTTCTTCTGCGTTTTGGTGTTGGGAAAAAAAAACAATATGTGAAACCTTCAGCTTTATTAATTATTACTATTATTATAGCCATCATCATAATCTCACTGTTGTGTAGAATTAGAAATATTTATTCAGCTTTTTTACTCTAGTATAATTTTAACTAGACTTGTGGGTTTGCTAATGAATGAAATCATAGTATCCTTCAGACATTTTATAAGCACAAATGCAATGATAACATCTAATTGCAGGGATCTGAGACTGTCTGACTGCAGATGGGATGCTATTAACCTCTTTCTGTCTGTTATGGATGTGTCAGAAAATCGTCAGGACAGTGCTAAACACACTCCAAACCTGGGTGATGGAACAAACATATAGATCTGGAGTCTGCAAGAGTTTAATCCACATTTAGGCCATTTCATTTGCAAGCAGTGCTGTTGCAGCATTCCTTTCAAATTACTTTCATGTGTAACCTAAACCACAAACAGAAATGATTGAAGAAGCAGTATCCTGAAAAGTAAGTATAACCTTAATAGACATCATTACAATATATTCAGGGCTTAAAGTACTAGAATATTAACTACATTCAGTTCTAAATTGTGAGAGTAGAATACTGTATAAACCAGGCTGATATTGTTAGTGCATGATTTGCTGCCATAGCAGTTGTTTACTCTTTTATTCCAAGTTACCGGCACTTTCATGCTTCCAGAGTCCTGGCTACTTTCAACTTTCAAAAGCAATACTTTGTATAGATGGTTCCCAGACATAATTCTTTGTTCACTGAGGCTTTGCAGGCGAAACAGGGAATCTGTTTCCTTATTTCATCTTGGTTCTGTGAAGCATTGTACTATGCTCAGGTATGCAAAATCTATCCTGTTTTGACCACTTTGTAAGCTGATACTAAATTAATAAGAATAAAAGAGAAAGGTATGTATTTCATACTTAATTTCAGAAAGTGATGGCAATGGAAAGTTTTTAGGTGTGCTCAATGTAGGGTGGCCAGTAATTACATGTTCAGCATTTGTTTCACAGTGAGACATGAATGACCTGCTTAGCTTTTCTAAGAGAAAACCCAAAGCTATTGGAAGCATTTCCAAACGTCACTTTGAAAATTTCAAAGGTCAGCTTCACAAAGAAGTCACTTAAGAAGACGCGTTCAGCAGACTTGCAAGAGCGTAATCCGCGGGTGACACCTTGCGAACAGCGCTGTTGAAGTCACTCCTGTGAAATTCCTTACTCGCACGTAACCTCCGGCGCGCGAAGCAACCCCTGCGGAAGCAGGACCATCTCTTTTCCTAATTGCCCAGCCTGCCAGAGGTCGATGGGAGAGCACCACTGGCAAAAATGAAAGGGTAAAACAAAGTAGACCCTTGCCCTCCTTGGTAGCCTGAGCGTTCCCCCGCGGGACCCGGCAGGAAGGAGAGCGCCCTCTGCCTCGATACGAAAGCTTTATCGCTCAAACCCACACACCTTCGGGTAGAGTCATCCTCAGCTTTGCTGAGTCGTCTGCTGGGTCCCGAGGCTGACAGCAGTGGATTTTGGCGTGTCAGGGAGGTCCTGCCCAGCCGGTGACAATATTCAACACCCTTACTTTGCAACCACGAAAATTGTCGGTATTAACAAGAACCGATACGTGCTGTTTCACCAAACCTATTTTTTGTGTGTGTATATTTAGATTGTTAATCAGCAAAGCTTTGCACACTTGTAAATTGTATAAAATAGAAAAGCTGATGGCATGCAGCCAAAAGAGCTTATAGCTGTTGGTCTCTGGTGTCCAGCATCTCCCGCTGCTGGAAAAAGCTTGATACACTCAGCTATTTTTATCAGCAAGTACATCCATTTTGCTAAAATGAACAAGGAAAGGTTGAGCAAGCTGGGACTATTCAGCCTGGAGAAGGGAAGGCTGAATCCTGATTGAGCCAGGATTTTTCCAGTGGTGCCCAGTGACAGGATCAGAGATACCAGGCACAAACTGAAACACAGGAGGCTCTGTCTGAACATCCGGAAGCACTTTTTTACTGTGAGGTTGGCTAAGTGCTGGCACAGGTTGTTGAGAGAGCTGCTGATGTCTCCACCCTTGGGAGGCATTCAAATGCTGTCTGGACATAGTTCTGGGCAGTCTTCTCAAGGAGGCACCTGGACCAGATGACCTCCAGAGGTCCCTTGGAACCTCAATCACACCATGATTCTGCAGAAAATATCCAAGGAACAATCACTGCTGCAGGTGATATTCAACAATCCTAACTGGATTTAACTTGTGAGGTAATAGAGGTTGCCCTGAGGTTTTGCTGGTTTTCTATTAATGAAAGAGTTGCAGGAGAACCAAGAAGCCGTAATTCTTCTCATTGTTGATAACACTTGAAAAAGAAAGAAGCACAGTGTGAAGGCATATTCATTTTTTTCATGTATTCTTTCAGAGGAAAACTTAATTTCATGGAATGGTTTCTTCTTTTTAAGTAGAAACTAAGCAACTGATTCTAGCAAATGAAGGCTGAGATTTACTCTGAATGTGGCAGCCACCATTACATTATAACCTTGTTGCTAAAAAAAAAATTAAAAAAAATCTGTAATTGACTCACTTGATTTAAAGTTCTACATTATTATCATTCACTTTATGGTTTCACCTGAAGGCATCAGTTAACAGTTTAACCACTAGAGGTCTGTTTCACACAAGTCCTTGAGTGTAGAAAGGACCGAATACCAGTACCAAAATTTTAAACTCTTGCATATGATAACAAATACCTAAATTATTTTGCATTAAGTGACTAGTATGAGTACTCCACCCTAAATGATAACATGTATCTTTTGGGTGGTGTTGTTTCTTGTAGTAGCAGATAGATCTTTGTTTCTTCTTCTTAATGCTCATCTATTCAGCAGATTAATCAGGAGTACTAAACAAGAGACTAAAACAGCGTGTGTGTGATGGTAATTTTACTCATTCTTCACCTCTGAATACAGTGATGAAATCACTGTGCAAGATAACTCATGAAAGCCTACTTGAGCATCCTTGTTGTTTTCTCAGAAATTTTGGAGACACAAGCCAAAGGAGCTTGCTAATAGCCCTTCTTATCAATATTAGATGAATTACAGAGACAGAGATGCATACTGGAAAATGAGATAGTCTGACTTGAAATGAACTATCAAATGTGGAGTCATGAGAGGAGGAGACAGTGTTCAATAAACTCATCCGGGACTTTGAAGAACCACTGCCTTCCCAGTCAAAGACATTGTGCACAGCTTTAGGTATACAACTACAGAGAGACTCAAAAAGACAGAGACTAGGTGGGTGCAAGTTGAAGGACAAAGTTCTTATTCTTCCAGCCTGTGTGCATGCGCGTGTGTGTGTGCGTGCATGCATGCATGTGCACATCAGCTTTTGCTCGATATATTCCCAAAACAGATTTCTTCCTTATGGGAATGTCTAGAGCAGTCTCAGACTTTCAGTGATGCTTCTCCACAGCTCACCCAAATCTACTTTCTATCACTAACCCCTGAAAGTCCAGGGTGCACATTCCACATCTTTAAAACTGGATCTGGTGAAAAATGTAGGTGCTCTGCAAATATCTACAGGCAAAACCAGGGCCAGTGGTGGAGCTGCTGCTGCTGTTCAGCTGGACCGAAAAAGCTTTGCTCAAAGGCCTTACACATCCCAGTTTCCATTCCGAAGGCTGCCCAAAGCTCTCCCTGGGAATATCTGTGGTTCAAACTACATGCCACACTGGCATGGGAAGCACTTGATGCCCTCTCTGTTCAGCCAGTACAAGTAGACAATAGGCAGCTCCACTCAACAAAAAACCCCAATAGACATTGAACTCGAGACAGTCCAGGTCAGAGACTCTGCCACCTACTCCTTACTAAACCGCATGTAAATATTAGGTTTTATGTCTTCAAATTATCAACACTCATCATTTGCCTTTTGTAACCTGAAGCATCAAAGGGTACAACCGGATTTCAATTTATGAGGATCATTCATGACTCTTTTCTCACTATAATGTTTGGGCTATTTGGTTAACATGACTTCAAAGAAAAAATCTGAACATTTAGATACCATTATATAGTAGATTAATTAATGTACAATTTAAATTTTCCAGGGATATTAAATTGTAAGGAAGTGTGGACTCCACTGGGGGTAGAGAGGCCTTACAGAAAGATCTGGATAGACCTGAGAGCTGGACATCATTAATACTATGAAATTTAACAAAAGTAAGTGCTGGATTCTCCAAGTGGGATGAGGTAGTCCCCCTCATACATACAAACTGAGGGACAAGAGGCTGGAGAGCAACCCCACAGAAAAAAAAGATCTGAGGGCTGGGTTGGTGGTCAACAGCGTGCCCTGGCAGCCAAAAGGACCAACCGTGTCCTGGACTGCATCAAGCTCAGCATCGCTAACTGGGTGAGGGAGGTGATTGTCCTACTCTGGAAGGCTATAAAGTCTCCCCGGAGTCTACCCTTCTCTAAGCTAAACAAGCACAACTCTCTCAGGCTTGTTTAATACGGGAGATGCTCCAGCCCTGTGATCATCTTTGTGGCCCTCTCTGAACTCACTCTAACAGAATCATGTCCTTCCTGTGCTGAGGACTCCAGAAATGAACAACACAGTACTCACCTGGAGGTGAGTACGAGAGCAGAGTAGAGGTGAGGCATCACCTCCCTTAATCTACTGGTCATACTTCTTTTGATGCAGCCCAGGATACAGTTGGCTTTCTGGGCTGCAAGTGCACATTGCGGGCTCATGTTGAGCTTCTCATCCACCAGTGCCACATATCTTCAACAAGTATGATTCCTATCTCTTGGGGGTGGTGGTGGTGGTATCTTCTTGCTATTCGTGTACTTTAAAAATCCTTTCTTGTTGCCCGGTGCAGCAATAGCCAGTTGCAACTCTAGCTGAATTTTGGCCTTTCAGGCTGTCTCTCTGCAAATGAGAATGACAGCTCTGTAATCTTCCTGCAAAGCCTGACCTTGCCTCTGGAGATTACCCAATCTCTTTTTCCTCCTGAGTTCCAGAAGAAGTTCCCTGTTCAACTAAGCTGGTCCTCTGCCCTGCTTGTTTGACTTGCAACACAATGGGATTGCTTGCTCTTGTACTTTTAAGTGGTGGTTCTCCAAAACTGATCAGCGCTCCTAGATCCCTGACCCCTGAAAAGCAGATTCCCAGGGGACACTGCTAAAGATTCTTGAACAGCTCTAGCCTGGTGCTCAGGAGTGGGAGGCTGGAAGAGCACAAGGGACACGTTGCTGTTGCAGCACCTGAGTGAAATGAAATCATAGTGCAGTCTGAGAAATTATCAGAGTACAATGAAGTACAAGAAAGACACAGACTCATTGGAGAGGACCCAGAGGAGTTCCAAAAAAATGATCAGAAGGATGGAATACCTATGAGAAAAGGCTGGGAGAATTGGAGTTGTTTAGCCTGGAGAAGACTGAAGACATCTTATTCTGGCATTTCAATACTTAAAGGTGGCCTGTAAGAAAGATGGGGACAAGCTTTTTAGCAGAGCCTGTTGGGATAGAACAAGAAGTAATATTTTTAAACTAAAAGAGGGTAGATTTAGACCACCTGTAAGGAAGGTAGTTTTTTTTGTTGTTGTTGAGGGTGATGAAACACTGGAACAGGTTGCTCAGAGAGGTGGTGGATGCACCATCCCTGAAAACTTCCAAGGTCAAGTTGGACAGAGGTCTGTGAGATGTAATCTAATTGAAGACATCCCCACTCATTGCAGGGAGATTGGACTACCTCCCTAGATTAAAGGTCCTTTCCACCCAAACTATTCTATGATTCTATGATTCTAAAACAATCCTTTCTTTCCTTAGAACAGTAGAAGAACATTCATCTACTATTAGAAAGGTGTTTCTCTGTTATTAAATTAACATTTCTGGTTTCCTCCTTTATTTTGAGAGTAGCATCTGTAGGAGGAAAAATACATTAGCAGTCTACAAACTCTTCTGGCTACTTGATGTGATGTGCCTTTCTCTGTACAAAACCTCAAAAACTCAAAATTAATGCAAGAGGTGCTTTTGCCCTTTTTAGCACAAAACCTGAAAAGACGTCACAAAATAAGAGTCTATGCTTACATGCACTATATGCTGTAATAATCACGTCTGTGCAGCCAATTAAGTGTTGCTCATCCAATAGCACTTCAGTTATATTTGTGGGACTACCTGACTGGTTTACTAGGCATGGGGATCAGCAATCAGCAGCATCTGTGTCAAGTTCAGTGGAAGGAAATCATACAAAGTCTATGTGACCTGTTGGTCTCATGCAAACAAAAAACCATCTTGATCATAGCCATAGGATTTGCAGAGGAAGCAGTGACTACGGCTCCACTTCCTAAAATTTCTAGGTTTTATAGAGAGGTTTTTGGTTTGTTTTTTACTTTGTGAGATGCCATATCTGGAGGAGAAAACTTGATAGATGCACAACAGGGCTGCAAAAGGTGAAGAGTGAGTGGAAGGACTGGAATGGGATGAAGAGAAGCTCTGATGGATTTTGAAAGACTTGAAATTGGCGGTACTCCATCTAAACTGAAAGGACTGGTATATCTTGGCAAAAAGGGTCTTTCTGATGAGAAGTCCAGGCATGCAACATGGGCCAGGAAAACACTGAACAGGCTGAGGCAATATAAGAGCTCCACGGTTGGACAGGCTGTTATCAGTGCTTGCATGCCTTTCCTGGTGTGGAACACTTGAACCTCCCCTCACTTAGGCCAAAAGGTGATGTTGGTGTCTGCTACTGTTCAGTTGGAGATACACTAGTATTTTCCTCACAAAATGACATAATCATTTTTATTGCCAGTTATACAGATGTGTAAACTATCTACAGGTTTATCTGCTATGTTCTGCTATGTTATTTGCCTTTGAAATGACTGGATACAGTACTATGTAGGAACAGTTTGCTAGTGGGCTATCATTTTTTGTAGCAGTAATATTTTATATATCCACCAGAGGGCAGAAGTACACCGTAAAAGCAGCATCGCGTTTAGCTGGGGCTGTTTGGTAGTGTGCTATAGTGCCAGTAAAAAAAAAACGTTTGCAGGCGAGCCTTTTTATGCTATAGAGGGCGTGAGTGAGTGGCACCGGTATTATACCTCTGCTGTCAAGTATGAGGGCCATTTCCACTTATTCATGGCAGAGTACTGCTGTCATGTGATATTTTGTCCCCAGCCCATGATCTACAGGGTGGCTTCTAGCAGTCAGCAGCTGTTCCACCATAGGTCTGGTGCTTACCAGTTTTCCATCAAATGCATAGATTAAACTGAGCTGCATTTACAGGATTTAATTTTGTTGTTCACTATGTGGCATATAAGCATATTGAAGACACCTAAGTACACCTAAGTGTGCTCAGGCGTTCTGTCGCAACAGAGGGTGTAACTTCCACTTTCAGACAGAAACATTCAGCCCCCTTACTCTGGTGTTCATGGCCCGGAATGCTGAAAACAAAAAAGGATATCTCATTTATTTTTTTTTTTTCATTTTTTATCTTTTTTTGATCTTTTTTTTTCATTGTTTTTTGTTTTGTTGGTTTCGGTTGTTTTTGGTCCCCCCCCCCATTTTTTTCTTTCATGGATGTATTAAAAAACACGTGAGCAAAAGACCAAGAAAGCAAGGAGTGGAGCCTGACCTCCACTGTAGTTCAGTTTGCTTATTAGGCATAAAAAGTATCATGCCTGTGGAGCTGCCGCCTTCAAAACTAGAACAGGGCCTGGGGCAGGCACACCTTTTCCTTTCTGCATCTCCTTTGCTGCATTGGAGGCTCAGTGTTGATTCTGCAGTTTAAAATAAGCTCTATCAGGTGTCTGGTAATGCGTTGTGGCCTTCAGTACCATCTGTGCTAGGAGACCCAGGAATAATGGGGCAAACTGAAAAGTGCAATGACAAGAAGCCCTGACCCCAGGGTGCTGCATCATTAAGCCAAAATTGGAAGCTTGTATATGAAAGCATTGATGTGTTAATATGGTTCCATACATTATTTAGGCACTTTTATATGTTGCACTTCTACATTTGCACTGTAATCCACTACTAGTTACTTTGGCCTAATGATTTTGATCCATTTTAAGAAACTTTCATTTCCACTGTAATGGGAAACTCGTCCAAGTCATAGTTTAAATAAGCATCTTTCAAAGCTCTGAGTCAGTCCTGGAGTTTCCATCTGTTTCATCATGCACTAAAACTGTAACACACCAGAAATAGATCCTTCAATACTTCTAAGAGATGTACCATTTAGTGGGTTTAATACAATTTAATGAAAAAACCTGAAGCTGCTATGTACCACGCAAGCTATTATTCTGCATTCCTTCCCATTTACACATTTAGAGAAAAAATAGGGGCAGACGAATGAAAGATTTTTATCTTCTGATAAAGAACGCTACACTCTACTTACACTATGCTTATTCCAACAAGTGGAGACAACTGCCATTTCATGAATATGGACTGGGAAACAATTTTCTGAAAACTTCATACATTTTTTAAAGAAAACAAACTAAGAATTTATGCCCTGCTTAAGCAGATTCAGTGTGCCAGGTCACTGGCGTTGATTCATGAGGCAAGAACGTCTGTGCATGTTAGTAGGGTGAAAAAGATCATTAGGCTTGAGAATTGTTGCTTACAATGAAGAGCAGTTTTCCCAGTCCTGAGAGGCTCTGTAGATATCACTGGAGAAATGTTCTCAGTGAGGCTGGATGTATCTGGCAGACTGCTGTTTTCATGAGTTTAAAATGGAAGCTTACTAAGAGATTACTGGATGGTCCAGTGCTGTCATCTTAGTGATGCCCAGGACACTAGAAAGAACTGGAAGCAGAAACACAGCAAGCCACTGGAGTGGCTCAGTTTGAGAGGTGCTTCTGTAATTATAGTGCTCAAAGAGGCTGAAACAGCTGTGCAGACAGCGTTACACCGTACACAGAGTCACAGATGAGCCGGGCTTGCTGTGGGACTCCCAGTGAAGTATGGAATGGACAGGCCCGGGGTATGGTTTTAAAGACATTTGTAAAGCGGACGATGTGACCGGAGGTGAGGGACCAGAGAGAGTGAGAGGTTGCAGAGCTCTCTCTCAGCAACCTGCTGCACGGTCTGGCGCAGGTTTGCAATAGACATAGGTCTACCTCAAGGTGGCTCTCCACAACCTCTGCGAAATGACTTGGTGCTGGTCAGAAGCGTTTCCTCAGTGGACGAGTACTAACCGGCAGCCTAAGCTGAGATGTAGATGTAAAAGACTCGGAAAGTGGATTGTCCGTTAACACCGTACTCATTCCCAGTGGGAAAAGTTCTTTTACTGTTGCTTGGTTTGCTAACAAGGAGGTTCAGCTCAGAGTTCAGCAATCAGACGCGTTTCACACTGAATTAATTTTGAAGGACACACTTGATTTCATGCTGCTATCCAAACTACATTTACTTTTAACAAAGCTCAACCAAACAAATCCTATTTGCTGGAAAAGAAATTTAAAATTATAGGATCATAGGACATAATCATAGCCCAGAAGGGGCCTCAGGAAGGGCTTGCAGCAGGGTCATCAGGGAGCTCAGATCAAGTCTGTCAGGGCTTTGTCCTATTGGACAGGGCTTGCACCCCTGCAAGGATGGAGCCTGCACAGCCTCCCTGGGCAGCGTGCTGCACTGCTTGGCTGTCCTCAGAGGGAAAAACACTTCCACAGAATAGCTAGAAAATCATAAAATAGTTTGGGTTGGAATAGACTTTAGAGATCATCTAGTCCCAACACCCCCACATCCTTTCCTTACATCCCACCTGAGCACCTTGGTTCATCTTATGCCAGTTGCCTCTCATCCCTGCAGTAGGCATCGTGGTGAAGATCCCAGCCCTGTCTTCTTGATGTGACAGACCCACAGCTTTTTGGGGGCTGCTGTTTGGTGTCCCCTGAAGCGTGCCTTCCCTAGGCTGAACCAGCCCCTGTCCCTCAGCCTGCAGAGCAGGAAAGTGCTGCAGCCCTGGCCTCCTCCATGCCCTCATTCGAACTTAGTCCAGTTTGTTGACATTTCCTTTGCTGAGGGTGCCCAAACCGGACAAACTACATAGCAGTGCCGAGCAGAGAGGAATTACCACCTCCCTCGGCCACGCTTTGGTTCATACAGCCCAGGACACAGCGAGACTCTCTTGAAACCAGGGTTAGCGCTGCCCATGCCCACCTCCCTACCCATCCCAGCCTCAGGACCCACAGGGTTGCCCCACAGCCCGGCTGACTGCACGGGCTGCCCCTTCCCGGGAGCAAGACTTTGCTGAAATCATATCGATAGAAGCTTTTGTTATGGGCAGCATTTGCATTTTCAGCCCCGCTGCCTCCCACCGCGCCTGGGACCGCGCCCCCCTCGCTCCCGCCGCGCGGGGGCAGCGCGGCGCGTGCTCCCCCCCCCGCCGTGGCCGCGGGGCACGAGCCGCCCGCTCCCCTTCCCCCGCCGGCGCGCGCCGATTACCATCATAAAGCCCCCCGCGCGCTCTCCCTCCCCCCACCCTCCCGCGCCGGCCAATGGGGAGGCGGGAGGCGCCGGGCGCGTGCGCTATAAAAGGAGCGGCCGCGGCGGCGGTGCTGCAGGGTGCTTGGGCAGCGCTGGGTAGCGGTGGTGCGCCGCTATGACTCTCGAGGAGACCCACGGGCAGGAGTCTGTGCCGGCGGGGCATGACTGGTACGTACATGCGGGCTGGGGGTGGCGGGGAGGCGGGCGGCGAAGGGGAAGAAGCATCGCAACGCTGACTCTGTGCCTTCTCCCCGCGCGCAGGGTGCAGGGCGCGGGCAAAGCGCTGCAGGAGCTACTGGTGTCGGCGCAGCGCCGCGGCTGCCTCACCGCCGGCGTCTACGAGTCGGCTAAGCTGATGAACGTGTAAGTACGGGCTGAGGGGCTGTGGGGAGCTGTGAGGCTGCGGGGCCGCCGTCGGGCTCACCGCGCCGCTCGCTCCCCTCTCGCAGCGATCCCGACAACGTGGCTTTCTGCGTGCTGGCCGCGGACGAGGAGGACGAGGGGGACATCGCCCTACAGATCCACTTCACCCTGATCCAAGCCTTCTGCTGCGAGAACGACATCGACATCGTGCGGGTGACCGACGTGTCGAAGCTGGCTGTTATCGTGGGGACCAGCGAGGAGTCCGGGGAGCCGCGGGATCTCCACTGCATCCTCATCACGGTGGGTGTCCCTCGGGGTGCTGCCCTCCAAGGCTGTGTTTGCCGTACCAACCTCTGAACGGGACTGTTAAAGCCTTTCTGGGGCAGCTTCGCTTCCTGCTGGTAGTCGGATCCCCTTCTGGGCAAAGAAAGGGGCCTCGGTGCACGTTGTAGGGAAAGTCAGCTGAGGGGGAGTAGTATTAATAGGCTACACTTCTGGTAACTGTGGATTTCCTCTGTTGTCCGCAAGGGTAACATCCCTGCTTCCTGCTTTGTCTGTGTCAGAGCAGAAAACATTTGAAAATGCTTTGCTTCCTAAACTAATGCTTCTGTAAATACTGTGATGACCTCAGCTGCTGGGCAGCGCTCATATGGTGTGCAACTTTTTTTTTTCTGGCAGAACCCGAATGAAGATGGTTGGAAGGACCCAGCTCTAGAAAAGCTGAACTTGTTTTGTGAAGAGAGACGAAGTGTCAATGACTGGGTGCCGACTATCACCCTGCCTGAGTGATGGTGACCCCAGTGCACTGGGGTGGATGAAACCTTTGTTGCATTCCCGATGTGGCGTGGGTTCACTGAAGTGTGCAACAAGCTGCTGATTCCATGGATTAGCCTGGTCAAGAGACTGGATTAAAGTCACTCAGACTGGCATGCAGTGGGCTCTTACGGAGGAGAAAGAAGAACAGCTCGCCTTGCTGGTGAGCCTCTGCAGGCTGCAACCATGGAGAGGTTGATATACCATGGAACTGAAAGAAATATTGCAGGTTTCCTGGTCAAGTGGAGCTGTTTCAGAAGGCACAGAGAAAGTTGGAAAGCGGGCCAAAACTTTTCAGGAGGACTGGACAGAGTACTGTAACTAGGAACTGTTGGTACTGTCTACAGAACACAGAAGAAAATAACAATATTTGATGGACTGCTAGGGACTGGTCACTAAAAAAAAGCGGACGGTCTTCAACAGGGCTCTTGGGTCGCTCTGCAGAACTGGTTTAATAACCAATTTTTACTGAAATATTTGCTGCTATTGAAGTTTCATAATAAATTTTTGACAAGTAATATCTGGGAGTGTCTTGCTTACTGGGTGGGGAAGCATGCCACTGAAATACCACCGTTTTGCTCACGTGTTGTAGTCAAAGGTGTATTCCACAGTAACAGAGCTATTGCTCAAATACTTTCTCTCCTGGGCCAGCTGAATGAAGAGCTGTGCTGTCCAAGTTGATAATTCAACCTTTCACCCTCTTGCAACAGCTGCTTATCGCAACAGCTTGCAAGACTAAGGAGCTGCATGCTTAATGAGCTCACTTATTGTAATCAGTGGTCTTTGTAGTCTACTGAAGGAACACAATGCATATTAGAAACATGGATATGTGGAATACAGACCTCCAGTAAATTGCATCGTTAGTTCTTAAATATGACTTAGTAAGAGTAATTCAGAGCTATGCTGTTCCTACTTGACAGAAGCAGCTTAAACATGATAGGGGGCCTGCAAAACTCCTTGCATGTCAGATGCATCTAACATTTGCTTTGATTAGAATGACAGTGTTAAATCTAAAACTAGCTAATAGTGAATAAACATCACATCTGCCACAAGCTGCTCTCTGATTGCCATATGCTGTAACAATAGAAGCTGTCACTCCAGAAGCCAATTTTGCAAAACCTAATTGCATGACAGCACCAAATGAAGTCCAAAGCAATTTAGGGATCTTGTGGTCTTTTTTAGAGATCCTGTCATGGAAAGTTAATACGGGTGGGCTGATTTGGCCCTCTGTTAAAAGGCAAAATACCACCCCATTTCTGTGCACAATTGATGAGTGTGCTCCAGGACTTGACAGTAAATGGCATAGTAATGATCCCTTCTCTAGAGAGCAAGAAAGCAAAACTACTCACTTCCTCTATAGACACTGAAAGTACTCAGTTGTCACAATTACATTTCCTCTAGGCTGGCTTGCAGTGATTGACAGTAGCACTTGCTGAAAAGTGGTCGTTTCTACATCGGATATCTCGAACAGTTGTGGTTTCTGGTTAGCCGATGCTCTCAGTGTCATTGTTTCTGATAAGGGAAGTTCAAATCGAGCTCCAGTGTTCCTGGAATATGCTGCCTTGTACGTTTTGTTACCATGTCATGAGGTAGGCAGCAATAAGAGTTCTGGCTAAAGCAAAGACTATATTCTTGTCAGATCTCTGCAAGTGTTTCTTCTTGCATTTAAGACACAGGAGTTTCTGCGCAGCCTGTTTTTCTACTTAACCTGCACTAATCAACTGGTGTCTGCTGTAGGACTTTGAGAAAAGTCACGTGGAGGAGCTAAGAGAATAAACAGCTTTGACAGCTGTGATAACAGAAACTGCCTTTAAGGCAATTGCTTTGATACATAGAAGATATCATGTTTGTATGCCTCCTTGTATTTTTTATATTTTCCCATAGCAAATGCAGGTTTCTTAATTTTCAGTGGTTTTACAGCTGAGAAACATATTTTTGTCCTTTGCTTGGGGCCTAATGAGTACTCAGAGCCAAGAACAGATTAAAGTGAACTGTCCTGGAATCAACTTTTATGTGAGATGTAAGCAGTACTTTACAGCCTTGAGTGGTGTAAACAAAAGAAGATCGAAGGAGGTTCTCAAGCACGTATACCACTATTTGTACAGTTACATATACAATTCAAGTATGGCTGAGAAGTGCAGCCAATTTGTTGGCTGAGACAGTAGGCATAGGTAGTTGTACCTAGTAGGAAGTTTAACCTTCCAGCTTTTATGGAAGAAATAAGCAAGTATTATGTAGCAAACAATTACATTTACAAGGTAGAACAAAAATACCACTGTGAGAATGTTGGCCCTAGTCCCTTAGAAGATGGGAGGCTGACCCTTACCTCTGCAGGAGTGTTGTGAAGCTGTGAGTTGTGCTTCATGGGAGGTACACAATTTCTTGTGTTAGTGACTCGTACAATTCTCTGGAAATCCCTTCTGGCTTGATGCAGATATGCTGAGAGGCAATTGCTGTTAAACTGAGTTATCCTGCAAATGTTATTAATAAAGCATTGCAAATAAAGGCAGCTGTAACTAGCAAGTTATGCGCTGCTGCAAATATTTGTAACGATCAACAGTACTTAATGTAGCAAAAATTCGGCTGCTGGTATCTACTGATACAAGTTGAGGTCATCTTTATGCGCTTAGATACATAACTGTGCAAGAAGCAACTACACAGTTGTTGAAGGTAGACAGCAGACTTAGGTATTACTGGCTGTGGGGGGAACAGCTGGTTGGGAGATGCTGGTCGGCTCATCAGATGTCCAGGGTGTTTTGTCAGGTATCTGGGGAAGCTGGAAAGAGGGAACAATAACCTTTTGTGTCTCAGAGCAGCATGCCCTGTGTACCTCGCTTTCCCAGGAAACACAAGTGCCCAGGGCAGGGGCACTATGGCTTTGCAGGGCTGGCAAGGATTCCTGGGGGGTCTGCCACAGGGCTACATCCAAGCTGAGCTGCTCTGTCTTCACAGGTTGGCTTGCACCACATCAGGAGACTCTGAAGGAGGAGATGGATCAACAGTTATTGGTAGCAAAAATGGTTCTCCGGGACATCAACCAGGATGTGAACCAGCCTAGTGACAAAGCAGGAGCTTTGTGATATGGAGTCACAAAGTGGAGAGGCTTCTGGCTCTGCTCCTGGAGGTCTACTTTCCATTGAGCCCTTCACTTTTGTGCCACTAGGTAATGAAAACCATGTATTTAAATATTATAACCATAGACATTTGTGTTGTGCTGTCTGTACTTCTAAGGACATTTCTTTTAATGAAGCAATGTATGAAGTTTAATTTAAAATTTATTTGAGCAATGGGTTTACGTTTCGCTGCCTGAGTATCTATTTCACCATCTCACATTGCTGACTGATAGGAATTTCCTCTCCTATGTTGTTTCCTTCTCTTAATGCTGTTTTATTCCTGTTACACTTCTGTGTATCACTTTCGTTTCTTCTCTCTCTTGTAGTTATCGATGGTGATGTTCTCTTTAGACGTCTGATTCTTTTAGAATGTGCCACATTGATTTAACTGCCTTATTGTCTTGTCCTGACATACATATGCATACTGGCACACAGGACACAGTTGTTCTAAACTGTGCTTTCTCTTTGCTATCTGTTGAGTAGGAAATACAAAAAGGAAGATAATAATAAAGATAATAATTAGAAAGAGGCAGGCAAACTGCTGCACAAAACAGTGTTTGCGTAAAATCTGGGTATGCTAGATTACCTGCTCAAAGACTGTTTATAGCACAGGATGCTCAGGGAAGGAGTACTGGCACGTCCATTTTGCAGACTTAGAGTTCTGCAAACTGGTGTTTTACTCACAGATGAAGGTTGTTTGGATTAATGTATGTTCTGCAAGGAGACAAGCTGCAAAAATGCTCGTACTAGAAACATGCCATAGCACCGCTGTCTGATACATAAGGAATACCTGGCTCATATCAACTAATCTGTTACTTCCGTCTCTCAGATCCCCTGTCATCAGGAGGAAAGAGCAGTTTGTACCCAGGTTAAACCATGGCAAGAATACAAACAGTGTGTTATGAGTGGAAGCAAACATCATCACATGTAAGCAAAAGTGATGTGTGGAAAAGGCTGTGAGAATATTGTATTCCTTGCAGGGACACATATTGTGGACAGCTATGTTCACGACTATGCATCAACAGGACCTCATTTGTTGTAAAGCAGCAGTGGCAGAAATGGAGCTTGGTGGAACAATAGAGCTATACAGACAGTACATATGCCACACCAGAGCTTTCTACAAGTTTTTCATAAAAACTGCTTCTCATTCCTTATCTATTTCTTCATGGTAGGCATGATTTTCTCACTTTATAAAGTTTGAACATGCAATGACAGGATATTGGAAAAGCTGAGTTAATACTTCGTGTGTAATTATTTCATACTGAATGAGAGAATACTGTTATTTATTGTCCTTCAGTAAGATATCCTTATACACAACATTCCAAAGACTAGAGTGTATATGAAGCATTAATTCGAATATATTGGTAAGTTTAAAAGTATAATCAGATCCCAGACATAACTGTAGTGGCTATAAAATTTCCTCTGATCTCCCACCACACTGGCATGTAAATATTTTGCTGTGCTTACTTTCTGATTTTTATATGTGGAAAGAATACAAAATTATTCTTTTCTGTGTGCCTAAGCTGTAAAGCTGACTTTGCTTTGAAATCATGACTTTGAAAATTTAGTATGAGTGCACATTGCTGATTCAAAACTAGTTTGTGCAACTGTTTTTTTTATTTGTTAGAGAGATAGTTATAGAGATATAACAAGAGGTTTACTGACTGATTTTAATATTTTCTGTGTGCTACAACTCATGAGAAAAGTCACCATTTTTTTTTGAGAAGAGCTGCTATAACTCCCTGTGGAAAGTCCCATCTGCTACCACGCCTTGCAGAATAGTGATACAATGCAACAAAGAACACCCAAGATGAATATCAGTATCAGAAACATTTTTTACTGTCCTGCCACATCATGAAGTGAAGAATTTTCAGAGTGGTGAATCTAAGGTTTGCTTCCCACTCCTCTTTTCTGTGGCACTTCAGGTATAGCAGCCTAGTCTTCACATTGTACTGAAGCCAGTGTTAAGCAATGTGGTAAGGCTCAAAATTTCAAATTTGGCTTCCAGAAACAAGGCATCTCATTTAGACATCTACTAGGTACATTCGGAAACCTATATGCTCAGCTGAGAGCTGGGAGTCAAAACTCTCCAACCAATCAGCTTATTTATCTTTATAGCCACAAACTTACATACCAGACTTCAGGCTTTACTCTTCTGCTTAAGAATATGTGGCATATGGCACAGCTGCATAAGTGTTTTAGTTTGGTTTGGCTACATGGCTGAAATGAACCTATGGATCTTTACCTGCTAACTTGCTTTAGTTCATGTGGCAGAACAGAGTTTGAGTGTGCAAACAGGATTTCTCTTAGAAAAAACCAAGCCAGATAACATATTCTAAGGGACCAGCTGATACTTTCCAGCTGCTGTTGGGCATTCAGTTCATGAGACCACACTTGAGGTACATACAGCACAATTACTTGCTGATTAAAAATAGCTAGGCAAGTCTTGGCAATAAGAGAAATACGTTGGCCTATTTTTCACAATAGAAGAGATTTTTGTGTAGTACACATACCAATTTGTTTGAAGCAATTGCATGCTTTTGAATTAACAGGGTTAAAAATCTGCTTTGGCAGCAGCTTGCTGAACTTAATTGTTTCTGAAGCAAGAACGATGAATGGAACTGTTTCTGGAAGTGGTTGCCAAAGATTATTTTTTTTATTTTGTAATAGACCAGCACTGCCCAACTGGCAGTTTTAGGGTAGCTTTGCCCAGCCCATTGCGTTTGTGCCTGAGGAGCAGGTGGCTACATGGTGATCCTGCCCCACTGCGGTGCCACCCCATAGCACACCTGAGGCACTGTGTGAGTCTCGGGCTGGCCAAAGCAGGGGCTGCCCCCAGTGTGGAGCCTCACCTCTTCAGTTGCCAATCATTATGCAGCCATACCTTCTTCGTAGGTACAATGGTATGCAGTACTTGTAGATGATTTCCAGGTGACATAAGGATGACTAGAACTGTACCCCAAGAGAAAACATTAGATCAAGATCTGAATCACTGGATTAAATTATTATAATGTCACAAAGCATTTTTTAAATACAGATAAGCACAAAGTGATGTGTCTCCTTCCACGGTAGAAGATGATAGCTACTGAATGGGAGACTATGAGATCTTGCACCAGTGCCAATATCTATTGCTGTTGTACTATGTTTCTGTGCTCTAAGTTCGCCTATGCTAAAACAAAACTCCATACTCTGGGCTGGTTTTCTACATGCAAGGGTTAATGCATCAAAAAATTTCATACCGTCTTTATAGGTGGTGTCATGCTGTTGAAGGCATGTTTATGGCAAGTAGGCAATGGAGTGCAAGCTAGTTGGATGCAGATAAAAATAGGATGATAGTAAAGCACCTGTGTCTGTTGCGTTCTTCACTAGTACAGGTGTTGTCTGTCTCATGCACTGCTCTGTTTCTGTAGTGCTATGAAGTCCTTCAAACAAACTGCTGCAAAAGAAAAAAAACAACAATAACAAACATTACATGGTTTGTACTAAATGACTGTGTTATTGGGATGCTGTCCCTCCAAGAGTGCTGCAGAGGAATGATGGGCTGTGCATAGCCTGTCCTATCTGGGATGGGAGCTGCTCATCTGCACCGATGCCAGGCTCAGCCTTGCGTAGGTCGCTGCCTCATTGAGCTGGACTGAAGCACACAAGTTTAAAACCAGATGCTTAGTTGTGCTTTGAGGCCATGGATAATAGAAGCACGCCTATTAAATGTGTCAATAAAAATTGTTCCAGGTCTCCTTAGCCACCTGGCTAGCAAGCTAATTTAACGCAAACGTAGACTGTGTGGCCCTCTGGTAATAGGCATTTTCCAATCTCTTCTTGGTTTAGTGGCAGATAGGAATGCTTGGACTCGATCCAAGAGGTCATGTCCAACTTGGTGATTCTGTGATTTTATGATTCTAGGAGAAAGCTCCGTGGAGATCTTATAGCGACCGTCTAGTACCCAAAAGGGGCCTACAAGAAAGCTGGAGAGGGACTATTCATAAAGGCTTGTAGTCATATGATGAGGGGGAGTGGGTATAACCTGGAGAGGGGCAGATTTAGGCTTGATATAAGGAAGAATTTCTTCACCATGAGAGCGGTGAGGCACTGGCACAGGTTGCCCAGAGATATTGTGGATGCTCCATTCCTGGAGGTGTTCAAGGGCAGGTTGGATGGGGCCTTGGGCAGCCTGATCTAGTGGGGTGTCAGGGAGGCTGGAACTAAATGGTCTTTAAGGTCTCTTCCAACCGAAACTATTCTATGATTCTATGACTCTATGATATGTGCAATATGTAAAAAAAAATCCCCAATTTGGAGCTAAGTCCTGAGAAGCAGTATAGGATCTTTGTGGCTGAATTAATTAAATAGATAAATGATGCTCACAATGAATCATGATAATTGTACTCTTAAAATAATTCAGACATGTTTCCATAAGAGACACAATGCATTTATCCAAAAAAAGTACACCTATCCTTGTGGTGAGTATACAAAAGAGCATTGTTAAGCATAATTGCAAATATACAGGAAGGAAAGGCAGAATGGTTCGAATCTGATACTGTATCACAGGCTTATAATTTGCCTCTGTGTGCTCTGTTCCATCTCTTATCAAAAGATAAATCATTGCCTGGAATAGTGCTGCAGAATGGAGTTCTGACTTGTTGCTTTCTGCAAGGTTGGCTTTTTTAACAGAAAAAGCCAAACCAACAAATAAACTTGATATTGTGCTATGAAGGTCTGGCTGTGTTACACACTTCCCATAGGGTAGGTCACTTAGTGGAAAAACAACAGCAACACTCAGAAAACTATGTGAAGGATTTCTGAATTCTTACCTCCTCTACCCCTACTTCTGCCATGGGATCTGTGCTAATGCCAGCCCTTCTTGCTTTTGCAGAGTGTCTCCTTACCCATTTCTCTGTGTTCTCAGAGAAATGTTTCATGCTGTGCTTCTCAATAATTGTCAGTTCACTGGTATCAAGGGCTCATGAATTGGCATCTCAGGTGCAGGAGCTGTTGAGTTAGCACTGAATTTATTCAAGCAAGAAGGATGTGAGTTGTGCAAGAGCTTGTCTTGCAAAGCAGCTAAAGAAAATACGGTGTGTTGCCTTTCAAAGCATTGGTATAATATAATTTTGAAATCCTAAGTATGCCATATCTAACCAATAAGAAATACATATTGCCCTGTATCTGGTTTGCCAGAGAGCTAAGTGATGCTTTACCTATCCTGAATGTAGAAGCAGTAGAATCTGCCTTTTGAGGAAGCACAGCCAGAAACTAATGTCTGAGTGGAAGGCATTCAGTGTGGAAATTGTCACTGAGATTTGGAGGCAGGAGGAGGTGTCCTATACCTATGATTGCAGCACTGAACCTCTTATGCAGAGCTTCAAAATGAATTTTTGATCTAGCTGGCCACAGGATCAGAGATCTTGAAATACATAAGCCCTACAAAGTCTGTGAAAATTGGTGACAAGATACATCAGAGCGACTCTGCCCTGACTGCTGCCAAGCCTGCTGTGTGTGCTCATAACTTATTGCAGACTCCAGAAAATCCTCTTTGGAGAAAAGATTTCTAAATGCTTCAGTTAAGACACACACACACACACACACACACAGACACACACACACACACACACACAGAGCTAGGAAATCCGGCTCCAGTGCTTGCGGACGTTGTAGCAGCCCTGCAACACCACGTGAATTCAGGTGATCACCTGCATGGAACTGAAAGCTAATACGATACTTTGTTTGCGAAGTAAACTTTCGACTGGCCCAGTTGTACCTTCACCCGAATTACTAATAACTTCCTATGGTGTGTCTTTTACAGCAAATTGCAGTACTAATTATTATAATAAGCCCATGCAGGCCAGATCCACGAGGACATTTTGGAGAAGGTGCTGGAGCCTGCTCTGTTCCCAGAAGTGCTGACGTTACTGCTCAAGCCCCAGCTGGTTAAGGATATTTCACAAGAACCGGTTCCTCATGTCCCGTACCTGCATTTCTCCCTCTTTGGCCCACGTCCTGTATGGCCACCTCTGCAGAGACTGCAGCTGCAGACATTGTCTGTGCTGTTTTCCCTTTGCAGGAGCAGGCTGCTCCAGACTTTCCAGGGGCCTGTCTATAGGGTTTGGGTAGCCTCTTTACGTTTCTGCAGGGACAAGGACAGTTCTTTGACAGGGGCTGAAGTAAAAGCAGGACAAAATAGCAGATATGTCACAGGCGGCTTCTATCTGAGATGCTCAAGGTGCAGCGGCTGCAGGGGTTCTTCAGTCCCAGGGATCCTGAGGTGGGCAAACTACTAAGTCCACCTGTTGTCCTGCCCCAGAGGAAGGGGCTTCCTCCCTATCCCAGGCTCACAAAGCTTCCCATCACCCAGCTGATTTACCTATATTGAGCCAAGCACTTACCTACTGAAAGCATAACATGGACAAGTTCCCCGTGGCTGTTTGAAGCTACAGGGAAAATTAGAAGATTAGGGTAAAACGTAAGAAGCTGCAATTCTTTCTACAAGTGCAAAAGGAAGCAGTCACCTAGTTCAGATTTTGCAGTGATATCCTAATCAGACACGGGCACATTTTTTACTGAAATGAAAACTTAATATAGCCTGCAATTGAGGTTATCCAATACACTTATTTAAAGCCTTTCAGAGCAACAGCACATCAGCTGGTAGAGGCTGCTACTAGAAACTGAGGTTTCTTTGTTTCCTAGCAGCAGATGATTTCCTCTCCTAGGGCAATTATGTAGCCTAATTGCCTGTAATAATCATCCCTGTTAAAAGTGTGCTAATGCCAGCCCTTCTTGTTTTTGCAGAGTGTTTCCTTACCCATTTTCTGCGTTCAGGTACCAGAGACAGGCTCCACACATTTAGAAAGCACAACTAACATCGAGGAATGTAGGATTTTATTATCTGAAGCTCTTCAGTGATTCTGTTACCGGTGTCTTAGCTATTATTTTAAAAAAGTAGTTAAAAAAAAAGAGAAAAAAAATAGTCTTATTTCTGAAATGTAACCTGTTCCTAAAAGATGTTTTGTCTTTCCAGTTACTTACATTTATTTGGGGTGTATTTTTGTTTATCAATAATTCTTTGTATTTATTCTTTTTCCAAAATGCTAGTTAGCTCTAGCAATACTAGACTCTGCTGTGCTGCGCTACAACATCTTTTAAAACTAAATCTGGAAAATCACAAAAAAGTCATAGGATATACTGTACATTGGCAGGATGAATTAGATATTGTAACATGTCTTGGTCACTACTGACTTGTGGTTTTATTTTAATGTTATCAACGTTTTCTTCCTAGTAGGCAAATTGCCAATGTGTTACCATTCAAAAATAAACTTCATAGTACTCACGTAAGTGAACAGTGAGAAATGTAGCTTTACTTTTGAACAAAGTTCAGCAAAATACACAACTGTAGTGGTTGAGAACAAAGGTCCACCCAGGCTAACATCTTTTCTCTGTCAGTAGGCAAGAGCAGATGTCTAGAGAAGAGTATGAGGAAAGGGCAAAGCACATTCGGATCTTCCCTCTGTCTGATACTTTTAAGAAACTTGTAGTCCCGGGACTTGCTGTGACTGGGACTGTAGCACAGATATATGTTTTCAACATACCATGCTTAGAAGGCAACTGCTTAAAGTTTAGGTCCTGGCAGCAGGTACACAGCAAGGGCACAGAGAGGTCAATCGCATAACAAAAGGATTCCTGAAGAAGGACTGTGCCCCGAGAAATACAGAAAGAGAGAGCTCCCAGGAGTTTAGAGGTGAAGTGTATAAAGACGTCTGAGAAGTGTGCTGTTCAGCTCCCTGCAATCTGTTTCCATAAATCAGCTGTTTGTTAGAAAAGTAGAAGGGGAATCTGCACATTCTGTTTGCATTTAAAGGCAGAGTAAACCTGAGGTTTTTTTCCTCCCACTCAAATCATACAGCAGAGGCAAGGTTACTTTGGGCCCTATTGCTTTACATGCACATAAACACTAGTTGTATTAGTCACCACTGTGTGGCTTGGAGAGAGATGTGGATGAAACTGTGTAAGAGTTAACTCTAAGTCACCCCTTTCTCTCAGTCTTTTGTTGTCAGAAATTCTCCCAAACAGAAACAGTCTTGCTCTTTCTCTGGGGAGGTGTCATTGCTTGACCATTATTTTTCAGGCATAAGCAGAACAGGTCTGGACTTTGAAACTACCAATTTTACATCCCCCTGAGAGAAGCAGAAAATCCAGCACATATTAGAATAACCTTCTGTGTATGAAGCTGCTCAGTGACAAGAATATGCAAGGACACTGGAGAAATATTTAATTTTGCAGAAGCTGGAAGAATCATGAGGCCTTTGTTTATGGATGTACATATATAGCAGGGTATTGCTACAGAATGCAAACTCAGAAAGAAAGAGCAGCCACTGAAAGCAGTTGTGCAAACTCCCACACTTATATACTTTACAGAGAACATCCTGCTGCTCAAAAAGGAGCAATGCCGTGTTTAACTTAAATAGGAAGGTGTAAGCATTGAGTCAGACTACCTCCACCGTGGCTCTGTCCATTTCAATGGCATGACGTGACAGCTAAATTTGGCATCTTGTGACTGTCTCCCTTTGGGAGTCTGCATGGATGCTGCTGAGTCCTGAAAGATTCACCCTCTTCTTGACTTTCCCTGCTGTTTCTACGATGATGAGAACTGAGACGTCCAGACTGCTTTATAAGCATCATGCCAGTGAAGTCTCTGTCACTGAAGGATCTGAAACACCCAGTATCAGTGCTTAGCTGGTTACTCCTTTGCAAGACGTGGGCATGGTGTAGGCAAGGTGTATTCCTGTTCATTGAATAGGATAAAAAAATTTCTCAGTATATTACCTTATGGTTTAGTTGTCTTCAGTTTTACTTAGCTTCTACTCCTAGGAACTATTTCTGTGTTTATTTTTGCTGTATACCTACAACTAGGATCAACACCTATGTCTTGATGTTGAAACATTTAGATTCTCTTATGGAAGCATTACGTGCAAATGGCTTCAAAAAAAAAGCAGAACAAGAAAACCCATCTTCACTGGCAGCTGCCGATTTTTCTACACAATTTGTGAAAGAAGAAATAGGGAGCTGGTTTTCTAATTCTACAGATGGACCCATACACACCTTTTTGTAGGAAAAGGAATACCACACTTTCAAGATATATGGTCTGCTCTTTCTGTCCTAACAAGGACTGCGCTGTGCGCTTTTACAGTTTTCTGAGCATATGTGGGGGACTGAAACTCAGCATGGCACCAATGCTGAGTACTCAGCATTCCTGCACAGTTACCTCAGCCACTGTCCTCTCTGTCTCTCTTCGGCAAGGACGATTAGCCAACAAGTGTATCTATCCTGTAAGCATGTGGGTTATCGCTCCAGCTATTCACACTGACCCACGCACACAGTCATGCAGGCTGAAAAAAACAATGGCATGTTTGCTGGCATGGCAGTAATGCAGCCAAAATTAAAAGTGAAACAAGGAAGAGACATAAAACTGAAACATAACCATTGTGTATACGTCTACAGTTCACAATTTTCTTCACAGAGATTTCAAGCTTGTTTGTAAGTGTGACTCCTGCAAGATTCACTACTACTAAAACAGCCACTGAGTTTGGGAAGCTGTTTATCCATAGACATAGTGACTAGTTAATCTTCATAAAAGAGAAATCTTGTGCAGTCCTGCCCTGTGCGCTGCATACAGCACAAGGTCCGAGGCTGCACAGGAGCATAGGCTGTGATGGATGCCAAAAGCAGCCAGCAGAGTCTGGCAACCAGAGTAAGTTGCGAGTTGATGACCCTTTGCTTAGACCTCTTTAAACTGGGGCATACTGGAAAGGTTTGCAGAGTCTATTGTTGTTGTTGTTATTATTATTATTATTATTATTACTATTCCCCTGCCTAGAATCTGGCCCCTGTATTACTTATTAGCTGTGTAGAGAGATTTTTTACTCACACAGAAAAGACTTTGATCTAAAAAGGTTTTGCAGGATGTGGCAGGAGGGTAATGTCCTGGCAAGTCCTAGAAAATCTAGATAATTTTAATTCTACCATTGTATTTACCCAAGGATATTTCTGTAATTTTTTTCCTGTGACATATTGAATATGATATTTTTCTCTAAACGCTGTAAATGACAATTGCAGTGAATGGCACTTCTACCTGGCTTGCCCAGAGAACGTGTACGCTGTGATGAGACCTTCTGTACCTAGGTTGACTTTGGCTTTCTGAGCATTCCTGACAAGTCCCTGGGTCACTACAACCTTTTCTGCAGAAATGGAGTTCTGTGGGCCAGAAGCGCTGGCAGTATTCTCTTTAGGCTAAGCTGTAGCCAAAGGCAAGGTGACCTTTCTTACAAAACTGGCTGCGGAGTGGATGTTGCCTGCAGGTCAAGGTCTGGAGCTCACTGTAATTTTTTAATCTCTGGGTCCGAAGCATTGTATCATCTAAACTGGAGACAGCATTTCTGAGCCTGATAACCTTCAGTAACTGCACTCTGTGAAAAAGAATTAAAACTTCATCCTTAAAGAAAGGAGTAGTGGGCCTGCAGTTATTTTAAGAATAGGCCTCATTGAATATTTCCTCTTAATGAGGGAGAAATGAGGAAAATAAATTTTTTGTGTTCTGTCTTTTGACATGTTAAAGTGCACGACCTCTTAAGGTTTTAAACTAATTTGTGTGGGAAGAAGAAGCTATTGGCTAACTACAGTTAGAAATTAATTTTGGTTATGGATTATTTTGATATCTAATCCATAATCCTCAGAAAGAAAGCAAATCCTCTCTTCTTAGAAAGAAAGGAAATTTTCCAGACTGCCTTTGCCTAACATTACAGGCCTACAGTATCTATAACATTTCTTTAATATTGAATTGTAAAATAAGTTGATTTTATTTATAATCAGTGGAGAGCTAAAGAGATTCTAATTGCTAAAAAACGGAAGATGATAAAACTAACTGTGCAATACTGAAGGAAATAATCCGAGAGAAAACCTGTTCTCAGGATGCTGTGCCTCAAAGGAAAGAAGAGTGATGAACAGTTAATATGCATTTTACTATGGAGAAATTTTAAAGGAAGATTTTAATTCTGTGTGTAGAGAAAATCATGAAGAAGTATAAAGTCGATTTAGAAAACTGGCAGCAAATATTTTCTAGGAATTGTTTACTAGTAAAAAATGCATAAATAATGAACCTGATACAATATGTGGAATATTTTGAAACTTCACACAAACAATTAGGTGGGCCTTCAGGGGGAATGACAACAAAAAAGAATTAATTAGATACTCTAATCAGTGGTGGATGTAGTATAAATCAGATGAAGGAGAAAGGTGGCCTGCTAATGGGTCACAGAATTGTAATGCTTTGTTGCAGTTAACGCTTTTTGTAAGAGATGGGGGGATGTGAAGGAGAGGTGAATGGAGAAGTTATACACCCCCTTATATTAGGCCTTTATATATACCCCCTTATATGTACCCCCTTATGTTAGGCTGTGGGAAATGCAGAACTGGTGATTTACTATAAAGTCTGTCTTTAATATTTCTATTACTGTTTTGAACAATTAGAAATTAGCAGCTGGAAATTATAGAGACAATCCAGATCTGATAGCTAGGGCTTTTGAGAGAATGATTAAAAAACATAAGGCTCTGACTGGAAAGACATTGGGGCAATTATGCAAGTGTTGTTTGATGATTCATTAGGCAGATACCAGGAGTTTTACAGGGAGACGTGGCTATTGTTTTCAAGGAGCTGAGGCACGAGACTTGGGAAACTTATTGTGTGTTGCTTGACTGGCATGCAGAAATAGGGAGAGAAAAAGAGGTTAATCGCGGTAGAAAAAAATGAGATTAATCGCAGTGTTAGAACAGAACACTCATGGAAAAAGAAGATACAGGAAGGATACCGGGAAAGGGGCCAAGACTGGAGCCCCTTACCACAGTAAGTGTGAGTACATTCAGGAGAAAATCAGTGTGCTTAATGTAAAATGGAAGTGCTTTGGAAGCGGGAACGCCCTCTTTTGAATTAAAGCACCCTTTTGAATCTCCTGTTCTCTGTAGAACAGGAGTAAAGGAGAACGGAGGAAGTTTCCCCAGAATCTCTGGTTAAAATCAAGCTGGGGGTAGAGGAAATTGAATTTCTGGTGGATACCAGGGCTGTGTATTCTGTATTGAATACTTTGAAATAATAATCATATGTAACGTATACAATAACATATAAATATAATAAAATATAAGCACTGTTGGCAAAATTGGAGCCAGGGAAAGCTGATCATTTTTTTTAATCTTTGACACTTAAATTAGGAAAACAGTCGGTAACTCATCATTTTATGTGTTTGCCAGGCTCCCCAAAGCTGCTGTTAAAAAAGGATTTGCTTGAAAACGTAGGAGATAAATAAGATTTGGAGAAGGGGAAGTTGAAGTTTATATATCAGAGTCTAAATATATTGAAGTGACAGCTTTATTATTGCAGGATGTCAACCTTTAAAGAAAATAATCCCTTGAAAGTTTGAAGATGCTCTGGTCCCAATGGTGTGGGCTGGAGAGATACCTGGGAGGTCCACGTGAGCAGAACATGTAAGAGGTGATTTGAAACCAAGATAGATTCCAGCAAGAATTAAACAGTACCTTTTAAAATTAGAAGATAATCTTTGGTTAGTATCAGTAATTACAGTGCTAGACTTATAAGATACTTTTTCTGCATTCCTCTTGAAAAGGGAAATCAAGACCTTTTTGCTTTTGAATGGGAAAATCCTGAAACTGGCAGAAAAACTCAGTACACATGGACAGTTCTATCCCAAGGATGTGAAAACAGTCCAACAATTTTTGGGAATTGATTAGCCAAACAACTAAAAATATGGAAAAAGAAAATGATGGGGGAACAATATTACAGTATGTGAATGATATCCTCATTGCTACAACTGCTAGATAATGCTGTGACTGACTACAAATCTTTTAAACTTTTTGGGATTGAGTGTTTACAGAGTTTCTAGAGAGAAGGCTCAAAGAAATGTGACTTGGATTTCAGGTACAACAAGGACAGCGACAACTGGGAATGGAAAGAAAAGAAACTGCTTGCCAACTGCCCCCGACAGTTTGTGAGTTAAGAAATTTTCTTGGGATGAGGCAAGAGCACTAATAAAATTTTACTTAAAGAAATTATTCCAGGGTTTGGGGTGCCTTTAGAAATGCCTTAGGACAGAGGTCCTCATTTTGTGGCAGAAGTAATCAGACAACCAAGCAATGTTCTGGGAATATCCTGGGATTTGCATACACCTTTTTTTATGAATTATACTTTAAAACTGCAGTTGAATGAATGAATTATACTTTGAAACTGCAGTTGAGTAAAATATGTCAGAAAATATGACTCTATGACCTGGGTAAAAGCACTACCTTTAGTGTTATTAAGAATTTGAACTCCACCTCGACAAGGAGGCCTTAGCCCATATCAGATATTGTATGGGAGTCTTATCAGATGCCATATGTCCCAGGAGACATAACTGTTAAAGGGAATTTGGACATTAATTGCTATTTGATATCTTTAGGAAAGACTCTCCAGGAACTGCAGAAATTTGTGACAATTAAGAGATCCTTAGAGCTTGATATGCCAGCACATCTGTTCCAGCCTGCAGACTGGGTATATATCAAGTCCTGGGACTCGGAAACATTAACTCCTAAGTGGAAAGGACCATATAAGATACTTTTAAACTACACACACAGCTGTGAAGCTAACTAGAAATGGACCTTGGATTCATCATTCATGGATTAAAAAGGTTCCTGCTTCATGGACCAAAGAACAACGATCCCCAGCTGCTCACCACATGACAACTGAGTATTGAAGCCTGAGTGGAAAATCCAAAGGAACTCAGGGAACCCACTAAAGATGAGGGTTCAAAGAATTAGATCATGATGAATTTTTGGATTGTGTTTATTACAATAACTGTGGGTAAAAAGGGTGGATTGGAACGACAACAGCATATTGGAATTGATAAAAGGTTTTGATAAAATTAATAGACTCTCTAGCATGACAGCCTGCCTCCCCATGCCACATTCCGCTTCAGACTCCATACTTCGAGGAATCATTCCATTAAAATTTACAGATCTTAAAAAATTGGATAATGTCACCAAAGCACTAAAACAGGCTGATGTGAGCTATTATTTAGATAGAAAAAAATGGTGCAAGCAAAGAAGTGGCAACATACTGCAGGATGCAACACTTTGGAGGCTGGGAAGTAACAGGACTGGTTTTGGGCATCGTACTAACACTCCCTGCCCAAAGGGGTCCACCCCATTAGACCACCATTTCTTAAACTGGGTTGCAGGGTACAGTGAGACACAAGTTGCTGCTGGATTAATGGCCTTATTTATTACCAGCTGCAGCAGTAACATGACTGAAGTACGAGAATGTAATATCTTGAGAAAAGGCTCTGGGATTTGGGATAAAAGTTACAAGGAGATTGGAGATACATTTTGAATTGTTGTCTTAGGTAGGGAAAGAAAGGTAAATTTGATTACACCAAGCTGTCCTGGAGCTGCACATGGAAAATCACATGCAACTTTAGCAGGGACAGATGTAATAACAACAGCCTTCCCTTTATTATTGAAAGAGCATGAGAAGAGCATGAGAAGAGCATTCTACTGGAAGAAGGGCAACATTGCACCCATTTTTAAAAAGGATAGAAAAGACAACCCTGAGAACTACTGACCTGTCAGCCTCTCCTCTGTGCCTGGGAAGAGCATAGAACAGATACTCCTAGAAGATATGCTAAAGCACATGGAGGTGATTAATGACAGCCTGCATGGCTTCATCAAGGGCAAGTCCTGTAGGACCAACTTGGTGGCTTTCTGTGATGGGGTAACTGCAGCAGTGGACATGGGTAAAGTGACAAATGTGATCTATCTGGACTTCTCTAAAGCCTTTGACACAGTCCCACACAACACCCTTCTCTCTACATTGGAGAGATATGGATTTGATGGGTGGATGGTACAGTGGATAAGAAACTGATTGGATGGTTGTATTCAAAGAGTGATGGTCTATGGCTCAAGGTCCAGATGGAGACTGGTGACAAGTGATGTCCCTCTCGGGTCTGTACTGGGACCGGTGCTGTTTAATATCTTTATCAACGATATTGATGACGACGAGATTGAGTGCACCCTCAGCAAGTTTGCGGATGACACTAAGCTGAGTGGTGTAGTTGCCACACCAGAAGGATCGGATGTCATCCAGAGGGACCTGGACAGACTGGAGAAGTGGGCCTCTGAGAACCCTATGCGGTTCAACAAGGCCAAGTGTAAAATCCTGCACTTGGGTCGGGGCAATCCCTGTTTTCAGTACACGATAGGTGTTGATGTGACTGAGAGCTGCCCTGCAGAGAAGGACTTGGGGGTGCTGGCTCATGAGAAGCTCAACATGAGCTGGCAATGTGCACTCGCAGCCCAGAAGGCCAATCATATCCTGGGCTGCATCAAAGAAGCGTGGCCAGCAGGTTGAGGGAGGGGATTCTGCCCCTCCATTCCTCTCTTGTGAGATCTCAGCTGGAATACTGTGTCAGGTTCTGGAATCTTCAACATAAGAAGGATATGGAGCTGTTGGAGTGGGTCCAGAGGAGGGCTACAAAGATGATCGGAGGGCTGGAGCACCTTCCCTACAAGGACAGGCTGAGGGAGTTGGGCTTGTTCCTCCTGGAGAAGAGAAGGCTCAGAGGAGATCTTATAGCGACCTTCCAGTACCTGAAGGGGCCTACAGGAAGGCTGGGGAGGGGCTATTCAGAAAGGCTTTTGGGGCCAGGGCCAGGGGAATGAGTATAAATTGAAGAGGGGCAGATTTAGACTGGACATTAGGAAGAATTTCTTCACCATGAGAGTGGTGAGACACTGGAACAGGTTGCCCAGGGAGGTTGTGGGTGCCCCATCCCTGGAGGTGTTCAAGACCGGGTTGGATGGGGCCTTGGGCAGCCTGATCTAGTGGGGTGTTCCTGCTCATGGCAGGGGGGTTGGAACAAGATGATCTTTCAGGTCCCTTCCAACCCAAACTATTCTATGATACTATAATTACGAGAAGCCTGGATCAATGCTTCCAGCTGTTCACAAGCTGAAGTGCCAACCCCCAGGGTACAGTGTATGGTTATTGGGAACTGGGCCTTAGACTACCACGTTATCTTTTATTGAAGAAAATATTCCTGTAACCTTAGGACTCCTCACACTGTGCCCTATCTGGGAGCAAAGTGAAGCCCTATAAACCATCACTATTGGGGGAAAAACCAGAAGAACCAGTAATGAGCACATCCAGTGAGGTAGGGTGGGGATAACAGAGTTTTTTACTCCAGGGATGGACGGCACTGGAAAATCAGATTCTAATTGAAAATCTTACCTGGTGACTGGAAACACTGACTAGTTCTGTTGCTAAAGGATTTAAATTGATTAGTCAGCAGGTACAGGCCAATACAAAAGCAGTATTACTACACCGCCTGATTTTAGATTTATTGCTGGCCAAAGAACATGGAGTTTGTGGGGATCTGAAACTGGACACAGATCATTGTTGCATCCATATTGCAAATGTAATGGAGGATCTTAATAAGTGGATAGAAAAAATTCAGACCGTTGCCTGACAAGATCGGTATCTTAGAGAGGATGCAGAAAACAAATGGCTGAGTAAATTTTTAAACAATGTAGGTGGAATGTTGCTGACTGGGTGGCTGGCTTCCTTGTCACAAACTTCAGTGTTAATTACTATCATAACAGGGATAGTCTTCTCAGTATTAAGTTGTGTAAAATGCATAGTTTTGAAAAGAGATCGCATTTCTAGAATAGATGCTGATAAACTAGGATTGTTTGTTATCCTGAAGGAAGAAGGGTGGTGTGGACCTTTAGATCAGAATCGAAGGTCTGAAAAGAAAAGCAGGGATTTGATACTATATATGGAATATTTTGAAACTTCACAAAGTGGAATATTTTGGATTAAGCTAAAGTACAGTTAAGTTTCGTCTGGGCAGTTTTGATTTTTTTGAAAGTTAGACAGAATGTCCTTCTGATAGCATGTTTTTTTTAAAACTGTGTTTTCCAGACACTGTTTGTTCCTTGAAGATGATAATGCCTTGTGTGAAGTATGATCTGTGCTGAACAGAAGTCTCTTCTTTTGTAACCACTTCTGTTTGCAGTATTTTCTATCTTAAAGCCAAGGTCAAGCAGAGAGCTGGAGCCAGCTCCAAATTAGCAAGACTTTTGACCGTTTTAAAGTTTCATAACATTAAAATTAGACTTTGGCAGATAATAGAATATGTATAAGATTTCTGGGAGAACTTACACACATGCATATAAGTGGGAAATATATTCTGTATCTAATGTTTGTCTTGTTGCACATGATTGATAGAGATCACTCCCAAGTGTTGCCCAGGCCTGATAAAGGATGCTTGCTTTCTAAAACTCTGAAATGAGTCTTAGAGAGTTATATTTGCTGGCATTTTTGGTATCAAGCCTCCTAAAAATGGAAGCTGAAAGCACTGTGAACTTACCAGAAATGGGTCAAAATATGTTCACTTGGGACCTCTCACCCCCTGCAATGTTTAGGAAAAGACGTCATAAAGCATGTATTGCAAGTGCAGAAAGGAAAGCTATTTTGCAAAACTTCCCTCTCCTTTGTCTTTGAAGATGGTCCGAAGTTACGACGTGTTGAAGTGACATATGAAGCTAACAGAATAAGTGTAGCTGGTGTGATTCCCACCGACTAAGGACTTGGCCATTTGTCACAGTCTTGGCAACATGCAGGATGGTGGAATGAGGGCATCCTGACTAAGTGAAGATGGGTTGTTGAGGAGCGGTCTTTATGCGGGAGGGCAGTGCTGGCACTCAGGGTTCCCTCAGCAAGCTGTCACTAATGGGAACCCATAGATGACAACGAGCATAAAATCTGTCATTCAGGACAAAATAACCCTGTGCCACAGTATGGGCTGGAGGCTGCCTGGCCAAAGAATTTTCTGTGAAGAAAACATGGCGAGAGTTCTGGTGGATGGCACATTAAGTCTGTGAGAAAGCAAAAGGTACCCTGGTCTGCATCAAGGGATGTGATTTTTTCTCTCTCCTCAGCACTGAGGAGAATGCAGATGGGGTGCTGTGTCCAGCACATGAAAGATACTGATAACTTGGAGTGAGTCCAGGCATCAAGGAAGCTGGAGCTCTTGATCCATTGCTGTTGTCAGCTCCCTGACGAATAGCTGTAGTAAAGATGGAAGCCATGCTCTACTGGGCCTTGCACAGCAAGTGGGTGAGAGGGAGACTGCTGGAAATTTCAGCAAGGGGAATTGGAACAAGATATAAAGCAAAATGTTTTTTCCTTGAGGGAAGATGAACACTGGCACAGGCTGGGTGTCCCATCCCTAGAGATACTCACAGCTTGACAGTAAATGGTCCTGGTCTCACTTTGAAGTTAGTTACCCCTATTTCAAGCAAGACAGTGGACTGGATGTCTTCCAGCCATCTTTTCCAACCTAAATTATACTGTGATTCCTTCCTATTCTGTAGGTGCTCTCAGGCCATGCTTATTTCTGGACCTTGACCTTCAAATCAGACTAAACTGCCTGATTGCCATTTAGAATGGATGGAGGAGAAAAGCATTGTTAGATGACACTCTCCTTTACCAACTGATCTCCTGTGGCGGGAGATCTTTTCACATCTTAGTTCCCAGCTGGCTTGTAAGGACAGATCTAAGGCTTGGGAAACACAAATTATCCCTCAGTGTCCCTGAGTATCTTAAGCTGAGCCTGCTGATAGAAGTAGCTGGTGAAGCGTTTGAAAAATTATTTCAAATGCATACCCATGAAGGAAATGTTTCTCCTGGCATGTGCTGCTTTCACCCACTAGGAAACCGGAGTGTTTCTGGTGAGGAGTCTGCAGTGCCTGGTCTGCAGATGTGCAGAGAGAACTCAACCTCACTCTTGCCTCCCACTGCAGCCAGTGCCAAGGCTGTGTGTGTGAAAGCCATTAAAAAACACTTGTGCCCTCAGTATTCATGCCTTATTAAAGACATCTTGGCCTCATATGAAACCCGTATTCACTTGACACTGTTCTGGTCAGGGCTTTCTCCTCTCTGCCTCTCCATTGTCCCCTGATGCTGGTTGCTGCCAATGCTTGTCTTGCTCCAGTAGCGACTTTACTTGGCAGAGACCTTGCAAATAGAGATACAGAGATCTGGCAATGCCCCTTTTTTTTTCTTTCCCCTCTTGTACAATGCAGAAAATCATGCCTTGCTCCTAAATTTTCATGGATGCTTCAATTCCAGATAGTACGGTGATGTTCATGTTGTATGCTACAGACTGAGCATTCCCAAGAGGTGCTCAAAAATCTGCTGTGTATATTGCCTTCTGTAGGAAAACACACATTACGTTCTTGAACCATATTGGTCCATTACAGCGGTTTTTCTTTGGCTCATTACTACACCAGACTCAATTGTACTTACCTGCACTTCTCTGCAGATAACTGATGACTAATGAGCTCAAATTATTCACTTTTTCAGCAGCAAGACAGACCCAGCTGTAATAGAAATGGCCAAATCACAAAACATGATTTGTAAATATTTTTGGGAATAAATTCCTGGACATGTTTATCTATCCACAAATATTTTGACATAGTTCACAAAAATATATGTAGTTCTCAAACATCAACCAGAGTCACCTCTCCCTGAGTCTGTGATTCCTTGGTCAGGTGCTGCATTATTCTCTATGGCTGTGTTCCTCTTCTTTAAAAATTAGCAGTCACATAATCGTGGAACAAAGACAGCCTCAGGGTTTAAGCTGACTATTTGTGACAGTAACTAGTTGATTTAAATAATCTGTGAGCCAATGAAAGGCTATGGCTTGGTCACATGGCTTTATTTGTATTTGCCTTTACCAGACACTTCTGAATTGCTAAAATGTTGTAAGAAGATAAGTCCAATTCATGAACACAACAAACTGCTAAACCTATAACATGTTTTACTGACAGTAAAATGCAATCTGCCCAGGTCAGTGAAGAACGTATCTGTAAGTAATAACAAAACCACAGCAAAATCACAGATATAAAGTTTTTCCTTTGTGGCAAGTTACTGTGTTTTGCTCACTGCTGCTGCACGTCTCTGGATTCATCTGCTTTTTGGTTTATAGTAAGCTATAGGAGTTCAGGTTATATCCTCACATGACCCCTCACTTCCATACTTCCAAATGTGGACCTATTTCCTTATTATCAAAAAGTCTGTCAGGTTCCTGGAGTAGCATTTCATGCTGGAAACTCCTCAGCTTTGTTTTCTAGTTCTGTTTAGGGTCTTTTTTCAAATAATCCTAGGAGCAAGAAGTACAACATGAAAACACTTGCATGCTAGCAGGCTCATGAGAAAATCCCTGCTGACAGTACTGTCAGAAAACAGATTTCTGTGCAGTTCTAGCCTATGCTCTCTGTGTTCCACCCTATATAGGATTATGAATAATACTGTAGTGCTAAGAGTATGAGTCTTATAAGAAAACAAAGGATTGTGTCTTAAAAGTGAGATTTACTCTGTTCATGTGGCCTATAGCAGTCTGTTCATGGCTTGCGTTATGCTTAAACTCTTAAAAAAAATTGCTTTATTGTCATTAAAGTGGTGCACAGACGTAAAGCTGATCCTCTGCAAGCTGTAAGCATGCTGAAGCAGGTGCCAAAAGAAGCATTTCTAGTGTAATAGTGAACTGGTTTTTCTGTCTTGCTGTTGTGTTAGTGTGACCCATCGTTGGGTCAAAGGTGAAAAAGGGTGGGATGTGGAAAGCGATACTTCAGAGGAGGCTCCCTCCTTTTTCCTCCTTCCTGCTGCGATTATCTGTGGGACAAGTAGGAGCACGTTTCCACATGCAGGCTGACATCTCTGAGTGTGCAGGCTGCAGGGGAGTGCAGGCTTTCTCCATCACCCCAGGGGAGATTCCCCAAAGCCAGCCCCTCTGAGGCTCCCTCTCTGTGCAGCAGCATCATCATCACAGCAGACACCACAGTAAGACTGGAGTGATTCCTTTATTTTCAGGAATAAAAGGGCTGGATCAAAGCAGTCACATGAACAGAACAATGTGTAAACAAGGTCTGCAATTTTTTAGCTGACTCCCAGTACCAAAGCTGGGCATAAACACCTATTAGAGCAGAGCTGGACTGGTAGCTTGTTTTTTTTTTTTTTTCCATCCCTTGGCCAAGGAGTTAGTGGTGGCTCTGTTTAGACCACGTGTCCTAAGCATTCCCGCAATCAGTCATCGGGCTGGCGTCTCGGAACAAGTGGTAAGCTGAAGCCAGCTTTATGGAGAGCTGCCAGTTTCTCCTCCTTGATGTTGTTATTTCAGCCCTGACTGCTTTTCCGGAGGAACTTTCCCTTCAAAAGGGTGTCTGAGACATGGTGGCTGAATGTCTCAACAGCAAAACACAGATGCATGTTTGCACTCATTGGTGTCAAGAGGACGTTTGAGCCAGACATGTGTAGTAAACATTTTCGTATTTCCAATCATGTCTTGCTTGTCTTAGAAATGTTGGAACATGAACTTTCCCTTTTTCCTCATCAAATTTACCTTGGTGGTAGTAACTATATCTCCTACAAATTTTATCTTTGTGATTTCTTTGGCTTTGGTTGTAAACATAGAACTCTCATAAGTTAAAGAACTTACATTTCAAAAAGCATCCACCAGAACCCAGAGTGTAGCCTGATATTTCCAGGGGAGATACATTTGGTGCCTAGATGTCACTGACATCATTTTATTTGCAGACAGAAAGCAAATTTTTTTCCAAAAAAAGTCCCAAGTCCTCTCCCTGCACTTTGAAATGTGTTCAGAGGGATATGTCACTGTGTGTGCACTACTGCCAGACTCAGAGTTGTGAAACATTGCCCATAGGACATTGCTGCAAACAGATTTTGAACGCAGCCTGCAGAAGCTGACAGTGCTGGAAGTGGTCTGGCCTGGGGACTCAAGCATGCAGGTAAGCCCACTGGCTCAAAGGCTATGGCCAGTATAAGCTGAGCCAAGATCAGCCATGTGGGGCCAATGTCAAACTCATCAAGAGGGGTGGGGCCCTGCACCATTGTCTCTTGCACTGAGACCTGCTCAGGGTCTCAATCTGGTGCCAGCCACTCCAGGACCCTCAGGCTTGGCCACTCTGGTGTTGTACGCTCCTTGAAGAGCTTCGACTCTGCTGGCTTCTAATATCTTTACAGTAGGTTTTGCAAGGTGGCTGTAAAGGGTTTATCACAAGTGAGGACACAGTAGCAATGGCCCAAAGTCATGGGAACATAGTCCTGTTTGCAGAAGGTCTCAGCTACTTGTGCAGCAGCTGGGGCTGGAACAGCCCTCATGTGCCCCGTTCTCCATTCCTGAGCCACTGCTGGGCCAGGCTGAGGCTGTCAGGGCACCACAGCTGCTTGTGAGGGTGCACCAGGCAAGATTCAGTGTGATTTGCATATTTCTCCTCTCCTCCTTCAGCCCCTCATGCTGCCTTGGTCTTCCTGGTAACTTAGAAAGCCTCTCAACATCCTTCGAGAATGCTCAGTACTACCCTTTCCAGCATATGCAAGGTAGGGCTTCTGCTTTGTGCCAAGAATGGCACAGTGCTACTAAAGTAGCTTGAGGATGAGGCCAATGGGTTGTCCACCAGGGACTTCACCAACAGACTCTGTTTTTTCTCTTTAGTGTCCGTTTGCAGTGGGAGTAGCTCTATTTTAAGTGTACCTGCTGCTAAAGCCAAGATTTTATACATATCCCAAACATTAATTAGTACCTTTACTCATAATATACCAAGCATGACACATCTGACCTCTTTAGAGCTCTTTATAACTCCAGTGGAGGGGCTGGGGCACACTGCTGGAATTGCTGGTGAAGGCTGTCCTTCCTAACCACCTGCCTGGCTGCTGCATGCACACATGATGGGCAGCAAAACAGCTGCTCACCTGGCTGCCTGCATGGAGGAAAGAGCCCCACTGTTTCTGAGCTGCCAGAACAACAGTGGTGGCAGGTGACACAGACAAAATCCCCCAAGAGGAGCCTGGCAGTGTGTGCCAGCTGCCTACAGGTTTTAGCCCTCAAGTTGATGGAAACTTGCCCACCAGCTAGTTTCAGAGCCTGTGCACATGTCTAGATTCACTTCTGGTGGCTTACTGGGGATATACTGTCTGGGCAAGTGTCTTCAAGCATAATACCCATTAAAAACAACTTGGAAAAGGTTCTAATGACTCTAGCAGGCGTTGAGTCATATCTATAGTCACTCCTCTTCCAGACATTCTGCCTGTGCTGGAAACCTGCTGAAAGGAATACAGATGGGAGCCTTCAGCATCCATTTGAGTGACCCACAAAACCAAGTTCCAGGGACAGGACCTTGGTCTGCCACTGGAGCTAGGAGCAGGTTAGTTGCCCAGGCTTCCTCTCCTACTTTTTTTTTATATAGGTGTACTGAGAGTAGGAATGACTCCCACAGTGTGCTGATCAGTCCCTACAGGTTGGCCTCTTGGCAGAAGGTCAGCTTGGCCCAGGAGAAGTGAAGGTTTAGATAAAAATAAAGACAACAACGGGGAAAAGAAACCAAGAGGGGAGAGGGTGGATCTTATTTTCAATGCAAGATGAAGAATGAGCACAATGAGTAGATGAGACACTTCATAAGTCAATATGGTACATACTCAGATGCTGAGATTTTTATTTTGTCAAATCTTAACTGTTCACTTCCTGGGCTTGAGGCTTTGCGCTGGTGAGAACAGCAAGCATCTCAATTCCACATATTTCACGGGAATATAAACAAGAAATGAATCACATACTTTATGGGAACATAATGCCATCTAAGTAAATAGTCAGTAAACTTCCCTAATACGGTTATTTTTATCACTTATTATCTGTCTGCTGGAGACCAATAATTTTCAAGTAGAAAGCTTGCCTGGATATCAGTTTTTTTTTAATTTGTTTATTAAACTGCTAGAGGAATTTAAGACTGACTCAAAGCAAAATTGGATTTCACCTTTCTTGTAGAAATTACAACCCCAAAAATGTGTCTTCTAGGACAAAAAAAAAAACCCCCTAGACTGACCTCAGACTTATCTGTCATCCCCACTTGGGGAACTTCTGAAAAAAAGTACATGAATGTCTAGAAATTATTCACAAAAGCAGCATGGACTTGGCATTTCTCATGTTCCCAGAGAATACCTATTCAGCGTATTATGTCAGGAGGCTGTTTCAGGCTCATCTGTCAAAACCTAGTTTCTCTTGCACGCAGCTCCTACATGCATGCCATTTGCTACACTTTCAAAGCCTTAGTAGTTAAGATACACAGTGTGTGAGAGCCTCAACATAAGTGCTGGTTAGAAATCAACAGTCTCTACACACTGTTAACTTTTGCTTATTCATTTGATCCACTGATTATTAAAAGGATTTGAAAAGATACTGTAGCAAAAGACTGACATTACTACAACCTCTTGCTGGCAGAAAACGCAGATCAACAGGTCAATATGCAAAGCTAAGAAATGTGTTAACTGAAACACCCAAGCTTTCATTGAGTGAGCTCAATCAGCACAGCAAAAAGTTCATCAGTGGCTACAAGTAGTAAACCTGCACAGTACTTTATCCGCACAGTACTTTATCCCTTCCTGGTGTGCAGTAAAGGCGTGATTTTTGTTCAGCTGTTCAGACCTGGCAGTATATGGGGTGTCATTGTTTTCACCGTGTCTTCACGCACAAGGAAGTAGCTGCAGCATTAGGATTTTAAACCCCAGTCTTAGTACAAGTACATGCCTATATGTGACACGTTCACAAGCCCCAGTGTTTTCCTTTGCCCAGAGTGAGAGAGGTTGAATGTGTGCTCACTTCTTTGAAATGTCAAAGCCTTTCTTTGTAAACTGCTAAAGGTGACAGGTATGTCATACTCTTTCATAGTGTGGTACTTACTATGCTCATTTCTTTCAGAGTACAGCAGCGTTGTATGGTTTTGACTGAGGTAACAGTGCCACTACTTTCTATCAAGAGAGATGGCATAGCTGAGTTTGGTTTCCACTGTTAGCTTTACAAACTCTGTATGTGTGTTTTATTAATACATATTACAAAAATTAATGGATTCTGAAAATGTCCTATTCAATTGAGTAGTTTGCTGTCATGGTCTTGAGAAACATGGTGCAAAGGAAAGTGAATTCCCTCCCTTGCTCAGGTGGTTGGTGTGTGTACTGCTGGGAGTCGTTGCTGAGCCCCTGCCATGAACTGATGTTACAAGCTTCACTTTTCTGATATTGGCATCCCCATTCAGAATTTCTGGCTTCTTTGATGCCAAAACAAAGCCTGGATCATTCAACATTTTGCCCTCCGGCCTTGTTGCAAGGTCTGTTTGAGTCATTGTGTGCCAAGGTCTGCTCTGGCAAAAAGAATTGATTTTGGCAAGTTAGGCAACTAGTTTTCTACAACCCACTCTCAGCATGGAAGACCAAGCTGTTGCCACAGCCTGCCTTAGCGTAAAGATGGGCCTGCTCTTTATTTGTGCAAGACTTGCAGTTATAGTATGAATGTTAACCTATTGATGTAGAACAAACACCTCGTTATTTTCATAAGAACAGTAGCAAAAAGCTGTACATGTTAAGGAATCTTGTGTTTTACATGTTTATGCTGAGATCTTGCACCTGTGTGCAACAGCTTGGTCTTCCATGCTGAGAGTGGGTTGTAGAAAACTAGTTGCCTAACTTGCCAACATCAATTCTTTTTGCCAGAGCAGACCTTCTAAGGCGCTCAAACCCACTGTTCATTACCAAGAACCACCATTCCATTTGCCATTATTAACAAAGGCTGATTTTCCCTTCATGTGACTATTCCTGTGGTCTCTACAGCTGTTACCTGACTATTTATGGCAGTGTAGCATTTGTTATGTGTACAACTTGTCCTTTGATAAGTCTGGTAAATAGCTATGCGCTGACTTTTGCTGGCAGGATTTTTCTCTTAAGGCATTTTTGGTTGTTGCTGAGGCACAGATCATTGCTATAGCTTACGTTTTGTGCACTTAAGGAGTGACAGAAAAGCAAGACAGTTTAACTGCTCCCTGGGCCGAAGAAGAGTGCCTTAGTCATTCTCATCTTAAGAGATGCAAGAACATATGCCACTTAAACATATGTCTTCTTAAGGGTCAATGAAAACCCTACTGAGTGACAAAATTAGAACTGGTATTTCTTTATACAGAAGAGCACAAATTTTATGGCACCTCTAGTGCCACAGTGTCACTGACTGTACCACTTGGCTGCCACCTCTGAGGGCTAGACTTCTCTTAGCTTGTGTAATTGCTTGTGGTGTGCAAACCTGGGACTTTATCTGGAGATTAGGGTGTCCCTGAAGCCTAACTAATGTTGAATGAATGTCAGTGGGTGCCCACAGAGTATGGTGACAGAGGATCTGGCTGTCAGGTTGCAAGGAAGCATCATTGTTCCTGTACACCCTTGTTGCCGCAGCAAGCCTCACAATCTATTCACAACCACCCTGGGAGTGGAAGAGGTGATAATAGCATATGCATGTTCACGTAGATTCAACACACACAAAGAGAGATACATACAACTCCAGTAGTGCTAGACTGAAGCATAAATACATTTTCTAGTAGAAAGGGAAGAGAGGGTTATCATCATTGTTTTGAGAGGGGAGGGTAGCTGGATGCTGTAGTAAAATACTGCTAGAAAACATAGTAACATGTTAGAAAACATCGTCACAGATGCTGTGAGTTAGAGTTAGAGAAGAAAAACAAAAAGGAAAATGAAAGTTCTACTGAAATTATTATCTATTCATGTAGGAAGGAGTAAGGAGAAAATAATTAGCTGACTACTGAAAAAAAGGGCCTTGAAGCTTTTTTTAAACATCTCTGGGTTAGTTTACAGTATAAGCAGCTAGCATAAAAAGTGGATGTGGTTTCAGCAAGCAGAGCTAATCCAAGTAAGAAATTATTTACTTACACTTAGTGAGCACATGACTATGCAGATTCATGTGACAGACTTTCCAAAGTGTTGAGAGCAGTGCTGAGAAACAGCACCACTGCCTCAGTGTGACCCCAGGGAGAATCTTTTCTCCTGCTACGGCATGAAAAACTACTGATTCAGGCATTGCACTGTTAGTTTGCAGGGAGGTGTGAAACTGATGTTGGCATCTCTCCTCTCCGAGATTTCTGTGTGCCCTTTGAGGCTGCCTGAGGTATCATCTGCTTGCAGGACTATCACTGAGAAGTGTTTTGGACACCTGAAGCCCAGTGGTACTGCTCTTCTCCTGCCACGCTTTGCCCACAGCCCATCCTTCTCCATTCTGCTTTTCCTACAGTCCCATAGCCTCACCCAAGACACATAATGACTTTTTATCACTTGTCCTTGACTTCTGAGTGCAGGGAGTTAGCCACAAATCAGCTGGTCACTCAAGATCAATCACTGAAAAATAGATAAGTCCAGACTCAGCACTGACATGTCATGCTTGCTTCCGCTCTTGCTTTTACTCACATAAAGCAGAAACAACTTTACAGAGGGTAAGGACATGACACCTTCCAGGAAATCAGGGCCTGCTCATATTGCTAGTGGTTGTCTTAGGCCAAATTATTTTTTTTTTCATTTTGGCCAATGTGCTTTTATTGTAGATTGGAGGGTCAGAAAAGGATTAATACACAAAAAAGGGAAAGAATTATGATATCAGATGTATGTGGCAGCATTAGTAAGGAAAAGACAAGGTATTGCTGCTCATTTTGCTGTACAGCACTTGAAAAAGACACATCTTAGACTTTCTTCTCTAGCTTTACTGCCTTACCCATGGCCTAGCTCTTGAAAGTGATCTCAGAATCAGCTCTTTGTTTATTATGCTTTTTGATTTATTTTTCCACATCAGCAAATCATAAAGGACAAGACTTGCTTTTTCTTTTTTCTTTTTTTTCTTCCCACTAGCTTTCTGCTCTCCCAGCATTGCATTCTGTGCTGCTGCTGGCAGGACATCATGTTATTGCTACAGCAGACCAAATGCAAACTCTCCGATATTGTTGCTTATCACTTAATCATATTGAGTGCATTAAGCATTTGTGAAGGGCCCTGACAAATCACATTTACATTTGTTAGTCTCCGCTGTTTTGGAAAAGGTTTGGAACTGATTTTACCTGTTGGCATGTAGAGAGTTACACCATTCCCTTTTGCTCGGGTGAAGTATTAAATAGGCTCTTGCTGGATTAAAGTCAAACACTCCTCCAGGCAAAATGCTGTGGCCAAGAGAGCTAAGTTAAGACAGTATCCTGATAGCTAGAGAAATGTACGTGTTCTTTCCAAGAGCAGCTTCTTATTCCTTGATACAAAGTGCTTATAAATAAACACCCAGCAGCGGCAATGCTTGCAGAGAGAAAACAGCTTCCCACCTCCACACTAACTGATGATTAGGATAGCATCTAGTTGCGAAATTCAGCTCAGCTTTTCCTCATCTAGTGCAGCACAGCCCTGTTTATGTACAAACTGTCCTGTGCTGTTGCTTTCTCTTTAGAGCAAAAGGTGTTTAGGATGACTGGGGAGAACAACAGAAGGGATACTGTGAAAACTATACAATTTGCACCATTGTTTGTACCTTTACTTGAGACCTCTGTGAAAGCAGTGTCTGCTGATGATCATGAGGGGAAGAAAATAAATCTTGGTTTCCCTTTCTGCAGGCAACCAAGGAAGCCGGCATTTGTTTTGTAACATGTTTGCTGCAAAACAACTCTCGGCAATTACAGAAGGCACTGGCCACAGAAACTGCGCAGCTCAGGATGCTGTGGCAGTAGTGCCATCATTATCTATTTCCCAATAATTGTTTCCAGACTTGTTTGGTACAAAATACATTGCAAGAGCTGGAATCTAGCATAAATAAAGAACTGCCTCTGAGTATTTGTTTTCTAATTTAAAACTTTCTCAGTTTAGCACCCTAGCATTGTGCAGTAGGTGTTGAACTCACTGGGTAGATTGCATGATTACATTGTGCTGGGGAGCTGTTTGTAAATGGGAATTTGGCAGTTGATACCTCAACAACTACAGTAACACTCTGTTGCAGTTAACTGTAAAGCTACCACTTTGCCCTCTGTGAAGGTCCATTTAACTCCGCATTGAACAGTTCTTTGCTTGCGTACGGTCCTCTTGCTCACCCAAGGCTTATGAAACCAGGTTGCTGGAGAGAGGAGGCAGCTGAGATCCTCCTGGCTCAGCATTGATTGGGAAAAGCAGGTTGGAACAGTGGCAGGTCATGAAGCAGGTTTTCAAGGAGCTTTGTGTGGGCAGAGACCTCTTATGCTGGAGTATGCTCACATAGCCCTTCAGTGTACCAAATACACTCTAATAGATTTAAAAAAGTGTAAGAATTGTAACTTAACACTCAGTTTAGCCAGTGTTCTCTAACAAATCCAGATACGTGGTCCATCAACTTCTCAGGGTTTTATCAGCATAAAACTTTCACCTGCACAAAATGCATTTTACAAGGAATATTCATTAGCTGTGATATTCACTATACATCAGGTGCACAAGTTGATTTTATGGCTACATGCATGCATGTCTACAGATGTGAGATTGTTTAAAGATCATCTGTAGGTATGTGGACATTGTAAAAAAGGCACAAGTGATTCTTTTCATATGCACATGTGGAAAACTTTTTGAAAGGCATTGCTAAATGCAATCACAATTGTGGGCCAGACTCTGTTCTCAACTAAGGAAGAATAAATACATGGTAGTTTCTGTGGAGATCCAAAGATGGGCCTATAGAAATGATGTAAGTACATATCCTTTAGAAAATGGCTTGATTCCTGTAAAATATGCAGATTTATAGAATCATAGAATGTTTTGTGTTGGAAGAGACCTTAAGATCATCTAATTCCAATCCCCCTGCCATGGGCAGGGACATCTTCCACTAGACCAGGCTGCTCTAGGTCCCATGCAGGCTGGCCTTGAACACCTCCGGGACTGGGCATCCACAACTTTCCTGGGCAACCTGTTCCTATTCCTCACGACCCTCATCATGAAGAATTTCTTCCTAATATCTAATCTAAATCTTCCTCTTTCCAATTTGAAGTAATTCCCCCTCATCCGGTCACTAGATGTCTTTGTAAAACGTCCCTCCCCAGCTTTCTGGTAGCCTCTTCAGGTACTAGAGGGCCACTGTAAGGTCTCCCCTGAGTCTTCTCTACTCCAGGCTGAAGAACCCCAACTCTCTCAGCCTGTCCTCATAGCAGAGGTTCTCCAGGCCTCTGATCATCTTTGTAACCCTCCTCTGGACCTGTTCCAACAGTTCCACATCCTTCTTATGCTGAGAATTCCAGAACTGGATGCAATGCCCCAGGTGAGGTCTCACAGGAGAGGAATAGAGGGGTAGAATCACCGCCCTTGACCTTCTGGCAACGCTTCTTTTGATGCAGCCCAGGACACTGTTGGCCTTCTGGTCTGTGAGCTCACATTGCTGGCTCATGTTGAGCTTCTTACCAACCAGCACTCCTAAGCCCTTTTGCACAGGGCTGCCCTCAATCACATCGTCCCCCATCCTGTACTGCAACCGCAGATTGCCCCAAACCAGTTGTAGTACCTTGCACTTGGCCTTGTTGAACCTCATGAAGTTCACACAGACCCAATTCTCCAGTTTGCCCAGGTCCCTCTGGATGACATCCCATCCTTCCAATGTGCCAACTGCACCACTCAGCTTGGTGTAATCTGCAAACCTGCTGAGGGTGCACACTATCTTATTGTCTATACCATCGATAAAGACATTGAACACCACTGATTCCAGTGCAGACCCCTGAGAGACACTACTTGTCATGGTTCTCCATCTGGATATCTGGCAACTGACCACTACTCTCTGAATGCGGCCATCCAACCAATTTCTTTTCCACTGAACAGTCCACTCGTCAAATCCATATGTCTCTAGTTTAGGGTGACCATGGTAGAGGCTTTATGGAAGTCCAGATAGATTACATCCATTGCTTTTCCTGTTTTTTAGATATGTGTAGTCTACTTATCCTGGAAATGGGTGAAGGATACACATGACTTTTGCTCCAAGAGGATGGTAGGAGTACTACTTGTCATTTGGAAACTAGGATTTGAATATATATGAAGTCTGACAGAAAAAGAATGAAGCTAACCCTGTAGCTTGGGAAACAAGATTGAGAGGGAAGAGACAAAGAGATAGCTACAGAATGTGTTCTAAACCAGTCAGTGAGACAAGGCACAGCTCTATCGCCTCACTCAGTTCAAGTGGATGTGTGCTCAAACATGGATGGTTCCTTACCCTTTGCTGGAAAATGTTGGTGGGTGCCAGCCCACAACGCTTTGTGTGTGTATCAGTTTTTAGCTAATAACAACATCACTGTGCTTGAGGACAAACCCTGTTTGCCAGACCTGGCTCTGTGGGGTTTCTGCCTCTTCCCAAAGATCGAGTTGGTGCTCAAAGGAAGCCATTGTGAAAACAAAAGCTGTGGTCTTTTCAATGGGAGATCCTCAACAGTCTTTCAGAAATGATCTCTGGAACCACTTTGAACATTAGCAGCATTGTATGCAGCTGTGTGTCAACTCACAAGGGAACTATTTTGAATAGATGATTTTTGAATAATTGATTTTCTTAATTTGTTACATGAAAAGAGTTCGAGAGTTAGAGGCACAGTCTTTTTTTTTTTTTTTTTTTGTGTGTATCAGACCTCGAATAAATCTCCTTTTCTTTGTCCACTTAAAGTAGCTGAAAGACAAGAACATGGCAAGAACTGCCTGACTTCTACCGTTAAGTTTGTATTTCTGGCTTTATGGACTAATTACCACATGTAGAAATGAAGTGGACCTCATTTATTCTGTGAACAGCCTCAAGAGAAAACATTGATGCTTATGTTGATCTTCTTGCCTTACTAGCTACTGCAGTGGGTCAAGGTAACCTTTTTGAGATTACACATTTTAAAGCCATGTGCAGTGGCTGATCTCCTTCAGTGCAGTGACCTAGGACTGTATTTTCAAAAATGAATACCAAATCCCATAAACAAAAGCATATGTGAAAGGTGTTCCTTCATTTGCAGCCACTACTCTGAGAGTTAGGTGCAAATAATTTGTATTTACCAATAAAGGGTGCAAATAGAGATTTTTCTGCATGAACACTTCATTGGCATACAGGACCACAGCTACTTTGGTAAGTAGTTCTCTGTAGAACTTAACTTCTGTGAAGCTTTACAGAGTGTGAGAACAGCATGACCTCAGACACTTCTTAGGGGTTTTAAGGTGTGCTGCAAGTGCAAACACATGTGCATGTGGTCCTTGACCTTATTTTTCATTTCTAAAAAGAAAATGCTGAGCTGTAAGATGTGATTATTTTCCTACATTCTCGGTACTTTTGCCTTTTGCTCTCCATAGAGTTAATGTGCAGTAAGTATTTATGTACACTCATAGTATTGCACCCCTGGCAGCCAAAGCCTCTGCTAGAGCCCACAGGCTAAAATTTGCTCAGTGAAAACCAGCATAACCCTATGGCCCATGTCTTCCCCTCAGAGAGAGTTTCTGCATTGACATTACCTGTGTGCGCTTTGACTTTGCCACACTTGTTTTTGTTGGCATTTGGGAGTTTGCCGTGGGGCCAGAGAGCAGAGCTGCTGTCATTTGAGTAACAACTTGCCCACTATGAAGCACAGCAAGCCCCATGCTGGGAACATGGTATGAGACCCAGACAGTTATTCTTTCACTGTTCCTCATGTCCTAAGAATTTCCACTGGCAATCAGAGTTTGCCCTTTGTGGCTTCCAATCACACTATTCAGGGACTTAATGTTGACATGAAATGATAAGATGGGAGAATATGGGTCCAACGCTGTTACTCTATGGCCAGTTTAAGGAGTCTACAGCTCCTGGCAGTGAAGATTTGATGCTCTGAGTTACTATAAATAGCAATAAACATCCTGGTTTCACAACAAAAAGATGGAAAGACTTTCAGGGATCTGTCTCAAAAGTGCTTGAAACCAACCAAATAGATTGCTGCAAATGTGCAGTCATAAAGTCTCCTATGAGAAGAGTGTGACAATTTATGATTCTCTACTTGTTAAATTATCCAGCTTTCTGGAGCAGGTTTAACTCTGTTTGACGGATGGATCCTTCCTTGCCCAGACTTTGTGTTCTGGACAGAAAATGGCAGTCCCGATGTCTGGAATGTTAGCTGGTTGCAGAGCAAGACTTCTTGTTGCTCTTATATTATTTGCCTTCAGTTTCCTGACAGGCTTTGTGGATGGTAAGTAGCACATTTCAAAACCACTGGGACAGGCAAATGCCACTGATAGTGGCATAGGGCAAATCCTCTTCAGATTCATATGTGAAAGCTTTGCTGTTATTTCCCTCACTGCATCTGAATCTGAGATTAAAGCTTCGTGTATGCACAGATGATTATACTTTTTAAATTACTGTGGTGCCTGAGGATGAGCTTAATGATCAGCTGCTTATGCCTAGATAACTTGAAAAGATTTTTTTGTCTTTCCTTGGAATAACTACCATGGCTGTTAACAACTTCATACATGATCAGGTCTCTCAGCTCTCAGAAGTTTGTATTTGAACATTAAGCCTCTCCACTGTTTGCTTCTAACGGTGAGGAAAAATTGTGTTTTCAGGTGGAAGGTTAGAGCTGACGATCCCTGTATCCATACATATGTGTATGTGATATTCGTGACCTATCATGTCAGTGAGCATCATCCAGTTGTGGTCTTTTCAGTGTCAAAGCCAATGTAAGCAGACATCAATCCCTACCCTCACTATTGATGCCGCTAACCGCCTCATGCCATGCTCCAACTTGGCAGTGCCAATTGCACAGCTGCAGCTACTTGAGAGTGAGCAGTCTGTGTGACAGGACTGGATTGATATTTAGAACCACAAGAAAATAAAATAAAAAAATAAATTGATAGTGGCAAAAATAAAAGGAATAAAATTAATTTCTCTAATCACTTCCAATGCATTGTTTGTATGGAAAATAGAGTTACACTCTGAATAAACTGAAATTCATATATTGTGCTACAAATAAAAATTCAGATAAGTTTAAAGAAAATAAGGTGCAAGTACCACAGTGTTGGGAAGGAAAAGCTGTTTGAGGAAGAAGGCCTAAACAGTGTTGCTTTGAATATGTCACCTTTAATAAACCCACTGCTCCCAAAGAGCACTTTGTGGGACAGTGAGTGATATGAAGAGTGCCTGATGGCAGTCTGTACAAAGTGACCGGATCACAGGATGCTGGCTACTTTTTCTTGTTTACCCTTCTGTAACTAAAAATACTCTCTGTAGTTTCCAAAATTATTTTTCTGTGGAAGAAATTGCAGTTGCTCTTTGATTACCAGTTATATGTATAACCATGAACTGGAAGGGAACGTAGACCATAGACTTCTGTTGGGACGTTCAGCAACATATTCTGGCTGACCTTCTGGAGTGTCAGGGGAACAACTGTCCAATTCAAACAGGTTCCTCCATCTAGCTGCCTCTGTACCACATCTGAGGAGATGGGACAGTGTGTACTTCTCTGGCAGCTGTCAGTGCCCCAGCCAGTAGCGCTAATTACCAGAACCATTACTTCACAAGCTCTGGGGGGCAGAATCATAGAATCATAGAATCACCAGGCTGGAAAGGACCCACTGGATCATCAAGTCCAACCATTCCTAACACTCCCTTAAACCATGTCCCTAAGCACTTCATCAACCGGTTCCTTAAACACCTCCAGGAAAGGTGACTCGACCACCTCCCTGGGCAGCCTGTTCCAGTGCCCAATGACAGCCAAATGAGAAGAAGAATATTACTTTTTCACCAACTCAGCTAAGGAAAAAAAAAATGTTCTGTGACGCATTCTAAGTCTTCTTTTTAGGCAGGACTCTTGTCCATGCTGCTCTCCTGCTCCCCAGGCGAAGGAACGAAGGAGGCTGTGTGGTGGGGATGGTAGGGAGCCGCAGGGGTCTGTTTGCCACAGCACCTGGTAGACAGCAAGGCCAGATTTTCAGCTGTTTCTTAGCCGCTCCACAGGCATGACACGTATGAGTTCAAGCATCTAAAGGGAAAGAAAACCCTTAGTTAGTATAAGACAAGATATTTCCTCTGAGGCTGGTAAAACCAGGCACTTTTAAAAATCCAGTGAGGAGTAGACTGATTAGTTAGGTTCCTAACTAGATCTGGCAATCTGAGTCTCCTGCACAGCTGTCAGGTTTCTGCAGTCATTCATCCCTGTTGAGAAGGATGCAATGCCTGAATGGACTGATATGACTACAAATATGAAAAGTCAGTGTGCTATCCATAACATTGTCATGCCCTTGGCATTTCTGCTTGGCGAATTCAGAGGTACTTGAGAAAGGCCACAGAGGGAATAAGACAAGAGGGGCAAAAGGGAAGCCCTTTTTTCGTTTGCTTCATCTGGTAGGGGCGGCAATCTCCATCCACCTGTTGTCTCTTGGGCAGGTGGAGGCTGGAGTAGGGGTACGGCGCAGGGCGGGCAGAGGATACGGTGCAGGAGGAGGATGTGGTGCGGGAGAGGAATGCGGTGTGGGAGGAGGATGCGGTGCGGCAGGGTGCTGTGCAGGAGGAGGATGCGGTGCGGCAGGGGGATGCAGCGCGGGGGGAGCCGCCGCCAGCTGCCAGCCCCGACTCTGCCCAGCAACCCGGCCACGCTCCATCTGCCGCTCCCGTAATGAGCCGACCCGGCCTCTGGCACAAGCCAGCTTTCATTCCCCTATTCACCCGCATCCCCCTTTCAGCGTCCTATTGTTCTTCCCTAATGGCCTTACAATAGGCCTGCCTGTTGCCTTTACAGCCGCAGTGGGGCCAACCGGGGAAGGCCTTAATCTCTGCTTCAAATTAAAGGGACTCCTCTGAATTAATAATGCTGCCAGGAATGCGCTGATACATCCCTGATACGAGGGGATGTGTAGCACTCTTCAGGCCTCAGCAGCTGTGATTAGCTGGGGCTTGAAGTGTCCTGTCACAATATTTCACCCCGCTCCCCCGCCGCCCCCCCGTCGGCAGGGCTGCCACATGGCCCCTCTTGTGCTCCCTTTTCAAGCCCTGTGCCAATCATGCGAAAAAGATGCCCCAGATAGTGTGACAGATGGGACCGGGGTAGTCTGAGGCTAGACGGGGGCCTGGGGCACTCGCTGATAGCTCAATTCGCCACAGATTGCCGGAGAAGCAGCAAGGCAGGAGCAGGACCTCCCGGCTGGGTTCTGCGGGGAGCAGGGACGCCCACCTGTATCCCAATCCCACACGGGAAGATGCCTCTGGCTTCGCGGCTGGATGTGCTTTGTTTTCTTTCCCAATCTGAAGGGCAGGCTAAAAGCCATGGGAAGCGAACCTATATTGTGGAATGAAGAGAAACCCCTGGCAGAGAGCAGCCTGTCTGGTGAGACTGCAGTTTGGTTCTGGTGCGCTTGGTAGGTTTGCAGGTGTGACAGATAAAGCACATCCTTGTTACAGGGTCATGGGTGTCCCCAGTCTTAAGCAATCACAGGATCCTTCCAGCAATAAAGATAAAGGCAATGCCAGGCTGACAACCGCCGTCTAGGAAGAGAATTTTGCTTTCCAGTAACAGGAAAGACAACTACAAATGAAGGAATAGCCGTGTTTCACTTGGGAGCATTCCAACATGCGAACGGAAAGATCACTGCCTAATTTATTTCACATAGGTTAATCAAGGCATACTGTTGAGAGGCAGCAAAACAGAAAGTAGAAATCTTCTAAACTGGGCAATGCTTCCTGTCAGAGAAGGCCTAAAAAAGAAAAAAATCTGCAGTGCCCTTTCCCTTGGCAGTGGCATTGCCGCTCGTGCTAACCCCACACGAGGACCAGTTCTGCCCGTGGTGCAAAATCAAACTCCTCTGCAGCCTGCCAGTTGCTGCCCAGGACACCACAAGGGCCTTATGACTTCTTCTGTCCCGAGCATCCCTTTGGTGATCACATGCATAATAAATTTTCCTCCCTGAGCAGAGCGAGGGAGACAAATCCCTTTGGCTGCTCCGTTTGTTGTTTGTCCAGCTGCCCGATGTTAGGGGCTACAGATCCCACATGGGCTGCTGTCTCCTGCCTTTGCTGGATACATGAACTGCTTTGGCATAGGCTGCTGCTGCTACCAGGAGGAATAAAGAGTCACCTAATGATAGCATCTTGTAATACTTCTGCATGCTGTCCTTCCTCCATAAATGTTACACTTTTACCCCAAAACGCAGGCTTTCTGGCACAATTTGCATATGGGGAAAGTGAGTTGTGGGCCTGCAGAACTGGCAGGTCCAGAAAGGGTAGGTCTTGTAGGTCGTTCTTGAGACACATATTTGCTAAACCTTTATGAGTGTTGAAGTTTTATACTTCTATTTCTAATTGATGCCTACTATTTTTATTTTGAGACACCTGTTTTTGACTGCATGGTGCTTCCTGCCTGTGCCTGTGGTGGTTCTGCATGAAGGTAAGTCAGGATGGCATTTGTGTTTGCTTAACTGATAACAAAATACATCCATCTGTGATTTCAGAGTACTTTAGGAAAAATCAAACTGCATCCAAATGCATCAGTTTTGTCACTCCCCACCCAAAGCAAACTACTATTTATTGAAGATCCTGGTTTATCACTGCAAGGTTATTAGGATTCCCAATCTGTCAGTGTGTTTGTAGGTCTCTGAGATGTGGAATCTTCTTTGTTGTTTAAATACATTGCTTTCTACAGATTTGCTAATCTTGAAAGAAAGCACTGATATGCTGCTGTGTTGGATTGGTTCACAGCCGAGGCACTCCATCCAGCATGCAAATGTGTGGAAATGTTTTTGCCCTCTGGCCAGGAGTGCTGTGTCTAGCAGCCTGACACCCACAGTGAGCTCAGCAGGTGCTAAGCACAGGGCAGGTGTACCATATGCCATATGGTCCACTTAGTGTAGTGTATCTTTAAGTCCTTTAAATTACAGACCAGGTGAGATAAAGCAAGTAAAAACATGTGCAGGGAGCAAGCTGGGGAGCATATATCAATAACACAGAAGTTGTTCCTTATCCTGTAAAACAACAGGGAGAAGGGAAGTAAACCCAGGCTTGTCCATTTCGCTGCAAAAAGGTTGTGGTGTTGGAGTTTTTGGGAGGGTGGCTTGTTTGTTCCATTGCTTTGAGAAGAAGCTATGCAACAGACCTTTGTGAAAGCAAGACATGCGACAGTTACTTTTCAGATGCTTAGTCTTTGGGAACAACTGCTTGTAGAAATCAATAGAATTCCCATTTAATGATTAGCCAGAAGACTGGTGAGAGGGATATATCCGTACTTTAAAATAATCTACGTGGGAAAACAATGAAACTACATGAAACACTTTAAACTGCATAAGGTTTTTACGTATCCTCAGAACAAGATGTGAGTTTGAAAGTGAATTTCCTTAGGAAACTTCTCTGTGTTCTGACAGGTGCTAAGGTGGAGCAGAGATATGATTTTTGTAAAGTTACGTGTACCATGCTACATGTCAAGAGGCAAGCACATTTATATGACTAACTGGTGTCTGTAACTACTGTGTTTGCTAGCTCAATTGTGGCAACTGCACTGACAACTTACCGCAGTATTGTGCAATTTGTCATTTATGTCCATGTTTGCCATTGCTGCAGGTAAAAGTCTGGCATGAAAATGTGCTTGTGTTTGCACAGGTGTAATTATGTCTTGCATTTTTATGGTCCTAAATAACTACCTTTTACTTCATTTTAATGTTAAGCCATTGTCCCTTGCACATTAATGTAGCGAGATCACCAGCTACACACTTTTATGTCTGTCCTTGCTTTACTTTAAAATGTCTGTCCCCCCTTGCCATACAGGGGAAAGGGTAAAATGGTTATGTGTAGGTCTGTTCTCCCACTCCAGATTGTTTATGCTGCTCTCTCCCCAGGACAAAACATTTCAACTGACTGGTGTGTAAAATAGGAGAGCATGTGAACCACGCGCCAGGCTACTGGAGGCCTGTCTCTTTCGTATTCTGTAATTTTGCAGAGGATTGTTTCAGCAGTGAAGGTATAATGCAGCTGTCCAGGGAGTCCTGCCCTTTGAAGCTTGGTGTTTCGTTCTGAAATCAGCTAAAGTTCAGCTCATACGTGTGCGGAGCCGTGGCAGGGGGAGGGCAGGGGTAGTTTTTTTGACAATGCCGCATTTCAGAGCACGTGCTGCCAACTGTTGCCAAAAGGCACATATACGTAGATATTACTTCTCCTCGGCCTCGGCGCTGCCTTCCTTATTGTTCAGTGTGGGCAGGCGGCAGGCTCCAGCTGACAGCTGTGCATTGCATGTATCGCTAACAGCTGCCTTTTCCTGTGGGGAAATTAAAAGATTAGGGAGATGTGGGCACGTGCTGGCTTCTGGAGATGGAGACAATGCTTGATTTAGGGTGGAACTTGTCTGCAGTGGCCGACAAAGGAGGTAGGCTGGAGGAAGGCAAAGGGTCAGAGGGGTTCTTGCTTTGGGAGAGACAAAAGACGGGAGGAAGGAGAGGAGGAGGAGGAGAAGTGAAAAGCGCCTGCAAGGGGGCTCTGAAAAGGCCGCCTCGGTCCCGCAACAGCTGCTCCTGCACAAGAAATTTGAGACGGTCCTTTCACAAACACAACGGCTGGCGGAAGAACAGGGAGGCCACACTTTGCCAAAATTGAATTGTTTGCAATTGAAAAGAGGGACTGAGAGCTCCTAGTGTTTTTAAAGGTCTGTACCTAGAGGACTAAGAAATGATTAGTCAAAGTACATCACAGAACAGAAGAAAAGTGTGCCACAGACTAGAGGGGGAAGGAAATCCCTGCACTGCTATTAAAAGTTTATACAACAGCTATTCCCCACAATAAGTGATACTGAAGAAAGCATCTATGCCTGTATGCATGTATATATGTATCTACTGTGGCGTTTTGCCAGGCTGTCTGCTTTGAGCTGAATTCTAGTTTGATGGTACAGTTGGAGCAGTCTGTTTGATATTATGATGAGTTGCACCTCCTTGAGAAATGAAAATGCTGCTCACATCAGAAGTCAGCAAAACCATGCTATGTGTGCTGGTGATCTGCCTTGCCATGAAATCACTGCCCTAGATACTGCTTGTGAAAATCCCCACCAGGGTGGGCAATTCAAAGGTTTTATTAATACTTCTGTCTTGAAAAAAAGTAGAAAAGACATACAGGGAATGGAGATGATTTCACAAAGGAAAGGCACCTTAGACCATCACCTCTGTTCCTTCCCAAGGTCAGGGTATAGACAATCTATGTTAAACATTAACATTTATAAATGACAAACAGGTATCGACATTGTCTTTTTTCAGAAGTTCCTAGCTAGTCAGTAGAAACTGGAGGATACCAGTGCAGTGAGGTTTACCGTCATCCTCTTCCTCCATTCTGGTTTTGGGCTGGACAGTGCTCAAATGCTACTTTGAAATCTGCAAGAATATGTTTACTGAATTTTTTGAGACTGTGGTGAACATCTTTTTTTAAGGTAAATCTCTGCAGGACCCTAAAGCTTTCTGCAACAGAGTCAGCAGGGTTTGCACAATTCAGTGGCTGTTATGTGGTTAGCTTCCCCATGGATCCTGTTGTGGTCAAAGAAGGAAGTAACTGAAACGGATTATGCTGAGTGTGAGAGAGGAAATTAAAGAATGTAGGCCAAACAGCAAAAGGACAAAAATGATAGGGAATTTATGATTGCTTTGCGCTCTTATGATTACTTTGCACATTGACAAGAGAAAAAAGACAGCATAGAAGCGGTTAATGATGGCCCTTTAGTCATTGACACAACTTCAATTAGCTGAGGTAATTTACTTGAAGAAGTCTGTGGATCTTTAGATACGAAAGAGTGGCTGAACTGGAGTGAGTTCGCAGCTCATGGTCATGTTCATGGGCTAGTTGTTGACAAGGGCAGCTTCTTAGCTCTGGTTTGTGCCACGCAGAGAGGAAGGTTTGGCCCCCCTGGCAGTCCGCCCTGCCCCAGCAGTGATTTTCTGCCCTCACTGAGTAGAAGGACACTAGGCAAGGTGCAGACTGGTTTGAACTGTTGAATCACACTGATACAAAATGCTGCTTTTAAGAGTGGATCTTGGACGGTCATCATCGTGATGTAGTGTGACACCTTCAAGGTAGACATTTTTGTAGTTATCACTTAGAACAGGATTCCAGACCTGCCTAGGATGTAGAGAAAATACTGTCATAAGGGTAAGATGTATATCACATTGAAAAATACTGCGTATGAGGACAAAAATGTCTTTGTTTCATGGGATTGCCAGCACATTTTTTCCTATTAGATAGAAGTATTACCTTTATTTACAGCATACATACAAGATCCTGTGGTTGCATATTAGACTTTTCTGTTTTTTTGTGGAAAGTTTCAATATAGATTAACTCAATAAAAACACATACATTTTTTTTTTTACTAGGATTATGCTATTTTTTTTCTAAATTATTTTAAACCTGTCCAAAGGTAAAAAGTCAGATTGGTGCTAAAATATCAGAGGAGCTATATTCTACCTAAGCATTATACTCTTCTCCCCAGAAAACAAGGGCAAAAGTTTGGATGATAAAATAACATGAAATCATGTCTGAAAAATGTAATATAGACTGCATAAAAATGTGCTAACAATGGAAAAAATGATGCACTGGTAACACTGAATATACATTTTGATTTTGTTTGAACTAGAGATGCAAGGATGTTCTTCTGTAATTATGTAGCACTGCCTTCTCTTTGGCCAAAAAATTACAGTGGGTGAAACATCAGTGATGGCAGTGGAAACAATCCAGTACAAAACAGGTGTAAAATGGCAATGTGAGCCCCAGTCACTGTGCAGTAAAACTTGAAATACTTTTGGGCATACAACACAGATGTCAAATTAATCCTTGGCAGTTTGCCAAAATCACAAGTATGTCAGGTGGTTGTCATAGGAACTAAGGGAGTATATCTACAGTTGCAAACAAAGAACTGTAGTTAATAGTTCAAGAAATTGCAAGGTTAATCTTCATGATGTTAAACTAAGACAATACTGAGCTTACTACACTTCTCAATGTTCTGGCTAGACAGATATTTACACAGTGTATATTCACACTTCCAGGTATTTACACAGTGTTCATGTGCTAGTCTGTTTCTGAGTACAGAAAGGCAACTTCTCAAAAGTGTGAAGTAGCAGCCAGTCTTCTACAAAACAATAGGAAGAACAGAAAAGCCTGCATAAACACCACAAGCTGCAGAAAGGACAGGAGACTGAAGATATAGTGCCTTCTGAAAACAATAATCTGGTTTAGCAGTGAATGTCAGAAAATGCAGTTCACCTAATCATAGAATCATAGAATGGTTTGGGTTGGAATGGACCTTAAAGATCATCTAATTCCAAACCCCTGCCATGGGCAGGGACATCTCCCATTAAGTCAGGCTGCCCAAGGCCCCATCCAACCTGGCCTTGAACACCTCCAGGGATGGGGCATCCACAAACCCCTGGGAAACCGGTGCCAGTGCCTCACCACCCTCATTGTGAAGAATTTCCTCCATATGTCCAGTATAAATCTGCCCCTCTTCCATTTATAGCCATTCCCCTAGTGCTATCACCGCTAGGTTGGTTGGACAGGACTTGCCCTTGGTGAAGCCAGGCTTGCTGCGACTGATCACCTCCCTGTCCTCCATGTGCTTTAGCATAGCTTCTAGGAGGCTCTGTTCCATGATCTTCCCAGGCACAGCGGTGAGGCTGACAGGTTGGCACTTCCCAGGGTCATCTTTTCTACCCTTTTTAAAATGGGCATAGTGTTACCCTTCTTCCAGTCACCAGCGACTTCTCCTGATTGCCATGACTTTTCAAATATTGTGGAGAGTGGCTTGGCAACTGCATCAGCCAAATCCCTCAGGACTCTCAGATGCATCTCATCAGGTCCCATAGACTTATATATGTTCAGATTCTTCAGGTGGTCACGAACCTGATCATCCTCTACCGTGGGAGGGGCTTTACCCTCTTGCTCCCCATCTTGTTGTCCATTGACCCAGGAGGTGTAAGGAGAGCAGTTATCAGTGAAGTCTGAAAAGGCACTAAAATATTTGAAAAATTTGTGGAGTGCCTCAGCCTTCTCCTCCTCTTTTGTTATGAGGTCACTATTTTCATTCACCACTTGGGGGGTATTTTCTTTGACCTTTCTTGTCTGATACCTTTCCTGTCTTGTACCTGCAGAAGCTCTTGTTAGTCTTCACTTCCCTTGCCGAGTGCAGCTCCAGCTGCACCTTGGCCTTCCTGACTCCAAAGCTTACACAACTGGGCAATATCTCTATACACTTTCCACGTTCCCTGTCCCTGCTTGCACTGCCTTTGCGGTTCCATCTTGCTCTTCAGTTTGACCAGTCGGTCTTGACTCAGCCATGCTGGTCTCTCCCCTTTCTTGCCTGATTTCCTACATCTGAGGATGGAGTGCTCTTGCAGTTTATGGGAAGTATCCTTAAATATTTGCCAGCCCTGTTCTGCTCCCTTGTCTCTGAGGACCATGTCCCAGGGGGTCCTACTGACTAACTGCTTGAGGAGCTGGAATTCTGCTTTCCTGCTTTAAGGTCCTGACTATACTCCCCATTTGCCGCATATCCCTCAGGACCTTGAACTCCACGAGTATGTGATCACTGCAGCCCAGGCTGCCTCTGATCTTGACATCACTGATAAGCTCACTTTTATTGGTGATCACCAGGTCCAGTATTGCACCCCCTTGTGAAGGGGAGTCTGTTACTTGGGTTAAGAAATTATCTTCAATGCACTCTAGGAGTCTCCTGGATTGCCTACTGCTTGCCGTGCTACTTGACAGCATGTGTTGAAGCCCCCCAGTAGGATGAGGGCTTGTGAGCCTGAAGCCTCCTGTAGCTGTAGGAAACAGGCTTCATCATTAGGCTCTCCTTGGTTAGATGTCCTGTAGCATACACCAAGCACAAGGTTCCTTTCACTGCCTTTGTCTTTTATCCTGACTCACCAGCTTTCAACCTGTCCGTGACTACTCTTCAAAGACAGCTCTTCACACTCTTTCCATGCCCTGATATAGAAGGCAATGCCTCCACCCCTCCTTCCCAGTCTGTCCCTTCTGAACAGCCTGTTGCAATCGATAACCACGATCCAGCCATGGGATTCGTTCCACCAAGTTTCAGTAATGGCAACTGGATCATACTTTTCTAGGGGCATGGTAGCTTCCAACTCCTCCTGTTTGTTGCCCAAGTTGCATACGTTTGTGTAGAGGCACTTCAGCTGCACTGTTGGCTGCATCACCTTCTTAGGTGACATGTAGGCATGAAATGCAAGCCCAAAGCCAAAACCTTTGGAACAACTTGATTTTGGAACAGAAACAAAGGAGATTGCTGTTCTTACCAGTTATCTGTATACATCAGATTAAGACCCTCAGTACCAGCATTCTGTATTCAGCAGTGAAAGAGAGTGAGATGTGAAAAATGGAAACTAATTAATTAATATTTTAGAATGACTGACTACCAATTATTCTTTTTAGAAGAAGAACAATGTCCAAGATAAGACTTTTCAAGCTGCAGACTGGAACCAATATACACATTGTGTGGCTAAATACTGTGGCTCATGTCCAGAAGCGTGTTCAGCTGCTTAAGTCTCTTTGAAATATGAATCTCAAGGCCCTAGATCACTTCTTTTCTTTGTTACCAGGGCTGACCATCATCCTACGATGAACTGCAACATAATCCCTGTTCTGATATCTTCAAAATGTACTGTTGAATCCTTAACTGTATTTTTTTTTCATCTCTAAAGATAGTCTCAGGCTCCATGCATATCAGATTCAGATTTAAGGAGTCTGAGGTGATAACTGTATTCACCATACAATTTTTCCTTCATGTGCTAGTGCTTGAGGAAGGTAGGGAAGGATTTGTGCAACATGAAGTTAATTTTCTGGTAGTCTAAGTTTACTCCTTAATAGATGACATTACTGCTACAAAAAGCCAAAGCCCTGGTAATTAGGAGCAGACAGTTCTTTACAATGTGCTGCAGAGGCAGCAGCAGTTCATCACTGACATTTGCAAATTGTGGTACTGTGTGCTCCTTGCACAAAAGGCACAGCTGCCTGCAGATAACATCAGTTCAGCAGCAATGGTGTCCCATTTGTTTTCTCTCTCTCTCTTGCTGTCTCATTTGGGGAGCAGGTGAATATCAGCTGGCTCAATCTGCTCGACCTCCGGGGCTGGTCCTCTGGGAGGCACAGCTTATGGGTATGAGCAGCAATGCACTTGTTTGCCTTGCTGCTTTGGGCAAGCTTAGCCCAAAGGGTATTTCTTCTCACCTTAATTTTAGCTCTGGAGAGCTGTGGGAAAAAATTGCACACACTTGTACAGACCTTCCACGAGAGTCTCACGGATTTATATTATTCATACTTGCAAACATCTGCAATCCTGGGCTGAGTTTTTATTAGAGCTAGGACCATAAACACTGTATCCTTCAATGGTGGCTGACAAGGCAGTGAGAATTACTTAATGGGTGGTCTTCCCCGGCTTGTGCATATTGACAGATATAGCACAATGTGACACTGTGTCTTGTTATGTGGAATTTCCCTAGTATTGCGTGGTTAATTGTGATAGCCACATGTATGGAAACCTTGCACGCTTTCCATCCCTTGTACTTTCCATCTTGAGGATAACATGGAAAGTCAGAAAACAGACCTATGATAGGAATGCAAGTTGCAACATTTGTGTTACTGGCAGTTAAAATTATTCTGTTTTCCAGCTGCATTTTTACCTGTTTGGCATGTTGTACAGGAGGAGTTGCCCTCATGACAAGAGAGCAGCAAATGTTCAAAGCAATCTTGCAGAACAGAAGGTTCTTAAAAGTGAATCTACCCCAGTGCTACGTTGCGCAGCATAGGCAACAGGAAAGAGTGCAGAAGGGTAGGTGGCAAGACTTCTTTATCTGCAGCATTAATTACACATGCATGGCCATGTTTGATGAATGGCATCAGGCTGGTCTCTATTGTTCCATGGGAGGGAACAGATTGCAGGTTGGGACCCTGGGAGTAGGTGAGAACTTTTCCCCTATGCTGACTTTACTGGATGTTGAAAAGTTGTGTGTTACTTGACATCAAATGCTACTGTGGATTTTAACACTAGTAGCTTCTTTCTTTAAATGTCTGGAATCCAGAGCCTGGCCTGAGGCCAGAGCAAACTAGCCCTTAGGGATTTGCTGCCAGGGCAGTGAAGGGCACAGGATGAGGACTGGTATAGGACAGCCCCAGCCCTGTGGCCACCGGCCCACTCGCTGCCACACTCTTGCGATGCATGCTTGTAAACTGCAGACTTAGTTAAGCACTTCTGACTGTGCAGTAAGGTATCCTGTGCTTTGAACAACCGCTATCAAAAATACTTCGTCAGTGACTCCAGGAAAGCTCTGATGACTCAGCTTCAGTGGGAACTAGCTAACTAATGTTGCAACTACGACAAGCATCACTGTATGTGTAGTATCTCCTTGAACTTGCCGCAGGGAGAACTACCCAATTCTACCCGATCAAGGATAAGGAAAAAAACATCTCAGAGAAAAAACACGGTGAACAGCACCTAGCCTGTAAGAAGCAATAGCCAGTTTACTTATAAAACAATGCACGGGTATTGCACATGGAAGTGATAAATCATTCTAGGTGAGATATGCATTAAGCTTTTTGTGACTTTTCTCACAAAAAATCCCAGTTACTGTATGAGCAAGGGGAAAAAGGCTTGTATTTAATACCAAAGTCTAAAGAATGAGTTTTTCTACTTCTGGATCAGATAGCATAGGTTTTTATGTCTTGTGGCAATGTGAGAATAATCTCTGGGCACTGCATTGCATTATTACTTGTTCCCAGACAGAGTAAATGCTTGTTGCTTGAAGGCACTGGCTTTGATTGCCAGCTATTCCCTAAGTGATATTTGTGACATGCTTTTGTAAAAAAGAGTTTAAAGTGTGCTTATACTGTCTTGAAATTCCTCACATTTTCAATGAGAAGAATTGCTCTGAATTTCTGAGCTCAGGAGACGCTCTAGACTGGAGGAAAATTATGTTTTCTGTCTGGGAGAAATGCCACTGGAGTAAAACCAGGTTTCTTGGTGGTTATCCTGGTCTCATATGATCCATTGGATATTTAGGTTAAGCCACGGGTTGAAATTAGAGACATCTTGGGAATGTCCCTGCAAGTGTGGTGAACTGAAAGAGGCCTTAATTTTGTTACTGTGATGAGGAACTTCTGGACTTGTACTGGTAAATGATCAACCCACGAGGCTTACCCTAGAGACAGTGAAAGCAGAAGTATTTGAAGAGAGTTCTAGAAAGCTAAAAGCTAATAAACGGCTACATGGTTGAATGTCACCTTGCAAAATTCTTATTTGTGACAATCCTCATTAATAAGATGTTTATTGCTTAATAGAAGGTGGTTATTATTAATTTTCAAATCTTAATATTGAAAAAATACGGCATCTCAGCTTAAAGAGTAGCACTAATTCATGTGGCAGTCCTTATATATCTATTTAGAGCTGTGAGGTCCTTTTTGTTTTAGCCTAAACTGAGCCACGTATTAGTTTCTTATAAGTACAGATATATTTTTCTAGTAATGCCTAACCTTCTGTCACTATGTATTTTATGGCAGCAATATTGTACTCCATGCTTACTGCATTAGGGCCAGCTCATGTGGTGGCTCAATGAAACTGATTTGAAAATTTATTAGTATTTGGTGACAAAATTCTAATTCTGATGCAAACATCAGGTTTTCCCTCAGGTGTGTTTACCAGAACCTTCAGGAAATGTGTGTGTCCAAATTTACTGTAGCATTTACATATGGAAAAAGTTGTACATGAGACACACCACTGGGCTGCACCACTAGGGTTTTGCATAAGGGGATTTAAGAGGAGGCAGGAAGAAAACAGTTTACATTGTGATAAAGAAAACAACTCTGTAATTCATAGCTCTTAAATTTGGATAAATGTACTGGGAAAGACCAATAAAATGGTTTTGATTACTTTTTTGTGCTGGAGAAAGGGACTCGGCGTGATATAAGTCCCCTGCATCCTCTAAAACACGTGGGGGTCATTTCTTTCATGAGTCTGAACAATGTGAGGCCTCAAGTGCCTTGTGAGTGCTGTGGCTGGTGAGTGAGTTAGCTCCGCATAAAGATGCTGGAAAACCCCAGTTTCTATATCAAGTTAAATTTGACTCCTTGGGTGAGCCTGGGCACTTGGCATGGGCTCAAGGGACTTCCCATGGGAAGGGACAAACATCTGCCTAGGTGCTGCGAGGCTGGAGGCTTGCCCAAGGTTTTCTACCTTTTTTTTTTCTGTGAGTGTGTCTCCTAATAAATGAATATACATGTGCATATTCTGATTCCTACCCTCACTCCTACCCTGGGTCAGGTTCAATTTTTTTTAAAGGGAAATATTAACAGTTTATTTATAAGCATGAACTTTAAGGTGTTTCTTTCTATCAGTTTGCTCTCATTTCTCCAAAAACTAGGGTAAAAAAAGAAAAAGAGGAAAAAAAAGGAAAATGAGGAAAAATAGAAAATAAGGAAAAAAAAAGAAAGCCAGTACAGAGCTCTCCCAACCTGTGCAGTGCTTAGAATGAAATTTCTCTCCTTGCTGGTTTTGTCAGAGGCAAGAACTTTTGTCTGCATTGTCCTAGTCCTGCTGCAATGTTATTTTTTACCTCTTTTTTTTTTTTTTTTTTTCCCCCTGCAGAAGCTTAATTACAACTGGAAAACACTGTATGTTACTCCATGAATTGAGGGGTGAGTGAAGGAAAGGAAAAAGGAAGATGGAGAAAGCTTAGAAGAAAAGACACAAACTGTCCTGGACAGTTTTGGCCCACCATTGATCATGCCATCATTTGCAGTGGGCCCCAGTGACCAAACACATTGGCTACATTTCACATTTTTTTATGAGTTGGCAGCAATTTTGTGTAGTCCCTATTCTCGCATGTCACACTGGTGCAGTTGGACTCTAAATGTTCACTTTTTTGTTCCTAACGTTATTGATGCTTATATACAGGAAGGCAGAGTGTATGTATATTTAGTGAAGTGTGCCTGCAGCTGAGCAGAGGAAGGGAGGAAGAATGACTTGTGGTTACTGTGCACCACTGACTTTTGCAAGAGCCCTGCTTTGCTGCTGTTTGCCATTAAACACTGGGCTTCCTTTCATTCAGCAGGGCTCTTACAAGTGCCCTTTGCCTACAGCGTGTGCTAACTTTTACCTCTGCTCTGCAGAAATCCTTCAGACTGCTTCTGGGTTTAGCTCCAGAAAGAACTACAGTTAACCAGTATGGAGCACCTGCTGGGGGAACTGTGTAGATGCCCTGGGGCTGTAGTGGCAGTCCAAGCTAGAGTACAGGAGGAAAAAAGCAGCACAAGCTGTTGTGTCAGGGTGCATATCCTGAGCCATTGTCATAACACATGTATACACCCTAGAGGAGTGGAAGAACAGAAACTGTAAAACCGGTGGTGGTAGGGAAGAGCGATTGCATGCGTACACTTGGTAAAGTGCGTCAGGCATAGAAGCTGTAAACATTATTTGACTACAACTACATGCATACTATGAATACGTTATGCCTTACAGCAACTTGAGCAATGATTTATCATTAATTACCATTACAGATCACTTAGCCAACTTCACTGTTCGCGATTTTGTTCTAGAAAATATATGTATCTGGGAATTCCCTCTTTTCTCCAGAATAGTGCTGACATTGCCTTCAGCAGCTCAAATTGTTCCTCCTTCAGCTGATCCATATACTTTCCTGTGAACTTGAAAGTCTTGTTTGGTGACAGCTTTGTTTGGCTGAGCCTCAGGCCTTGCAGTGGTACAGTTTTGCAGCATGTTGGGTGTTGCTTCCTATGATGGATTGCGTTAGCCACTTCTGTGGCACACCACACCACACCCTGTCTAGCCCAGGGGGACAGTCAAAGCTGGGGGCCATGAACAGCAGCCTCTCTCACTGCAGCACTTCTTATGTTACCCAGGATAAAAATGGTGTCACATTAATCTGTGCACATCAGAAATTGCAGCTTGAGCTCTCACTAGGCAGTGTGTGCAAGCCTGTTCTGTTGCTGAAGGTCAGCATAGTGATGTTTCTGTTCCAAATTTTTTTCTACAGTTGGAAGATCTGCTATATCTAAGCTCAGCTGTAGCCCTCTTTCAATATGAGTAATGACCATTCTCACCAGGGTTTGCTGGTATATCCCGATTAGTGTTAAGCTTTTCTCAGGCAGTGCTGTTTGCCAGGGTGGGTGGGGTAAGAGCTGTCACTGCAGCTTTTCTTAGTTATTTTTGGGAGACAGGATTGAAAATAGGTGAAGGTTCATGGCTGGACTGAACCCCTGTGGCTGAACCTCCTCTTTCATGATGTCAATATGTGTGAGTAAACCTTGTGGTGGTGCAATCAGAGTATGGGTGGGATCTTGGATGCTCTAGGATTTACTGACAGGTGGATCTGAATCCTGGCCCAGGTAGATAAGAGAGGAATTTTTAGCCTCCACGTGGGATAGAGGCTGCAGAGCATGGCAATGAGTGCATCTGCCCCACAGCAGGGGAAGCTTGTGACTCATTTTTGCAGGTGCTGTGATCAAGGGCAGCAGGACCCCAAAAAACGATGGTTTGTTCTGGATTGCATTTGCTTCTGGAAAGATGCTCAAAGCTCTGAGTCAGATAAATGCAAACTTGGTCTGGATTTTAAATCAACTTGTATTATGTATAATGATACTTTTCCCAAACCTTTTTTGTTCAGCCATGATGAACTGACTAGAAAACCAAGGAGAGGCTTGAGGAGAGAGATTGCAAGAAGAAGGAATGGTGAGGGATGACGGCTTTATCCTAGTAGAGCAAGGACAAAAGCAGGGACACTGGCCAAAAAGCAAATGTATGGAGTACCAGTTAAGCAGCTGCGGGCATGCAAAAACAAGGAGACTTTTCCATGCCTAATTAGGACAATGTAGAAATTTTCCTCTTTTCATTGCTCCATTTACTACTTCTGAGCCTTCCTGTTTCTGCAATAAACTCAAGACCAGTGTGACCCCATGAGGAAGGTCTCAACCGGAGATGGAGAAGGGATAGAACTATCCACAGCCTCCAGGGAAAACCCCAGACTTTGAGCTTTATTAGTAGAAAGGTGGAGGCTGTGGGTAGATAAAAGGAATTGCATGTTATAGAAGATTCTTCTGCTGTTAGGTAGTGGGTAAGGAAAAGAACCACAGCATCTATCTTCTTCCATAGAGGTAAGCATAGGGAATAGGGATATCAGAGTGGGCAGAGAGGCCCATGATGGAGACAGGGAAGAAAGAGGGTCTGGATGACAAGTTTAGCAGCAGAGGTATGGAGAGGTCCTTGTGTTTACCTATTTAAGTACAGCAATATCCAAATCTCTCAGGGAAGATATTAGAGAGAGGTTTGGAAAGGAAGGGTGAGGCAGGTTAGTTAGTCATCACTGCAGTCAATGATTGGTGATAGCAAAGCTTTACTAATCCCACACAGACAGTATCTACCATGACCTTGATATCTCCCTTCCTGTCCAGGGCTGCCCCACTGCTGGAGAGCCATTGCTCAAGGGACTTTCCCTCCCAGATGATGGCTGTGTAACAGGGGACAAGTGGATGGAGGAAACTCCAGGCCATTTTTCTGTCTGTACCAAAGTGCCCCATGCTTGCTTTCGTGGTGCAAGGAAGTTGAATATGTAGTGTAGGTGCAATGCACTGGGGAGAGAGGGGCTGAGGCCATGGCCAGCCAGGAACCCTCAACCCTTCACAGCCTCTGCCCTGACCCTGTATATCAGAGTGCAGGTGTTTTTTTGGATTATATGTTTGGGGGTTTTTTTTGTTATAATTCTATCAAGTATTTAATTTGCAAGATAAAGTGGTGTAGTGTCTCCAGATTTTCCTCCTAAGAGATATCTCTTTGCACCAGCAAGGCGGTTTGATGACCTCAAGGCTCCTTCATGCAAGCCTCAGGCTCTGCTAACTCCTGTGAAATTAAAATGACGAGGGGAAGGCTGTGTGTGGGGTAAGGTAATGGGCTGTGTTGAGAGTTTCTGAAAGCAGCTTCACCAGCAGCAAATCTTTGTAAAGTTTTCTGTACAGTTTATGGCTGCTAATGAGTTAACACAACAGCACATTTTTTTTAAAGCAGATGAGGACAAACTTGTTCAATCTCCAGGGTATAGATTGCTTTGCCAGTTGTCATGTGTTCCAAGGCAGCAGAGTGACTTGAACTGTGTTAGCTAATATATTAATCATAAATTAGCTTCAAGAGAGAGAGCGTGGTTGGCAAGGAATAGTCCTAGTTTGATCACATCCTTATCTTTTCAATTCACCAACACCAGTGCAAACTGAGGAGGATGTTTATAAAGCAGGCAGTATCCTCTGCTTTGTGCCCCAAAGTGTTAGTACATCACAAACACTTTTTAAGCGAAATGCCAGTTTGAGTCAGACATCCAACAGTGAGGCATTCATCACCTAGGTATACCTTGTGATACTATTATTTGTAGCTGGAAACACTAGTGATTTAATAATAGGTAACGGTTGCTGTGATCAAATTAAAAAAGCACTGTAATTTTCTCCAGAATACTTGGTTGCAATATCATTTTCCATCAACATGTTCGTACCTTTTCCAAAGTTAGTATGTCTTCATTTTCCTTGTTTCTGTGTAATAAAGCTGTAGAAATAAACAAATACTGAATGCATAGGTATATTTGATGGTAGCCAATATTTTACAAAGTCACTGTAGATTTTAAATTACATAAATAAACTTCTCCTGTTATGCAAAGCATGGCTTGATGAAACATTTAAGATTGAACTAAATGTTCAGTGCTAAGAAATGTCAGTCAAAGCACTGATTTTAAGACACAGTTTCTTATGTAATTATTTTAATAAGATGAAACTAGAGGTTCCAGCTGAAGACTAAGCTTTTATCCACACTACACAATACTGGAGTATTGTCTCCAGTATTAAAGGCTGCTTAGTTCAGTGATGCAAAATATTCCAGATGTGCTAAAGGTCATTTTGAGCTGCTTTTTTTCAAGATATAGGCTTATCTTAAAGTGTACCTACCTGGGAAGCTTAACTATAACTCAGAGCAAAACCAATAAAAATTCCAAGGAGGCCAGCTGAGAGACGGTTTGAAGAGGTTAATTAATGTGTCTTAAGAAGGACACCTTTCCCCTCCTGCAGTGGCAGAGTAATAGGCTGTCAATGTGGAATCATGGACTTCATTATTCTGTGGAAACCTCAGTTATCATTGCACAAAAACCAGAAAGGTGCTCTGTAGTAGTACTGAGACTGAATTTGTAATAAATAATATTTATAATTCTCCAAGGCATCTTAAAAGGTACTAGGTGTATCCTTGCATGAGATTTTAAATTCTGCATTTCAGACAACATTGAAAAGTATCAACAATAGGGCTCCCTTTTACCTTTGAATACCCTTTAATGGTTTGGAGTGAGAGTCTGCTTACATGAATCATAGGAGTGCACATCTCTCAAACTGTTGTTACAGGTTGTGTAGAGATCTGGCTGCAACTGTACTATTGATTCATACCCTCTTCTTCCCTTATAGTGGTCTATACAGTCCAGAGTCTAGGGAATTATCTTTAATGAAGTCAAAGCCTAGCTTCCAGAGTTGAATATGATGTCTATTAGAAAATGATCACCCTTGCTTTTCTAATTAATTAACTTACTGCAGTCTTTAGGAATGTGCAGATAAATGGAAGAAAAATTCACTTGGTAGAAACAAAGGCATCATGACCAGGCTCTTTTCTGCAAAAACATTCAAAAATTTATGAAGACTGAGTAAATACAACAGGTATTAACCCAATATTTTTTTTAACTCTTGCCGTGCATGGCTCTGCAAGTGTGATATTATTGCTAAAACTCTTTCAAAAATTACTAATCCAGGTCAGACTTGAATTAGCGTGCTGCATTAAAGCTTTTTATTCTCTTCACCACTCACATATCTTTTTCCATTCAACTCCCTTTCACTGTGTTTTGCAAGCTTTGCACTGTGGTTCCCTTGCTATTTTCCCTCTGAGGTGGGCCATGCCATACCTGGCCTTCATCTACTCTATTCAAATACCTTGTTAATATCATATGAACATGTTGTTGGAAGCTGCCTGTGAAGCTCTTTTCCAGATTTATTCACAAGCATGCAGCAGATACTCCAAATGATTACATAGTTGATTTCATTGAACTGCAAAATTATGGTTTTAATACAATTATTGAGTTATAATAGTTGATTATCTATGAGATGCTAACTTATAAGAAAATTACACCCCATATTTGAATTCATATTCTGTCTGTAATACCAACAGAGGAGGTCTGTAATACCAAGTGCTCAGAGGAGAGGTTAAAAGTGTTTTGTTTTGTAATGTTACAAATGAAGACCTAGTTAATTTTATGATCTGGAGTTAAACTGCTGTTGTGTCAATATTAGTGCTCTTGATCCCACTTCTAGATATGTACTAGGGGATAGTTACTCACCTCCAGTGTTGTGGAGTTGTGTTAGAGGCTTTGTGCTTTGCTGGCAGATCTCCAGGTGAACTTCTTTGCCAGCAATCAGGTTCTGCTTCTGTAGTAGTGCAAGAGTGGTATTTTAATCCCACTTTCCTGCTTTTCTTAGTGCCTACTTGACATTCTGACATACTCTGTCATTCATGCATGTGATTCTCTTCCATGTACTAGAAATATCTCCCTGTCTGCAGCTGGATGTTACAGGAACTCCCTAGGACTTTTTTCAGCGGTAGGGCCATCGTCCTTGGGACGCTCAGATGCTGGGATTGTTTGCTATGATCCTCAGTTTCCTGGGTAGGTAGTAGAAAAGCTGATGTGAAAAGCAGCAGTGTGTCACTGACAGCCACAGACCTGCCAAAAAGAAGTTAAGAACTTGCAGCAGAGTATCTCCCCACAGACAGATAATTTTTTGTTGGTTGCTTGTTGCAAAACGATCACTGCTTGCAAAACCAGCTTGTGGTGTACAGAGGTGGAAGTGTTTGACCTTGGACAAGATCTGCAAGGTCTGGACTGTGATGCCTTGCTTAATATATTAGTTGTTTCTTTAATGTCCTGAGGAAAAGAAGTACTTGTTATTGCTTGCGGCTGCTGATGTTTCCTGTTAATTTATGCCTACTAGCCACACTGTGAGAGAGCCTGGTGACATCTTCAGTTAATAAAGTATAATATTTTCAAAGGCCAAAAGTGTGTCAGCTTTAACTCAGGTTTCACTAGAGAGAAGTACTACAAGTGCTTATGTGAAGGACAAAACTTTCCAGTTATAGAAGGAAGGGAACAATATAAATATTTTTTTTGTTTTGGTGCAAGAAAGAAAGCCAAAGAAGTAGCGTTGATGGAGCAACACTGTACCCCAACTCAACATTATAACCTCCGAGGAAGGAAACCAATAATCTGTTTTTGTCCTCTGCTTTGGTGTTAAAGAGCTAGTAAAGGTTAGTCTGGGAGATTCATCTGGGACAGAAGATAGAGGGATCTGAACCACTGTGAGGACAGGCAGTAGCAGAGAAGGGCTACAGATGACAGTCTGTCCCTTCCAGGACACATTGATGTGATCAGCACAAGGATGCTCTTTCTAGGACTTGCCTTCTGGAAAGGACCTCCAGCAGCAGCTGCTACAACGATAACATTTTGCAGATTTTAGAGGCCTTTTGCCACAAGCGGAGGCTTGGATGAGGCCTTCAACAGCTAGTGTTTGTATCTCCCAGCACAGATACAGGTCCAAGTGATTTCTATTTCTGACTTTGCCAAGGTCCCTGCTTGCCTGATCCCGCAAATTATTTTTTTTCTTCACCTTCCTTGATTAGCTCTGCTGCTGAGACTTTTCTCAGCTCTTCCACCAGGCAAACAGACTTCCAACTTCATCAGTAGCCACCCTTTGAGATCTGCCTGAAAAACTACCTCTCAGCATCTCAGGGTTTCTTGTGGCACAAACAAAGCGAGAAGCCAACCCTCAGCTGGAGTGAATAAGCATAGTTTCCTCAGTTCAAGTGGACTTTGGTCATCTGAGGCTAGCTAAAGAGGTTTCTTGTTGTTTTCACCCTAGATGAGCTATTCTCTCTCTCTGCTTCTTGCTCATGGAACGTAATGGGCAAGTGCCACTGACAAGGAGACTGAGTGTATGGTGAGAGAGTGTGGCACACTGTATCTGAGTAGAATCTTCCCCACGGGTACCTCTTCTAAGGAAAAATTACTTAAGTTTCCTCAGCTGTAAACTTTGCCTTTGCATAAGTGCTGTTTTCCCACGCAAAAGGAAATGCACAAAATGAAGAAACCTCTGGTCTGGAGGCTGGGGAAGAGCAGGAAGTGGTGTTGCTAGAAGCCTGGTGAGAGATGATAGCAGAGGAGTGAAGAGCTTGACATAAATGTATTCAGTGACACACTGGTTTTATTGTTTTGCTGAGTAAGATGGCATCTCGCTGGGGTACTTCTCATGCTGAGCTCATCTCTGCAGTATCTGTGCACTTCTCTGCCTTTTTTTTTTTTTTTGAAGGCTTGAGAGAGTCCCTCTGTGAAAAGGAGAGTTGTGCTACATATACTAGTGTTGACTGAATGTGAAAGGACAGAAACACTCGAAATATTTCCAGGGTCCTGGGCTGGTGGCTGATGTAAACTCAGTAGTACTACGGCAATGAACCGTGCTGTACTCTGCAGCTGTTTCCCTGCTAGGCACAATTTATGCAGATCAGATAGAAAGTTGTGCTAATCCCTGACTTGTGAAGTAGTGAAGTGCAGTTGGCCAGGGGATTTTTTTCTTTCTTTTTTTTTCTTTTTTTTCTAAGCTGAAAATAGCAGTGGCTGTATTGGGACTATGTAAACTTTCTCAGATTTCTCTGTTCTATAAAAATCAATTCTTTTGGCTTGTGTGTCCACAGCTATAGTGAAGACAGTCTTTGCCATGGATTTGGTGGTTTGCTTGAATAAACCAAAAGGGCAAGATGTTTCAAAGTAGTGCTTTACTGAATGTGAACACTCTGGAGGAGAGAATAGAAGAGTAAAGATGCAAGGCTTCCAGAAGTGGCTTTCCTGCATAGATCTTCCATCCCCAGCAAGCAGAACCAAAGGGGTTTGTAGATGCAGGCTGACAGTATTGCAGTGCGACTTTGTTGTGTAACAAGCAGTGTTTTAAAACTGTAGCACGGGATAGTCTCTGAATGTAACTTCTTGGGAACAGATTTTGTGTTTCTTCCTTACTAACACTGCTGTTCACTCACACTTGCTCTATAAAAATCAGGCACACACCAGTCCCATCCAAGGCTGGAGGAGCATGTGAACCCAGATATGCTTAAAAACATTGTTTGAGATACAGAGAATGAAAACCCAAACCTGATGTAATTTACTACATAAAATTTTTGCAGAACCTAAAGGATTTAGTATAAATTGATAGTTTTGTTTGTGTGATGTGAGTTTGAGCTCAACTAAATTTTCAAACTACTCAAAAATTTAGGACAAACACAGCATTAAGTCAACAATTTGTGTCTTCCATTTCTTCCTTGTATATTTTTTTGCTATTTCAGATGCAAACACTGGAGTGAAGGTTACAAAATGACTCAGAATGTACCAAACAATAATAATCTAAATGCAATTGAATAACAGGGCAGAGGTGTTCATAAGTCAAACAATACTTTCACATGCACATCCAAACAAAAATATTGCAGACACAGAGACCTTGTCTGAAGGATAGAAAAAGCAGGGGTTTTTTTGTACAAATGATCAGAACAAGACCAAATCCCCAATAAAATTCAGATTATAGAGTCAAATACACAAATAGTTTCAGTACACTATGCTTTTTTTTTTTTTTCTTCATAACTCACATAGTTATCACACTTGACTTCAGGTAACTAATAGGCAGCTGCATTTGTTTTCCTCATATAGGTTTTGTTTCAATATTGCCTGCTGTGCTGCAAAAATCAACAAGTTAAGATTTGTTCTTCTCTGCAGATATCTCCCTGTATTTATTCTCCTGGTTTGAGAAACTCGAATCTAGGAAAAATGTACATAACTCTCTAATTCTGGGGGGAAGTATTTTTTGCAATCACTTATTATAATCCCTTGTAGAATGTAGTTCAAATAATACTTTGATTTGGTCTCCCACTAGATTGCAGTGGTTATTCTAATGACATTTTCAAAATATAACTGGCACAAACCCCGCCTACTATGAAGACTATTTTCTTTCAGGACACGCACTGTCTTTGGCATTTGTTAATATACATTTCAACTTGCAGATGAAATGTGTAATTACTTGGTGGAAGTCTTGCACTTGTTAGTAAACTTGTTACACTTGCACAAGTGTAGCTTGTTTTATTTTGTTGTGATCTATATTGAAAATATTTTCTTGGATAGCTGTATTTGTAGATTTTCTTTATTGAGTATATCCTTAAAGGTACATTACTTGTATAGCTTAAATGGGGGAAAAGACCCTACAGTGGCCAAGCACTTTTCTGGTAGTATCTAACTGTATCCGGCAGTCCACTTGTGGATAAGGGACAGAAACTGCAACACATTTCAAGCACATTCTATAGGGACTTTCCTGATGGGCAGAGGTTTTCTGTCATCTACTGCAGCTAGCTGAGTATTTGAAGATTGTTTAAAATCTTCCCTTTGGAGATGATGTTGCATTTGAGCTTCCTAATCTGCTGCTTCCTCTTTAAGATACCTGTTCACATCTATTTTCTTTCCCTGTAACATAGAGGTCTGTATGTAAGAAGGAGCTTTTGCTCTAGACGGGGTTAGAGCTCAAAATTTTTTCCCCCAACACCTGAAATGCATTCCATTTGCCTTTAGCCATCAGTTGAATCTTTCTGCCCATTTGGTAAAGGTAAAAAACACAGTAATGAACCTTACTGTAGGAAATGGGTGGCTGTGGTGGTGCCAGACAGTTTGTGCTCTTGCACTTTTTTTTTGAAATACCAACACCAAATAGCTTGCTGCTGCCTCCATTGTTTTCTGAATGCTGACATGGAGTTCAATATAGGATATCTTCTCTTATCAGAGGTTGGCTAAAAGTTTCTCTACAGAAACAGAGTGAAATAGGATCTCTTCCGGTGGACCATTTCTGTTCTGACCTGTTAGTATTTGAAGCTTTCAGACCTGGAGGCTCTGGTACGTTGGAGGAGGACAGATGTGAGCCAGCTTGGTCTTTGAGGGACCTTCTCCACCTTTGCCTGAAGAAAATGCTGAGTGGGATGATGCTCCTTGCTGGGGCATCTCAAACAGGGAAGGAGATGAGACTCCCTTGCATGCAGCCCTCTGAAAAAGGTATGGGGTTGCTGTATTCCTAGTGCTGTTTTGTTGCTGTGAGATCTTGACACGGGGGAGGCAAAAAGAAGGAAAGACACACACACAAAAAGTTAATATCCCTTACCCCCCCTTTTATCTTTTAATATTATTTAAAGTCTAATAGTTTTAGTCAGTTTCCTTATTTTTGGGAAATGACTGGTGTTCTTTGATGCTTATAGCTCATGGTACTGTTACTGTATAGTTGCTAGTATTCTTTATAGCTAGCAATAAATAATTTATAATGATCACAATTTAAAATTTTTTTCTTCTTTTTACATTGGTTAATCAAGGTACCTACACTTCTTGTATGTGGTATTTCAGGTCTCTTCCAGAAATACCTGCATACTTTTCAATATAAAGGCTAGATTACATCCTGGTTGCACTGAAGTAAAAACTAATTTGTTCCTACTTCCCATTGAAGCAGAACAAAAGGAGACCTGTGGTCATACCATCTTTCTTTTTATTCTATTATGGAAAAAAGTATTTTTTATCTTCCAAAGGAGGGAGCTTAAAATAAGATGTGTGTAATTAAGATCAACAATGAGCCAGCCTTGAAGGCTGTGATTCAGCTGTTATACTCTGTGCCTTCAGACTGTAATGTAGTGCTTTAAGCTATTTTTTTTCCTAGCTGCCAAACCATGCTCACATGGAGGTGAGAGCAGTGCATAGCTATGTGCACTTGCTGTGTCTCTATTTGTAAGCTGTACAGTGTAAGGAATGTTCCCAGGCGAAGAACCCAACTATCTATACTATCAAATTGTTAAAACAGTCCCGCTTGTAGTTTCAGCCCCTGCCAGCGAGTTCTCTCCTAGGCGATTGCCAGGCACTTATTTGGAAGTTAACATGGGCCAGGGCCCTCATCCAGCAGGCATTTTGGGCTCAGCCATCTTCTTCTGGAAAAAAGAGAGTTTAATAGCATGAATCTGGGCTACTGCATGCCAGATGCTTTCTGTGCAAAAGAACAGTCATACACATACTTGATTTACTCAAGTATCTGTGACTGCCATTTTTTGCCCTTTCCTGATGGATGGGGAAGCCAGATAAGCTGGCAGAGTCAGGAGGTCTGATGCCTCGTTCTGCAGCGTATTCTAAGCTTAGCAGGACTGCCTGCACCACAGTTCACTAATTAGTAAGTAAGATTAAGGAAAAGCAGCTTTACTTCCTCATGAAATCCAAAATAGACTTTATGCATACACAGCAGGCAGTAATAGGGGAGTGTTTGTTACCTTTTTAGTCACCACAGCCATTGTCATACAGCCTGGTGAGTCACAGCAGACTTTGGCAGAGGCAGGAGTTGCCCTGCCTAGGGGCAGCCCCATGGGCTCTATATGCAGCAGAGTGGCGTGGCAGGGACCTTGCTGCAGGGCTCCTTGTGCCTGTCTGTCAGGGCGCAGCGGCAGTACACAGGCATAGGAATAGGGCAGATGAGATAGCTGTGTTAGAGCCCACAGTTGCTGTGGGAATGGGAATGTCTGAGAGTTTTTACTACATTGTTACCATCACCAACATTTCCCATGAGTCTGCTACCTATCTCCTTTTGTGTGGGTGGGCTGACTGTCTTTCCTTCTCATGCACTTCCTCTGTCTATTTGTTGACCTTAGTCTCTGGTGGGTGTATTACACGATGTGGTTGTATCTCCCTTGATTAATGTTTCTGCAGATCATCCTCCTTTGTCCTCTTCTGAACACATTAATCAAACTGTTTTCCATGGGTGAAATGGCTTTCTTCTGGATTTTCTCCTGCTCATTAGGGAAGTGGTATCATATATTATTATCAATTTCTGAATGAAATGTGACCTCTGGTGAAAACTCTCTGCCATGTAGAAGTTCATTGTACAGGCATAAAAACATGAAAGTTCTGAAGAACTAAATGGAAGAATCCTTTGGTTTGGACAGTTTTTATATGTGCCCTGTCCATGACAGAGTGTGTAACTGGTGTAATACTGAAAGGAGTGACATCAAGACTAATGTGTGGTATGACTCCTGGTTAGTATTCAGTTTACAACATCTGTATTTTGTTTGAGAGGCTTTGAAAAAAGAAGCAGAAGACTGCTTTGAGTGTTTCACTGCAACTTGAAAAATAAACAGCCTTCTCACTTCCTACCCAAAAGGAACCAACAAAATAACTGCAAAAAAACCAAAGAGGTTTTCTGTGAGTTCCATGCTTGTCCCAGTCTAACTTTTTGGAGGTTGAACTATTTAAGTCAAATTACTTTTAGCAGTATTGTAGTTATGTATATGAATGACAGGAATAATCCCGTGTTGAGTTTACTTTTATGAAGTATGTAAACATAAGTAATAGTTTGAGTTGCAAAGTTATTTCCTCCCCAGTACATAAATCTTACTATAATTAGAGACATATATTTAATACAACATGATTTTTCATCTCATGTAAATGTCAATATAATTGTAAAACCTGGCTTTTCTGTAATAGTTTGTCTAGGGAGATATTCTTCATAGAAGAACACCATGATAATTAACTAGTTAGTTATTGTTTGTGATAGTGTTTCAGTGTGTTTAGAGATTCAGTGAAGCATCAGTAAGGTTTGAAAGAACTTGATTTTAAAAAAAAATCTGCTCTGTTAGAACAGAACAATTTATTTAATAGAATTTTCACAGTAGATGATTTTCTTTTCTGTTTTGTCAGAGTTATCTGAAATACATACAGAAATACTCAATCTCCTGCAAATTAGAGGATATTATAAAGAAAAAATAGCCTGTGAAGATATTCCTTCTCAGGAAGAGAGGGAATATGGATCTTCTCCCACATGGACTGAAAGAGGGTACTTTCCATCTCACTGGTTTATTGCAATCTGATTTTTAATAGAAGGATTCACTAGACCTCTCCTCTCTCCTCTCCTCTCCTCTCCTCTCCTCTCCTCTCCTCTCCTCTCCTCTCCTCTCCTCTCCTCTCCTCTCCTCTCCTCTCCTCTCCTCTCCTCTCCTCTCCTCTCCTCTCCTCTCCTCTCCTCTCCTCTCCTCTCCTCTCCTCTCCTCTCCTCTCCTCTCCTCTCCTCTCCTCTCCTCTCCTCTCCTCTCCTCTCCTCTCCTCTCCTCTCCTCTCCTCTCCTCTCCTCTCCTCTCCTCTCCTCTCCTCTCCTCTCCTCTCCTCTCCTCTCCTCTCCTCTCCTCTCCTCTCCTCTCCTCTCCTCTCCTCTCCTCTCCTCTCCTCTCCTCTCCTCTCCCTTTTAATTTTCTTCAAAGACATTTAAAAGACTGAAATTTTGCTTTCATTTGTATTATTGCTAGCTCGAACACCAAATTTGGGTTTTTAATGATTGTCTTGCATATATCACTGATGTAGGGAATGCAGAGGACAGTAGTTTTAACCCATCCTCCTCGTTTCATTTTCATAGACCTGAGGAATATGGGTCATTTTGTGTGTTTTTGTTTCTTTTTTTTTCTTTCTTAAAACAAAAGTACTTTCATTTGTTTGTTGACAGCTACATTCCAAGTAAAACTGTTTGAAGGGTTTTGAAAAATACAGTAAATATATTAGACTGCTGTCCTAGAGAGTATTTATTCATAGCTTGCTAAAATCTTTTTGGATGAAACTGTAATAAGCTGGTAATGATTTTTCAAATTCTCCTGTGGGATTTTTCTTGGTAATATTTTCCTGTCTGCCTTTTTTTCTCTCTGTGGTGCAGCAGATTATTTAAGGGAATTCCTTGCTCCTTACCACCCTTGAAGGGCTGGCTCATGAAGAGATATCAGTGCTCCTTGTTTTGGCTGTGCTGCAGTCCAGCACTTCTGGATGAGCAATTCCAAGGGTGGCCATTCAAAGGCACGGTGCATTTCATCCTCTTTTAAGCATCATGATGTGCAGACTGGTGTCTCAGTGTTGGGATGCTCCATGCAGAAGGCTGAGGTTTTGTCTGATCAGTGTCCCCCGCTAAAAACTGTTAACACAGATGCTTGTTCTAAGGACTAGTGCACACTAAGTGCACTTACCCTTGAGCAGAGGAAGAGGAAATATGGTGAAAAGGACAATTTTCTGTCCGTTTGTCTGGGAGACAAACAGAAGACAAAATGGTAAATTTCGGAGGTAACAGTTCCTACCAGAAGAGATAGAGGTGCACAGGACTTGCTTCATAGGACAGATTTTATGAACTGGAAAAAGCTTTGACGGAAACACTAAAAAAAAAAACAGAAAAAGAAAAAAGGAGAAGAAGGTTTTGTTTGAATTCCAATTCCCCCCCAGGCAGTAACCACATCCTCTCTCTTTCCCAGCTGCATTTCTTTAACTGCCTGGCTGGTGCAGCTCATATGGGCAGCGCTTGTTTTGGGGGTGAGAATCTGTCACTTGGCCATGATGAGGAAGCACTTTCTCCTGACCTTTCTCTTTTTGTGTTTTCATAATTTATGGTTGCAAAATTTGTTCAGCTGCTAAGTTGGAGTCCATGTGCCACCTTTCAGCCCTGTTATGTCTTAAATTTGGCAGACCAAAGATTAAGGAAAAGAGCCTTTAGAGCTGGGTTCTCTGCTGGTCTTGATGAGTAAAGGGCATATGAAGAGCTTTCTCATTGCAAAAATCATTTAAAAGCAGTATGCTGCGACATACTTTCTGCTCCCTTTGAAGTGGTTGGGTGGTGGAAAAGAGCTGGGACAACAACAAGGCCCTGACTGCAGGTCGCCTTGAGTCATGGCAGATTACTTGAGGATGAGGGTCTGCCCCTGGAAAAGGAGGATCTGCTGGAAGCAGCATCGCCTTGGTAGCTCCTGGCTGCTCTGGCACCCTAGCATTCTCCCTGGAAGCAGCAATACAAATACTGGGGTTTGTATTTTTGTGACTGTCAGGTTTTTTATCCCAGGTACGTGAGACAGCAGGTATAGATCTTATAGGAATAGAAAGTATTCCACAAGAAGGACAGGACCCATCCCATATGCAGAATGTTGGAGCCAAGGTTTGCTCCAAGACTGGTGGCAGGAAAACGTAGAAGCTAGTGTCATTTTACCACCTTGAAGTCTATAAGTCTTCAGCAAATGATGTTGTTTTGCAGCTGAATTGCCTAAAATTCTCCTGTTCTTTGCTCTACTGAGAACTGAATTATCTACCCCACTGCAGATAACCTTTTGCTTGTGTTGCACAGGAGTATAGCAATGCAATCAGGCAAACTGTCTCAAGAAAGACAAAGTTAGATGACAATTTTGTTCAAAAACCTGTATGGGAACTTCACATCTTAGAACATCTTTGGGGGGGAAAGCTTTGTAGTTTCTGCTTAGCTTTTCTTTTTCTGCTTAATTTTTTTACCTCCTTAATTATTTTTCTCTTTACCTCCATGTAATTTCCTGCTTCCCTTCTTTACCATCATCTTCGGTCTGATTATCTTATTACTTAACAGTTTTAAATATATAAATAATTAAAAGTTATTCTTGAGATGTTAAAACCCAGGAAAGATCAGAATCAAACTGTCCATCTCAGTATTTCCCAAGGTTACCCTTTTGGTTGTCAGCTTAATTTCACCAAATTGTTAATTTCAGGAGTGGCTGTGTACATATATTGCTAGTGTTTGTGGGGGAAGGAAGCCATGACCTTGCTCAAAGCCAGTCTGTTGGGCAATTTGTGTTAAGAAAACACCACTACACATCCATTTTCCTTTCATCATTCAAAGAGCAGGCAACTTTGCAAAGCTGAGAAGGAGGGGGTTACTGCAAATATGAAAAAAGGACATAGATGCTCATATGGGACAAAAGAGAACTAGCTGTGAAGCTGGAGCTTGGAGGACACAAGTAGCAGATCCAATTGACGTGGCAGCACAAAAAGCTGAATACCTGCCTGAACAATGGCTTTTGCCTTGGTTGATATTAGAAGAGCGGTGTTAACGCTGGTGGAAAATATCTAGCGAATTTATTTTGTTGTGGGACTGATTCAAAACCTACAGAAGGCTAGAATTTCAATTCAGAGAAAATGGCATAATTTTTACTGCAGCGGTGTACAGCAGACGGTGTGAAGTCTTAGCAGTGTCTGCACTGCCAACAGAATAAATCACTGTCACGTCATCTGTACAGGCTAAACTTTATGTCAGGTATGCTTCTTTTAAACAACTTTGTGGGATGAAACAAAACCAAAACCCTGCATTCTCCTCTCTCTAGCTATTGATTCTGTTACATGCCTATACAGGCAAAATGGTGCTTAGTACTTAGCAATTTGCTCTGCTTAACCAGGATCTGAGAAAACACGGAATAGTTTTGACTGCAAAGGTCAGTTGCATATTTTTGGGAATATTGTTTCTATTTTAAAATGCAGCCTTTCCTAGTGGTTCACGTGAAAACTTTTTTGATGGGCCAAACCATTTGCAGATACATCTACTTATCTGATGCAATTTAAGGTTCTGAACAAAGTGTATTCTTTTTTTTGAGGGAAAATTAATATACTTTGAAAGACCATCAATGTCAAAAATAGTTCTCATATAAAGCTATTGTGTGATTGTTTTTCTTGTGAAATGTTTGCGCGCATAGCAAAATATTAGTTAAAAGTTCAATATGTGATGAAGTTTTGCAAACTAATAACATCCAGTGAAGTTTTTCTTCTTGCTTACCTTCACTTATTTATTTATTTACTTATTTTTAATGGAGCAAGCTCCTCTTTGATATTTGTAAGAAAACTCACAGCTCTCCACGAATATTTAGCTCTTGTGAATAATCTTCCCACATAAGACGGGAATTTTTCTTGTGGTTTTTCAATAGCTGCTCAGCCTGTTTTGGTTAGGCACATATGTGTTTTGTTTCTTTTAAGTCTGAGGCTTTTTCATGAGCTTGCAGGTGTTTTAGAAAACATAGTGCTCTGCTTTTAACTTTCTTTTTCTGGTCTATGATAAAAGGCACTCTAGAATTTTTCTAACTAGCTTTCTTCTAACTAAGAAGAGGCTTGTGTGAGTAATGAAGAACATCAAAGGCAGGAGGAAGTTAACTCGGGTGGATCTTTGGTAGATTGCCTTAAAAGTAGAAATTTCAGCCCATGCTACTGGTTGAAAACGCTGTTTTGTTTCCCTGTACTTTCCTTAAAATAAACAAAATAAGTCTACTTAAGGTCTAGAAAGTGTGCCATGATGTTAAACAGACCTTAAAACTGTGGTTTAATGATATTTATTTGGGCATAGGGGTCATGTGAGCTTCAAATTCTGAGATTCGTTTGGTAAATCGTCCTGCAAGAAATGTGCATATTTTGGAAAGAAAGCTGGAGCAAGTACATGAAAACCTCTAGAGCTCCACAGAACCTGTTGCATTGCCCTTTTGATTTGTTGACTCTGCTGATCATTGACGGCTTACATGTATTTGCATTTTTATGCACCCTGGAGTTTCATCTGACTTTCATTAACACTTAAAATAACTTTGTAGCACACAAAATTATTTATATAGCTTATTTTCAAATTGAAAATCCTGGCAAAAGCACACAAGCTTTGATCAGGCTGGTACCACATTTGCACTCTGAAAATGTGAATTGCTGAGTGCTATTAGAAGGCAGCGAGTTATTTCTTGCACATATAGTTTCTTATAAATAGTGTCACAAACTGCTCGGGATTTCTGTGTGTTCTTTCTTTTATGCTCTGTTGGCTACATGAATTTGTACATTCTATATTTCTGCAAAGTGGTCAGCTTGGTGTAATTCAGAGTTTTGTTTCATTTATTTATTTATTTATTTATTTATTTATTTCCCTACAGAGTGAATCGGTTTCAATTGTGAAACAATGATCCCAGGCAGAATAGGCACCTATATAACCTGTGTTCCTGGTATTTCACTGTCATCAAAGTTGCAAAGCTGAGGACCATGTGAGCAACAAGAGGCTCAGGTAAGTCCTCAGATGCCTTTGCCTCAACCTCATCCCTGAGTCAAGTTAATGTGACTTACTTGGAGAGCGGGCTATGGTCTTCATGGCATGAAAATGTTAAAAAATCATTTAGACAGTCCTTGGCTTTCCCAGGACCCCTACCTCACACCCCTGCCCCTCCTAGAGCTAAGAAGGGTACCAGATTTCATGTTGACACTGCTTTAGTATCTTGCATATTAAGGAGTGGGAAGTGACATAGGAGATTTCTGTGCTCACTGATCTGTACAAGTTCTGCTTGGCTGGTCTTTCTGTCCCACTCCCCTCTGCAGTTTTGTTTAAAGTCTGCTCCTTACTCAGCTAGGAAGTGCCATCCAGTGTGCAGCTGGAACAGCAGATTAGGTCTGTGGATATCTGCCATTTCACTATCACTGTGGCAAGTCCTGCATTCTCCCATGTGACTGTCTGTTAAAAGATGACAGTTGCTCTGGTCCCACTGCAGATATCCTCATGCCACAGTCATCTGCAGGACAGTGAGCCTGTAACTTTAACTGAAACAGTGGAAGGTGCTGCAGTGTTCAAACCAAATCAATAGTACATGATGCTGCATTAAGCATGGGTGACATCTGCAGAGCCTGGATGACTCCCAAGCAGTGAATCCTCTGCTTCAGCAAAACTGAGCTCAGTCATGTAGGTTTGGGTTTTTTTTTTTTTTTCCCTTCTGAACTATGCCAGAGTATGGCACTTCTCCATGTTCCTTTCACTCCATCTTAATCTGAGTGCCATTCAGAAGAACTGGAGTACTGGCATCTTGCTCCAGGATTATATTAGCTGTTCTTAGTGATGGCAGATGCCAGATTAACATGACTCCTGGTAAATATAAAAGATACCTATATAAGATAACAGCTGCATTAAGAAGTGTACACTGCCTTTTCAAGTATTAGAAAAATGCCAAAGAATGACACTTGTCCTTTTTTTTTCCAAATTAGCTGAAAAAGTATTTTCTGGGAAGATTTTTATTACAGCTCTTTGTGTTACAGTCTGTAAGGCCCTGAGGTGTTACTTGGCATTTTGCCATGGTCATAAAATTTGAGTTGTTCTTAATTCAGTGTTCAAGGACAAGAAAGTATAATTTCTTGGTTTCATAGATCACTGGAAGAAAAAGGTACTTTGCTCAGAAAAATAGAAGGAGATCTGGTCTTATGGGAGCTGCCTCAGGGGTGCTGAGGTGTACTGCTAGAAGGAATTTCCCTTCTCTGCAGTTAGTAGAATAGTAAAATTTTCAGTGACCTGTATATATAACATCTCAAAGCTGTTGGAAAAAAATTTCATCGATTAATATCTCCAAAGACAAGGAAGTTAAACATTATGACTGAGTGTTCTTGAGTTAATCTGCTGTTGAAAGTCTGAAGCATGATGCAATCTTAGATACCATATTGTAATACTCTATTCTAGGGGGTAATTCACTGCCTTTACTAGCTCAGAGTCAAATCTTATTCTTTCAAGAAGTGCTTTTAAGTTGCGGGATCTTTGGCTTGTCCTCATCCATGTGAGAGGAAAAGGGGCCATTCCTGCTTTTTGCCTTCAGAAGGAGACAGGAAAAGTTGAGCAGACCTGCCTTATAAAGTGTGTCTACCACGTCTGAGAGCTGATCCTCTAGTGTTTATTCTTATGGATGCATTCTACCACTGTAATACTTATTAATCTATTAATTAATACGGTATTTCTAAATATTTGGTAAAGAACCAAGCCTTTCAATTTGTCATAGCTTTTTTTTTGAAGGATTTGATCGATTGTTCTTCCTATATTTACGGGAAAGTTAATGCTGTTAAACTTTAGGCATTGGAAGTTAGGAGTTAGGTTAAATCTGTATGTTAGTGGGGCTTCCAAAGCACCTGAGCTTTTTAAATTTAATTTTCTTTCTGGCTGCATAGAAGCTTCAAGCAGACTCATATTGAAAGCAGAGTCAAGGTTACTGCCCACTAAGGAACGGCTGAGGACAAAAGGAAGACAAGCCTTATGCTGCAGGAAGAGAAAACTGACCCCATGTTAAAGGTAATCTCTCAAAAGGCTGAAGTGCTATCCAAATGAAGATAATGAAAGGATCATAAACTCTGGCAGATTAAAGGTATAAATATAACTTAACTGTCAAAAAAAGAGTTTAAGGAACAGCTAACAGAAGTAAAAAATCTCCAAATTGCTTCAGAAACAGGAGACCTGACAGAGAGCTTGCAGGGCCCATTGAAGATACAGGTATCGAAGGATCACTTAGATAAGACTCTCGCAGAACAAGTAAATAAATCTTTTTAGAGTAGAAGGAGCCAAGGAAATTCCCATTGTGAAGCTTTGCTTTGTGAGAGGCTCATCAGAAAATCAGTCCAAAAATGAGCTGGCTTAAAAAATTGTAAAGCAGTAAATTAACAATAACACACTGTCAGAAGCAGATAACAGTTGTAAAAGTTATAGAGGAATTTAGGGGTGGAATGCCTGAATAGTTAACATTGCGTTGGGCAGCCTGATCTGGTGGGAGGTGTCCCTGCCCATGGCAGATAGCATTGCAGGGAACTGGGAATGGGATGGTCTTTAAGGTCTATTTGAACCCAAACCATTCTATGATTCTGTAATTCTATGATTCTATCATTATTAGCAGAAGGCTAGATGAGACAGATATTAGTAACTGTGTTCTCTGTTCAGCCCATGGTGATGACTGACAGCACCTCCCTTACGATTTGCAAAAGGAGGGCACACTAATCAGTTGTTATTTGCTCTTGGGACTTTTTTAGGCAAAGATCTACAAAGTTTATCCCTTACAAAGAATATACGAATTAAAAATGTATAGTTTTATGAAGTAATTCAACACTATAAAGATTTGTTTTGAATAAAATACAAATGTATTGGTTGAACAAGCAAGCATGTAACTGCCTTTAAAAAAATGCCCTGTGCTAATCTAATTCAAGGACCATTGAAATAAAATGGTATATTACTTTGTTGAATGTTTATATCAATGCCCACCACTTTTGAACATCACACATTAGTATCTGTGCCTGACTTAATCTGAAAAAATAATTGCAGTATTTACTTTCCTCTACTCCAGATCTCTCTGTCTCTCTCTAACCTCATTCAGGAGACCTAAATCTTTAAAATTTCTAAAAATCTAAGACCTCTTGAAGCTCACACCGTCCAAAGAAATCCTGCAAAGTTGAGTATCTAACACCCTTGAGCATCTACTTTAACCCGACAGGGCTAAGGATAGCCTTTAAAGTGTCGCGTTGAACAAAAGCTCTTCAGTGGCACTGAAAGGTTCTTGCACAAGTCTTTAAAGATAATGACAACAAAAAGTCAACAGGTAGGTTTTGGGATTCTATTTCAGTAGTTGCTGCTTGCTGCCATACAAGAAATATTTTATGTTTACATTCATTTCACCCATTAGAATGACAATAAAATTCTTACTATGAGGGAAATAAATACTGTGAAGCTTAATGAATGGAAAGGATGTCTCCTGATTCACCTTCCCACAATTTCTTAACAGGTTTGATAGGAGAAAGTTAAATTTCTTTGAGGCATGATATTACAGTGAGTCACTAAAAAGCAGCCTCAAGAATTCATGGATCAGAATGATTTAATAGTGACATAACTATGGGAACTGCTTGGAATAGAAGTTGCTTGTACCAATGTGAAAAGTGCAAATCTGAAGAAAGAAGGATGGCAAAAAGCCATGAAAGAAAGGCAAAAAATCATGAGTCCTCTAAAACAATTTTCACTGGATTGCTCCAAGTTTGTGTTATAGATGAAATTTACTTTGCATTCAGCCTTTTCCCTATGACTTTTCTATTTATTTATTCTAGGATTTCAAATATGGTTTCCAGTATGGAATTAGATGATTGCTCAGGGACATGTTTTAGTGGTTGGTAGGAATGGTTGGACTTGATGATCCAAGAGGTCTTTTCCAACCTGGTGATTCTATGATTCTATGATTCTATGAATATGTGAATGTGTGTATGGAAATATCACCTTAACTGACATCCTGATAACAGCTGAGCTGCTTATATGGGAAAATGTACTTCATGCCACGTATTTCTTGAATTCCTTACTCATGAGATTATAGGATTATTTAGCCTACTTACATCACAGGTTGATCTTGTCTGCCTTTGACTGACCATAGTTTAACAGCTGTGAACAGACATTTGCAAATATATATTCTTCTGTGTGGTTCTTTTCAGTTCACTCCAACTGCTTGGTTGTTAAATTAATCAAGCCTACTTAAACCAAACTGTAATTTTAGATGCACATTTTCAAACCAGATGGCCTCAAATCAGGTGTTTAAATGCAGTGAACTAGTTTTCAGGTGTGCCAGCAGTCTCTAAGGCAGAGAGATCTGTGTAGGACTGGCCACGAACATTTAAAGTATCACTGCTCCTAGCTGCTTGTCACATCCCTCCAGCAGCATTCACTCCCTCCTCTGCAGTGTTGTCAGGTAGAGTGTGCATATGTTTTAGGCTTCAAGGGTAATGTATCTGCACGGCCTTCCTAGATTAACAGTTTCAATGTGCTGTGCTGCTAACTGGAGTAGCTGAAGTACATCCAAACATCCTGATTTTTCTATCCCTCGTATGGAAATACTAGCAAAATCACCTTGGCCTAGTGTAACGTGTCAGTGCATTTAGCTGTAGAGAGTTGTGTAGCACATTCTTAATCCTTTTAGGGAGGAAAAGTAAAGAGGTAAAAAGCCATTTTTTTCATGTTTGTTAAGTGCTGTACAATACTGCCATCTTTAAGATCTGCACATACTTATATGGCTTAACTATTAAAGTCTCAGAAATCTCATATAAACATTGCTTTTTAAGCCATGCACTCTATTTAACCAACATGCTGATAGATACATATAATCTGTGGGGAAAAATGCTCACGGTACAGTAAACTTATACCTCTGTGCATAAGGTCAGTTCATGCCTGACAGTTAAAAGATGGATAGGACTACAATACTAACAGTTCAGATGAGATTATTCAAAGCCTGTGGTTAGAGTAAAGATCTCAAAAGAACAAAGCTATTCTACAAGGAAACACTAAACATTTTTCTCCTAATCTAAAGTGGTAGCCCATTTTCACTGCAACTCTTCATTTCAGTTTACTCAGAATTATAAGCTCTAATGACTACAAATGGTTTCTTACGTTATGAACTTATTATAAAAACCAAAAGCATTCTCGAGGTTTCCCTCGAGAGTTGTGTAGCACAACTCTCTCCTGCTGTAAAATCTCCCCTGTTCCCCTCAGGTAACGTTCAAGTGAAAAATAAAGATGGTGAGTGACACTGAATGTGCAGCGCTCGGTAGAATAATTCTCCATTTGCACCGATGCAACTGCAACAAAACTGTGTCCATGAGATTTGTCTGGTGGGAGAGGCCAGTCTATGTATGGGTGCAGATTTTTGTGATGATCCCAGCAGCTGAAAAACACCTGCAAGTACCTCCCCAGCCTGCAGCGCTAGGCCAGTGTGCCCCAGGAACACTGCTCAGTTTCTCAGGCAGGTCCCTGTACTTGTGGAGCGGTCTGAGATTCTACTTCTTTCCCTGTCCAGATAATAAGGACCTCACGTAGCTGGCTTGTGAATACGTTCCTGTCCTGTATGGCTTCTGTGTCTAGAAAGTGCCATAGAAACCAGATAGTACGTGCAACATCACAGTGAGAGAGATTAAAATGATGCTGGGGAAAAAATACGTTATTTCATCATAGTGTATCTTTTATGTATTCTGATAGGTATGATTTTCATTAATTAAGAAGCTTCATATAATTAAAAAGCTCTCTGAGACTTAAGAAAACAAAAAGCAGTTTAGGGACTTGTGCTCCTGCCAGGGCTCTGCACATTGCTGATTTGTAATGATGTTAAAGGACTTTCAAAATAGCTATCTGAGCTGTACCTATTTTCTGCTTCTGAGCAAAACTTTTGGTGAAACAAATTCTATTGAAAAAGGTATTTTTTTCTTAAAGGTACATTCCTAATCAAATATGATTGAGGCGTAGGAAAGGGTAGTCTGGCTGCTATCATTCTAATAGAAAAAGTCTTCCAGGAACGAATGTTAGACATTTGTTGGCTGAGAGCCCCAGTCTGTGGTTTCAGCTACAGGTAAGGTTACACTGAAGCAGTACTGCTGCCCTCTCATCTATGCTAGAAAGCCAATATGGCTCCAGAGTACATATGATCAGCTGTGTATATCAGCTGGATATGACCCATTCAAATCCTTTTGTCTGAATTTAAGCAAAGGTGGCACAGAAATACTAGTTTCCTGCTCTACAAGTGAGTTCCCCATGGAATAAGTCCTGGAAGTGTAGAAAAGTTAAATTTTCATGTGGCTTTGCCAACTTTGATTATTTAGCTCAGTTGAATCCTTTGCACATTTGCATAAGGAGGCTCTGAATCTAGACAGCAATGCTACGAATCTTTTTTTTTCAGCTCCTATAACATTGCCATGGAGTTAATGACTTATTTATTTTAATAAAATGTGAATAAATAACTATTACATCCAATGCAAATGACTCAAGTGGAAAGCAATATTTTCTGTGCTGGTGGTTCATCAGATTTCTAATGAGAGCTGTGTGCATAAAAGATGGATTTCTGTAACGTTTCCCTGCTGGAGGCAAAAAAGGAAGAATTGAATTTCAGATGCAGTGATTAACCACAGCAAAATACATCAAAAAACTATACCCTGCCAAACACTGATGTAAGAGTTGCGTGAAATTGCAGTTAGCACAGCAGTCAAGACCTAATGGTAGAAAGTCTGATGGCTGAAAATCCGAGAAGAGGAACACAAAGGTTTGTTACTGTAAACCTACCTAATGGCTATCAGTCTGTTTTCCTTTCTCCTATGCCCTCCTGCACATGCACACACACAAGACACGACAGTAAGATGAAATGTGTTTTGCAGTTCATGGACTGGTGCGCTGTGCTGTGCTGAACACCCCTCTTCTGTCCTCTTACCACACAGACTCACTGAAAGCCTTTCCAATTCTGCTAACTAATGAGGGAAACGACTAACACATATCTGGCTCATTTATGCTCTAAAGAGTTCAGCATGCACAGCCGGAGCAAAGCCAGAAATCAGTCTGTTCAGACAGCTAAGGGTGAAATGGAGGTAATTCTCCTTGGAGCCAAAGTTCTTCAAGAAGCAGCAGTTTGGATTGTCTACTTTAACTTTCACAAAGGCTGACTCTAACATATTTATGCAAGTAGAATGGTCTTAATTCAGTATATATTTCCTCTGGGGCAGAGGTTGTTTCAATAAGCTTACTGTACATGGCATTGCTGATTATTTACAGTGGCAAGGTTCATCCCTGTGAAGGTGTTTATAGGAATCATAGCAAGCTAGCTGCCTGTAACAATGAAATGGGAACCTCAGAGCATGTTGTCACTTGCTATTTATCCTATGTTAAAGGCTGCTGAGAATTTAGGGTGCATCAAGCAGGACTGTAGCTTTGCTCTTGCATGTATCTGCTTCCCAGGAGGCTGGATCTAAGCATGTGTGTTTATTATGTTGCGATCCCTAATAAACAGAGGCCTATTTTTTCGTTTCTAGCACATCATTATTCTGTTGTAGTTCTAGGGAATCCGGTCCATAATGCTACAATAATAACAGCAGTGACAGTGTTTCTCCAGAAACCCTCAGTAATTTGTTGGCAGTTAAAATTGTCAGTGGAAGAAATTCAGCCATCCCTACAATACGACATATGGTTTCTGGACTCTCTTTCAGTTTTTAAGAGTGTTAAATATGCTTCCATGCCATACCATACAGACATACTTGGAGGAGAAACAAGGTGACTCTTAAACTCTTAAACATTTTTCCTAACCAATTCCAGCTATTCTACCTTGGGGATTTGCTATGCTTACATACAATCTGGAGGCTGGGGAGGGAGCAGGTTCCCTTTGATGCGAGGGATTTTAAAACCTGTTCATCTTCAGAGTTTAGTAGGAAATGTTCATAGCTGGAGAAATGTGATGAATTTCAGTTTTACTTGGGCTTATCTAGAGGTTTTGATTTGGAAGAGAGAGAGGTTTCATTAGAAAACTTGTTTACATAATTTATGCTTCCAAGACTAACTTCATTGTAAATACAATGAGATCAGAAAGTTCTTCAGCTCAGGAATGGCTGCTTTCCAAGCCCATGGGTCGTGATATGGAGTGCCTGTACTCTGTCCTTCACCTCTGTCTCGATGTTCCCGGAGCACCAGAGGTCAAAAAGGGAAGCCTAGTTGCAAGTAAGCTGGATTTTGATGGGTAGACATAGGAGTTAGGGTTTCATTCCCTCCGAGTAGGCATCCAGTGCTATCTGAGAGGTGCTAACATACTTTGCCTGGAGGCTTCTCAGTTGCTTCCCCAGAAGGGCGTAGAGGTCCTGCGCCATCTGTCAAGTCTATTCAGGTGTCTCAGATCCAACAACACCCACCCCCGAAAATCTGAAAAATATCAGAGGACTATGTTCCTGCAAAAGTATCCCACTTAGAACATATAAAATGTTCTCTGGAGTTAGAAAGTAAGTTCACATGTCGTTGGGTACACCGAACCGTGAGAAATGAGCAATTTATTTCATATGTGCTTGAACTTAGGCAATGTCTGTACTATGCTTTGTACGCTCAAATGCAAACTCACTGCACATGCTAGTACTCACAAGCCCCATTAAGGCAAGCACATAATGATTTTGATTTTTTTTTAATTAATGCTTTTAATTTTGACACAAAAGCTGTTTGCAACAATAAAACTACTTTCAGTAAAATGCTTATAATAAAACACTACTTAACAATATTTTTGAATGCAAATTAATGAACAACTTCACCTCCACAGCTGAGAAAATGTTAACCTTCGAAATCTAGCTATTCTCATTTCTATGTTTTCATTCATTGTTTGTTTGTTTAGGTGTTTTTTTTTTCTATGATAATGCAAATTTGTAATGTGTTTCTTAGCAGTAGAAAAAACGATGTGTCTTTTTGAGGCCAACTGGATGAGGAGAATCCTTTGCAGAGAGTCTGTATTTTTGTAGTAGGAAGGGAGTTATGGAAGTCCATAAAACCCATAATTGCCTCTGAAATTGCTTTTGTTTTTCTCAGAGAAGGTGCATCAAATCCGAATGTCACAAAATCCAGAACAGTCAGTTTGGGAAGAATGATGGGAGAAAATAGTTAGCAGAACAGTGTTTTCTGCTGTAAGTTAATGAAGATATGAAATCTTGAGAAACTTCATGAGGATAGGCAAATTATTATTAACTTCAAATGGATTATAATTAAAAAACTGAAAGGTACCTTGCCTAATTATCAGTCACTGCCCAGCTACTGTGCATAAGCAATAACTGTCAAATGAATGGTTTCCTTTGAAGCAGAACTGAGAAACTTTGTGAGATCTTATGCAGGTTTTCCTTCTACAGTCTGCATTATTTCTAACCAAGACTTTTCTTCTTACCTTTTAGTAATGACAAAAGAAAATGAGAGCTTCACAAATGTACTGTAAAATTCACAGTTATTTTCCTTCCAGTACATGACATATCTGACTAGGGAAGTAAATCCCACCTACCTTCAGACTGTAGATTACCAGAGCCCATTGCAAGGATCAAAATGTGTTAGTCGTGCTGTATCAGTGGCTATGCAACAGTGGCTTTTTTTTCGTGTGCGCGCATACAGGAAGAAAACAAACTCACAGAATGCAAAGTTAAGTCAGAAGATATTTAAGATGGTAATTGCTCCATGTACATCAGCAGGGTAATTTCAATAAAAATCAGCCTTACTGCCACATCTCGGAGGTCCTGTGTTTCTCAGTAAATGCAGTGTATAAAGCTTCGATGACACATCCTAGCCAAAGTATTTATGCAGCATGTTTTGTTGTGTTCAGTGTAAATGCTTATGACAATCTTTACCTTCCATCAGATCTTTCTGTCACTCTGTCACATGCAGATCTCTGTTACGTTCATTCCTGAGAGAGTACACAGACGGAAACAGCCGAGGCAATAGTATGTTATGTCTCACAAATGGGGAAAAACGAACACTATTCTCGGTTAGCTGCATTGAATTACAGAATTTACTAGCATTAGCATACACAAACAGTGTATGAGGTACCACTGGGTAAGTAGATTGGTTCAACTGATTTAAACTGCTAAAGTTCTTATTTCAAGTTTGTAAGGAGACAGGGGCACCAGCTTTGTGGAAGAAGGTCCACAGTCTATGATCCACCCTCAAGCTTACCTGTTTTCTCTTATCTTGTGGTAAAACAATCTCTGTTAACAGCAGGAGTGAGTTGGTGTTTAAGGCTTGGGTACAGAATTATAATGACCATTTAATTTCCAGCAGTGTGTTTGGATTTCCAGGGGATCAAATTTTCCAATTTCACTGAAGAACACAAAGAAATCTGAAGTGACTACCCTTTGCTAATCAAGCCATTTGTTCCAGTTTCAAATGCTGCTGGTATTCTGCCACGCTAATGGCATTGCTTCTTAACCACCTGTTAGAAGAGGCAGGAATATATATAGCATCTTCCTTTAGCACAACCACTATCAATGGACTCTATTGTTCCAAAAAGGATGCATTTCTCTTTCATCAGCTACCATGTAAATAAATGCTAAGCAGAGTTGCAGAGACACAACTGGGAAATGATTTCCTTAGCATACAACCAAAATTAACATTTTCATAATTGCTTACTTCTTCTCACAGCTGTCTTGGTGTTATGACCAGGCATTTCATATTTGCTTTTAAACAGGTGAAAATGGAACAGTAAGACAAAACCAGCCAGCTAACTAATCACCATGGTTTTTTTAACTCAGGATAATGTTACATTATATTGTTAAGAAAATAACAGCTTAGAGCAATCTTTTTTTGAAGGCAAGGGTGGGTATGAAAGTAAAGAATTTTTCCAAACAGTAATCGGTTTTCCTGTCCCTAGGAAGAAATCTCACTGCTCTCAGGGGCATCCCAGCTTTGCCAAACAGGGGGGTGACTGGACCTTCCTTGTGCCAGAGGAATGATGAAAACAACTCAGCAGTTGGCAGGATGCTCCATAATGATCATCATAGTGGAAAATGAGGGGAAAAAAAAATCGCACGGGAGGAGGGGCAAAGGGAAGAAGAAAAGAAGCCCAGGCTTCACTGCCAAAGGATCTGACTTACCACACACATTTCCACTGGCAGGGCCCAACTTGACTTGGTGCCGTGACACTGGGACCACCCTTGGTCCCATAGTTTTATAACACTTAAGGAATTTTTTGTCCCTGAATTAAATGTTGAAGGAATAAATAGTTTTATCCCTCATACCTAGCAGTAGATAAATAGATACTGTTGGCTCTCAGCTGCAAGTAGGAAATACAGATTTTATATGTATTATCTTTTATTCATTGCAAGCAATTAAAAATGCAGATGATGAGTTCTCTTTAAATGATAGAGGTAAAAGAAAGATACTGATGCCTATGGGGCACAGTGGTTAGAGAAATACAAAAGGGTGTTTGCGGCCAGGTGCTATGGGAGTCTGAGGTCAGTTTTTGAGATGTTGTGGATATAAAACACGTGTTGCTACTAGGAGGTAGAACAATTGTGGGGAGACAGAAGGCAACAAGTAAGATGCATGCATTTGAATTTTCATTGGCTTGTGATTCCTCTAGATGTTTGCATTTTGCTTCTAATTATATAAATGTAAATATAACTTAAATATAAATATAATTTATAATATGCCTCAGAAAAGTAGTAAGAAGTTTTTTTATCATTTGTACTGCCTCTCAAATCAGGAACTTCCAGTGAAACAGGTGGCAGGGAGATATGTCCAGATGGCTGCTATGACCACTACAGTTACCTTGATTTGATGTCTGTTGAGAGAAGCAGTTCTCCTCCTTGCATGCCATGGTCTGAAGCATTGCCACTGAACCTGGCATGCCAGGGAATCACCAGAGGGCACAAGCAAGAGAGAATTTTGCTCACTCTGCTTCACTGCTGCACAGCTGCCGACTGTGCTGGCTGCTGCTGGGGTATGACCTGCAGCAGCAAGAGAGCTCTGTCTGCAGCGGCCAGCAAGTACTCTCATTGGAAAGACCACAAATGGCCTAGGAGCCACCAGGGTCCTCTCCTCTGGCCTGGGGATTTGCAAGGTGCGTTGAGGCTCTGCCACTCCTCCCTCACCTCCCATACCACACGGCTTCTTGCGGTGGGGCTGAGGGGACATGATGCTCTCTTCTAGTGCTGCTGTGCTGAAATTAGTCCCTCTATTCACTTCTATGGGAACTCAGTGGTACCTTGTGCACAACACATGCCTGGTTCATGCCGGTGTTTGATTTGGGAAATATGCTACTGCCTATTAGTAAAATAAAGCAAGTCATCGTGTATTTTTTTCCTTAGAATGCTGTGAAATATTTGATTTTATGAGATTAAGCAAAGCAATGATTAAAAACACACAGATTTCTCGTTAAGATACCTGTTACATTAGATAATGAACTACATTTATTTAAATGAGTTAGGTATATTTCACCTGGGATTTCATGCTTGTTTAGTGCCTTTTCCCTGTATAAAATGAGATGCACTTATGCACTGTTTTTACTGAAATGTAGGACAAGTTCTAGAATCCTGAGGCTTTTCGAGAAGATTTAGGAAAAACAAAAGTAATGGCTCCTGTGAGTTGCACAGAAATGTCTTGTTGCTTTCAATTCTCACCCCAGTTTTCCACAAAATTTATTATAATGAACTATCAAGGCTAGATTTCAATTACGTATGCAGCTACTGAAATGAGGATCTGTTTATAATAATTTTGATGAAGATGAAATGCACTCTTTCCTTTTAATTGGCTGATACACTGATGTCAAAATGACAGCAGGTATTTATCAAATATTTTTTTTTATTTTGCTTGGTATCCCCTGAATGATTTGTGATACTTCTTCTCAGATGATTTAACCTGTAAAGAAGGGAGCATTTTATGTCAGCCAGAAATGTGGGTACGTGTGAGGCAGTTATAGAGCTTCGCCAAGCTGGAATGAGAACAGTGGTGAGTGACATGTTCTGTGCCAGCCTTAAGTATTGTTGCACCAGCTCAGGAACTCCCAACTGCTTTCCTGCTTGGGGCATTGTGAGAGCAGCGATGGTTTGGTGGCTGTCACTTGGTGAGATTGTGTTTTAATCACTCGCTTGGCCATGGAGTGAGGAATAACTTAAAAAATTCCTTGTACGCTGGTGGCCGTCCTCATCCATTTCAGTTGTGCCAAGTCACAGGGAATACAAACTTGATAGGATTGTACCATTTCCCTTCTGGCCCTAGATGAAGACTGGCTACTTGTGTTGCGAGCTGCATGGCTCCCACAGCAAATGACAGCATAGGCATGGAAAATTTTCCTTGCATAGTCATGTTTTGCATACGGAGTGCAGGCAGTCTCTGTTTTTACAAGCCTGTTCTGCTGCACCCCATTCCCTGCATGGAGAAGGCATGACTATCAGCAGGGCAGCTTTTGGAGTCATGTGCATTAGGTCAACAACTCTCCAGGGCTTCTATAAACACGGCAGTCTGGGCACATTGCCATTCCTATCTGGACTTCCAGGCAGAGCTTTCTGGCTTCTTACAGGACATTGAGTGTCAGAATGCTGCTGAGTGCTTGTGTAACTCCAGGAACACACTTGAATTAAGCACACACCCACATCCTGCTGTAATTACTTTGAAATCACCTTGCATCTTCCTCCAGTTTCTTCATGTACAACTTTTTTTTTCTAACAGTCAGTGATATGAAGTGAAGAAAGCGAGTGGTTACAGACCAGACCATTAGTGAAGAGCTTGGAGTTGTTGTTCCCTGTCCTAGTGCTGGTACCAATTTCCATGGGATCACTCAGACCCTTAGATCTCCCCCTGAGCAGCACCAGGGAACAATTGTTACTGTTGTTACTGTTATCTTAATTTCCTTTTGGCCCTGACATTTTGAGCCTTAAAAAAAAACCCAACAAAAGAACAAAAAGAAAAAATAAAGAGAAAAAAGAAAAAAAACTTATAAGGAATATTTAGAGTCCAAAGTCAAGGCAAACTTGCTTATGCATGCTGGTGAAAATGAATGTTCATTAAGGATACAGAGCTAGCAAGCATTCAGAGAAGGTTATCAAAGAAAGTGGCTTGAGGAAACCTACCTGCCATGTCTGATGCTGCTTGTGAAACATGGAATGGACCTGTTTGAAGTGTTAGGAAGCATGGAAAAGTGTGGTGTATCTAGGAGGGTCTGCAACCTGACAGTGGCGGATTTGCAGGTACACGGACCAGCAGCTGCCTGCAGATTCCCATCTGGGCAGAAATTGCCACTGAAACTTCCCCATGAAAGGCTGCTCAAGGATTTATGGCTTGGGGAGGTGGGTGGGTGCATGACTGAGAGGTTTTATTAATAATTTAAAGCACCAGAGGGTACTGCAAGAAATCTGGGTAGGGCTAAAGGAAAGAAAGGGCTGTTGGGGGAAATCTCTGACCTGACAAACACTGTCTCTGGCTGCACGTGCATTTAGGGAAGGCTAAATCCTAAATTAACCTGTCACCCTGATATCTGCAAGAACTTCTGCCAAACAGTTTATAGAAAAGTCAGCTCTAAAACGTAAATGTGACGCAGCTACTGGCTGACATCTGGCGCAGTCAGCAAGGGTCATATTTGAAGTGTGTACATGCACTAATTCAAATCCTCAGTTTGACAGCTTGGAACCTATACACTTATGATTGATTTATCTCTAGATCATGAAATTTATGATATAGGGTTTCTTTTCATAATGCCATACCTAAAAGCAGCAGTGATGTACTCTGCAGAGGACTACAAACCACACCTGAAGGCTCTGATTCTGCAGGTGTGCATTTATTTTTATTATGTTTGTAAGAAGAGACAGGCACTTGCATGAGATTATACAATGTGGTATATGTGGCTGTATCCTTTATTACTAACTGCAGATAATTTAGAGTCACACAAAAATATCTTAATAACTCTTTGCAATTGGAGACATTGGTATTTTAAGTTTTAGATAAAAACAGCTGAGGTCTAATTATTTTCTTTTTTCTTATTTTTCGTGTTCATGTGTACTTGCTTAATCCATGTAGCAGGATTCTTTCCAGTTTCTTTTTCTTCATCTTTCTTTCCTTCTGAATGGGGATTTCTATGTTCTTGCAATTTCATACTAAATATACAAAACAACCTCTGAGGATGCAAGCTAATTTAGAGTTAAGAGGGGCAAATTTGCAAGGAGACAATGATGTATTTATTCCTGCTCTTGATGCGTAAAGCCAGACCAGGACCTGCATTTTAAAAAGTGTTCAAACATCTGAAACAAATTTGAGAAGGGCAGCTTTTACGTAATTATACAAAATTAGACAAAATTCTTTGGTCATCTCTGGGTTACTTATCTTTGTAGCTGGAAGTTGCTTCCAATGAATGTTCATCTTAAGAAGATTTCTAGAGAACAAAGAACAAAAATAGCTGATGGTTTAGCACTTAAAATGAAAAGTTTTTTTCAAAATACAATTTCAGATAGAGTAACAAAAGGTTTATTTATGCAGTAATTGAAATCAGTTATGAATGCGCTTGCGTTGCTACTGTAAGCCTTGTATGACAAGGAAGAATATTAATCTGTTTCATATTTTTAAAACTAGGTGGCCCACTGTGATAATGCACTTCCTCTGCCTGAGATCTCTGTGGTCATCTGCTCTAAACCATTATATCAGTTTAGGATTTATTACAGGTCATAAACTCAAGCTATTAGCCCTGGCCTAAGAAGCCGGTCAGAGTTTTTGGTTATTGAATGCTCTTTTAGTTTTCCATCTTTCAACAACAGCCACATTTCTGTGCAATCCGTCTATAAGACTGGGGCTTATACTTCTGAGACATGTGAAATCTGCAGCTGTCAAAATCTTTCTTCCTTGTAGAGTCCCAGTTAGGAAAAAGAATAATGCTGGATTTTCTATCAAAAGCTTGTGTATTTTGCTGCGAAGCGTTAAGTCTGAGTAGCAGGAACATTTTCTTGGCTTACAGCATTTGTAAATCATGCCTATGTAGGCATTCTCTTTTGACTGCAAGACACTCATGTTCTGTGACACTGATTTCACTGGCTGCTTCCTTACTCTGATTATCGATGATCAGAGACTCACAGGAACACCTTAGATACCTGCTCTAAAGCAAACACTTTTCATATGGACTACTGGCTTGTTATGCTTCAAGCTTAGGAATGTCTGCCATGGTCCCTGGGGGTGCCTAGAACCTGGAGCCTTTATGAGATGAAGGAGAGTGTTGAGTTCCCAACATCACTCCTGGGATACCCCGTTGTTAGCTGAGTTTTTGGCATGGAAATGTAATCTTGTGTCTCTGCATACATGTTTGGACCCTCCCTGCACATGGTGGTCATAGGCGTGTGATGAACTGCAGTTCCATGTAGTAAACTGCACTGACTGCAGCTACATGTTTTTTCAACTGGGACTATGCCATATGCTGTTGCTTTGTGAAAGCAAATTTTCCACTCTGCGGTGAGACAGATGACGACAGAATTACAGTATTTGTTTTCCTTTGATGTAGAATACTAATTTCACATTGAGTAAGCATACAGTCCTAAGTACTTAAAATATAAATATGCTATTTGCAGGCATAAACCCCTCTGGAACACAAAGCATCATTTACAGATCACTGGCTTAACTTTGTGACCAAGTGACATTTGCCCAAAAGTTTTTCTGTTCACTAAGCACTATGATCTGCGGCCAAATACCTTTATTTCTTATATGTGAACATTTGAAGAGTGATGAAAATTTCAGCTAGTGCTGAAGTGATGTTCCTTTATGCTCCATATTTGCATATGCGTTGCTGGTACTCTGTGAGCAAAAGGCATGAAGAAATAGGGTGAGAGTGTTCTTTTCAGAGTGGGGTCCGTTAGCAGATTGTCAAGGCCAGCTGGTGCAGCGCTCTCTGTACCCATCTTGGAGCTCACTTGCAGGAGCAGCACACTCTAGAGAATAAACAAGCTCAAATCAAAATCAGGTTTTACTCATATTCACAACCTGCAGTGAGGTTTCATTCTCTACAATTGTATTTTTCCTAAGTGGCAAAGCGTTTCCTATGGTCACATGCTGCGGAGGGGGAAGGAGGTAGGTTGCCCCTCCTTTGGCACTGTTGGTAGATAGGTGCGTGGCAAGGCAGCTTCTGGGACATCCTGTTAGTCTCAAATACAACACTGGCACAATGCCTGGACAAATTTTAATAGCCCCACTCCAAAAGAAAAGCTATTGTCACAATAAAGTGTGGGTGTTTTGATCAGCACTTGTAGAATTTTGAGCGCAAACTCCATTCTCGGAAAGTGAGGCAACATGTATCTTTTCTGCAAACTATTATGTCTAGTTCTAGACAGTTAGGAGTGTTTGCACTTAAAATGCAAACAGAAAGTCATGTCTTGTTGCTCTGTTCATTACGTAAAAACACATCAGATAGGTTTTGTTGAATGTAACCTCTGAAGCCAGGTAATAAATACATAGCAAAGTTATGGAAGTGCCAACACGCTTCTACAGTAGCATTAAACTGACACTGTCAAAAAATAACAGCTCTCTAAAATGACATGCATCCTGATGTGAAGGATTTAGGATTGTTGTAGTAACAGAAAATAATCCATCAATTTGGATGCAAGATCTTTTGTCTTGGAGAATATGTAGTTAGAGTTAAGCACTGAGACTTTAGCACTATCACTGTCAAAGAGAAAGGTGAGGCTGCCTGTGATATGAAGGGGTGTTTTTCAGGATTATTTCAAAGGAATCAACTTATCCAGCAATGAAATACAGTTCTTTTGAGGACAAAAGATAATGACCATGACCACTAAAAGGAACATGACATAGATGCCTCACACAGCAGACACATACTCTACTTCAAAAAGAAAACTAGCACCTGTGATTCCTTACAGATGTGCCATATTCTGCTTACCTCATTAGTTGTCATATCAGGAAGATATCTTTCCAGGGTCAGGGTCTAGAGTATGAAATGAAGAAGTTTTCTGCATTTAGTGACTGCAGGGAGAATATCAGTCAGATGACAGGTTAGTTTCCAAACTGCCATCTGGCCATGTAACTGAAGTCAATTAACTTATTTTGTCTGGAGAAGAAAAAAAGCACTACAGAAATCTTTAAAGGTAGTTTTCATTCATTAATTGTCTAAATTCCCCTTGCTGCTGTGCAACTCCAGATGGTAGTGCTGAGGAAAATCTTGCCACGTGTTACCTGTATGCCATGACCAGCCTGGCTGGTGCCTTCCAGGGAAAAGCTACATCTTTTCACCTTTTCTGAGGTTCACCAGCAGAGTTTCTGAGGTGTGGGACATTCACTTTCCATTCAGTTCCCAGGAATGCTCAACAACCCATCTTCTGCGAATAGCCAGCGCTGTATCTGGCCCTTCTAGAAATGCAATTTTCTGCCCTTCTGAGAGGGTACTGGCAAACCATTGCTTTGGTGTTCAGAGAAAGAGGGCAGCCATTTAGACAAACTGACATATTGATATTTTGCTTAGCCTGACAATTTTTCTGTAGTCGAGGATACAGAGACATAGCTACAATCGAAGCTGCCTTTGTTGATGATTATTCAGGAAATGAACACTTGAAAATTAAATATTTATAACATAAAGTCAGAAAATAGTTATCTAATACCAATTTATGGTACGTGAGTAATTATAAATAGGTCCACTTGTAGATCTGAACAAGGTGACAAAAACATTTATTTCTGTTTGATTTTAGAGTAATCTTGTACAACTCACCTGCTGTTGGTGATTACATTGATTTTTCTCATGAGGTCCACTGGGATATTGGGATGTTCAAGATAGATGGTAAGTTTTAACACACGTGCAGACCAGTACAAATAAAAAATAGAAATAGCAGGCTTTTTTTTTTTTTTTTAATTTTTAAATATGAAAATACTCAAACTGGAACAATTTGACATTTTCTCATTGTTAGCCAAACCCTCACCACTTTTTATGCTAAAGAAAAATGACCATACATATATATTGCTTGAAGTCTTACCATAGCTCGATGTCTTTGAAGGCAGAGATATTTGTCTCAGTCTTGGTGTGAAAAATAGCCAAAGCTGAGTCAGCAGGTATGTATAAGGAACTAAAATGTTATCAGGCTAATTTAGCTATCTCGGACTACTACGTTTTTGGAACTACCCTGAAGTTAGCAGGGACGTTTTTTGCATGGTTAGATGTTGAAACGCATTTATGGGGTATGGGTTGCAGGGTGAGTGGGGGATGATGTGGGAGGAATAAGAACAATTTCAATTAAGTATAATGGGGTATAGATTATAGCATCCTTAAATATATTGTATGCCTGAGGACTTCTTAATGTGAAAGACAGAAAAAGCAACTGAAGAGACAACTCTTTGAGATGTGATTGCAATCAAGAGGAAGGAACTGTTGGAGAACAGGAACGTGCCATCATTTTGGGTGAGAATGATCAGCAAAGATCTGACTTATGGGGAGGGAGAATAAGATGGCAGAACCAATAGGCTTGTAGAAACCTAGACAACAGTGAGCTTGGAAGGTATACAGAAAAGATCCCACAGGAGATGCATTTAAAAGGGATAAGAGAGATATTCAGGAGAACTTACAGTCCTGCAAGGGGAATACACTGAAGTTTCTGGTTCAGCTTATGCCACTGTAAGACGTTGAAAAGTGTGGGAAGTATGTCACCTAAATAAAACGAGAGAGGGTGGTGCAAACTTGTTCAGGCTACTAAGAATGTGTATGATAGAGAGGTAGGAAAAGGTAGGCATGAATTAAAGACAGTCAAGCTGTAGACTGAGGTAGGAGAGAGTACTTCTGTGAGGGCAGTGCTAGTAATAGGCAGAATGAGAGAAACTCATCTGTCACTGGCTGGGAAGAAAACGCTAAATGGTGTTGAGAAAGCTGAAATGTTTGATGTTTGTTATGGTTCAGTTTTTACCAGAAAGACGAGATGATCCAGCAGTAGAGGAGAGTCAAGGACAGACTGAAATGCAGACTATTTATCTAAGGCAGAGGTCCATTTTGTCTGGACCTGACCTGAGCCTGGAGCATTAGCTGAGGTCAGCAAAGCAATGTCACCTTCGGGAATGTCTGTCCTCACCCCAGGAAGGCAAGTGACTGTAATAGGTAACAACAGTGCATAGCTTTAAAAAGGATAAAGAGGAGGAGACTGGCATTATTGTCTCTGACTATATAGTTTCAGTTCCCAGAAAAGTACTAGAACAAATATTCACATTGTTTGCACAGTATTCAATATTTCTTTGAATTGCTTGTAAAGTGGAGTAAAGAGTATGCCGGATATGTTCATCTGGCATTTCTCCAAGAAAAGCCAGGGTTGTACCACAGGACAGGATGAGCTCTTAACATGATCATGGTAAACTGGATACAGATTTGAAAAGTAAGATACAATTCAGTATGTGGCCAGTGGGGATATGCGAGTAGTCACATGGAATAAATCTAGGGTGGGCAAAGCCAAATATAAAAATAATTCTGTGGGAAAGGTCCTAGCAATTATAGTAGATCACACACTGAAGATGAGTCAGCAATACCATTATTTGCAGTGCCATTCTCTTGCAAAATGTAAAAGTCACACAGAGATATGCCCATGGCAGGGGGGTTGGAACTAGATGATCTTTAAGGTCCCTTCCAACCCAAGCTATTCTATGATTCTATGATTCTATGATTCTATGATTCTATGATATCTGACAGGGTCTGCCATCCCGTCAGACAAATGTGTTCAATCTGCAACTGTGGCACTGTGTCCTGATTTGGACACTGGACTTACAGAAATAGATAACTATCTATTTAAAATCCAAAGTAAAACAATGAAAAGGATCAGAGGTCTAGAAAATGTTACCTTTGAGGACAAATTTAAAGAAGTGGAGTGATTTAGTCAAGAGGGAAAAAAAGGCTAGAGGGACATCTGATAATGATCCTCAAGCATATAGAAGGTACCTCCAGAAAAGAAGGAATGAATCTGTTCTTCAGGCCTAATTTAGCTAGAAAATAAGATAAAATTGTAACATATATTTGAAAGCAGCATGTACTAGGGGAGTCCTGTTACTAAGAAGGTCATACTACCAATATAAGACAGCTGAGCATAACATCTTGAGAGGGCTGAGACATCGCTCAGGGTATTTAAGAATGGTACAGGTATCTTTACCCCTGGTAGAAGAGAAGAGATTGTCTGCAGGATACCCTAGCATAGAATAAACATGTTTGAAACAAATGAAACAAAATTATGTACTGGAGATGCAATTGACAGCTGTGGATTCACAGATCAATATACAGACTTTGTGCATTATTGATGGCTCCCTCTCACGGGCAACCTTTTTTTTGACATCCTTTGCAGTCCTTTTGCCTATGCTAAGATTTTTCCTACCCTATGGCTCCTAAGAAAAATAAAACAGACAGAAGCTTACCTAGAAGCCTTTTATTATCTTTTTAATGGTCCTTCCTTTCTCTTTTTGATAACTATTTGTATGCCACACGAGTGCACTCTGCATTCTCATCAGTGATTTGCCTGATGTTCCCTGCTGACTACAGGGTACAGTGGAACAGTCTACTGCTTTATATTTACCTGTAGCAAGACATGATAATATGTATGGTTGGGTGTGTGCTGAGAGGTGTGAATAGTCCTCATTAATATGTTTGCACGTAATCTCATCTTAAGATGAAATAGAAATTTCACCGTAGCTGTAGACACAGCTATTAATATTTATGTAGTCACGTTGTACCTCAGTATGAGCAGACAGTACACTTCAAAATGGTGACAAATTCATTCTAAAGCATTTGAAGAGTTGATGTAGTTCTATTGCAAGTCATCAAAACACTCCAAAATTCTGGAGTTTGCAGGCCTAATGATTAAAAGCCCTAGATAAAAGCAGAGGTCAATCTTTCGTAAGCTATCAAAGCATTACTTCTGAAACTAGACCAGTTGTGTATCCTTTCTGATTCATACAGTTTTGGCTGTTATACTCATGAAGACTTTCACTAGGTTTAGACAGCTGGATACATATATTTTTTTTTCTTTATTAGTGGACAAAATCTTGAGATTGATTCAGCCTATTTTGCAAGATGTGCTACACCTGCAATGGTTTCCCCCACCTCCAGCTCTTTCCAAGGAGCCAAGAGATCGAGTTTATTTATGTTGAATTTAAATCTCAACTAGTCTCTGCATGCAAAGCAAATGAGTTTCCACCTGTTTCAAGTCTTACACTTTTCCTGCATCTCTATCTTTTCTTAGGAAAAATATGGAAAAGGCTCTGTTACCCAATAAGAAACTGCAGGTGTTTTCTCCCTGACTTTTACCCTCATTAGGACTTGTCCTTCTTTGTGAGCAGCTATGAGGCTGATTTTGCCTACACTGCATCATGCATTATGCAGTCCTCAGTTCAGCTGACAACTAGGGTAAGGTCACTAGCAGAGTCCCAGTATGCTTGCTTAGAGGAAATGTTTGCTGTGCTAATACTCTTCCAAGCAGCTGCAGAATTAATTAGAAAATTTGCAAGGGAATTGTTACTTCCAGTATAAAGAATAACTCATTAGACCTATGAAGACTCTTGTCAAGTAAAGTTGTCCTAAAGGTGCATTTTCAGTCAACTGAAAAAATGGATTTAATGTTTTGAAAATGGCTATGTTTTTATTTACAAGCCATCACACACCATGCAATCATATGGATGCTTGGAGTAGACGTGGCTTAGCGTGTGTGTAAAGTTTCTGTTTTTATCTTGAGCATAGTAATGATATATATATTAGCTAAGTAAAAGAATTTATCTTAGGTGCAATTGCAGCATGACATGCAGTAAACAGAGAATTTGATCTAAGTTGTTAATTGTAAAATCTAACAATTGGTCAAAGCCTGTGAATTTTATGAGTGCAATTAATTTCTTTGAAATTCAGCCTTGATGTTGTGAGTAAAATGAGCGATATTTGTTCTAAGACACCTAGATCTTTTGGTCTTGAGATAAGTTTAAAACAAGCAGCAAGTTTGCCCTTCCTGATTTTAACTTATTATCAAGTCTAGTTCAAAGTCCAGTGATGGAAAGAGGTTCATTTATGGTATTGGCTTGTGGCTTAAAACTGAAAAAAAAGGGTGCGATTACAAGAATATGCATGCTCTTAAAGAGAATTAATCTATACTGCAAGGACTTTTCATGAAATACTTTTCTTTCTTAGTCTAGGGAAAGCCCTAGCCTCATCTACTTCCCATTCTAAGTCATTCTTGTTCAGTTCTAAATCGACTGTGAAAGGAGTCAGTTGAGCAGCATCATGGGAGCTGCAGCAGTGGGCTTAATCCTAAACCACTCATATCTCCAGCCTCCCCTCAGATGAGTTTAAACTGAAAAAGGAAAGACTAAAAGCCAAAGAATATGCAAATAGGACTGGAAGTTAGTAGTTATTATCACAATGCAATCATGTAGCCTGGCTTGTGCAAGAGAGTTGTCCTGGTAGATTTTAAGTTAGCCTCAAAAGATCCTTATGGGTTACTGAAACTGTAAATCTGCTTTTTTTCTCTTTAGCTCTGCTTAATATTTTCTTTGGTCATTCTTCTGATCTGTTACATCATGTGGGTGATGTAATTGGAATTGCATCAAGATCACATGAGTCTTGAGATGTAACGGCAGCACACCGTGAGCGGCACTGGCCTGAGTCATGCTGTGCAGTATCTTCTGCACGGGGATGGCAGAGCTAAGCATCAGCCCTAAGCCTGGCCCTTCTGGAGCTCTGAGTCATCCTCCCTGAACATCATCAAGTTCAAGCAGATTATTCCCAACAGCTGAGCTGTCATGGCTGGGAAACTCAAAGTGTCTTACGAATCATCTGAACTTAATCCACTCAAAAGCTACTTCCACCCTATCATCACCCCACCCTCCCCTCCCAGACTCTTTCCCCACCCCTGCCTCCCTCCTTCCTAGCTGTGGGACTGTGAAAGCTCCGATGGTATGGTGGAACCCCAGGCTGCCATGGTTAATCTTGTTTTCCTTTTAAGTTTGCATGATAGTTCTTGTAGGAGTTTAGGGAAGTACGGGGAGAGAATTGAGAACCTGAAGGACTTCAGGCCGTAAAAGGAATAGCCTGAACGCAGGATGAAAGGAGCAATAGAAACATATGCCCTGAGAGAGATTTTTAAAGGGGAAAAAATAAGTGTGAAATCCTCAGATAGAAAGAAAATCACAGTTCCCTAATTTATTTCAGAAATTGTCCAGTGGAATATAACTGGACAATTCAAAGAATCCTCTGAAGTATATTATCTTTGTTTTTAACTACATGAACAACAGTTTCCCATTTCATAGTGCCGAGGGGAAACATAACCACTTTACACACAATGTCAAATGCACATTTACTAAGGCTGTTGGCTCTGTCCCAATTAACACTGGCAGGTGGACAAGGAGATGGTTGCCATGGCAAGTTTATGCAGCTCCCTTACTGGGGCTGGGTCAATCCCAAACAGTAAGGCTCAGTCTCCTTGCAAAGAGCTTCCAACATAAGTTTCAGCTATGACAGCTGCAGATAAATCATAGTACGAGGATGGAGGATGCAAGTTTCAGTGGTATATTCATAGACATCATTCACCTGGGCAAGATTAAGATAATCATAGATAAAATGATAGATAAATTTTAAATAACGTTTGTAAATAGGGAAAGACTACGTACTTTTGAAGCCGCTAGTATCTTGCCAAGCTAGAGAATGGAGAGCCAAGTCTGGTGAACTTGAAAAAGAGAACTGCTGATTTTTTTCACTTTTTTTTCTAGGAAAACGAAATTGCTTTCAAAGACAGATTTGTTCTGAAGATGCGCATGGTTAAAATGTTCATTTTTTTTTTTTTAAAGCTACGAACCTTTAAAAGCATATGGTTTTTATATTTTATAAATGACATATTTTGAATCTTTTAAGATATAATTTAAAAGTGAGAACCGTCAAAATAAAACAAGTTTTATGAATTAAAAAAATAAGATATTTTTTAATTGCTCTATTTTGGAGCATTTTCCACACCCTCAATTAATGGACTTTTCAAGATTTTAACTTCTGTTTCTGGTCCTGGCTAGACCATTTCTTGATGTGTCAAAATCTTAAGACTGTTGGAAAGCAGTGGTGCTACTGGAAATTTAGTGGTTAGTGACTTAAATAGTAAGTAGAACATCAAATCCTGCAAGAGGGAATAGAAGAGTTATGCAATGCAACATTTTAGATCTCAGTGAGGAAAAGGAAACCCAAAGGGAGAAACCAGCGATTCAAAGATGAAGGAGAAAATATTCTATCAGTTTAGATTTGGATGGACTGGAGAGAAATTTTGGGTGTGAAAAGCACAAACTGGAGATGACATGTCTTAAATAAGACGGACAACAATGAGGATTTTAGCTGAGGTTTTCTGGAATCATCAAAAAATTTACCTTGTTGTAAGCCAAATACTACATGCTTGATACTGAAGAACAAGTTCTCCTATAAGCAAGTTACTATCAGACTACAGGTTACGGAAACTCTTGCATATCCTTCTAAAGTTCCTGCTAATAGCTGCCACCAAAAGAAGAAACTGGAATGGACCTTTCTTCTCTTGCAGGGCAAGCATTGCATATAAGGGATAGAGAAAATAGATAAACTAAAGCAAATTCCACCCTCAACGCTGCCTTTGAAACAGAATAATTAGTTTAGCAGCACAAAGAACAAGCATTATAGAGATAATTCAGCCCTTCGATATGGGCCTCCTGCAAGAGCAGCAGTACACCTTCTGCCTTTGTGTGGTCTCTAGCTGTTTGCTGCCTCACTGCATTGACTTTTTGTGATCAGTCCATTAATCACTGCATATGGTCTATGATACTCACATCAGCTTCAGAAGAAGCACAGCTTTTTCCAGGAGGTACTTCGGAAGGGGCTCACATTTCACACGAGGTGTCCTGGTGCCAATATTCTCTGGGGTGGAATGACATCAAACAAATGAGGGATTTCTTTGGAGTGTATCCTGGAAACTTGAGGAGTTCTTGATGCCATCTGACATCCCATTTGCCTCGAAGTTAACATTTTTATGACATCTTGCCTGGCTGTACCTTTATACAATTATAAGCCGTGGATTTTAAGCTGTCTGAAGGAGATTAAAGTGTGTTCCAATCAGCTGCCGCAGTCTGATGTTCGGCATATGGGTAATGGATAGGGTTACCAGTTTGGAAATGTGTGGAAAATTAGTAATTACCTTTTATGAATAACAATGTAAAGAGATTGGTGCAATTTGTTGGAAAACTAGGAGACAATCACTGTGTTCTGGCAGCCATGAAATTTTTTTCCCAAGGAACACTTGCTTCGTGTTTTCAACTTTGGTTTCCTGTGCACATACCAGGCATAAAAGTTCCTATTGTTACCAGCATCAGGGGAAAAAACCCCACCAGAACAAAGCTGCTGTAGATGCGTAAGGCTAGAACTTCACTTTGCACAACTGATGAACCATCTCTCAAACCAGCAGCCTGTCACTCCCTTGTAGGAAATGAAGGTCTGCCACATGGGCCAGAAATATTCCTGCTTTCAGAAAGTTTTTGTGGTCAATGTATGTATGCCAGTATTCTAAAATACAAGTATGGCTCTCTCTTAGCTCATATTGTAACATCTCCAGCACTCCTTACCCAAAGTTATTCCTGGTGCAACAATTACACCTGGAGGGTCTGGTGCTACTTTCCAGTAGACCCTTCATCTGTGCTGATGATTTCTAGGGGTGGCAGAACTCTGAATGTTTTGGAAAGCAGCACTGCCCTCCTCAAGTTGAGCCTGTGGGGTAATCACCACAGCTGGGGAGCTGTGACTGCCAGGTGAGCTGACGCAAGAACCTGGCGCACCAAGCAGAATGCTGCCTCCTGGTCTGGCGAGAGCACAACCCTTCTCAGATATTGTCTTACAATTGCTGTTGGTGTCTTCCAAAGGGTTCATAATTCTGGTTCAGAAAACCACTATTCCACTCCAAAACTGGGTCAGCAACTGGAAGAAATAAGAGCAAACTGAAAATATTTGGGTTTCAGAAGGGTGATTTCTATTTAGGCTGTAAGCAGTCTATTGTGCAAAGGCTTAGAAGAATTATCTACGCCTGTCGAGTAGCACAAGCAGGTCATAATTTGCAGCATGTTTAAGCTTTGCAAGTGACTGAGCGTTCTGTGACACAGTTAGGGAAAACATGATCTCTGGTAACTAGTGGTAGTTCAGCACTTTGATATGAGCAATATTTCTCTTTCCGTAATAAAAAACATGTTGGGATTTACATCTCTTTCGAGGCTTCTCTTCCCACTCTGTTTCAAAAGTATTGTTTGAAGGTAATTGCCCACACACTGTCTGGAGAAGTTATAATGTTTTATTATCTTACAAGAGAGGAAGGAGATAAAAATAGGCCTGATGTCTATTAGAAGCCCATCTAAACCAGAGCTTTTTTCCTGTGTACCTCTCCAAGATGTATCCTGTGTTATAATCATGATATTTTCACTTGACACTTCTTTGTGACCTCTTCATTTGCAGGTGGGTTTGAAGCAAAGCCTTGCATCTGGGCATATTTGACATTTAGGAAATTCAAACTTAATCGACTTGAACAAAACCATAAAACTGGAGCAGCTGAAGCAATACTCCTGATCTGAGCTTCCTCCTTCTCAAAGATATTGGAAAGCTAACAAAGAAATTGCACAAAATGAAAGGAAGCAGAAGACTGCCTCATTGGAAGAGAATGAGCAGTGAGATCTAAAGAAGAATTTAGCCTATACAGGTCTACATTTGTGATGATGCCCCATGTGCTCTGCAGATATATGTTACAGTTCACGGCCCATAGGTGAGCCCACGTTACACATGTAAGAGGGAAAAACATCCCTGCTGAAAGCACAGCATCCTGGAGGCTCACTCCATCCAGGGCTGCTAGCTGCCATTGCACTGCTGGGCTCAGGCTCCTGGGCAGACTGGTGAGATCTGGCAGTCTGCAGCCCAGAGCTGAAATCCTTGGGCACACAGAAATCCTGATGGTTCTCAGAAGTGAAAAGCAGATATCAATTCCAGGGTTGTGGCATTTTGCTTCAGCAGTTACCAATGTTTTATCTTAGGCACTGATTAAAATATTTTTTTGTATTTTGAAATAATTACACCACATTGCATTGAATGAAGAGAGGGAAAAAGCAATTGGATTAATTCTCAATAAACATTGTTGAAACAGACTCAACATGAATAGAGGCTGTGTTTTCTTTTGAACAGTTTCACAATTAGATTAAGATGAACTTAGGTAATGAGGTTGTTGCTTTTATTCTTGGAGTGCACAAAATCTTTCTTTTATTAACATTTTAAAAATAGAAAGTGACATCAAACTATCACATTAGGTGTGATGGTACTCACTCTGGAATTTGGCCATTTACTTCAATGGGAACAATTCCTTTAATGAAAGTAGAGATTTTAGAATAAGTACTTAATAAAAATACTAAGTACTTACATTTAGAATAAGTACTAAAAAAAAAATTCTGAAATATTAACTATTATAACTGTTATATGGTCAAGACTGAGAGGCCCAGAAAAGGCCAGTGGAGCATGGAAAGGAAACAAAAAGATCTGAAGTACAAGTGAACAAATGAAAAGGAAGAGTCTGTTAAAACACAGGGGGACTGAAATTTCCATCCTAAGACAAATGGACACATAACACTTTGAAATTATTTTTGTCACTCCCTATATCTGAGAAGCCGATTTTTAAGCCAAACCTCTCTGCAAACTATTTATACCAGTTTGTGATATTGTTGCCTTTGATTCTCACTTCAACTGACAGGTAATTCTGGTAAGCTTCCTATAAAATGTATGTGAAAGGGAAACAAGTGCTGTGGTTGCTGCTGCTGCAAAATTCCCCTGACATTTATTAACTCTGCAGGCTATATTACCAAGGCCTTTCATTCATTACTATCTGAATTAATTCAATAGTGGTTAAGGGTTATGCATTAGACCTTTCCCATATTGCCAATCTCTGCTGTACAACAGCGGCTGCTGTACAGTAGTTAGACTCCTACCAGTTTGAATAAGGGCCGTCTGGTAAGACAGGGAAGTATGTTAGAAACACAGTGCTTCAGATTTTGTTTCTGTTAAAGTGACTGCTTGAGGAAGCGGTATTAATCTTTGCAGGTGCTGCCTGAACTCCAGAAAAGAAAGCTGTTGCAAGAAGCTTACTTCTCACATACCCTACTCATGGTTTCAGCCCAGGGAGCACACGGGGCACTACAATTTTCACTCAGGTACCTGTGCAGCACGTTTTGCTCTATGCGATCCATTGTGTTAATTTATGCTATAACCACAAGTGAGAGGAGAATCTATGATGTACAAAAACTGCCATCTCTCTCCTGAGTGTCTGAGACTGGATGTGTAGTAACATTCGCAGTCCAGACATCATTTGGCTTGCGATGCAGTAGCTGCAGCTGCATGAACTGATCCTTGGCACCTGAAGGGCTAGGCAGCCGCACTAGTGGAGGATAGTCCCAGGTTCACGAGATTTTTTTCTCTTCTGTAAAAATTATGATTAGTACACTAGTGTATGGGAATCCATAAGGAAAACAGGAGATCATAAAGTCTACTTAACTCCCCTTTTCAGACAGAATGAATCTGCATGGATTCATTGACTTCACTGGAGCTGTTCATTCCTCTGCAACAGCTGAAGGAAGCCACGTGGTTGTACAAATCATCTGCAGTGTAACTAAAAATGAAAAATAAACCCTCACAAGGTCTGGATGCAAGAGCCAAACAGTGTTTGCAGTGCAGCTCATTTCCATTTTTATGGCACCAAGCAGCTCCTCAGCATTCAGATGCCACAACTCAATTCCCTCTGCTTCCTGAATGAAGTCAAAACTCTCCTTTCAGATCAGCAAGGTGTTGTTCAGTTTGGAGGTTGTCCTGTATATACCATCTGCCCACAGAGAAGAAGGAAATCTTGCATGTGAAAATCCACAGGATCATTGGGGTCTCATCGGATGCTGACACATCCACAAAATGCCACTGACCTTGAATTTATCCATAGGTCCCTTTCCTGGGTGTGGACATTGGGAAAAATCAGCTAATCAAGAGTTAAGAGTACAAGAGTTGAAGTGAAAAGATGCAAATGCAGAAAAGACATTTGGTAACTCTAACGGCCTTTTAAACTCAGATAAGTCAACACAAGATTTGTCCTTGAGTGTTTGTTTCATGCCTGAATGGGCATCCTGGGGACTGGAGGGGCTGTGTGTGGGGCATGCAGACTCTCATTAGTGGGAGTTGGGATAAGGAGGGAGTGGTGTGGGTGTGTTGAAGGGAAAAAGTCAGCTGTACCTGGATGCACGCCCCTGTCTTGGACTCTGCCAAAGTACAGGATACCTTCTGATTACTTCATGAGGAAAGTAACTTCTGCTTCTTAGCTAGTATTTTTTGTCTTTTCAGCTGTATTCCTTTTCTTTCACTTGTGACTCATGTTTTTTTTCTCTCCTGTGACAGGATTCTGTGAATCTCACATAACAAATCAATGTAGTTTTTGTTCTCTATGTAAAATTCTTTCAACTGCTGTTTTGTGCACTAGCTAATGAAAATCTTCCCCTTCAGTTCCTAGTAACTGTGATAGTTCTTGATGTTCACAGTGTTTGCCTAGGTAGTTTTTGAGAACAGGGTATTGCTGTGCGGTAAAGTGAATAGGAATTCATGGAAAGATTTTACAGCCCTTAATGGCCGGGCTGACTCAACAGTCAATGTCTGCAAATATTTCCTTGCATTTAATAATTTCTTAAATCAATCTGTTACCAAGATCCTGCTTCTTGTTCGGTTAGGTACGCAAAAGCATGTTGTTAAACTTTTGCTAATAATAATACTATATGCCTGTAGTAATGGGAGTAGAAGTAACTGTTACTGAAGTTTAAGAAAAACATAAATAGTATGAATTATGAAATGGATAGATCTTATATTTAATTATATTTTTTCTTTGCTCTGCTTAGATAATACTTTCTTGTAGGATTGAAAAGACTCTTGTAATAAAAGAGATAAAAGTCCCAGACTGCATTTCTGCATTTACATACTTCTGTATTTGTTGTGACTGCAAGTACTTCTCCAAGGTTCCTTTTTGCTGGCATTTGAGAAGAAATATTTTTTAAATACCACAGCATAGCTTACAAAAAAGGCACTAACTTCAAGCTGGTGATCTTATTTGCTTACCTGCACTCTTAATATTTCTTGTTAAATAAAAAAAATCTTCCTGCAATTTTGAGAGATGAAGACTAGAAATTTTTCACTCTACAGTATTAAGAGAGACATTGCCTGTGCTGAGCACACATAAGTTTTAAAGGGACAAGCAGTGATTACATAAACCTAGTCATTCTTTGCCACAATTGAACTGAAGGCTTGAACCAAAACCCACTATTTGGTCCTTTCATACAACTTTTGCAGCAGCAATTGTGCTTAGTCAGCTAGGTTTCAAAAAAAACCCCAGGATTGCATCTGTCTATTCTCAAAGCAGAAGGGGCTAGATCTTCTCAAGAGCCATTTCCTCCTTTTATTTTAGTCAAATTTTACATTATGTTCTGGTTGAAAGAAATATTCTATCTTCTTTATAGAAGTTAATGAATTTGGGCAAAGCTTCATTTCACTCTGGCAGTTACATAAAAAAAACAAATCCAAAAGATTATTCCAAGGACTTGCTGGTGACACCAGAAACCCTGATTTATCCCTGTATTTGAGATGACAGTTGAGCACTCACTGATAAAGACATAAATATAAATATAGCCATAAAATTGCATGACCTGTGTGTAGTGTCTGCAGAGTATTGAAAAATCACCAAGAAGTGACCTAACCGTACAAATGTCTACTCTAAATTATCTTTTAAGTCTAGACTGCTCTTAGTATGTGATACGTACATTTTGGGCGTAAATCATGACAGTGCTGAAATGGGAAAAATTATAAAGGGGACCGCATAATTTACTAGCTATTTTCTTACCTGAAGCAACCTCCGTAGCTTTTCCTGCACAGAAAATGCTGATGGACACTCATGGGCAACCCCAGCAGGGAGTCTCTGCTGACTATGGGACTACTTCAAATCATCACTAAGTTGGCATGAGCTCCTGAAATTCTGTACTTGGTATGACTAAAGTGCATCTTTCATTCATTCAGGAGTGCTATATAGATATCCTTGCTTGATGGGATAGCATTTCTAGGAGAACAGCATTCTGAAGGGAAGCAGTGGGAATGTACCAGCAGGACTGGCAGGGAGCAATGAGACAGAAAGCTCGGAATGACTGGTGTTACAATCCGTTTGTACTGGTTTGCAATAGCAATGTATGTAATTACCTCTCATCTCAAGCTCTTTTGGTTCTAATACCTTTCGTAAGAGGTCTGAGAAAACTAGAGGCTCTGGTGTTAATTTTACAAAGGCTGTTCTTAGAAGCTAATAGAACTGGGAAAGGCTGATGGCTTTGTTGAACACTGCACCAGGATGCAGAGATTGTTGCGTAGATACCAATACGGAGAAGCGGTGTGGTGTGTTGAAAGTAAGTGTGCAAATGATTAGTGGAAATGTTGTATGTGGAGCTTTTTGTCCTCATTTAATAAATGCTGCCAGGTAACCTAGGGGTAAAGTCTATGCTAACTGAGATGGGTAATTTTGCACAGTCTACCTAAACCTGCCTTTACACTGCCTGGAAACATCTCTGCTGGGCAGATAGCAGGATTTTTTAAACAGGTTATACATCCAACTCATTTCTCAGGCTCAAAATTCTGCTAGGAAGTGAGGAAACACATATGGTTGAAGGAAAATAATCTGTAGTACCTGAACTAATAAAAATAGGACCAAAGGACTACAGCTGTGGAGGAAATTGTTTTGAGATATCTTCAAAATTTAAAGTTTCAGATCAGAAAGGAAAGAGGTGGAAATGAATCCAACCTTGTACAAAGCCCTAGGTCTTGATCACTTTTTAGCTAACCTGCATGAAAACATGCAGTCCTTCAGCAAGCCAGAGATCTCCAGGACACGGGACATTTCAAGCAGTTTACAGTCCTTTCACCATGACAGTCTTCTGTGTAAAAGCGGTTGTCTGAAATCTTTCTTTTGTTTTATGAATTGGTAGGAGGCCTCAAGCTCTTCTGGGTGAGCTTGTTTAGTTGTTTCTAGAACTTGTTTAGCTCTAGAAAGCCACAGATCCAGAAGCTATTGCATTCATCTAGAGGATTATTTATCTTCTTCTGCTCTAATACAAATTTACTTTCCATTTAAAACCACTGTATCACTTCTAGACCCCTAGAAAAAACTCCTTTCTTTGAGAAATGAAACACTTTCTAATGGATTCCCACAGAGTCCTGCATAGGTCTCTTTTAGTATACCTTTACCTCATTTCTCTATCCAATATCCATTTCATAACAAATGAGTCTTACTGTTGTTCAATGTGTTCCATGTTGTGGGACGAAAAAGCTCATTATGAAATTCTTGACCCAAAAGTTTGTGCACCCACATTGTGATGTACCACATCATTTTCTCCTGGTCCTATACAGATATTTTATGGTTTAACTATTACAGCGTCCTGTTGGAAAAGGCAAATAACATTTGAAGTAACTCCACCTGAGGCACTGAATTTTTACAGTTAAAAATGACTCCATCAACTAAACACAGGATCTAAGAGGAAGATGCATGAGTACATCTATTTAAATACATACTCTTGCTGTTTTCCTGTAGCAAATTCAAAGATGTCTTTTTTTTTGCCTAGTAGGTGAAAGACAGCCATTTAGCAGTTTCATAACTGCTTTGGCTGTTTTGGCTGTTGCTATAAATGTTACTCGATAAGTCACATTTGTACAAGACTCCTCATATATTGAGATAATTTCTTCCTCGTTCTCTTTTCCCCCAGAGGGAAACTGTGGCCTTTTACTATTTATTTTTCCCAGAAAAGTATGAGGCATGACTTGCTTTGAAACACCTTCCTGTATCAGTGTTCACAGAGATCATGCTGCTTTTTGTTGCTCTTCAGCGTCTTTGGTTTCTTTTTTGATATTGAATCTGTTCAAATTTTGCACAAATCATGTACTCTAAATTGGGTGAAGAAGGTAAAGGAAAACTAAATAGTTCTGTTGCCTTCCATTACAGGATCTTTGCCTGAAATATAGGCTATCGTTAACAATAGTTAAGTAAAAACAGTGCTAATGCTCCATAGGAGTAGCAAGCTTTGCAAGTCAGCAGCTGGATGACTGAAGAGCTTAAACCAAAACTACAAAGTTTATGGCTTCTTGATTTTTAAAGTCTCCTCTTGGAGAGCTAAGATAAATAAAAGTAGGGAAAGAGAATTGCTCCCACCTTTATTTGTTTCCTCAGCCAGGATGGTATCTGCTGGCTGGGTTTATGTCCCTGGCAGTATCTTGGTACTTATCACATATGCAGAGTCTAATTATTTGTAACACTTTTTCACACTCTGTTGTGCATGGGCAAGTTCTCTCTCTCTGTCTCATGAATAAGGCAGACTTTCTGGATGCTGCCTAGGACTTCTGGCAGCAGTTGTTTTATGAAACACCTGGTTTCCTGTCCAATGCACTGGCAGAAATCCAGCTCTTGCAATTGTATCTCCAAGATGTCTCTGGGAAAAAAAGTCACTTTTATCCTGAAGCTGTATTTGCTTTGATTTCAGGTTGTCATTAGGTTTAGTGAATGTGGTGGGAAATTGTCTGATACTTAATGTAATTTCCTTCTGCATTGGCTCATATCTTTTTCTGATTTTTGCCTGCTCCAGTGGTATTGCAGCTGTACATCAAGAACTTCATTGCTGGTTTTCTTGTCCTCATTAATTTTAACTCTGCTTTTCCTGCTATTTTTGCTGTGTTAATATTGTTTTAGCATTTCTAGTGTTGTGCTGAGTGGCAGAAATTTACTGGTAAAACATAGGTCATCTCAGTAAAATACAGGCATTGCTGGCTTCACCAGTTTTTTTGTAGGTTTCATTATCTGTTATTAGAAATAATACTACAGAGCAGTGAGAGAAGAACACAGCCCTGGTTCATGTCATATATTTAGGCTGCTCTGGGCTGCTGATCCCTCAGGGAACTTGCTTTGCACCACCAAACCTGTACATAGGCGGTGATTTTGTGAATCCCTGGCACCTTGGTGTCATGCTGAGAAGACATGGCTAGCAGTAGTAGCCATCCGTGTGATTTCTCTCCATTTACACAAGCCAGTGAGATTTCCCTTTTTTTGTGTGTGTTTTAACAATGAGTTGATATTTCCTCTGTGTGTTTTTTCCCCCCTCGACACTTAATTCAGAAGCTTCCAGATGGTACAATGAAGTTGATTTTTAGGCATTTCTTCTTGAGACTTTACTGCCTCTTGCCACTTTGTTGTTTTCATCTTCTCAATTGCAGCCTGGTATTTTGAATTAGATAAATAAAAAAAAGGAAGGGGAAAATTCATCATTACCTAGGAATGTATTCTTAGATTGAAACTTGGCAAGGATCAGTGAGTTAAAAAGGCTCATTTCTCTAACAAAATGTGATGCTAGGTTTTCTATTGAAAGCAATATAATTGGATTTCCATGGAAAGAACATTTCAATATAAATGCATCCTTGCAGGGGAAAGCTCTTCAGTGACTTACACTTCATTACCAAAAGGAAACAAAGACATTTCAGGAAGAATATATTGTATTAAAGCAGGATGAACAAAACCAGTGGTGTACTGAAGCTAAGATAAGACTGGATTCAGGATTTAGGCTGACTTGCAAACACATGAACTCCAGAACAAGTGATGTTTTACAGAGTTTTCCCTAGATAATGTAGGAAAAGTTGTTCAGGAAATCTCAAGGATCTCCACAGTAGCAGGCAACTGCACATCTTCCCGAGTGTCAGCATCTCTGACACATGCTGTTTCCCAGAAAGAGTAGTGTGTCTAAAATGTGTATTGAATTCACAGTAATGAAGTGCTTTGATAAGTTCGGTGAACAAATTATGCCAATGACACCTTTTAAACTTGTGGATGTTTAGGGATAAGACACATTGCTTTATCTTTTTTTAAAAAAGCTCTTGTGATGGTATGTTCAGACTAAATAGAGTGCTGAGTCTAAAAATCATTGTGGCCATTCACAGCCCACCTCATAGCCATCTTAAGCCAGATCTTAGCTGAATCACAAGATAACTTAGATTAAAAGTGCCTTGGAAAGCGTGCATAATTATTCTTTCCCAATAATGATAATGAAATAGTTTATGTTTGTGCCTTTGCAAACATGGTCGGTTCTGTGCAGGAAGACAGTGGTTACCTAATGGATCCACTTCTCAAAGATATAGTGGTTTATGGAATTGTCTTTTCTACCCAAGAATAGTTTCCCATTTCATTACAAGCCTTCTTTCCAGTCGAACAAGGTCAGGAATATTTAAATCACTTAGGGAGTCAGTAAAAGAGAGTCTGGAAGTGTGGAGTCTTCAGCTCCCTCTTCCTGCAGAAAAGTTTTAGAATAAGAAATTGTCACTACACAGTAATTTTTTCAGTTTTGTCCTGAATAGCATCAGTCAGTCCAAATCGTCCTTCAGCTCTTTCGTTTCTGTGTTGTTATGTGCTCTACAACTCCCCAGTACTGTCCTTCGGGGTCAGAAAACACCTTAATCCTCCCAGCCTAATGAACGTGTTATAACCAGTGCACAATGGAACAACTCCAGCTCTCCACACTGAGAGAGTTTATAAGCTTTTACTGATATAAGGTGTTGCTGCTTCTTTTTTCCTCTGCATGTTTTGTGGTCAATTTTCAAAGAAATCAGCTCTGGAAATGGCACTTGGGTTGGATTTGGGAGATGAAAGTCTAATGAAGGCAGCAGCACTAGAGAATAACTACAGTTGGATGTATGAGATTCCTCTGTTGCATGAAAATAGTTCAAAAAAAAGGTGATTTTAGCCCGGGAAGAATAGTCAGCACAGAAGCTTTCTTTCTCAAGAACGTAAATTAGTTAAAGGGGAGGTTTGACTCTGAACATAACATAGGCCTGGATCTTCCTCCACTATGTGTGCAGGGAACACACACCCACTGCTTAAGCACTAGTAATGTAGCTAGCTAATTTTTTTATGGTGTACCTTTTTATTTTTAGACTATATTCTTCATAAAGGTCTGCATGATCAGTGGTAGAGACAAAAACCTGTGCTTGACTTATTATACATAGTTCTGTCCCAAGTCACAAAATTGACTGTGCCTTGTGTGGCACTTTAAACACAAAAATGCCAATAGGTTCAGCTAGAAGTTACACCCCCACTCCCCCACCCCCCCAAAAAAGAGAGATTTGGGGCTTTCAGACCCAAACACTTTTGGCATAGGATGAGAAGGGTTCAATAAGGAAGAAGAGCAACTTTACTGAATGCCAAACCAAGCCATCTGATTCTTCAGATAGGATTATACTCTGGGAGATGTTATTTCATAGAATCATAGAATGGTTTAGGTTGGAACGGACCTTATGGATCACTCAGTTCCAAATCCCTTGCCACAGGCAGGGACACCTCCCATTAGGTCAGGCTGCTCAAAGCTTTATCCAGCCTGGCCCAAACACTTTGGCGCTCAGCATGTAGATTGTTCTGTCTTTTGTGAAGATGCTTACAGAAGAGGCTCTGACTCTTTTCACAAAAAATCTATATTTTGATGCTGAAGGTGTTGAAGAGAGAATGATTCCTGAGACAGTTACATGACCAGTAGGCAGAAGGGTTTAGTCAGAACACAGGGTTGTGGCTACATATAGCTGTATTAAACTTTTAGTTTGGCCTTCTGAAAGCCAGAGTGACGCTTCATGGCCTTTAAGACCTCTGAGGGTCTTAGGGAGCCACGTTTCTTATGCAATGGGTGCTACATAGACCAGAAAGAAAAGCTACCTCCACATCCCATAAGAAATGAGAGGAAATCAGTGTTTGCTTGCAGAGAACATTATCTGACTCAAATTACCTTCTGATAATCATCTTGAGCATCTCACTGAATGCTATGAACATCCCAGGAATAATCCTAGGAAATGTCCGCTGTCTCACCAGTGTTGTGTAAAGTAACAGTCATGACTTTTCCATAAATAATGAACTAGTTTGTTGTGCAGCTTATGCTTGTTGGAACTAGTTTCACTTTACATTAATTTTCCTCTTGTTCTGTGGGATAGTGAGAATCAAATGACTAAGCTCCGAGCTCAGAGCACATCAACCTGTGCCTGTCCATGCTTCGTAACTACATTGTGTTACTCAGAGGAGGCATGAGCACGAGGACTTTCAGTGGCTGCTCTATTGCTATTCATGTCCCTCTGGATTTATTTGAGAATTTCTGAAACAGATAAGAATTTGTCATTTGGAAAAATGTTATGACTCCCTTACTTAGTCCTTGAACAATGAAAGGAGGCTGTATGAAGTGAGACAGGTGAAGTGGTTCACAGCTCTGAGTGGCTGTGTTTTATGGTTGTGACTTAGATGCACACCATCCTTTTACTCCTGGTGGCAGAAGAGTGCTTCAGGGATATGTCGTTTTCCCCCCTGTGAAACACTGCAGTCACTTCTGAAACCAAGGTGAGTCTGCAAGGCAGAAAGAGGGTACATCCCATGATGAGTGGTGAGTGGTGGGAAAAGGCGGTCTTGCCTCTGAGCACTGTGATGTCTCAGTGTGTGTATACGAAGTGCCTGGAGACCTCCCTGTGCTCAGGCAGTGATGCTGAAGGCTCCCTTGCAAACTTTCTCTGAAAGAAGAACCAGTATACAACTCCCTGGTAGAAGACTGGGATGCACCAGTAACTGCTTGGGATTGAGCCATGTGGACCTACACCACAGATAAACCATGACACTTCTTTCTGTCGAAAATGTTCTGCTAAAAGAAAAAGATTTCAGTTGGGGAAGGAGAACAATTAGTATGCGTATGCGTATTATTATGCATATGCATATTAGTATGCAGGACAAGAGGAAAGACTTCAACACAGGCTAGTGCTTACATTGGCACTTCAGTGTTTCCTCCATGAGAATACTGTTTACGTGATGAAAAAAAAGGTCTAGAGATAAAAATTAATCTATTTTAAGTTGTATGTCAGAGCTAGGGTTCTTTGGCCTGTCAGAGGATTTAATTTTTCCATATTTTTATGTCTTCAGGTGTATTTGAAAAATATAGTTCCTTTGGATGTTGAGTGACAGATCTCAGCGAAATGTATTTATTTAAACATAAGAACTTCTGCATCAGAACTCTCAGTTCACCACTCTGAAATAAGCAAATTGCATTAATAACTCTAAACAAAAGATTGATTGACATAATTAAAAGCTTACTTGTTCTTATAGAGCATCCTAGCCCACAAAGTGCATTTCAGAAGCTTTTGACCTTTGCTTGTCCCTTTTTTGATGTATATGTACCATGAGACTAAAGATGTGAGCTAGCATGCTACTGTGAAGAAAATTAAGGTGTGCAATTACAGTGTGCATTACAGATACTCCTTGGTACTGTCTGTGTATGTACAACACAGTAAATGTCAGGGAGAGTATGGCTCAGAGGTATAGATGAAGGACCTTATGTTTTGTAAACAGCGTTGCAAGACAGGTGTATACACCAAGAACCCAGGGCAGGACAATGAAGCCATAGAGAACTACCACCACAGTTACTATTGAGGTAGATTGTTCATTCGATTTAAGCCTTAATTTCCTAACTGAACACCTCTGTTTTAAGTAAAGTCTTCCTTCCTTCTTAGGCCAGGTCTTAGTAGTATGAAACAAATAAATGCTCACACCGTAACAGCTGGAAAGGGTTCATTTTCCAAATATGGGAAAGTGGAAGTTCACGTCCATGCCAAGTAAGAAGACAAGCCACAGGGACCTGCACTGTACTGTTTTTGTTCTGTCCTAGTCTCACTTGCAAAACAGGGAATCTAAAACAGTGATCTTGCTGAGGTGTACCCCCCAAATTGCAGGTCACGCAGCAATAAATTTCCCTATCTGGAGGAACTACTGAATCATATAAGTGCAGGTCTGGAAAAAAAAAATCCAGGGATCATACATCTACTGTGTCAGATATGTCTCACCCATTCAAATAAAACCTGTCACTACAGCAGTCTTTATCACTGTGGTTCACGACACTTAGAAATTAAAAGGCTTTTATTCTAGTCTTCCTTGCTTTAAGGAAGCTTATTTTTCTCCTGGGAGTTCTCACAGTGGACACGAATGTGAGCTGATGACCAACTTCATAAAAAATAAAAAAAATAAAAAAATCCTGGCCTTGCCTTAAATACTAAGAAAGGTAGGAACTACCAACATCTAACAGAAGCTGGATGGCTCTCTTGTTCATACCATGGTTCTTTATGGCCCTGGAAGTAAAGTGGAAAGAGAATTTAGGATAGATGTGTGTGTGGCATATCCAAGAGCATGTGCTACTACTGTACTGCTGAGATGACAATATCATAAAGAAATTGTGCAGTCAGAATTGTGGGTGTTGTCTCTTGATTCAGGAGTGTTACTCAGTGTGAATAACAGTGACAGAATCAGCCCCAGAGTGGGGTCGAGATCATGATGGGTAAAGAATGCTATGTTACAGCAAAAAAAATTTTGCACTTTTGCTGGAATGGACCATGCGAAGAGGCAGTGACTGCTTTAGTAAAGATGATGCATTGGCTACAGTGGATTAAAAGGTCTGTTTGAAAGCTATGGTTTCCTGACTAAAGATCTGAAAGCAGCTTTGAGACAAGGCAAAGAAACTCCTGATGGCTTAGCTTCTTTTTATTTGTCTTCACATTTCCTGGATGATGCAGCAAATTACATGAGGCAGTATGTGTTATGCAACTTCATGTCAGATTATACAGCTGATGTAATTATGCTGGCAAACGCTGAAAGTTAAACAAGAGGAAATGCATATTTCTGAATGGCAAGATATTATAGTAGATATAGCTTTTCTTTTTAACAAAGATCTAGGCTTTGTGATGACAGAGGTGTAAGAGGTGGGAAGTGATGACACACAGGAGTGACTAGGTAATTATGCAGTCATGGCCAGCCCAAAGCAGGGACATGTTTTGCCCTGTAGCATCTGAGAGATCAGTATCAGTGAGACTACTGCCACCTTTCCATGTCTCATGAAAAAAAAGAGAGACCTGTTTGCTAGGCAGGAATTCAGTGTCCATATTTTCCCAAGACCAGATCCTAAGACCAGGCATCTAAGAAACAGTTAGTTACAACATTCATAAGATTTCCGTGGATGAAAATGCTCTTTATATGCCTGAAGTATTCCTGTCCTACTTGATGTGCTTTCTGCCCTCCTCTGTTGCCCTGACTACCTTTCATTCTTGCTCACTTGTGTCTCTAAACAGCTTGATAATAAGGAATTGTGCTTTTTTTTTTGTACAGACCACAACTGCTGAAGTTAAAAGCCATGTTATTCTCTTGCAGCAGCAAAAAAATGTTCTATAACTCTCTGTTTCCTCATGTTCCCCCCACTCTTATCCCTGTTAGACATAGATGCTTGTTCCAGTAGAAAATAAATGTGGCAGATGTATGACTTGCTCATTCAAGAAGCCAAGACAAATAAAGGACATCAATCAAGAAATTAATCTGAGTGATTACTGGAGAAGGTATTCAGTCACGCATCACGTGAGGTGTGGGTACTCACAGTTTGCAATATCAGTGACCCACGTACTTTCTATAGGTACTGACAAAAGTTAATTTCAGTGCTCTTTCTAGCAAGTTCTATTTTAGGGTATGCTTACTCAGCATTTGAAGATGTCCCAAAACTAAATTAGCATTGTGCTGGGTCCCAGGAGTTACAGGGTTGCATATTTTTTTTTGAAAGGGTCCATTGTAGCCCAATGTTTTCAGTTACTTGGGTTTGTTGATCTTCTTGAATGTGTTATGTATGTGGAAATAAGTTGTTTAACTGAATTTGAAGAGTTGGATTGTGAATAGTATGCAGAAATTTTTCCATGAAGCTCCACTTCAGAGCCAGATATTTCAGGGTCAGAGCAGTACATAAGGCTGCTGGGAGCAACTTTGGGCAGGGAGTCACAGGGCTTCCTCATGCTATACAAAGTTCAGGCAGTCTGTTTTTAGGCTACCTGTTGATGTAATAATGTTGGATTTACCATGTTTGTGAGCTTGTATCAAATATGTGTGCACAGATGTAGGAGGAACATGTATGTTGCTTTCCCCTCTTAGTATAATGAAAGTGTGCATGCCCATTTGCATGTCATTAGTCAAGTTCCTTCAACAAAATCTCCTGTGCTGTATCCACATCCCTAAAAGGTGTGTGGATGCTTATTTATCCCAAACGTTCTTTCCACTTCACATCCAGGAAAATTGTCTTGCAGAACGTTTGATTGTCTCTTCTCATGCCAGCAGCATGCAGGAGGACTGTGGACCCCTTTCCCACTGAACTGCCCTGTGCACAGCTGTCAGCTTGCATTTCCCACTTAACAGAAGAAAAATGATTAGGAACAGTGTTGAAAATTCTCTAAGAATACTGACAAAGTCTGAATATTGCTTTAAGTGGGCTTTGTTCCTGGAGAAGGAAGCTCTGCTGTACCATTGCATCACAACATCTGGCTGCTTAGACCACCCAGGTGCTGTTCTTCCCTTTCTGCTGGCGTAAATGCTCATATAAACCATACCACTGGCTCCTTCCTGAAAGTGCTGTTGAAAATTGAGTCTTGAAGTCTGCATAAGACAAATTCAAAATCAAAATTTCTGTTCTGTAAGAAACAAAAATGCATTTGCATACCAAACAAACGGGAAAAGTTGCAAAAAAAAAAAAAAAAAGACTTTTTATTATGGAACAGAAAGCTCTGAATAAAAAATTCACAATTAAAATGCTTTAGTTTAGTCTGTTGAAAGCGTACCACACATTTTGAGTAATTTCAAAAATTAAACCACATTTCCCAAGAGGAATTGTTTTCTCTCAGAAGTTGTTGTCAACAGGTCTTGTGCCCTCATTTTCTCCTGTGAATTGGATTGTGAGGAAGTCCACGTCTTCTCAGGCTTTAAATGGCCTTCTCTCCCACCTGGCTGATGTTTATGAAAGTTTTTGATTTTTGTAAAACTGTATTTTCTATCGAAGACAGAGTTCCTGGGGATGTCTATTAGTCACCCCCTCAGGCACTTTCAGAGTCTTTACCCACAGTGTCTTTTTTTCTCTTTCTCCCTTACTGTCACTTAATCTTGTACATGATTTTGTTTTCTACAGAGGCCATGTCTTCCTAAGCACCCATGATGATGTACCTGGTGTCCCGAAGGCAGAAATTACATCTCGCTGTTATTGTTGTTATTGGATGCTTCATTATTATGTGATGTTACCTGCATTTGGTATTCTACTATCAAGTCTGAATGCTTTTGTCTGCCTCTTTCTTAATTCAAGAAAAGTGCAGTGGGTGGGGCATCTTTGAAGGACTGATGGTGAGTATATTGCAGTCATAAAAAAATATTTCCACAAAGTCTGAGTTGCTCCTTCCCTTCAGGAAATCTTTCCACCTAGGTCTGATTTTTTTTTCTTTTTTTTTTTTTTTTTAACATCTGAATTTCACTACGGGATAATTCCTCAAAGGACTAAAAGGGGCAAGGCATACCTGGGTACATCAAAGAGCTCAGCAGCAAGTGTCCAGTTCTCCAGTAATTCCCTACTGCCCGAAAACTCACATGGCCAATCCATTTTTCTGTTTACAGAGTGAGCAAGTCAGCTTTGCCAAGACATGGGATGATGAAGCTATAGCTCATAGACTTTAAACAGCAGGGTGGGACTGGCTGGGTGCCTGACACTTCAGGCACTTAGCCAAGTGCTTCCACTTCCCTGGTCATCTCTGACGAAGGATACTCTTCTCCAGGCTCTTCAACTTCAGTATTGCCACAGCCTTGAACAGGGTCAGTCTTTCTGCAGAAGAACTTGCAAAGGTGATTTAGGAGGCCCAAAGATGAATCTTCATGCTGTCTGCAGTAGGAGGGGTTATTCTGGGTGGCCTGAAATCAGGGTTTCCTGAAGGCCGTCAAAGGATTCTTGCTCTTTCGCTCTGTATGTCACCCGACAGCTGGCGAGTCTGGAATGCACACTATTCATTTCATTGCTTAGGTTGGGATGTGGGACATTCTTTCTCTCCTGATGTGCTGGCTTTTCTCTAGGGCTTGCTGCCAGTGACTACACTACACAGCAGGACCCCCATGTGGTTTGCAAGTGACGCCGGGGTCACCTGCTAGAGTACAGGATCTGATTGGGAAACCCCATTTGGTGATATTGTCTGCAATCACATCTGTTTGGGACATGTTGGTGAAGCAATTATTTCTGCTCCTCTAACTTCCCTGATATGTTTAGAATTTACAGATTTCTTGTTTTGTCCCCCTTTTCAGCTCACAAAAATGCAGGGAACCATTGCACTAGCTTCCTCTGAAATTCTCACAGCTGCTTTTAATTACTCACAGTTTCCACAAAGGATATCTTTAAGACTCTGATTTTGCCAGCATTTGATATTCACACCCAACTTGTAACTTAATTAAGAGCTCCACCCTGAAGTAATTTGAAATGAATTCTATTCTAGGTGTTATTATACTAAGATGATAAATCTAGTCTCACTCCGCAATAGATAGTATACATTCCAAGACATGGTTATTCTGACATTAACTGAAAATTTTTCAATGACTCACATATAGGCTAAACCTCTTCACTTGTTCATATATTATTTAGTAAACCTATCACCTGCTCGCAGGTGGGAAAAAAATGGCCCTATTTCTCTCCTAGCCACTTTCTTCGCATTATATAGAATCCTGCATAAATAAATCCTGTAGCAGGCCTCTGCATTCTCATACCTGTCTGTTTGGGATTATTACTCTTTCACTTTGTTAATTAATGTAATTAGTTATAATTAAAGAGTTATTTTCAAGTGATACATCAATTAGTGTATCTACCAACATTTCCTGAGCGTTCAGTGCCCTTGTCCTTACTGTATCAATACCAAAAATTGCTGTGCAGGCAGTGTAGATGATTTAACGTGTGTAGTTTTCACCCAGATGCGTAATCCCTCATGTCACTTTGGTTACATGCGCATGCAATCTCTTGGTGGTTTTGGAGCTCCTGGAGTTACTGCTGGTGGGATTCTCCACAAGAGCCTTCGGAGAACTCTGTGTGTGTGTGTGAATACAGCATGGTGTGGGCACATTTATTTGAAGCTCAAGTTCATTCAATCGCGCAGAGCTGGGTGATTTCTCCTACAGCTGATGCACGCTGAATTTGGGATGTTTGAAGTAGCAGCTGTCCTGGCTGAGCTGATGCTGCTCCGCAGCCCTCCCTGTGGGACAGATTTCCTGCTTTTCCACTGGCTGTGTTTGCATTTTTGGGCCCCTCTGACAGCAGTACACCTCTTGGGATACATGTTGATTCACCACTTGGGGCTGCTGTTCCTCTGGACTCTGATCCTATCAACTTCTGGCCACGCACTGCTCTTTCTGTGCAGAGCCATGACCCTTACAAGAGTTGGCACCTGCACTTTTCACAGTCATGTCTTTATGATGGGAAAGTTTTCTAGCATGGCTTTGCCTGCAGATCTCTGCTGAGCAGCTGGTTGCCACTCTGTTTGGCTTTCTTTGTCAGACTTGAGACCGTGCCTCAAGTTCATGCCTCTTGGCCTGCTGTTGACTTTTCCCAGTCTCAACTTCTGCTGTTCCACCTTTCATTTTGGGAAACCTGAACTGAATGAGTCAGTAAGTTACTCTCCCAGTCTTTGCATATACTTCAGTCACAGCTAAATAAATTTCCTGATGGGAACATGGTTTCCTTTTTCTCCAGCTGGGGAGTAATCCTCTGCCTCCACAAATACCTGCTAGTCATGTCCTGCTTCCCTCTGATTTATCTTGTAGTTCACCACATGTTTAATGAAAGAAAAGAGCCTTAAATGAGGATGTTAAAGAAAATGCAGAGCAAAATAAGTTGAAGTGGAAGATCAGTAGTAAACCACCAAAATGAGCACAGAGAAGACGGGATAGAGAAATTATTTTCTTCCGAGACGAGTAGTTAAGGAAGCGTTTCTCTAAAGAGATGCTCATGACCTGTCCCTGACATAGCAGTACAGTTTTCTTTTTACTGAGCTCTTAAAACATGCTGGTTTGGAAAGGACACAAGAGTATCATGAGTCCAGCTCCTGTGTTCTTTGCTTAGACGATGCTCAATTAAAACATATTTTATGATCTTTTGGGCCAATTAATATTTATTCAGACAGACATGAGGGAAGGGCTTAGTGAACTATTTTACAGATCCAGCAAGTCCTGGGCACAGGCTAAGTAACAAAAAACTATGTTTTTTTCCTGCTTTAGATCTCCTTTGAATACGGTCTTAAATCCTTTGAGGTGCAGACAGTCTGTAGTTAGAACTGCTTTTACCTGTGTAAGAAAAGAAAAAAGGTGGAAGCAATAGAGTCTTTCAAGGGTTTATATTCTGTCTCACTCTGCAGAAATGGGTGCAGATCTGTCCATGACCTTTCTATTTGTCTGGCAGTGGCACATGCTATGGACAGATGTTACCTCTCATTGAGGACACACTTTAAGAGGCTGATTTTAAACAATGCTGTATATTTTTACAGTAGCAAATGCAGGCTTCAGGAACTGCAGGAGCTTCGCATCAACTAGACATCTAAATACGTGATTGTGCCCGCAGGCAAAGTATTCAAACATTTTAATTATAGGAATTACATCGTAGTTACTTGTGGATACAAAAGTGGACATGATGGAAAATCCAGATTCTGAGGTTGACTGCATTTACCCATTGAAGGTTCTTTCTTGTTTTTTACCATTTCTCAGTTATCCGGAGGAGGCTATAAGCCCTGGTAAATATACTCAAGTGTTATGTAAGCCATGGCATGAAAGCACTGACAAAATGAAAGTTATACCACTCCACTTGCCTTGTAGGAAAGCTGATGTTTTTCTTAATGGTCAGTCAGTGGTATGTGTCCCTTAAGGAGGATATCCACAATGGGAAGAGGGGAATGCACTGCATGCGTTAATAGATCTGCATGTAACTCAGACACGATAACTGCATGGAGTCCCATGGACCTTTAAAAAAATCTCCCACCATGGGATGGATGAAGTGTTGTTCTGAGCTATGTAATGATACCAGTACTGATTAACAACTACACAGCATTTTCCATCTGACTCCATATTATCAATTAGAGACTTCAAGATGTTTCTACAAGTTTGATTCCTGTGTCCTTATTTTACAACAAGAAAGAGACTATAGAGATCAATGTCAATTGTCCAGACATCTACTACGTTTTCTGATCTCATTTTTCAGATCTTTAACTACAGAGGGCTGGAATCTGATCTTACAGAAGAGCCAAGAATCTGCAACTTCAAGGAAAGGTCATGGCTATTTAAGGAAGTTTACTGCTTCTGCAAGCCCAATGGTCCAAGCATCTTTAACTTTTTAGTTGAAGTTGCATAACTTCATTTGACATTATAGCCCTAACCCTGGTTTTGAGTCCAGACAGCATGATCCCAACTACATTTCCTCTGAGTGATTTGGCAGAAGGAAAATACTTCGGTCTTTTTCCAGTTACTGTTGGATTTTGTGTTACTCTTGGTTCTTGTTCATGCACGAGAACAGTTAAGTTCTGTGCCTCCATAAAGTGTTGCAGGCTAATCAAATGATAACATAGAAAATAATTTCAGTAGGTGAACCTCCAAGTCAGATATTAAGAGATAAAACTGTCTTCAGAGTTAATCACTCCTAAGAGTTAATTTCCTAAGATTAGGGTTTCCCTTCTCTGAGAGCCTTTGTGTACTAGACTGACTATCCAGAAAAGATGTATTTCATATTCAACAACATGGTTGTAGGCAAAATATTGTGAAGACGAAATGCACAAATCAATCAGGACAAGAATTAATCCAAATTGACGGTATATACTTAGATTTTATGAGGTCAATGCCAATGATTTAAACACAACGTCATTTTCCAGCCTGAGAGCCAAATGAATGCTTTGGAAGATGTACACAGTTTGTATTTAAAATCTACAAAAGATTACTGTTCCCTAAGGCCTGTGAGTGCAGTGTGAAGCCTGGCTGAAGCTGTGCTCCAAAAGGCAGTCCCTATAAAGATAAAACAAAATGTTTTGGTGGTCTGAAGTGAGCTTTCACCCTCTGTTGTGCTTCTGAACTTAATCAAGAGTCTGCACACCAAATGTGTGCTTTGTAAGTGCACCAGTAATCACACAGAGGAACTTGGTAGCATCTTGAGCCAAAACATGATGTCAGTGTCATAATTTGAAATCCTCACCTCAGCTTTAGTAAATGATGTGATAACAGCAGCACATGCTTTAACATGAAATGTGCTCTAGCCCCAGTGAATGAATAAGCTGTCAAGGAAACACTCTGAAGGCTGAGTGAGGTTGAAGCATAATATTTTCATGCACTGCCTGCCAGGGAACTTTCCATTTGTGATACACTGTGAATAGTTTCTTCTTAAACTGCCTAAAACCTCTGTTGCAAAGGTTGATGAAAAGTTCCTGGACCTCAAGACTTTTTAGTGCTCTTAATACTTATTAATAACCAAGGATATAAAATGGAGTTGTAGTGAACTGACTTTTCTCAGAGAAATAAATGATAATGAACTTACTAATTAAAATTGATTGTGAACTTAAAATTGATTGTGATGGGTATTTGTTTTGCAAAATACCCATTAGTCTATGGGATAATTTTGACTTACCTTATCTTCCTTTCTATAGGCTTTGTGTACCATGCCTATCTGTCTATAGAAGGCTTCATCCGCTCAGTCTACCTGGTCAGGTGGTGTATAGCAGACCCACAACGTAATGTCTCCTGTCCCTACCTTCCCTTTAATCCTGACCCATAGGCTCTCGGTCAGCTCCTCATCCATCTTTAGGTGGAGCTCCATGCACTCCAGCTGTCCATTGACATAGAGAGCAAGATTCCTTCCTTGTTTCCCCTACCTGACCTTCCCAAGGAGCCTGTATCCTTTCCTCCCAACTTTCCAGTCACAGGATCCATCTCACCATGTCTCCATGATGCCAATGAGATCATAGGCAGAAGTTCTGCAGGTGTCCACACATCTACAACTCCTCTTGTTTATTCCTCATACTACATGTGTTCATATAGAGGCACTTAAGTTGAGCCCCTGAAGTCCTCTGACTGGCAAGAGAAGCTTTGTGTTTCACTTCAGGTGCTTTTCTGGAAAACCGTGTTCCCTCTCCAGTCTCTGAGCATCTGTTGACAGCACTGGCATCACACTGGGATGGATTTAGCTTCCCCTCCGCTGTCAGCTTTAGTTTAAAGTCCACTCCACCAGCCCGGCAAGGCTATGATCAAAGATCCTCTTCCCCTTCTCTGACAGATGGACCCCATCAGACCCCAGTAGACCAGGTTTCTCAAAGCAAGTCCCATGGTCTATGTAGCCAAACCCCTGGCTGTGACACCAGTCCTGCAGATATTTATTGATTTGCCGGGCTTGACTGGCCTTTTGAAATCCCATTCCCTTGACCAGGAGGACTGAGTTTCTTATCATTGCTCCCAGGGCTCTGTAATCCCTCTTGATATCCCTTAGACTACCCCTAGATATATTGCTGCCCATGGTAGTGGATAGTAGCCTGTGGGCTGCACCAGGCTTGGCACACGCTTGGAGGCGAACCTGAAACGAGCCCCTGGTAGGCAGCACACCTCTCTGGAGGGTCATAAATTCCAAAAAACGGAAATGGAAACTATAGCTTACTGTTGGCAGAAAACTACCAGGGATCTTCCTTCAGGTCAGGAACAGTTATCTGTTATAAGGCAAAGCAGAAGACACTCAAGGCTGAGTGAAAGACTCGAGGAAAAATACATAAATTATACTAGTGTTCTTAAAGGACAGTTGCAGGGGATCAAACAAGCTTGTAGAAAGTAGTAGGAAAAATGAACTCCCTCTTTTATTGATAGTGACAGCTGCTGCGCTTTCCTGCAGGCAGCTTATTTGCTTTACTGTAGTATCTGAGCCTTGGCGTGGTGCGTGAACCTCTCACACTTTATGCTGTATGAATACAGCACAAAATGAAGGTTGCTGTGCCACAGACTTAACAAATACTGAAAAGATTTACTGGGATGTGAAGTGCACTGTAGCTCAGCTACCTGCATTACCTGCAAGGTTCAGTGCATTGCAAGATTTACTCAACTTCTGCTCATTTGTGAGCAGCTTAAACTTCTGCAGCTTATCTATTCAGATGGTAAATCTCTGATCCTTTCTCGAAGGCATTAAATCTAGCAGACATATCCAAAAATATTTAGAAATTATTAAATTTAGAGATTATTAAGTCTTATTCTTTAGATAGTATTAAAAATATTTCTCTATTAATTACAGAGAATGTAATGCTATAGTGAAAGAAAAATGTGACCAAAAGATGTATTAAAAAAAAATAATCAGATTCAGCTATTTAAACTGCCCCAAATGACAACAGATAGGGCCACAGAGGCATGGAGAGAGAGGAATGGTGTACTTTACGCATGTCCCAAGCAGGGCAGTGCCCTAACACTTGCCTATGAGGTCTCTGGGACTATTTTGAATATCTCATAAAACCTCAAAAAACACTCTTCATTTTTATTCTTAAAGATTTAACTTCTGATAATTCTGGAAGTATAGAAAGTCTTCTGTACGTAGCTAACTGATCAAATGCAATGCTTTACTCCAGTACTGGAATGCTATATAGTAAATTACTATTGTTCATCGAAGTTCAGCTGGATTGATTTAATAACGAGACATTATGTGAAAAGTAATAATAGGAAAAATCTAACAAGTAGCCACACCCAGCAGGTCAGTGGACATTCTGTATAATATTTGCAATTTAATTAGAGTTCTATTTGATCAAACACTGAAGCATGGTGGCTATTAAAAAAAAATAAATAAATTATGTATCTATTAGAAGACTATATGTCAAGGCAAAATATAGACCTTAAATATTAATTATAAAGAAGTAATGGAATAGAAACCACAGGTACATACTTTGTTAAATTAATTAAGAGGTCTTTCATGTTTGTTATTTATGAAATGTGTACTCATTTCCAAGGCAATTGTTATGCAGAAATGAGGTGACATTCAAAGGTGCAGGTGTTCGTGAGCTGGAGAGGAGCACAAAGGTTGGAGGTCTCTGGGCAAGGGTAGTTGTGGAGGTCTGGGCATGACTTTCTATGGAGGCTTAGAATCACAGAGTCACTTGGGCCGGAGGTAACCTTAGGAGACCATGAAAATCACAAAATACCTTTCTTGCAGCACAGGGTTCAGCAAAGAGCAGGCTGACGTTCAGCTTTTTCAGTGCTTTTACAGACTTCCAAAGCCTTAGCTTACCCTCTTTAGCCTTCTCATCTCCAGACTGCAAAGGCCTGGCCTGCTGAGTATCTCCTCTCACAGGAGATGTCTTTCCTTTTTATGTTGGCAAACAGCTTGGTACTTTGGCAAATAGACATTTATATTTGGAAGGAATGGCACTCTGTCTTTTCTCAGTAATGTTCTTAGTGACACCTAATATTTTTCATATGTTTTGACTGCTGCTGCATGCAGAGATGATCATTTCAGGTCAGCACTTACCTCATAATTTCTTTCCTATGCCCTTACTGCTAGCTGAGGGTTCAATATGAGTTTGAGGTCCACATAGGTTATTTTGCCTAGATGCTTTACGTTAATTAATATTAAAGCTCATTTCACCTTACTTTTATATAGTTCTGTAAAGTCTTTCCAGAGTCCCTTACCAGTGGGATGATGTTTAGTAACTCATTTAGAGATCACTTTCTTTACTGACTTTTCTAGGTCTTCAGTTAAGGTTTTGAATAACCTGGTGCCTGATGGTACTCTTCTCCTGACATGTCTCCTTGGTGCCAAATTGCCGTTAATTTTTGCCCTTTGCTGCTTACCCTTTAGCTACCCAAAAGAGCAGTTTATCAAAACCCCTGGGGAGTTTGTCTTTTAATAACACTGTTTCCTTCCTACAGAAGCCTGTTTTACTGCTTAAGTATCTTTGACCTCTTCAAACACATGTTGTTGTGCTTTGACCTACGTTTACACAGACATGTGTGGTCTTTGTTGTATATTCATTGTTATGGCTTCTCTGGGTTTGTAAGCCACCCGAACACAGGGCCAGCCAGGAGAGAGCTGCAGATGGAAGGTGGGTATTGTTGTTTCTTTTCAGCAATTTCTTAGGAGTATGTCCTCAAATGCTCACAATATTTGACAGTGCCAGCTAATAAGTCTGACAGTATCTCAGGGTTTGACGCTGAAAGGTGAAAAGTCTAGGGTTATTATGCCCTTGATAACTACCTCCCCCCAAAAATACGTGGAGCAAACTCATGCTCCTTTTGATGTACAAAATTGTCTGATTTCACGTAAGACTCGTTTTGTTTTTCTCTTTTGTTACCTCCTTTAAGAATGAAGAAGCTGGACAGTTAAGTCTTGATTCTTCTGTGTCCTGTCAAGCTGTGTATCATGTAAAGAAATCTTGCTCAACAGTTGGCTTACAGCCCATTTCTCCTCCCATTTTTTTAAGATAGTTTCTCTGTCAGAGTGACAGCACAGGGTTACATAGAGAAGGAACTTCAGGTGATTATCCAGTGTTGAGCTGGAGCAGAATTATGGTATTTTTCCATTGTAAGTGCAGCTCTGTCCATGCACACTTGCCCGTTGTATGTCTGATCACGTTCTTCTCTGCATGCAAATGTCATGCATGTGCACACCACTGGCACGCTGCTTGCATGTCAGCTGACTGATAGATATTGAATCAAATTGTGTTGTGAAAAGAGAGAATTGTAAATGTCTCTTATGATGTAACCATCAGCAGTCACCAAAATGCCTACCTCTTTGTGACTAACATCTCAACATCTAACATAGCAATGGGTTGCTTTGGGGCCCATCTAACACCATTCCTCAGTAAGGGTTCCAGTGTTACCGAAGGGGCAGTCCTGGCAGCATCAGAAACAAGTCCTTCATGGGGTTATTCAAGAGAAGTATCTTAGTTTCAGTACCTCATCTTACTCACTGCAAGGCAATTACAGAATTTATGGCGGTGGGGCTTCTCTTAGATGAAAGGGAAACTCTTGGATGAGGAATAAAGGAATGCTTCACTCGTAGAAGACATTGGAACAGATGTTCCTATTCTGATGCTCTGTTGATCACATGCTTCTTTACACGCCAGCTTCTAGAAATGGCCTAGTAATGTTTAGAAGTTGTTTTCAAAGGGTATTTTATAGAAGACTGTCATTGAATCACAGGCCTTATCTTGATTTTGGATTTTTTCCAGTTCTGGATGTGTTGCTGTCATTACATTCTGCGTAACATCTGCTCATTTCTTTGGGTGAATGTCCTAAAAGACAGTGCTGAAATGACAAAATAGACTTTGTTTGCTTTGAGAGATTCCTGCAGTTATATTAATCTGGACTATTTTCTGTGTTCATAAGCAATAGGCTCCATATTTCCTTTCTCGTTTTATTATTCAAATATCAAGATAAATTCTTATATCAGCACTGATAATTACATTTAATCAGGCATTTTTTTAAGAAATGAAAATATTAACTGGCTTACCTATCTTTTAGGATCTTCATTGTAGTGCTATTGCATGTGAGTTCTTATTCATAACCTTGAAGTTGCAAAGAATGTTCATCTTAATTTGTATCAGTATCATCCACCAACTTTTAAACACATTTTTCCTTCTAGTTTGAATTACTGGTATTTGAATGAAAGATCAACAAATTTCCAGCCCCTAGCAGATGAGAATTGTATTTCAGGAATGGAAAAGCATGCATTTCTACCTAATTAATGACTATTTTAAATAAGCTAGGTAGAAAGAACATGGAAGACAAACATCAGTTCTGAATGTACTTTCCGAGGTGTATGCTTCGGGTTAGACGTTGATCAAAAAGAAGGGGACATTCTTGACCAGAGCACAAATCCTGCAGCACTTAACTCTCACATGCACTGAAAGAAAATACAGGAGTCCATTTACTTCAACTGTAAATGAAAAAGTTGCTAAGAATGTAATTTTCAGTCCCAGTGCATGTTTTTTGGGCAGATGCTACAGGTGTAGCATATGCAAATAGTTCTTAACCCTTATTCCTGTATTATGGAGTTGGGCATTGCTAGCAGACAGTTAAAGGACTATTCACTCATCATAGACCGACTATTTTGTGTTGTATTTTTGTGACTGATGCTGAAGCAAAATGATAAGAAGTCACGGCAGTGAAGCAGGGAAGTAGCTCTGCAAGTCATACAGTTTAGCAAAGGTCCTGGACGTCAGTGTGGTGCATAGGATGCTGCCAAAAAAGCCTTCTTTGTACTATTATATTGAGGCAGAAACTGATTCAGGCTCAGAGACAAAAAGAATATCCAGGAGTCACTTTAGCCACCCATTGCCCTGGTGCCTGAAGACACATAAGGTGTTTGAATATGCAGGCAAGCAGCGGAGGTGCAGAAAGTACAGAAGTACTTGATAGGTGTGTAAATAGTATAGTTTCTTTCATGGGCACCAATTTGCTGTGAGTACAAATAGGATATGACAGTTCAGACATCATTTAGAAACTGAAATTGCAACTCCCAACTTGTCATGTTCAGAACCACCATCTGCCATTGCTTCGTCCAATCTCTCCTACTATGCAATTTTTCTCACCTCTATCTTCTTCAACTTAACTGTTTTTTCAGTTTTTATGTAGTCAAGGTGCATTAGACTTACTGCATTCTCATGTATTTTTTCTGGCACGGTGAATTTTCTTGGCCTAATAACATTTCCTTTTCCCCCTGTTTTCTATTCATCTTCACTTCTTTAACTTTATTTTTACCTCAAAATATGTGTTGATGGGATAATTACAGGGTAATGGGAGTATAGATTTCAGGTTGTTTATGCCCTCTTCTGAGATATAGGTAATGTACTTCATATTTTCAAAACACAAAATGTTGTGTTTTTTTTTTTTTAAATAAATTCTTGCTATTTTATTTATCTTTCCACTGAAGACTTCTTTAGACACTTCTTTGCAGTGACTGTGTAAAAGTGCTTGAACCCTTTATAAAGACTCATTTTGGAATAGATTAAAGGCAGAAATCTCTTAATTATAGGCTTTATGTATAGTTACTGCTGCTATTTCAGTATATACAGACTATTCATACATTATACACATATTGATTGTATATGCATGCCTGCTTTTCATACTGGAGTCACAGCAATTTGATATTTCCTAAAATGGATTAAGTTTTTTTGTGTGCTTTACTTTTCTTTCAACTTTAGGATAAGTATGCTCACTACCATGACAGAAAAGTATTGAAAATTATGGAGACAGTTAACATGTTGCAGCTGTACTTTAACCAAACATAAGTAGAAAATATTCACCAAAGAAAGAGGCAATTAGATCATAACTCATATGTCAGCCTATACTGAATATACTATGGCCAGCACTTACCTTTGCTGCCCAGTCCCTTGCAATTACATGGAGGCGTTCTTGGCTCTATGAGTTTTGCAAAACTCCTGTAAAAAGCAGACATGGAAGTTATTAATATTTTGAAGATACCTTAGCAAGAGATTGTCCCATAAGAGCTTCTTACAACTGATAATTTCTTATTGAATATTGCTCCACTCTAACACAGAACTTTTCATCTGTCTTTGTCCCACATTGAAGCCGTGTCCTGTAAATAAAAAAATAAAAATACCAAACACATTGCAATGTTAGACCTAATCAGTTCCTCAGTCAGACTTCATTGGTGTCCCTTGCGAATCTAAATAAGAATAGTCATGTATTATGTCTGTGGAAAACTGCAGGTGAATTTGCCCTGTCTGGTTCATAAAAATTATGAAAGGAGAAAATAAGAGAGCTGATTGATAGAAGTCAGAGTGTTTTGCATATATAATAACTTCAACAAGTTTAGGGAATTGTGTATTTCTGCATTTCTCATGACTTATATTCTCTGTGAATATAAGTCACAGTTGTACTACAGTACAAAAATAAGATCGCCTCTTGTCGTACCTGTAGAAGAATTACATGCTCCCCTTTAGTTCCCATATACCAGTTCAATGTGCACTGGGCAATAGGAGTGCGAAAAAGAAGTGGAATAACTTTAGCCTGCCGCTAACACTAATGTTAGCATATTTTGCTTGATCACTTGTGAGCAACTATAGAGGGCTGTTGCTGCTGTAGGATCAACAGGCCCAGAGCATTTATCAGTACAACAGGAATGCCTGGGTGTTTCTTAACTCTCCAGCAGTTTTCCTATTCAGCTAGAACAAGGTTCAATTTCCACTTTATCCATGGTCTGCGTTAACCATGCCAAGCATTGTGTGTGCTGTAATTGCTAAGGATCCCAAGAGGCATTTGGGTGTTGCTGCTGCTAATATTTCTGTTCATCAGGAGGACGTTCCTGTCCCAGCTACAAGGTGACTTTGACAGCATGTTTTTACGGCTATTGAATGCGAAGCACCTCTTGTTACTGTCCATGGAACATCTACAGATGGAAGAGCACTCTCAACTTTGCGTTTGGGAACATCTGAAGGGAGAATGTTGCCCTTTGCAGCTTTGGACATAAGAGCCTTGTCACATAGTCCTGCTTATGAAAACTAACAATAAAGAAGTGCCGAGGGGATTATTTATTATTTATTATTTATTATTTATAAATATAATTGCTTAATCTTCCTTCCTTCCTTCCTTCCTTCCTTCCTTCCTTCCTTCCTTCCTTCCTTCCTTCCTTCCTTCCTTCCTTCCTTCCTTCCTTCCTTCATACCTGCATAAGCTGGTAAACAGCCTGAAGGGGCTCAGAGCAGGTGTCTGTGTCATGACAATGCTGGCTGGACAGCAGTATCCAAAGAAGAGATTAACTCTAGAGCCTTGATAACGTTACCGCCTCTGATAACAAAGATCAGATTTTTCTGCCACTTCCTGCTCTAAACTGCACAATCGAGACAAAAATAATGTGTAATTTGTGACATTAATAATCTTGATTTCTCCCAAAGCAATTCAGACCAAAGCTACCTAAAGCAAGCAGCTCTTATTTAAGCAACAAACTATATAAATCTAAAAGCCCATCCACCAAATGACAAAATAGAATCCACTGAATCAACAAACTTGAAATATCAACACATCTCTGGCTGCTGATTTGGATTGCTGTTGACTGTAGTTGTTGTTCTTTTCTGTGCAATGTAACTACAAGAAAAAAGTTGGTGACCCTATATACTCCCTGAAGAAGTACTCTGGTTTCTTTTTAGGCAAAATCCTAATAAATAAAAGACTGTAAAAGAAAGCTAGAAATAGCCACACAGGCACCTGTAGATACAACACTAGGAAGCCCATATTTCATGTTTACATTGATTGTTTCCACCTTACTGCAGTTAGCATGCTGTGGCTCAGCTACTGTGTGAGGGTTCCTGTGATTTAATCATTGTCTGAGATTTTAATTCCTATTTCAAAAAAAGACAGGATTCTCAGAGTGTTTTAATCCAGAAACTGTGACCTAGTAATTTTAAATCACTTAAGCAATTTCTTGTGAGGCAGTAAAAACATGACCCACCTTTTCATTCTTGCTGTTACAGAGCAATTTGCACCCTGCAAAAAGGAAATGAATTACCAGGGCTGGGAGTTTTTCAGCAGGGCAGAATGTATAAACAGAAGCCCAATTTAATTTATATAGTGTAATTTTTTCTCCTTCTCTGTCTCTGTACCCTACTTCTTTTCTGTTCCCTAAGCATATCTGGGAGGGGGGCAGTGAGATATTCCTAGGACTGAAACCTGCCCTACTTTGGGTTTTTCCTTCTATGTTTGGGTTGCTTGTTCAAAACATGCTTAAAACGATAAAACAAATGAAGTCCAACCCAAAATCAATACCTAGTCTCATTTCTGCTCTTTTCCTGTTAATGGCTATGTTGAAAATCAGCACCAAATTAAAGTGTTAGCACAGCAACAACATGCCTCAAAAAGAGTTAAAGCCAACCTTAGTGAAGGTAGAGCAGCATTTTGAATAAGTAGAGCCGAAAATGTGACTGTATTTACAAGAACAGAGACTGGGTCCTGTCATGAGAATACTTGTATCCATATGCCAACATCAATATTTCATGGATTTATGAAATGGACAGAAAGTATTGATTTCAGAAGGTGTTTCAAGATGCTTTAATATAAACATTCAAGAAAAACATATTTGACATAATATTTCTGAAAGAATGAAGTATAACGGATTTTGATTAACAAATTTATAGAAAACTCAGAAAGGGACTCTCCATCTTCACTCAGACAGAAACAGAGTCAGCCAAACCTTGGTCTGAGCTAGTACCTGGCCTACCTGCAGTATGGCTGGGAAGGACAGTGTTTCAATGGCCTGATGAGGTATAATACAGAAAGGTTCACCTCCAAGACTCTGCTTAGCTTTGGCAACTTTTAAAAGCTTTCTAGTTTTGCTGAACTATCACCTTTGAAAATTTCCCACCAGTGATCATCAATAATTGATTCCTGCTTAGAGACACTAACTCCTCTGTCTCTCAGCAGGTGTGTCCTTGGAACATTTTATTTTTAAGTTCCTTTGAAGGTCTGGTGGTACCATTATTATGGTTTTATTTTAGACTTATTTTCCATTGACAGACTTAACAATCTGCATCTATTCCTGTTTCTGGGACTGAAAAAAATGAATGAACCCTTAAAGTGGACTTTTTCTGGAAAAAAAAAAAAAAAAAAAAGAAAGAAAAAAGATAACCCTACCTAAACCAGATATGAATAAACATGCAAAATACTGGATCAGATTTAGTTGAACAACACTACAAACACTTGATTTTGCATTGTATTTCCATTTTGAGTCACAGTAACAGTATCATTCTTCTTGCATATTATACCCAAAGCTATTAATTTTTTTTAGCATTTACCAAAATAAAGGTGTAACACATAGGAAGATAAATGCAACATAATTTCGGAAGACTTTTCTCAGATCAACTTCCCCACTGTCTAAACTATGATCTTCCTGTTTGATGCCGTAGATAACATTCAGCGTTTCTTCCTGAGGAGGTTAGCTAATTCTTGTGCCCTCAGAAGGGGAACCATGTTCCCACAGGATGGCCTGTGTGTTCGTAGCAATATTGCCTGACACGCTTTGGCCAATTTTGGCAGATATAGGAGGAATTTGCCTTGAGCATCCACAGGGGAAATATGTTTGTGTCTCTGCCTCATTGATGCTATTAATATTCCAATAAATACACTCAACAGAAAAAAAATGTCCTTTTTGATTTTATGTTGCTGGTATACTCTGGTGAATCCAGAATCCAGATTATATAGCAGATAATATGCCGGAGAAGCAAAATGAAGCAGGACACATCCAAACTTTTGCTCTTCCAAGGGACTGCTCACCTCCAGATCAGTCCAACACACTGGCCTCCCAACATAGGGATGTGTTTGGATGCTGAGGACATCAGTTCTGTTATGCCAGTTTCTCATCATCCTCTAACAATGTTGGGGATATCCGTGTGGATCCTGACTTTAAGCAATATTTAACAGCCTTGTCCAAAAATAATAGTTCAACTCAAAATTTTCTAGAGCAAATAAATCCTGCAATTACATCTAGCTGTGAGTAAATATTCTAGTAGGATGCGGTTATCCCCTACTATGTGTAGGAAGGCCTGAAAGGATGTTATAGATAGAGACAGTGTAACACATCAGGTAGGAAGAAATGATATCTTTCTAAGTGTCCTAGAAACACATCTAGCTAAGTTTTTTCTATCTTTAAAGGCCCATTAAGAAATTAGACTGATTAAAATGTGACAGCACTTGACAGTATGTGAGAAAACAATGTAGAAAGGTCATAGTCATTTAGCTTTTAATTATGTAAATATATTATCTTTGCAAATATTCAGCAAATTATGTTATCCATAAAGCTGGAAATGACAATGTGGGAAGAATAACACAACAGTGTGTGCAGAGCAACAAAACACGGTAAAATATATGGTCTGTATCTCAGTGAAATACCTAAGAACATTGAAGTAAATCTGCAAGGTATTATGGGGAAAGAAGCAGGTTAGCTGTTAATGCACCAGAGAGTCTCTTAAGTCTTCATTTCCACTATGCTGTTAGACATCTATTTTTGCTCAGTTTTCCTTTATTTTAGATAAATGTAGAGAACACAGAACAAGTGTATTTGAGAGTAAGTGGGGTAAACTGGAGCAGTTTTTCTCTTGTTCCTTCTTTCTGTATGCTTTGGGTTGCAACAGGTCACCTTTCTGCTGCAATATGACTCTTAGATGAGAAGCCCTTACAGAAGAATGTGACCAAATCAAAAAACAAAACACCTTGTGTTTATGACACTGCCATTTTATCAAAGTGATGGGAATGTGACATATACTTCCATCCTGCATCTGATTTCTCACCAAAGAGAAAGGCCCCAAGGAGATCTGTGCCATCCTGAAGTCCACCACAGCCACTTAGATGTGATGTTGAGGTCTAGCAGGTCAGCCAGACAGCTCCAGAGCAGGTCCAGTTGAACAGAAAGAGCAGAAACCTATCAATCCAATGAGGGTGACTGGTGGCTCTGTCACAAGAAAGAAGAGGCAAAATGAATTTACGGGAACGTCAGAGCTTCAGAGAAACTTTCAATGAGATTAAAAAGTTGTGTGCAGGTGTTCCAGATGTATAACTGGTACGGTTATGCTGTCTGGGCTCAGGATACAGATTGAATTCAGTGCATCTTTGCTGATGATCAAGAGATCATTTTTTTTCTGAAAATGGTTTAGTAATTTTAAGGGTATTTTCAAAATAGTTCATGCTACAGGAAAAAACCCCAAGTCCATTACGTCTATTTTTGGTACTGCTTTATTGCGGTGTGGAGATAGAATCATCCTGGGTTTTAATTTTCCTTATATCACTGTCATCTTCAGTGATAAAGTAAAATAATCTGTTATGGATAAATGTGTGCAAAAATGGTGAAGAGAAATGAAGTTAAAGAACAGGAAACATCTATTTTGGGAATCTAATTCTAAATATGTTGGCACAGACAAGAGTGCCATAATATGTTTCAAAGAATATTTTGTTGTTTTTTCCTGCTATTTCGTATCTGTTGAGTTATTTATGTAGCTTACTTACAAAAGAAATCTGGCTAAGCATCTACCAAGTCCGCAACAATTGGATAATCACGGTTGGATAGCAATGTATCTCCAGAAATATTGGTGGAATTATTCCACTTCCATAACTGTAAGGGCAGCCTGTTTGCAGGCAGGGAGAGAGAAGGAAACAGGGGATGAAGAATGTTGACAGTGAGCATAAGAGATCTGAAAATCCTGTTGTTAGAGCTTAGCTTTGTACCAGAAACAAAAGGCACCAGGTGGGATGCCAAGAGATATCAGAGGTGAGCGGCATTCAGTGAACGGCCCTGGGACAGGTCTTCCTATCAACACAGACACAGTCCATGTTGGTGCCTGGGGAAGAGCACAGAGTAACTCACTTCTACCTTCAACAGAGCAGCAAAGTCAGTTTTGTGTCATCAGAAAAGAGGAGGATGGCAGAGTCAGCAGGGGCTCGAGCATGCTGAGAGTAAGAGAATGCCTTGCAAGTTATCCCAGGCAAATTTCTTCTGCAGCCTGCAAAATTGCCTTTCCCATCTCCCCTGGAAATTTCTGTCCTTCCACTGCTACTTACTACCTTATTTCTCCCATGTGTGCACTGTGACCTTCCGACTCCCTGGGCATCTCCAGTGGCTGGTGCAGGCTCTGGCTGGGAGGAGTTTGCTAACTCCAGATCTGTACTTGGAAAGAAAAGAAGCAGTGCTGGGCTGACATAGGAGGTATCACACATGCTACAGGAGAGGAGAAACAAAAAGTAGGGCAATAGCTGGACTTCACGTGTGCCTGCTGTCATCCACGCTCCCCTGGCCATCGGGCAGAGCCCTGAGGTTATGGGGACAGTCGTTAAGACTGGGTTACCCAGTGCCGTACAGACACTCACTCTTCTCAGGTAGCTGTTCCTCATTCCTATCCAGGTGAGCAAAACAGGCAGCTTGCTGTCTGAGGCATCTACCTGCTCTGTCTGCATTTCATCTGGTCCTACTCAGGGCCTTTGTAAGAGGCAAACTCAGAGAGATGTGCAGTTGGGAGATAGGAGGCCCATTGAAACTTGAATTACTGTGGAAACAGATGTGGGCTAAAACATGAAGGACAAAAGTAGCAATTGGAGAGGATGGGCACTGTAGAAGTTGAGTGAGATGGACATGCCACAGGGTAATTCTCAAATGGTGCAAAAAGTAGGAAGGTCTTGCAAACATTTTAATCTATATGTAGATGCATCTTAGACATATGGTCACTATAGTGATCATTATGATATTTTCTTTCATGAAAGACAGCTGGTTTCTGAATATACATTACGCCTTTTGGTGAAGTGAACACAGAGGGCTTCTTCATAGTGAACACAAAAATGATTCCATCTCCTTGCAGGCTACTTGAAACAGATATACTATGTCCTTCTCTCGGATTATTCAGGCTGGCACAACCCAGACTATGCTGCCAAGTGCCACAATAAGTCAAGCTTATTTGCCACAATAACCTAAGCTGTGTTTGACAGAGGATAGATCTGAAATGGAAGAGGAGGTCTTAGATAGCGTGCCAAACGACCTTCCAAATCACTTGACCACGGCATATCTCCTGTGGGAATGGCATGCTCTTAGGCTGATGGACTAATAATTTTGACAAGCTTTAACAATAAGAAACCTTTTGTAAAGCTTTACCTGAAAGATAAAATGATATCTTGAAATGATATGTCACTAGAAAACAGACCTTATAAACACTTTACAAAATGTAATAAATCCGAGAGGCCGTTTTAGCAGAATTACTATGGGTTTGGAGTGGATAGTTGGTTACTTATAAACTATTTTTTGTGAGATTAATTCTGGATAAAAAAAAAGTATGACGATTGGAACACTGTATATTTGCTGCTGATATTCTTGTACTGTAGACTATCAACGTAAAAGTAAATCAAGAGTTAATAGCTTTGAAACACTATAAAGCCAGAAACATATAAATGTAGGAAGTATAATGCATAAAGCCCAGCTTTTAGAAAATAGTGCTTGTCCTTGTTGCATCCTTACTGTGCAGCTGACTTACAGAAAATAAAAATTCAAATATGTTGGAACCAAACCTAAATATAAGTGTTAAAAATAAAGTGTTTTTTTCCTCATTGTTATCTCTCTCTTGTATTTTAAACATTTAAACCCCAATCAAGGGACGTCGGCATATGTAATATACACTTGGCATTGTTGTCTGTCACTACCTTTGTCCTTGAAAAAATTCTCACTGCCACTGAGGTTGCTAATATTTAAGCATAGGGCTTTTCTCTCTCATGGGCAGAGTACATAATCTAAATTCTGCTTCTTGGCTCCTATTTCTACATTTCTGTCCTGTGGATTTCTCTTACTTTCTCTCCAAAGGCTTCAAAGTCACACCAAAGATGATTTCCTTTTCAGTGACATCGTATTAACAACACTCCTCTTTATTTGGGTTTCTTGACAGAGAAGATTTTATGCTAAAAATCTTCATGCTCTAAGTAGAATTTCAGAACATAAAACTACCTACTGTGACTGGAGAAATTTTTAAAATTATTATTTATCTAAAGTATGAACTGTGGAAAAAAAAATATTCTGTAGCTACTCCATAGACTAAGGAACGGGAAGACTTCTCATGGCATTTCCAGGTTTGTGGACTGTTCAGAGTCTTCCCTGATCATCAGATTAGACTTCAATTGTAATCATAGTAGGAGACTGCTGCTGAGGCACTCTCACCTAGTAGAGCACCATGACTAGACACATGATCTGTGCAATCTCATTTTTTCCCTTCCCCTGAGGCATCTGCGGAAAATACCTCCTGCCCTCTGAACCTAAGATAAACTGACACTGATAGTTCCACTTAAACCTTCCTAGATTTGCTGGAGAAGGAGTAGAAAGAAAAGAAGGGGAGCAAAATTTTTCCAAGCAGTAGTGCATTCGTGCTGTCGTTGTAGCTACAGAGAAATAGGAGATAAAAGCAAAGGAGGTTTCCACAGGAGTTAAAGGTCATGTGGAATGACAAAATGATTTAAACGCCAACTGTTTGCTTGCTAAAGACCTTTGTGCTTAATTATTACTACATGAAGGCAGTACTCAGGGGAGAATGGATGCAGCCTAGAAAGAAACAACTGAAAAAACTTATTGGAAATTAGTTGTGTTGCTCTTTTTCATTCCCTCTCTCCTTCTCCTACAGGCAAAGTATGCATAGCACATGTTATTGTGGCAGAATTTATGCCACTCCTTTTGTGAAAAACATCATTTCCATTAATTTTGCAGTGCAAATCCTAATAATGCACTTAAGGCTTACTATTCTTAAGGCTTGTGACAGCTCAGTTTCTATAAAGATCATGTGTTATTGAAAATTTTTGATCAACTTTTAAGCTTTCACAGCAAAACCACAAGTTCAAGCAAAAGGAACCATGCACTGGTAAGGCCACAGTTGGAATATTGTGCCCAGTTATGGGCTCCCACTACGAGAGAGAGAGAGCGCGCTACGGTAGAGAGTGCAGTCAAAGGGTGCATTAAAATGATGAAGGGAGGGGAGCACCTCCCATAGTAGGAAAGGTGAAGAGAGCTCTGACTGTTTAGCCTAGAGAAGCGAAGGCTCCAGGTAGATCTCCTTAAGGTATACAGGTACATGAAGGGAGGGTGCGAAGACAACAGACCCAGGCTGTTTCCAATGGTGCCCAGTGACAGGGCGAGGGCCAGAGGTCACAAAACAAAACATGCAATGAACACTTCTCCTGAACATCAGGAAAGGCTTGATTACAGTGAGGTTGACCAAGCACTGGCACAGGTTGCCCAGAGAGCTGCTGAAGTCTCCATCCTTGGAGAGCTTCTGCATGCAGTTTTGGTCCATTGCAAACAGATATTTGTGGCCCTGCTTGAGAGTGAACATCGGACAATATGACCTCCAGAATCTACTTCCAACCTCAACCATTCTGTATTTCTGTGATTTTATGATTATCTGAACCTTGTCTTACTCATTCTTTGCAAATAACACCTTACCCTTTCTAACATGGCCTAGCATCTTCTTTTTGAGCTTGGTAACTTATAATGGGAGGTTGAAACAATGCATTGGGAAATTCATGTCTTTAAAATATGCTTGTTCAGTGACCTCAGTGACACATTTTTTAGCATTACTGTGTGATAACAACCTTACAGAGGAACAGGATGGTCATTCTTGCTGCAGTTTGCAAGCTGCAAGCACTTATTTGCTAAACTTCAGAGAAGTTCATTAAGCAAATAAGATGTCCTTCCTTTTCAAGGACATGGAAAATGATGCATAGCCAGAAGTCCGTCTTGGTTTAGGTCAAAATAAGAAAAGGATTAATAAAGAGAAGAAGTTTTGGCTAAGAAATGTCAGTTTTAAAACGACAAAGAAAGCTGCTTTGAGCAGAGAGAAAACATTGTTTGTTATGGCTTGATGCTTCTAGAATCATCTGGTTGTACTTTGTATTGGATTCATGGTCCATCAGACAGTGGCATGATTTCAAATGATCGTGCATGATCTATTTGAATGTTCTCTCCCCTCTCCTCTTCTTGAGTAAGATGCACTACCTTGCAATTTCATGCCCTTTAGATAGAGGATATCTGCTGTCAACTCAAAAGACCGCTCCGCTTCTCATATGTAAGCTTAAGGGTGTAGCACATTCCTTTTCAACAGTATTCTTAAAGCACAGTTTTCCTACTTAAACAAATTTCCCTCAGAAAAACTGGGGAACTTGGACGGGTTTCAGTAATGTGCTAGTACAAAATGTTGTCATTTTAGCAGTAGCAGTGCAGGTCACTCGCAAGAAGTGCTTGTTCTGGCTTTGTTGCAATTTACTCTGCTTTTCACATTGCCCTCTTATGGTGCAGCTTATAATTAAGACTTTAATAGTCACAAAGGTTTCATTTATTGGATTGGAAGTAAGGTTATGATTACTGCCAGGTACATGAATACGTAAGTGAAGGTTTCCAAGAAGAACTTCGTAGGACATGGCTTGAAAGGAAAAGATCCAGAAGCTGGATTGCAGTAAGCCTTGATATTAAAACATCACATTCGCTGTAGTAGTATTTAACAACTGTGGTTAAAGCCACATGCAGAAGATTCTTTTACCATGCAGCATACCACAAGGAGAGGATACCTTTGAAAATGGGCATTTGTATGTTTTTCTATGCTAGGGATACTGCATAGGAGCAGGGAGCAGAAAGAAATACTCCCCCTTCATCAATTTCAGTTCCTCTGTCACATGCGACACTGTGATATATACACTGTCCTGAACTGATCTGTCTCCAGCTGTAAAATAATCACTGTTACATCTCGGGATGTGATTGCTGTTTCTGCTGTTAGCCACCTTCTTTGAGTTCTCACCCTCAGTTTTATTGCTGGAAAGTGTGTGTTCCCCCCTTTCTATCTTCCTACTAGTTTTTTCCTTAAATTAAATACTTCATTCTATTCTTGGTATTTATTTTTGGCATGTTTCTTTTCTGCTTCCCAAAGAAGCTCTTGCCTACGATGACGCCAGGCTGAGCTCATCTTCCTGCTACGCAGAATAATTCACTTTTATAATGATTTAGGGCACCGTAGTAAGTGTGTGATCTTCCTTAAGCAAAAGGCAATAAAGAGATTTGGTGACTTGGACTGTTGGAGAGTAGTAACTTTGTGCTTGAGTTATCCATCTCTCAGTTTCCTTCTTTTCTGCTAGGAAGTATATTGTGCTGAAGAAAAGACTGTTGCATTACAGCACTCGTGGGACGTTGTAGGGGAGCTTGGCCACATCGGGAGATGAGCCACCTTTCTTCCTCCCTGTGCAGTCAGCACTGTAGATTAAAATACTAAGAGAATGTCTTATGTTTCACACACCTAACAGGCTAGCAGAGCCAGTAACCATCTAGCTTCAAATCGAGAGGGAAGGGCCTGTAACACTGAGCAGGTATCCCACCAACCACACTGTAAAAAATTTCTTCCTAGTATCTAATCTAAATCTTGCCTCTTTCAGTTTAAAACCGTTACCCCTTCTCCTGTCATTACACCCCTCTCCATCTATTCTATAGGCTCCTTACAGCAGGAAGGCTGCTGTAAGGTCTCCCTGGAGACTTCTTTTCTAGTGGCAGTCACACAACATTTAAATGCCCCACCATTTCTCCTGGCCCGCCCCACCTAGTTCTTGTCAGCTGCTCTCATGATTGTTGTTCACAGCTGACATCTCTTTCTGTGACCCTGGCACTTCCTTGACTCGGGAAACTCCCTGTACACAACGATCTTCTACTCGGCTGCTGAAGGTGCCAGCATGGAGCAGGTTGCCTTGGCAAATTTGATTTAATTAACAGCACACTTTCAGAGGGCCAGGGTGGCATAGTGAGTGGAGTGTCTGCACCTTCATAGCGGGGAATGTTACTCTGGAGCTGAGATTTCTTGTTTAAACCATGTCCAGACTAATGGTTGGCTATTCAATATATGTTACCATCTGTGCCAGTGATTAGAACCTAATAGTCCTCCGAGCTTTCGCGCAGGAAACTGCTTCCTAATGTTTCCAGTGACAGTTACATACAACATGCAAATAAAGTGAGATCAGTTTATATCAGATTACCTGGCTACATTGACATTATCATGCCCATTTATGAATGAAGGTTATGTTTCCTCCAGCTAACTGAAATCCAGCCCCTGTAGTAAGAAGCTATGGCATCAGACATATTCTTCCTTATCTATGACTGAAATATCAAGGAGGGATCAAGCGTGAAATCTGAACAATTATTTTGGCAGAAATGTTCCTAATTAGTTTCTAATCAGTGCTTAGATTAGTTAGTGTTCCATAGATATAATCTGAAATATCACTTCTTTCACTCTTTTGAAGATCTATTTGGACAATAGCGTTATGGAGTTCTTTTCTAAGATACTCAGTTTTCTTTCTCATAAAACACTCCACTACTGGCCTTATATATTTCTGCAGCTTAGCTTTTACCCCACCAAGTGTTGTAGAGTAATTCCCAAGAAAAGAACTACATTTCAACACAGAGGAAGTATAACATTCTCAAGGTTTTATCTTGACCTGCATGTTCATGCTGACTTATATGATGCAAAATTCAAGTAATTAATGTACCTCTGACAAAGTGAGCACTAGGGTCAATGAAAGACTCCAATGTAAATATTTTGATCATCATATAGTGATTGCTTCTAGTTAACACAACTTCATTTTTCACTATGTCAGGAAGGTTACCTATGATTCGTTCTCAGTAGGTCAGAGGAGAAGGCACAGTTAGACCTTTTAAAAAAAAAAAAAAAGTAAACAACTCCTTGAGAAACTAGTAGGAGAAGGCATATGAATTCCTAACCTTTGGAGGAGATTCAGATGAAGCACTGCAAGTTTTGCCAGACTAGAAATGTTTCATGGAAGAACTCCTTCTGCAGCCTATAACTTCGTTTGTCTGCCCTGTCTCCGTTTCATTCATAGCGTAGCTCTGGGCTTTTTGCTTTCTCTCATGTTAGCCAAGGGTGCAGGGTTAGGAAAAGGGACAACAGGCAGTAGTTGCAACAGGTAAAATTCTGATCAGATGTTTTTTTTTTCCCACCTTGAAGGCTGTTGAATGCTGGTGAAGTTTACCCAAAGAAGGCTGTGGACTTTGAATCTTTGAGTGTACTCAAATTGAAGACGGCCCTCAGGAATATGAGGTATGTTTACCTTCGTCTGAGTGTAGATCTGACCAAGTCACCTCCAAATATCCCTTCCAGACTGAGATAAACTCTGATACTCTTTGTCTTGTAGATGTAACATCCCATCTTCCTGTCACAGAAACAACATTAACAGGCATAGGATGTAAGGAGAGGAAACAAATTCAGATGGGATTTGGAGGATGACATGTGGGAAAAATCAGAAGTTCAAGTAAGGGAAAATCAATTTAAGTGAGATATGTAATCACAAACACAGATCTGTCCCTTCCACCAACTAGATTAAGATATCCTCTTTCCTGTGGCAATGATGATGCTTGTAAGAATAAAGCAGTTTTAAGGTTTATGAATCGGGAACTTCACATTGACTTTTTGTACCATGTAACCGACTGCAAAGATCCTAAAACCCTAACGCATGACAGTTTTCAACCCTCACAACTAACACTTTTTCAAGTCTAACATGAACTAATGTGGAACGGCAGAATAATTTTAAGTATAATAAAAATTCTTTTCACCTTATCCCTATGTACCTGTACAACATTCTAGTCAAGGAGGACTGAAAACTGTTTTGTTGAGTGAACCTGTTTGTCTTATGAAAGTGGGTTGCTGTCTGGAGACAAGGAGAATTTCTCTGAGCTAGTGGGATTCTCTTCAGGCTGGCCTGAGATCCTGTGTGTTCCTCTTCTGCAGGGAAAAAAACCCCAAACCTCAAACTGTCCTAATTTCAACTCTCTGAAAGATCTCTGTCCCTTTCAGCATCAAACCCAGGGTTGTGCTGACAGCTACTCTGTGAGGTTTTGCCTATTTATTAGCCAAAACACTAATCATACTTGTACAGCTCTGCATAACCAATGGCAGATGCATTATTTCCTATTGAGCTGTCTGTTTAGTTTTCTTGGGCTGTACTAAGTTAGCAAATGAGAGAACAAAGTGAGTGGAATTGCAAAAATAAAGACAGATATGCTCCAGGAGTGGTGCCACCCTGCTGTGGCAGATTAGCAGCTGTTTTGCATCCTCCTCCCTCGCAGCCTTTGCAGGATGTATATTACATCTCTCAAACTGGCCTCCTCCCTCATCAGGGAGGTCACTGACCTGGCTTTAACCAGGGCATGCTCACAACATTAACCATTTAACAAGGTGGTAAGAGCCTGGGGGATTAGCAGTTGGGGAAAAAGGGTAAGATAGCTGAGTTCTTATTTAATAAAAATGGGCATAAATGATCTATTTAAAAATCTCCATTTGTTAGGGAGGGAATTTGTCAGGCTGTATTTGCTAATGCGTGAGAGAGAGAAGAGCATGAATGGGCCCTGCAGTGGATGGAAGTCATAGCTTTCTTAAGGGTTGATGTGAACAGCGAGGAGGAGAAAAGGAAATTTTTATTAACAGGAAACTACTTTTCTACAGATTAACTCAGCTACCTGTCAGCCCCTTTCCATACCGTTGCAGAAAGTTTCATGTCAAGTCTTTCCTAATAGGTATTCCTTTCCAGAGCTTTTGTCAGGACAGGTTTGTTGCATACATATATCTGCCTATGGAGATATCAGTACTCCACTCTTAGAACAAATTTCACAGTATTTAATTCTCCTTTCTAGAATCTGTGGAATTTTATTGAGACTCGGTATTCAAGTCAGTACAGATGCTTTGTGACAAATTTTTGTCATATTTTGTTAAAATTTTGGGTGAGTGTGATCTGAAACAGTGTTGGCAAGAACCATGCTCACTTTTATGTATACATACACCATAATTTCAAAATAGAAATATATACATGTAACAAGTACATTAGAATTCCTTTAAAAATATTTATTAGGTACTCAGACTTTCAGACTGTGGTGTTTTGATGGTTTATCAGCTATAGCTCCTGTTTTCAAGTCTGCAAAAAAATTACCCCATCACTATATTTTCCTGAAAATGTACATAATTGCTCTTCAAAATAAAGCAATGCATTACATTCATATTCTCTGAAGAGAATAATTATGTGCAATTCAACTATGACTGGAAATAGGGCATCTCTTTTTTTGAGTGTATTGAAGTAACTGGGTACTGAGTCGGCTTTTTGAGACTTGATTATGGATCTGCTCCTTCTGCCATCCTAATTCCTTCACTGTATCAGTTGGGCATGTGGACTGATTGAGAGGTACCCCATGGTACCAGGTACACTCATGTACCCCTGGTCTGGCTGATGGGTTGAACAGGGACATGCTGAGACAGCAGTGACAGTAAAAATAAACTTTGCAACCCTCTGAGGTTTCTTTCTCCTTCCGTAGTTTCCTGTGTGCTTGCGTTATCTGCTGATACTTTGTAAGCAGCTTTCAGAGATCGAAATTCAACTTTTTTCCTTCCTTTTCTGAAATGAAATTAATTAATATTGGGCATTCGTGAAGCACAAGCACAGACAGGGTACCTGATGTTTATAATGCAGAACATGCACTAAATTATGCAAAAATCTGGCCCTAGTGTTTGTTTATTGATACTTTGATAGAACGTTTTCTGTTTCCATGTCTGTTGCTTGTTTCTTTCCCCATAACTTGGCAGTCATTTTATTGCAAATAAGAGTGTTTGGAAACCATTTCCTTTATGAGAATATTCAACACCATAATTTTATTACCTGGAAATTTTAATATACTTTTTGTTGTCAGTTTCTGTAAGTTTTTATCTCAACTCCTGTGTATACTCTGCATTACTCTTTTAATGACTTCCTTTTACGACCTTCTCAAAACAGGACCCTGTCTTTAGTAATGGCTGTGCTTAGTTTCCCTATTGAGTAATTTATCTGGATGCTATAAAAAAAATCAAGACAGTAGTGAATATAAATAAGTGAGAAAAGCATGTATAGTTTACACCCAGAAATGAGAATTTTAATGGGTTTTGGTTGCTTCTGCTAGAGAGAATTGCTAAATTCTGCTTTTGCTGATTTTATTTGCAAAGTACTTAATGGTTTGTGCTAGTAGGAATGGACTTGAAATAAACCTAGTATATTTTGAAAGCAGTAAAATTTCCTGGTGTACTGACAGTTAATGTAAATTTACAGAGAAACCCTGCTTAAAATAAGGAAGATCTGTTCCAAATTAGTTCCATGAATGAAACATTTGAGCTGCAATTTTAATTGCAGTGGACGAGATCTGTCTGGAGCTTTCTGCAAAAAAATGTCTGATACCACTACAAGATGCTTTCAAAGCAAAGAAAGACACTGTTAAAAAGGAGATGATTTGCATAGAAAAGATGACAAACATTTCAGGCAACACAGCCATTCAAGAATAAACATGCTGGAAACAATTGGAAGGTGATAGACTCCTAGTTTTGTCATTCACTGAGTTTTCAGGGCCTGTGGGCAGGATAGGGCTTCTGCGACTGTTTCAATGCTTCATGCCTAGGAACAAGAGCAATATTTACTACACAGAGATTTTCATTAATGAATCCTTTCTAAGGGCAATTGCTGCTGTTAAAAGATCAAGGGTAAAGTCCCATGATGCATTAAAATAGCATTAATAGACAAAATCCTAAGAGAGAAATGGAAGACTATGGCACACAGCTGTACACACAGCCAAGTGTCATCAGTTTTCTTTCTGCTGGAAGCTACAACCTTTCTGAGTTGGTACCGCTGAGGCTGGCAGAAGTGACCCGCTCGGCCATCCACAGATGTGGGAAGTCAGAGGTAGACATGCGGCAGTGTTATGGCTGCAGAATGAGACCTTAACCAAAGCAGGTTCAAAATGTGACATTGCAGAGGTTCTAATCACAAGTGTTTCATTAGTCTGTCATGCAGCACCAAAGCAATCAACAGTCATAAGTGAGCTATCATTTTGCTGTCAAGTCACTACATCCCACCTTCTAGTCATCTGTGGAGGTGTGGCACATCCTTGTCATTTGATTACCAATGGGAGTCTGCACTGCCTTCATATTAGCCTAAATACCCTGCAGTTCCTATCCCTAGAGAAGATTGAGGCTCATCCCAGCTACGTATCCAGCTGAGCTTATGGGGGGAGGAAAAAATTAAAAGATGGAACTAGGGTCTGTGATTACTCAGTGAACTGACACTGTTGTGCCTCATGCTTTAGACCTGAGATAAGGGATGCTTTCATGAATCCATAGGAAAGGCACTTGAATGTCTTATATCTAATCAAGTTTAGAAAAAGCAAGATTAGCAGCAAGGGATGTCTTTAACTAGAAGCATGAAAGCTCAAAACTGACAGACCCTTTTGACTCTCCCAGTTAGACATACTGCTGCTAGCAATTATATTCAAACACAGTCTCTGATCAGCTTGGAGTTATGCTCATCTGTTGGGGTTAATAAGTGGTATTAACTCACTTTCTGTGTGCTTGGTTAACACCCAATCACGTTGTGCTCCTCCATGCAAGGTGCAAATACCAGGCCAAGGGGTATCTTTTATGGGCAGTCAGGAGAGTCCCACATGGGGCTCTGTTCTCCAAGATATTGTTTGGGTCCGGTGTAGGGCTGTATTTATTTTGGCTACTGTATCAGAGAAGAGGGGAAGTTCACACACATGTCTGGCTGCCAACTGCCATCATTGTTTTAGAGCATCTATGCCAAAATATATGCTGAAGTAAAATACTCCCTACAAATTTTACAGTATACAAGCTGTGTGGCATTAGAACAAACTGTCATAGAAAGAGGCATGTGACCGATAACTAGGATAAAGCCTTGTGCATCTGGTCAACCAGGAATTACAAAAATGTGCAAAGTAATTTATGCCTGCTAGTATGGAGCAAAATGGAAAATCATAGGATCATAGAAACATAGAACAGTTTGGGTTGGAATGGACCTTATAGATCACCTAGTTCCAACTCCCCTGCAATGGGCGGAGACATGTCCCACTAGACAAATACTTGAAAATAAGTACTTGAAAATAAATACTTGAGTCTTGTCACTCAAGGGTGAAAAAAGTACAGGTTCTGTGAAGATGTGTCAGAAGTATTTCCTTTCTGCTTGTCAGAATGTAGATGAAAATGTAGGCCTGATTTTTAGGCACTTGTTTCTTAAAACCTTGGTCTGAATGTTTGGACTGTTTTTTATCACTTACCAGGCTAGCAGTCAGAAAAGCTTAAAAAAGAAAGAAAAGGACAAATTTTGAAACTGAAAGAGCAGCTGCAGTGGTTCACTACTATGGCAAAACTAAGCAAAATATCAGAGAGCACCAGGTAATTTACTAAGGCAATTGAGTATGAGGCTTAAGCTAAGCATACCAGGCACATATGAATAACAATACTGTGTTATGCTGCTGGTTTGCTAAGTAAGCATCATTTAAAAGACAGTGGAATTCAAAGCTTTATTTTCGATGTAAAAAAACTCTCAATACATGAAAGTCACTATGATTTGATTTAGAGGTATTTTTAGATCTTTTTCGAGAGCAAGCCAGCTAATTTTTAAGAACGTGCTTCATTCTTTTTACTTCAACACTCCAGTGACTTGAAAAGGTAAATGTCTTGTGTGAAAAAGGTAATGTCTTGTGTGTTCAACGTCAAGATTTGTTCCAGAAGAAACTCGAAGATAGTAATTTCTTAGACAAATATGGTTTTTGATACTCCATCTACAGTAATACCTACAGGAGACTGTGACATTTGTTTAAGTTGCACAATTTTGTGTCTATACTATACGTCAGAGTGAATTCAGTAAACTAAATTCTGGTTTAATACCTGTATTAATTTCAACAAATCTTGTTATAGAAATGACATGTGCATAGTTAACTTCAGAAGGCGGAGAAATTTTACTGGAGCTCCAATGTGAAAGAAAAAAAGCATATCACAGAATCATAGAATGGTTTGGGTTGGAAGGGATCTTAAAGATGATCTAGTTCCAACCATTTTACTGGGGGCAGGGACACCTTCCAGCAGGTCAGGTTGTTCAAAGCCTCATACAATTGGGTCTTGAACAATTTTAGGGTTGGGGTATCCACTACTTCTCTGGGCAACCCATTAAGAGTGCCTCACCATCCTCAAAGTGAAAAAATTTCTCCCTAATATCTAATCTAAATGCCCCCCTCTTTGAGTTTAAAACCACTACCCTTCATCCTATCACTACATTCTGTGACAAAGAGCTCCCCCCTAGCTTTCCTGTAGGCTCCTTTGAAGTGCTGGAAGGCTGCTATGGTCTCCCTTCAGTCTTCTCTGCTCTAGGCTAAACAAGCCCAACTCTCTCAGCCTGTTCTTGTATGGGAGGAGTTCTAGCTCTCTGTTCATCTCAGTGGCCCTCCTCCGGACTCGCATCAACAAACCTATGTCTTTCCAGTGTTGAGGACTCCGGAACTGAATGGTGTGGGTGTTGAGGTACCTCCTCAGTTTTGCAGGCCTTTCCCTTTCAATTTGAAGCTAGATGGTTACTGGCTATGCCATCACATTTGTTCAGCTAGGTCAAGGTAGAATGGCAAATGGTCTAAATATTTGACGGTTAATTATATAATCAGAATTATATGATCATGTCCATATTTTCCTGTAAAATCTCACTCCATTTTGTGAGGAGTCCAGGTTGGTGAGTACATGAAGGTGTGTTTAAGGCTTATCTGGAAACCTTAAAGGATGGCTACTTGGAGGCTGGGTTTCATTCACAGAGTCACAGAATCACTAGGTTGGAAAAGACCCCCAGGATCATTGAGTTCAACCATTTGTATCAACTACTAAACCATGCCCTTGAGTGTCTCATCCACCTGTCTTTTAAATACCTCCAGGGAAGTTGACTCCACCACCTCCCTGGGTAGCCTGTTCCAGTGCCTAGTGACTCTTCCTGGGAAAAAATTTTTTTCTAATGTCTAGCCTGAACCTCCCCCGGTGGAGCTTGAGTCCATTCCCCCTTGTCCTGTCCCCTGTCACTTGGGAGAAGAGGCCAGCTTCCGCCTCTCTACAACCTTCTTTTAGGTAGTGGTAGAGAGTAATAAGGTCTCCCCTCAGCCTCCTCATCTCCAGGCTAAACAACTCCAGTTCCCTCAGCCGCTCTTCGTAAGACTTGTTCTCAAGGCCCCTCACCAGCTTTGTTGCTCTTCTCTGGACACACTCCAGAGCCTCAACATCCTTCTTGTGGTGAGCGGCCCAGAACTGAACACAGTATTTGAGGTGCAGTCTCACCAATGTCGAGTACAGAGTGAGAATAACCTCCCTGGACCTGCTGGTCACGCCGTTTCTGATAAAGCATGGGCACACTGCTGGCTCATGTTCAGTCGGCTGTCAACCAACACCCCCAGGTCCTTCTCCTCCTTGCAGCTTTCTAGCCAGACTTCTCCTAATCTGTAGCACTGCATAGAGTTGTTTTGCCCCAAGTACAGGACCCAGCATTTGGCCTTGTTAAACCTAGTGCCATTGGTCTCAGCCCAGCGGTCCAGCCTGTTTAGATCCTCTTGAAGAGCCTTCCCACCCTCAAGCAGATTGACACTTCCACACAGCTTGATGTCATCAGCAAACTTACTGAGGGTACATTCGATCCCCTCATCCAGGTCATTGATGAAGACATTGAACAGGGCTGGACCCAGCACTGAGCTCTGGGGTCACCACTTGTGACTGGCCTCCAGCTGGAGTTAGCTCCCTTTACCACAACTCTTTGTGCCCGGCCATCCCACCAGTTTTTCACCCAGGAAAGTGTGCGCTTGTCCAGGCCAGAGGCTGACAGTTTCCTACGCAAAATGCTGTAAGAAACTGTGTCAAAGGCTTTGCTGAAGTCCAAGAAGACTACATCTACAGTCTTTCCCTCGTCCAGTATGCGGGTCAGTTTGTCATAGAAGGCGATCAGGTTAGTTTGGCAAAACTTGCCTTTTGTGAACCCATGTTGACTGGGCCTGATCACCCGGTTCTCTTGCGTGTGCTTCATGATAGCACTCAAGACCACCTGTTCCATGACTTTCCCCGGCACTGAGGTTAGACTGACAGGCCTGTAGTTTTCTGGGTCGTCCCTTCGATCGTTCTTGAAGATGGGTATAATATCGGCCAGCCTCCAGTCAAGTGGAACTTCCCCAGTCAGCCAGGACTGCTGGAAGATGATGAAAAGGGATTTGGAAAGCACGTCTGCCAGTTCCCTTAATACTCTTGGATGGGTCCCATCTGGCCCTATAGACTTGTGAGTGTCTAATTGGGCAAGTAAGTCTCTAACCACCTCCTCTTGGAACACGGGAGCTTTGTTCTGCTCCTCTAACTCCTGCGTATGTACACACAGGGAACAACTTTCGTTACTACTAAAGACTTCAGCAAAGGAGGCATTAAGTACCTCAGCCTTGTCCTCACCCTTTGTCACAGTTGTTCCCTTTGCATTCAATAAGGGCTGAATGTTCTCCCTGGTCCTCCTTTTATTGATAATGTATTTATAGAAAGACTTTTTTGTTATCTTTCACCAAAGTGGCCAATCTGATCTCTGGATGATTTTTCCTCTGCACGATCTCACTTCCTCCCTGTAGTTTACCCAAGACGCCTGTGTCTTCTTCCAAAGTTCATAGACATTCCTCTTCTTTCTGATGTCCACCCATATCTCCCTGCTCAACCAAGCTGTCTTTTTCCCACGTCAGCTCATTATCCAGAACATGGGGACGGCTTGCTCCTGAGCTGCTAGGTTTTCCTTCTTGAAGTGTACCCAGCCCTCGTGGGCTCCCTTGCCCTTAAGGACTGTCTCCCATGGGACTTTGCTAACCAGCCTTCTGAACAGTCCACAGTCTGCCCTCTGGAATTTTAATGTGGCTGTTCTACTAAACCCCCTCCTCACCTCACCCAGAACAGAGAATTCTATCATCTCATGATCACTTTGCCCCATGCGTCCTCCAACCATCATATCCTGACAAGGCCTTTTCTGTTCACAAAAAGTAGGTCCAGGAGGGTGCCTTCTTGTGTCGGCTTTTTCATCAATTGTGTGAGGAAGGAATCCACACACTACAGGAACATCCTAGACTGCTTCCTCTCTGCTGTATTGTACTTCCAGCAGACATTTGGAAGATTAAAGTCTCCCACAAGGACAAGAGCTAGCAAACTTGAGACTTCTCCCAGTTGTTTATAGAAGAGCTCATCATCTGCTTCTTCTTGGCTGAGTGGTCTGTAACAGACTCCCATCACAATATCTGCCTTCTTGTGGGCTCCTCTGATTCTTACTCACAGTCATCACCATAATACAGATCGAGGGTATTGAAGCACTCTCTAACACAGAGGGCTACCCCACCACCCCTCCTACCTTTCCTGTCCCTCCTGGAGATTTTATATCCCACCATAGCAGCACTCTAGTTATACGAGTTGTCCCACCACGTCTCTGTGATGGCTACTACGTTGTAGTTTTCTTGCCCTGCAATAGCTTCCAGTTCCTCCTGCTTATTGCCCATGCTGTGTGCATTGCTGTAAATGCACTTCAGCTGGGCTGATAATCCCTCCACTCTTGTAAAGGGAATAGTGTTCATTCCCAAATGACTGGTACTTGGACTGTCTAATCCATCAGTGCCAGTTACATCCTTTCCTTCACCAGATGTACTTGCCCCCACTCGCTCTGCATTGATGTACTTGAGGTCCTGGCCAGTACACCGTCTCTCAGGCACTGGAGTTCCACTTCCAAGCTCACTCCTGACTATCCTGATTTCATCCCCCTCTCCCTTCACATCTAGTTTAAAGCTCTATATATGAGCCCTGCTAGATTTTTGGTGAGGATTTTTGTACCCCTAAGAGACAAGCGTGCCCTATCCCTGGTGAGGAAGCCTGGAGGTGCATGGGCCAGCCTATGCTCAAAAAAACCAAAGTTTTGCTCCTCACACCAGGTTTGGAGCCAGGTATTAAGCGACTGATTCTTCCTGATCTCTTCCTCTTTGTTCCTTATTGTTGGAATGGAGGTAAACACTACTTGTACCCCAGAGCCCTTCACAATATTCCCCAGAGCCCTGAAGTCTCTCTTAATTGCCCTCAGCTTCTTCCTCTGTATGTCATTATTGTCTATTTGGAACACCAGCAGAGGGTAATAATCTGTGAGTTTCACCAGGGAAGGAAGTTTTCTAGTAATGTCTTTCGCTGAGGCCCCAGGCAGGCAGCAGATCTCCCTGTGCAGTGGGTCCGGTCTGCAGACAGGACCCTCTTTTCCCTTCAGAAGGGAATCCCGCAAGACAATCACTCTTCTCTTCTTTTTCTTGGAGGTTGTTTTGATGTTCTTTTGAGGATGGTGCAGCCTAGGGAATGTTTACAGGCTGTGGGAGCCATCCTCTTCCTCTGCAAGGATTGATTTCACTTGCAGTGCTTCGTATTTATTCTGCAAGGGAACCTGGGGGTTTGTTGTGTGGATAGGGACAACAGGTTTTCTGCAGAAACTTGCTGCCGTTCCCCATCTTGTTTCTCCTCAGTCTTACAGTTGGTGGATGGGTAGTTTGCAGCTGTGCAACCTCCTCACTGGAGTTGAACCAGAAATAAAGGAAGAGCTTCTAAGAGTGTCTTTTTAACTCTGATGCACTTACTGCCTGGGGAGTTTTGAGTTAAACGCTGCCCAGCACTGGGGAAGAGAAGAGTCTGTGTTTTCAGGATCAAAATTTCAGCCCTCGGGACATATATTCCTTTTCTTCTACATTAGGGTATCAACATGGGAGAAGCAAACACCCTGCAGTTGGTTTTACATGCAAGTGTGGTTCCTTTAATGGCATCAGAACCGCTGATATGATGAAAAAAGTCTCCTGCTTTTACAGAGCGAGCTCAGATTTTGAAGCAGAGTAACTACGTTCACCGAGTCCTTTCTGCAGTCTGTTTACTTGGGCACTAGGTTTCTTAAGCACAGCTTCTTCGCATCTAGGTGTGTTGACAAGCATGCACAGTCAACAGGGGCCAGAAACAAGAAAGTTTGTCCTATAAGAAACAGAGTTTTTTCTCTGCACTATTTACTAGTATAGAATATGTACATTACTGGAAAATAGTATCAGAATATAAAGACAACACATTACCATTAATACTTATTAAAAACTGTGGTCACACTCCCTTTCAGTGCACTTGAGCAAATCGTAAATGAGAAAGGTTGGTATTGCAAAATACATGGCAGCTAGATTACTCATTGCAAGGAGATTGTGGTGTGTATTTACAAATAATTGATTTACTATTTCAATTTCACAGGAAGCAGATTTTTTATGAAGTATCTGTTCTCTATTCTACTGGAGATATTAAGGTCAAGGGAAAGAGCATACGTCACCCTTTCTTTGAACAATACATCACAATTTAAAGCTAAATAGGTTTCTGTGAAACTTACTAGGAAATTAGGTGCAAGAGTCTGCAAGATACAAATGAAATTTTGATAACCACAAAACTCTCTTCCTAACATTTCTATTAAGAGGGCATATAGGAAATAATGTGTTCTTCTGAAATAGGCCTTGAACTTTCAGACCACAAATGTCATAAGCACACTGTACCATCTCATACACAGTTGCATCTTACAATGGCATTCTGCTCTGTAGTGTGAAGGACATTGCACTTCTCTGACTGAAGCATCCAGTCAGAAGTTTTAGTTTATGATTAAAAAATAACTAATTCAGACATTTTCTCTGGAAAAACTGTCATTTTAAACAGCCGAGCATGTCTTCCAGAATACAAAATTTGGCACTGGTCTTGGCAGGATGCTTAAACAAAGAGAGGTAGTTTTCATTGCTTTTGAATATTCTGTTATTTATTTATTCTGCCTTTGGTTCTATTTAACCTCTTCAAAGCACTGACCCTCTGAATGTAGTTTGGCTACTTTGTGTTGGTAACCTGTGAAAAAAATATTAATTGTTCCAAAAATTTTCTACTATTTTGCTTTTGTACATAATTTTTTGAGTTACATTTTTTATTTAGACTTATATGAATACTTTTTGTGTTCATGACAAAATTGTTTAAGTTAAAAAGGAATGGTGCAGATACATAACATTTCCCCATAATTTTCTAATAGTGATCCTCAGTCTTGCACACCTATGCACCTAACAGACAAAGACTGTAGTGACTTGATGGATGAATCTTGAAGACCTTACCCTTCAGGAGGAACTCACTGAAGCAGAAATGCAGAAATACTCTGTTATCAACCTGAATTCCTGCTGCCTGTTTAAGGCTGAACCCAGTACTGGCACACACAATGGTGTTGCCTGCCGAACCATCTGGCCAGACTCTTGTCCTCTCAGTGCCAGCCAGTACAGTGAATGTTGAGATCACAGCTGATTTAATTTATGTGACAGAAAAAAAAGCACTGAAAATAAATGCCCACTGGCATCAAACAACGAAGTACTCCATTTCTACATGTAAGTCATATTCAGCATAGTCTGAGGGTCTCTTTAGCCATCTTTCCATACTGGTCTGTGTAGCCTGAAAGGCTGCTACTGCTGGTTCCTGTTGTGTGTGTGTTTCCTGGGCAAAGTGTATATGAGGGGTTCCTTGGTGATTCTTCTCACCCCAATTTTGAGGAAGACCCCTTTCCCTGTTCTTCAATGTATCCTCTCTGCATTCTCTCCGCATTGCTCAGGCTTCTGGTAAAAATCATAGAATCACAGAATCATAGAATGGTTTGGGTTGGAAGAGACATTTAAGATCACCTAATTCCAACCCCCTGCCATGAGCATGGGCACCTCCCACTAAATAAGGCTGCTCAAGGCCCCATCCAATCTGGTCTCGAACACTTCCAGGGAGGGTTCATCCACAACATCCCTGGGCAACATGTTTCAGTGCCTCACCACCCTCATTGTGAAGAATTTCTTCCTAAAGTCTAATCTAAATCTTCCCTTTCTAATTTAAAACCATTCCCACTCAACTTGTGCCTACATGTTCTATGTAAAAAGTCCTTCTTCATCTTTCTTGTAGGCCTCCTTCAGGTACTGGAAGGTTGCTATAAGATCTCCTTGTAGCCTTCTCTTCTCCAGGCTGAACAACAAGCCCAACCCTCTCAGCCTGTCCTCACAGCAGAGGCACTCCAACCCTCGGATCATCTTTGTAGCCCTCCTCTGGACCTGTTTGAACAGCTTTGTATTCTTCTTATGTTGAGGATTCCGGAACTTGACACAATATACCAGGTGGGGTCTCACAAGAGCAGAATAGAGGGGGAGAATAACCTCCCTTGACCTGATGGCCATGCTTTTTTTCAATGCAGCCCAGTATATGGTTGGCCTTCTGGACTGTGAGTGCTCATTGTCAGCTCATGTCAAGCCTCTCATCAATCAGCATCCTGAAGACCTTCTCTGCAGGGCTGCTCTCAATCACATTATCCCCCATCTTGCATTGAAACCATGGATTGCCTCAATCCACGTGTAGTACCTTACACTTAGCCTTATTGAACCTCATGAGGTTCACACAGGCCCACTTCACCAGTCTGTCCAAGTCCATTTGGATGACATCCTGTCCTGGCATGACAACTGCATCACTCATCTTGGTGTCATCTGCAAAGTTGCTGAGAGTGTGCTTGATTTCACTGTCTATACCATCAATGAAAACATTAAACAGCACTGGTCCCAGTATGGAACCCTGAGGAACACCATTCGTCATGGGTCTCCATGTGGACATTGAGCTATCGAACACTACCCTCTGAATGTGACCATCCAAATTATTTCTTATCAGTTGAACAGTCCACCAATCAAATCCATATCTCTCCCATTTAGAGAGTAGATGTGACTGTGTCAAAGGCTTTACAGAAGTCCAGATAGATTACATCCATTGCTTTGCCTGTGTCCACTGATGTGATCGCCTCATCATAGAAAGCTACTAGGTTGGTCAGGCAGGACTTGACATTGGTGAAGCCAAAATGCTTTCTTTTAAGTCTACTTACCTTCTGTTCTTCAGCCTCTGCTTGCCTGAGCTCTGGAAGGTGATGTATAGCCCAGGTAAACCTTGACCTCTATACTGCATTTTGAGACACAGAAGAAATTGTGCAGACATTGGTATCAGTCATTGGATAAGCTGAGGCCTATCAAGGTGTGATAGTGTGCACCTGCAAAGAAAATAGGAGAGCTTTTTCCCTTCTCTTCGTGGTTTCCACCATCAATCTTAGTCCAAATAGATATGGGCTTGTTTGGAAACAACAAAACTCCTTTCTGAGGCCTTGAATTTGTAGCATTCGTGACAGAAAAAGCATTGTGTTGTCATAAGGAATGCCTGGCTGGCAATGTTTAAGGATTATATTTTTAGCATCTCATGTCATTCTTCCGAGCCATTCATGTGGCAGTGGCCTACAGCTGATGAATAGCAATTTCTGCAGAGGGAAGAGCATGTGTCTAAACGGTAATGGCAGCAGAGATGACACAGGCCAAAACAAGAAACGGAGAGGCTTCAGGGAGCAGCTAGGACAGAATAAGTAACATTGAAAGAGAAAATGCTTTTATGTTTAGCTGGGGTGGGAAGGGCTTTTATGCCAAGCAACACTCAATCCCAAACTTCAAAGAAGTATTTGGAACAACTATGTCCTGAAAATAAAAAACAGACTCAGCTATCTTTTATTCCAATGTTTCTTCCTCCTTCTACCGCAAATGCTTGTCATTCAGCTTGAATGGGTTTTGGTTTTAAATTTGATCCTAACTCAGATTGTAAAAACAAGTCTTTGGCAAAATTATTTAATTGATCGGATTACTACCAGTCAATATAGGGAACTCTATTACTTTTCTCATATTCAATTAGTGTCTTTAATAAAACATTAGCAACCTGACAATAATATTAATTTCCAATGTGCTATGTAAATATTATGAAATAAAGGCAAGTGCCTGCACATTAGAGTTTAAATAAAGCAGCTACTTTTTCACCCACTAGTTTTTCACATTTTTTAAAAGGCTGGTGTCAGGGTTTGTTTTGAAATGCAATGTGAGAGACCAGATAGGAAATGTTTTCAACTCTCTATCCTTTGTCTCTCTGGTCAGGCTTAAAAAGTAAGTACAGCATTATACAGGTTGAATCCACTCCCTCCATGTGCAGGGGCTGTTTATGGGCTCAATAGTACAGCTTTGTTGAATGGGATTTATATAACTAAATCTTTACAGATTCAGGCTCCTTATCACGTTTGCATTTATCACGTTTGCAGTAGATAGTAAATTTCTAGCAGGTCTTCCTCCACAAGCATGGAGAACAGCAATGTTTGAGAAAAGAATTGGAGGGCAAAATGAGGGAGATTGCTCTCCTGCTAATGAATCAAGATACTTTGTATTCACTTGGCTAGAAGGATAGCATTTCCTGAATTAAATGACTTTTAAACAAAAAGATACTCCAAATTTTCATCTATTCATTTCTAGCTTTGCCTACTGTGAAAAGTGACGGGGATAAGAAATAAAATCATAGTTTGGTTTGGCTAGGCTCCAATTCAGCTGTGGATTAATCTTCATGAATATTTTATTGGCTTGTAATTCTGAGTGCTGTGTACTAGTCCTTATAATATGTATATAGAGTGTTGTACTGTGTTGCCTATGATCCTAGCACTGATAGATGCTATAACTACCATTGGGAAGACTTGAGTACAAAGGACGTCTCCTTTTCTGACACGTTCAGTCTTTAGCCAATAAACTTTCCTGGATTTAGCTTAAAAATAGCTGTGGAAGAATATTTTTGGCACCGTTGCTTTTAAGAAAACATGATCCTCCTACTTCTTGCATGGCACAACTTGTCTGTAGAGAAACAGTGCTCTAGAAGGAAAATAATTTTCCACAGGTAAGTACTCCCCAAATTATTTTTGAGCTATCAACACAGATAAACCTACATATGAGGGACACAGAAATTTTACTTCCCACCCTGCCCCCTTCATTTGTTTATCTGTTCCCAGGCATATTAATTATACTTTGTTTGGCTTTGCTCCAGAGACTCCTGAACAGCAGTGGAAGAGACTGCACATTTCAGTTGCAGTGGCTTATATTTTGCTCCCCTGAGAGCATATTTAATTAATGTGATGCTTATTCTCGAGCAAACATGTCAACTTCTCCGCCTCACAATCATTTGTGAATGTCACAGCCTCTTGTACACCTCTGCTGGAGATACTGTTTGTTGGCTCTATGTAAATTAACTCTTGAGGTAGTGAGAAGTAAGATGTGAGACTTAAAAGAAACACTGGCAAGGTGGAGAGCTGCTAAATGTGACCTGGTTGAGCTTTTTAAATCTGTTTGCAAAGCTAAATCTTTGTGGGGTAGTTTTTGTGACTATTGTGGTGATGGGGGCTGGAGAAGTTTCTGAAGCTTGTCTGAAGAGAGCTATTTGGAATGAATTTTGAGATTTTTACATTAGCTTTTGTTCTAGTTTTCAATAAAATAGTCTAGACACATGTTTTTTCCGTATGGAAATTACATTCTGGAGTCAGAAAACCATTCCACTGATCAATATTAATAACAGGTTGCAAAACGTCTTTGTGTTAACAAAATGGTGCATCTTCAAAAAAAATATGTATGAATAAAATATATATGACTGAGAAATGGAGAAAGAAGGGGAAAACTATGTTTTCCAAGGATTTTTTAGAAAGCCAGTTTAAGGAAATCTGTGCAAGAATCCCCTAGCATGGATGGCTTTTCAGAGATCAGAGAAAGTTTTTCAGAGCTTCTATTTAGTACTGCTTTCTACAAAGCTTTTACAGATTCATAAGCTTTTTTTTTTTTTTTAGGCCAAGGATTCAAAAAAATCTCCCTAAAATCATATCCTGTGTGTTGGTGTATGGCTGATGCCTAACCTGGTTTGTAAATGGTAGCTGGACATACAACATTGACCGGAATACCTACATTTGTGTGATGTGTGCCTGGAGGGCCAAATGTTTTATATCTCTGCTGTATTTCCAAAGGTAGAGGTCTTTTTAAGTGTCAAGGAAATTTCGAATATTTGCCCTTAAGGACTTCTCCCACTCTATTCAAAAGAGATCTGAAAACTGGACTGGAAAAAGCTTCAGCCCAGCTGCTCAGGAAAAGCTGTGTGTACCGCGATGTATGAATGGCACACCATTCAAGGGCTTTCTGAAACTAAGAGGGCAAAACCAAAAATATAGGCAGCACTATTGTCTACAAGTGGGCAGAAGTAAAGTAGAAGGTAAAATGGCATCAGAAAGCAACATTGCTAATCTCTGCTTCTCAAGACTTTTCAAAAATACATTTTGGTTTATGTGGTGAGATCTGAACTGGTTGTGGCTCATTTTCTTCACAGAAACAGAGCAAGGACAATGTGTAACCACTGAGTGGAGATAAACACGTCTCAGCCCTACCAGCATGCAAAGGCTATTAGCAAGTCCCTGCATCTTGAAACCACTTACCATCTGCAATAATACCCATTTCTCACTCTCCTGACCTCTGAGGGATGAAGTTGTTGCCAGCTACTTAATTCTTGCATTACCTTTGCAACTTGAGCTTTTTGTAACAGCCTGGAGTGTGTGAGCTGGAGTGGGTGATGGGAGATAAAAGTAGTGTGGGATACACCCTTTTAGGGCTATAATGTGTGTTAATTTGTCCCATGTTAGCCAGCTAACAACTCCCCTGACATGCCACCTCGCTCTCTTTCCACGTAACGTCCGGCATTTTGACTGTGTCCTGATTGTGGATTTTCATAATCCTATCCTCATGTTTTGGCAAAATTTAAATATATGGCAAAGGAGAAGGTAACTTCTTTTTCCCAGATTTTCTCTCTTGATTGCAGGAATACTCACAGAGCATGGCCTCTTGAAGAATGAAGCAGCTCTGGTATCAGTAAAATGCCTTTTCTGGTATTCAGCATGACAACAGTGAGGCTCACAGTGGTGAAGAGCGCAGGTGTGCACAGCTTCCTGCACACGCTGTTCTCTGTCCTCCTGAGACTCCATCCCAAGCCCAGTTGCTGAGGTGCCTACCTGCCTGAGTTGCCTTCAATGTAAAACTCCTCTCCTGGCTTTGCTGCCTGGCTTATCTGCTTCCTGGGAAGAGGAGCTCCAGATGGGTCTGGAGCCTTTCAAGCTGCTAGAGAGACGTAGTTAATGCTCTTCAGAGAGGTGACTTGTGGGATGAGGCTGGGAGAGGGCAGAAGTGCTGTGCCATTCAACCTGGATGGCTGTAACTAGCAAGACATACACACACTCTGTGGTGTCATGTACCAATGGTAAGAAGCTATTGCTACTAGCTGGTATAACTACCACTGGATAACGAACTGTACATTTTCTTTTCTGTTTCTCTGATACTAATTCCTCACTATGTGTATTTTCTTCTTAGGTTTCTACTCTATTCACACAAATGATTCCTCACATATGAACGTTGCATAACACAGTATAGGGTATGGAGTGATTATGTATATGGTACTCTGATAGCACAGTTATCGAACACAGTTTCGATCCATCCATCCAGAATCACATTGTTCACTAGTGGAAACAGAACAGCTATGCAGACAATGACGTCTACCCAAAACAAACACTTCTTCTTATGACCCACCATGAAATCCCCAAAAGACCCAGTATACAGCTGGTGTGTCTGTGCCACCTTATCATCAAACAGCACACCAGCGTTTCTTCTGCTAAAAACCATCTCTGTGAACACTTTGACAGAAGAATGATATTTGCCACTATGTAAATAGGAATACAGAAATCATCTGGATCAGATAGTCCTCAGGCTTGCTGGAGCTGCTACGATGTTCTGGAAGCTAATCGGTCTTATGGTTCATAAAATGGTCCCCACTTCAAGTGTGTTCCTCTGATATTTTGCAGACAACAATGCAGGGAACTCCCTTCAATTTCCATTTCACTAACATGCAAAGCCAATCTTTTCTAGGGCCAGGTAATAACAGAGACTTCTAATTTCCCTCATTATACACGTTCCCTCTGAGTGTGAGGGACATAGATGCACGTTGTACCCCAGATAAACTAAATGTAAACTGGCATGATTTTTGTGGAAACACTAAATCTAGCTTAACCTGGTGCCACCTTCAGTTTATCTGTGTCTGTGTTACATCTGTGACTCATAGCAATCCTCTCACGGACTATGATGTACCGTGTCCTTCTCACACTGAATATTTTCCAACAGAAGATCTCTACCTTGTGGCAGAATGCTGTCATTAATCCCTGTGCATAACTTCCCATTTTTAACTATTGTATTGTGTCCTGCTTTTATATTTTTTTCTTCTCAGAGTTCTTCTCAGAGTATCATATTCCAGTTCTCACCTATCTTGGCAGTGCCTTCTGGCTCTCTCATCATCACAGCATATCTTGTTGTATCACCTTGTGCCATCAACAGATTGCCTCCACATGGTCCTAATTTTTGTAAATGACCGCTATGGAAAGTTTCAAACAAGAGTGGTGCCAAGGTCCTTATGGAATTCCGGCACTGCCATTCTGCTTCAAATCTTCCCGATTGCTTCGATTTCTCAAACCAATTGCTTTCCTGCGTAGATCTATCCTAAGTACTTCTGATATCCAGCGTAGATTTTTCAATGTATTTTTTTTAATTAGAAATTCTAATCATGTTATCAAAACATGTGGCAGGTCTATTATAATTTGTCATCTGTAAACTTCTGTTACTTGTACAAAGATGTTCCGTACATGAATGGTACCTTACCTTGGAGACTGGGCTGAGTCACACCAAAAGTGCAAATAAATATGGCTTTTCTTCTCTTCCTTCCATGCTGCCATATTAGAGACACACACATCAGAACTTGACAGAAATAATATTCATGAATCTGGAAAATCCTCTCAGAATAGAATAAAAAGCTCTTAATTAACACAGCAGAAAAATTCCATGAATATTTGATCATATAAAAACATCCTTGTTTTGGCTATGTTTGCCTTTCTTTTATGCAAAAATTTATCATTGCAAAGATTCCAACAAGCAAGTTTGCTGGCAGCAATGCTAATGGGAAGAGTGCATTCTAAACAAATTTGAGATTACTCACATGTAACATGTTTTGGGTATGTAAAAGTGTACTCTTGCCATGAGTCTGAATCAGATCTTATTTTAGCAACAAACCTGTGCACAGTACCTGAAACAATCTCTTTAGAATTATGTTCACTGGGATGTGAAAACAATATAATGGCTTCTGTCCACTGATAATTAACAACTTTTTAATAAAGAATATAGATTATACAACAGGAAATCCACCGTGCATGTGGCAAGTGCCCCCTGGCAAAAATTATTTATGTAGACTCATAGCTCTGACCCAGAAGAGTTCTGGAAAAAGAATTAATATAAAAAATCAGAAACCTGTTAACTACAGTTGTGGGAAGAAATATACTAATTGTAATAAATTATTCTGTCCACTGTTATTCCATGTTAGGATTGATACATCCAATACTGGAAAATTGTCCTGGAAAGAGAGTTCAGAATCTATGTCTGTGTAAGCCAAATTTTCTCCCTTTGCACCGCAATGAGTCCAGAATATATGAAGGAAATACGGCCATTGTTGAAATTTCTCTTGCTTAGTTTCTCAGAGGATATCTCCAATACAATGCTTCACAGGCACACCATAGGACCATTGTCTGCAAATATCAACTGTGATATCTAATTGTTTCAGTACAAGTAGTGATACCCTATGAACATTTTTTAGCAACTTGAACTATGGACCTCAGCTTATCACCAGAAACGCAGTGTTTTGGGCTAGCAGTCAGGATAGGAATCTTGGAATGCTGTTTTAAGTAAATAAAACATGTTTTGTCATTTCTGTGGATGCCAGTTCCATTTCTTCAGACTACAAAGAGACCTAGTGTAGACAGTTATATAGGTTTTAAGACAATTGCATCAGTTCCGTGTCTACATGTAAATTTAAACTACGCTGACTGTTTTCTAGTGTATCAAATAAATGATCACTGCATTTACACCAGTAGGTTAACTAGACTGTTAGCTGTCTGCTAAAAAGAAAAAGAAAAACATCTTTTCAAAATATCTGAAGTAGCTCAGTAAGCATTGGCTAAATAAAAACATATACAGAAAATGAAATTCTTTTGTCATCATTATTTTGTAAACTTTTGTGCCCTTTCAGTGGGGCATGTAGAGGACTGAGGAGGAGGGAACATGGCTCCATAAAGAAGAATTAGGATGGATTCACTCTTTTGATGATTTTCCATTTTGCCTGTTCACATGAATGGATTGATATTATTTCAGTGCTAGTGTAACCTTCTTAAGAAAACAGTAAAAAGTATAACTTTATGCCAGGTTTTTAATCTATTATACAGAAAATGAATACCTGTGGTATAGTCTAAGTCCAATGTTTGTTGTTACTTGAAGTCTAGTTGCTATTTCAGTAGCACGGTCCCTTCCCTTCAGAGTCATAGACAGATGACCAGAGCACATCTGAATGCTCTTGCTTGGGTGTAGGAGGTATTTCTGAGTTCATTTCTGGGTGGTTTCTTGCCTTCCATGTCCTGATGCCTTACTGAGAGACAGAGGAGTCTGGCCTGGCAGGATAGGCACTCTGCCCCTCTGCAAAGGGAACAGAACACGGCAGTTTTGTGGTCACAGGGTGGACACTCAAGTGTTACTGTGAAGTGCACACAATCACAGAAACACAGATGTTAAAAGAAGATAAATTCTCCAGGGTTGAATGGTGGCATATTTTAGCAATGCTTCACAAAGCATAAAGTAGTTATAAAATTAAAGTAACTGAAACCCAGAAAGACTGATTGAAAGCAAGCATGCACCATCCTAATTCCACTTTGGAATTGCTATCGATACACGTTGCTAGATCAAATACTCACTTGCCAGGAAATCATATCTCTTTGGACTACTTTTGTGCTTCTGGTCTTTTCCACAATCTCACAGGACCGCAGGAAGAATGTGTGGCTTTGTCATTGATTCCTTCCTAACCATGTGTTGCACAAGCAGTGTCCCCTAGGCTTCTGGCTTTGCCATGAGGCTGCTGGATGTGTTAGGGCACCCATGGTCCCTGCTGCAGCTGGGACCACTAGGGTGCCTATGAACAGCATAGGTGCGTCAGAAGAGTGGGAAACCCTTCCCCAGCTTCCACTCTGTGAGACCTCTTCCAGGGATAGGTTTGTTTAATGTTAACCTGTCCTCATTGTCCAATCTCCTATATGCATTGGAGATTAAGTTCTGTCTTCATGCCATTCTGCTCTCTGTGCTGCCTTTCTTTGGTGGCAGAGGCTCTCTCTGCTCCCCGGGGTGCTGAGACTTGCAGTGCTTCTTGGAAGCAGGTTTTGGCCCTGCTGACAAATTTCTCTCCTGCTCCCCACCCCTGCCATAGGCCAGGTTTCTCCAGATGGATGAAGCTTTTGCAAGTCAGGTCTTTTGGGATTTCCCTTCAGGGCTACTTTGTCCTGGCTGTCAGTTCTTTTCCTGACTCAGCCTTGCGATAATGCATTTCTTTCTGAACTCTCAGGTGAAAACAGCCTGCCTGCCCTCCACTTTGGCAAAGCCAGGTGGCTTCAGTGCAGAAACTCTGGCTCCCAATGCCTCCCACTCTGCAGGCTCTCCTTCTAGTCAAGCCATCCTGGGGAACCCCACTGCACCCAGGCTGGAGGGATTCTGTGATAGAGAGAGGGGAGCCTTGCAGCGGGAAGGCTCCCCCCTTACCCATTGTACGACGGAGGATTTAAGTTGAGAAGATGCTAGAGCACTTTTGAGTGTGGATGTTTGATTTTCATTCTTTTCTTGAGTTCAGTTTTGCAGACATTTTCTGTTATTGCAGGATGATTATCTTAACAATTTTGGTTACGATGTTCCTTTCTGCTCTGTTGCCCTGCTCTTGATTGACAGTTCTAAGCAAAATGGATTTCCTTTGTGCTGCTAGTAGTGACTGCATGTTCTTCATTTTATTTACACCAGTTCTACACTACAAGACCCTTCATTTTTATGGGCTATTGCTGTTTTAAACCAATTTAAGTTAGAAAATAACTGAGTGCCTTTCTCTACCTAATCTCCAAATAATTACCAGTACTAGTACAATATACCCTTGTACTGATGCAACTTACTGCTATAATAATTGATTTTGAAGAACATTTTAAATGACAATGTGTCTCTGTTCATCCAGATGGTCTGCAAAGATAAATTACTATGCTAGTGCACATCTATTACAAATGTGGTCTCGATGAAACTGAAGGCAGTTGGGAATAAGCCACATATCAAATCTAGGCCCTTTTAGTTACTCTGATATCCTGCCTGCTTCAGTCACCCGCCTCTCACTCCCCCGAGACCACAATTTTCCCTGGAAGCTGACAATGGTGGCACATCTGAACACACCTGAAACTTGGTACTATCTGAGGAACTGGCTGTTCCATAAAATCATAACTCCATAGATGCATATCAGTTATCAAAGCTAATTTCCTGGGTTTATATTTTCTGACCCTACGTTTTCGTTCTTGCTTGTTCTTACACATCACACGTTTACAGACTTTTCAGGGAACAAGGATGTAATTGTAATTGTATGTAGTGAATATTCACATATTTGTTACTTGCTTAATTTGTATCGAGATTCAAGTATCCTTCATTTGTATGTTTTAGTTTTACTTGCACATTTCAGGATGATAGTTTCCTAAGGGGCTTTATAAGTTATTTGTTATATTTATTTTAAGTCCATTGTACTGAAGTGATTTAGAGTTTGCCTTTTGCAGCGTATCTTATCAACACTAGGTGCATTGTATGTATTCTATGTACACACGAACTGAGCTGCTGGTGTCCATATGATAATCATGTGCTGCTCCATAGAGTTAAATATTCTTTCCTGCACTAGCACCTCAGTCAATATTTAAAGAGCCGTTAATTCAAGCATTGGAATCAAAAGCCAGTTGGCACAGCAAACTTGATCCAAGGTTGCACCAAGTTAGGCAGCATTTGTCCTATGTAACAAAGCAAAGTAATATACGTCACAGAATGTGCTTGCACAAAACAGTATAGAAGAAAAAGTAGCACAGCATGTGAGCCTGGAGTTGCTCTGCAAGCATGTAGACAGCCTTGGTACAAATTTCATTGCAAAGAACTTCTACAGTTCTCTTTTTTCACAGTAATGATCAGAAGATATTACAGTTAAAAAGGCAGCTGTATTCTTCCAGTCAAAGAATGGCTTTTGAAAATCGTGGGTCATACCAGCTCCAGCATGTAAGAGACGTGGAAGTCATCCTTGGTTTGTGCGATTCACAATTCACAGCATTTGAAACAATTCAGTAAAAAGAGAGAAATAAATAATCCATGTTTTAAAAAAGATGAGACAACTATACTGTTGGATAAGCATACAGAAATGTAAGGTAATGGATGTTAAACTTCCTGAATGCATCAAAATACCACTGACTTCAGCTGACAGATACATTAAAAGCCATTTTTTAAATACATTAAGCAAGGCAGTTCTATAAATGTAAGGTTTATATATTTGATTTAGAATGGCTCCTGTGTTTCCTATCTACAGCAAATAGAAAGAGGAAAATTACACACAGACAACATTCTCATCCATACTTTGTAAAGAGGACCAAAACAACCACATACAACATTTTGATTCCCATCATGCAGATTTTTAGGTATTTTATTTCCAAATGCGGTAATACAGGTTTTCTGAACACTGATAATTTTCCTATATTCGTAATATAGACCTTTATACCTTGTATTTAGTAACTTTTATAATATTATAGGGATCTATAAGGGCTGAGTGTTTTTCATCCATTTGACAGATACTGAACCCTTTAAAGTACACGTTTCATTGAAGAAGGCTAAAGGAAGGCAACAAATGATTCCCCTTTATGTGACAATAAGTGAAAACCATAGTAGCCACTATTTTTGTTCAACAGTCTCTTGGTTGCAATGGAAAGGTCAGAGCACTGAGTGACTATGCCATAGTGGAGATTGGCTAAAAGCACCAATGCTGGGAAATGGATTGAGGAATGGTTATGTGAACAAGGACATGATTCAATGGAAAAGCTTTGTGAGACACCTATTGTATAAATGGAAACTTTGTTAAACTCTGAGTGTGGGTATGGACTGAAAGAATGCAAGGAGGAACCTCTAAGAAGAAACTTCTAAGGGACCAGTGGATCTTTCTCAAGGAAACAGGATGGAACACTGAGCCCAACTGTAACTGCAATGTAACTGCAAGAAGATAAACAGAGATCAAAGTAACAGCATAGCAACAATGAATCAACAGGGGACAAATAGTTTTAGTAACTAATCATGTAGAGGCCATAACAAAGCACAAAGCATCTTTTGAATAATAAGATATATAATCCGGGTTGATTTTGAATAAAGTTGAAGCTTGCTTTATCACTCACACTGAGTCGTCTGCTTGCTTCCCTCACCCGTCGCACAGCAAGTTTGTCAGATGCAAAAGGATGATTGGCAGAAACCAGACAGATGACAAAATCAGCAGCTGATGTGAGTGTGAATAGAAATGTGCCAGCTCTGCTTGGCTTGAGGTTCTCACGGGTTAATGTGAAAACTGAGCAAGAAAATGGCTTGTTATTTGCTTCTATTCCCTAAATTATTAAAGGACCACACTGAATAATCATTTGGTTTGTGTATGCTCTTTTCTGTGGCAAATCACTACTACCCAGTTGTTCACTCAGGCCAACATACATGCAGCGCAATTTAGTATAATGAATGGCCCAAATAACTCTATAAATCATCTGAAGATCTTCTGCATATGTAATAGACACATAGAAAAAGACTCTGACTGCTGAAGTCAGGGTTCTGAAGTATAAGGGGCTTCTCTTCTGGCTTTTCTTTGAGGTAACGAGTACCATTACAATTTAGTGTTCATCTATGTGGAAAGCTGTCCACACTTTTTCATGAAACTTTGTTCCTCATGGTTTTGCCAAGACTTGGATTGGAATTTTAGGGTCTGTACAATTCCTGTTAGGAGGAGTGACTTTTCCAAAGCAGATGCCTTGCTGAGTTTTGTTTCCTTTTCGAATAATTTCCAACTAAAAATCTTGTTGCGATTCCCAAGAGTAAGATGGGGAAGGCATATTTTAGAATCAAAATCTTACCAGTATAGGCAAGACCACACTTTGGACAAGAGATTTATTATGTGAAAGAAAAGACTCCCTTCATGTCAGGAAAAATCTCAAGATCTCTAATTTTTTTTTGCCAAGCTTAGTCACATGGTGAATATTAATTTGGCTGATAAATTTTTGAAAGGATTGCACCGATCAGGCTCTGTCCTGAAGATCCAAGGTATGATTCCTTACTGTGAGAGGAAGGTATGGCAGGACAAGGGAGGGCTTGCCTTTCCATGCTATAAATACTCTTTCCGCAGGTACTGCCTTTGAGGAAAAGGAGGAAATTCCCTGGTGGGGTAGATGGGACATGAATCCTGGGCAAAGAGGAAGGTAGGGGACAGCAGAAGTAGGGATGTCTTGCGGAATATGCTGCTTATAATGGAATCAAAGCAGTAGCTAGGGGAGGATGAGCTGAGGTTTGGCGTGTGGCTACACAAAGGCAGGTGAATACTCCCCATCTGGGGCCTGAAACTCAAGAGAAGAGTCTTGATAAGACCGTTAGAAATTTTTCCCTTAATTGTATTTTACCTGAGGATCTGGTTTTGGACAGCAATGTATCTGAAGATTAACAATCTTCACTGGAAAATTCTTTCTGTTGTTACAGTCATCTGAAAAGTGAAATACTGTTCCAGCAGCATCTGGAGAAGTTGGGTTAGGGAATGCCCTGCAGTGGTAAATTTTGTAACTGTGTAACCTCTGTAATGGTAGCTTTTTGAAACATACAGTTTGAACCTACCTTACAAAACACTCTGAAGGGACTGATGTGTAGAGGTCTCTACTTGAATATTGGAAGGTAAGAAAATGTCAGAGTATTGGGGATTTGTATCCAACTTTATTGTAATCTTTTATTTTATTTTTTACTCTATTAGTTTCTCCAGGGAAAAATAAATTTCCTTAAATCATGGAATCATAGAATCACAGAATCAAAGAATCATAGAATCACTAGGTTGGAAGGGACCCACTGGGTCATCGAGTCCAACCATATTGGATTGACTGCATCATACCTCAAATGCACAGGGCCTTGCATGTGCTTGTGTGCCTAACCATAACCGTTTTAATAACTCTAAGGTATTCTACATTTACTGAAATTTACACAAAACTACTGTTTCCAAGGATGTTTTAAAACAATACATTTTTTCCCTTTTTCTCTTCAGTAGTAAACCTTTCACCTGCACATGAAAGGCTGTGCCCCAGGCTGAGATTCAGCTGGAGTGCCCAGCTGGTCCAGCTTTCCCTGCTCCTGTCCAAATGCCTTGGTGCTTTGGCACCCTGCCAATGGTGTCTGAAAGCAGCAGTGCTCTTACCATATCCCTGACACATATGGATGTTCATGACAGCCCAAATGATGGTCAAAATTTTCTGCAGGCTTTTGAAAAGGAGAATGACTGTCTCCCAAGACTCCCACTGCAGTGTGATGCTTCAGAAAAAAATAAAAGGCATCAAGGTCCATGGATGGGTGTCTGAAACTGAGCTGTATTTCCTCTGGACACTCAGCGAGTGATGAGAACCCCTGTGGGTCCTCTGTACCAACAACTAGCAGGCTCCACATGTGCTGTTCCTGCCTGAATGTGCATATGATGGAGAACAGGAGGGTGTGAGCAATTAGATGAATCAAATGGGCAAGTTCTGAACACTTGGCTACACTCAGAGAGCACACTGAGTTAAATGAAGACAAGAGTATTTGAAAATAAACAGGACATCACCCAGTAATCAATAACTGCCTGAAACGTAAACCAGCCATTAGCTCAGTCAGAATCAAGGTTCTTGACTAATCTAATAGATGTAACTTGTCTCAAAATACGCAAAAAGCTGCTGTAAAAAACAATGGAACAGTCTGTCTCCCTTGTCCATTACAGAGTAGCACTGGAATGGCTCTCTTGGAGAGTCTGTGGTGTCTTCATCACTGGATGTTTCACAGAACAAGTCAGACAAACAGCAGTGAGGAATAGTCTGCGTCTATTTGGGACAGCCTTGGGAGAGAAGGAGGGGGGGAATAGTAGTGTGACATCATGAGTACATTTCCACCACTGTTGTTCTGTGGTACTGTGATATTATTGCTGTGTTCCTATTCTTGTTTGTCCTTCTCTTGCCACACTCTCAGATGTGCTTTGCTTTTGTGCAAGATCTGCGCAGCAGAGATGTTTATGCTGAGTGGGACCTTTGCACTTTACTGCGGTAATGGAAGTAAAATTTGGTCATGTGTCTTCTAAACACCAAAACACTTCTGAAGCACCACAGAGCTGTTTTAAATAATTTCTGGAGTTACTGTACATATAGCATAACTTATTCCTAGGTAGAATAATTCTGCCTCAAATCAGCCTGCAGGGAAATCTTGAAGGGCACAATCATTCTCAGTCTGTCTTAGTCATGCCCTTTGGAATTAGTTGTTTGAAAGAAAGCAATTGTTGGTCCTATGCCACCAAAGAGCATAGAGATATATGTGCATGTGAAGTTTCTATCTGGTGCACGGTGAAATGTTAGAACTCCTATAGCACCTGCCATGCCTACTTGACACAGAAGTAATATAGCCTTTTCCTTCAGTAATTTCCAGTCTGTGGTATACTGTCAGCAGTGCAGGACATATTGCTGCATTGTACCTATCACTACCTACTGAATGGGTCCTCAAAGTTCTTCAGGTTCACAGAGCAATTCTTTTTATTTAGAACAGGGAGACTATTCACACACTTAGAGTTAGGCATGTGGAGGCAGGTGTGGATGAAAATAATTTTCCAATATTTTCAACTTTGACAACACGCATCAGTTTACTTAATAAAAATCAAGTGCAGAGCAAAGCAACTTTGGTAGCGCATGCTACAGCAGTACTCATGTTGCAATTTTGCTATTGCAACAGGTGTTCTAGTTTGTTAAGACTGAGGGATCAATAACTACATTTGAAGAAAAGCCAGCTGCTTAGTGTTTAGAGGTTGTTTTAATATGTCAAGTACTGGTACTTTGGCCAAAATGGGTACTATGAAAGAATATCTTCCAAAGCATACGAATAACAGCCTACTTTTCCTGCAATTTCAGATTAAAAGATAAAATAGATCTGCAAAGAACATTCTGGTACATTGATCTCACTTAAACATTTCTTGCTTGTGAAGAACAGTAAGCCACTAAGCCCTGTGGAACAAAACATTTTCTTATTAGCTTTTCTAGTGCAAGATATTCAGTCAACATGTGTGCGAAAAATCAGCAATAGTCCAAGATGTTCTCTAGTCCTCTTTTAACTCTCTTATAATTTAACACACATGATATAAACCATGCATGTAAAACTTCTTTGAAGGTGGTTATGGACTGTGCTGAGAATAGACAGGTACAGCAATTTCTACCATAATACTAGTCCAAATTCCAGAATAGATTAATTATAATGGCTTGAGAAGTCTTCACATATAGTTAAGCAATTGTTGAGTTTGTGTTTATGTAAGTGTGTGCAGCTATATTTGTGCCTATATTTAAATAAAAGCATGCTGTAGATTATCCATATTGGTGCATTTTAAGATGAATTTTTGTGAAATTATAGAGCAGCAGTAAGAGGAACACTTGGTAAGACTTATCCAGGAATTACATTTAGAAAAGAAATAGGATGCAATACACACTAGAGAAAAATTCCTTGACTTTTGGGTAAATAAAACTTTAGCTCTGTTTGATGATGTGAGCAGTCTGTTCCCAAGACTTGTCTCAAAGATCTTTTGCACTCTGTTACTATTTAGCTCCACCTAGGAGGCACAGACGTAGCAAACCCCATTCCTTGCTGCCTTTGTTGTCCTGGACAGCCTAACCTTATCAGCCTCAGCCTTGAGAGGTAGAGGCATGACATAGGATGTGAACTTCACTACATGTCCAAGGGCTACCACAGGAGGAAAGATTTCCCCTTGCCTGGGCTGTCCTCACGCTTTATGGTGACTTCTTGACTATCAGTCAAGTGCAATGCCCCTTCACTGCAATGGGAACACTGGCCAAATTTAGTGCTAGGATGGATATAGGAAACAGTTTGAGTTGAAGGAAATTAAAAAGTGAGAAAAGGGTGGAATTGGTGAAAAATTAATTAATTTAAAAGTTTCTTCTAATAAAAACTAATAAATGGCTTTCAACCACCCTCAAGCCTAGCAAGCGTCAGTTTTGGCCTCTAATGTAAATATAGTTGTGCGGCTGCTTGTGTTAGCAGTGTGAAGAGACAACTAAAATGAGACCCATGATAGTACAGTAGAGTTCAGATTCTGAAAAGTTCACGTTTTTGCCTGACAAGTTCATTCATGCGTATTTAAAGATCTTTTTCTGAGTTTTAAAAACAAAGTTCTAGCTGTGTGTTAAGAAAGAAGTTGTAGGAAAGGAAAATGCTGTCTGAAATATCTTCTCTTTGATATCGTCACAAAGTTCAGCTACTTCAGTGTTGGACTGCAATTACAAAGGGTTGTCTCAGCAGTAAAATTGTATAAGACCTTTACTCCTTCCAGTCTCCAGGCATTCTGCATTCAATAGCACAGTCACCATCTTAATGTGTCATTTAATTCAATGAGTGTATGGTCAGAAATTTGGTGTTTTGGTTACTAAAAATGAATAAACTTTCCTTTTTGCAAAATATGGGGGTTGTGTGTTTGTTTTCTTGTTTGTTTTAACCATAAGTAATGTTTTACAGACATTTCTATATGATTTATTCTTTTCACCTGCAGGGAAGATAAACCACTATCAGTTTGGCTGCATTTCACCAAATGTTTGATTATGAGAGATGTTTTCTACAGAAACAATTTAGAGATTAAATGCCACTTTTACAATAAAAAAGTTTTGATGTTTACATTTCCAGCACCAGGCTCAGGTGTATGTGCAAACTGTAGCCTTCTAAATATTGCATGTTATTTGTAGGGTTATTGTCTACCATTTCAGTGTTCATTTGAACTAAACCCAGGTACACTGTCCTGAACTCTTTTCACTTCTGTCAGATGAGCACGATATTTCCAGAAGCTGTAATGGAAGAAAAAGCACCTTAAACTTGTGAGATATCAAGTTAAAGCAAAGAAGAAAAACCTGAATGTTACAGGAACCTTGGGTGGCTTAAGTAGTCTGTGGAGGTCATTGACTACCACATACTCTCCACCTCCTTAAAACATACAACAAAGGAACAAAAGGTGATTAATTTTTTCTACTTAATGTTTTCTACCTTAACTATTCGCCACCTTGGAGCCTCTTTCATCTCGCAGGGCACTGCAGCTTCACAATTCATGTTCAGACCCGCTGTTCTTGAGAACAATATTTCATAGGTGCTCCTTGCTGAAGCCATCTGAGGACCCCCAGCTTCCTGTAATTAACCTTTATTCTCTCCACAGCCCATGATCAATCTTGTATTTTTCCAATATTCAGGTGCTGTCAGTCTCCTTTTAACACAACTGTGAAACTAGTTTAATATCCTGGACCCAGGACGAAGAAAATCAAATCCTTTGTGGCAAATACTTCAGCTGTAAGTAGCTTCAAGAGTTTCTTTCCCCTGACTATCCTGCTTTAGTAGGCAAGACTGCTCCTGTTCCTGTTGCTGAACACTGGTTCTGTGATGAAGATGGCCTTCTGACATGCAGCATTCTTTCCTTGTTTCCTGCTTGCACAGGTGAAAGCCTTTTCTCTTTTCCGTGCTCTACATTTCCCATGGAAACTTTAAAACTTTCTGCTGTTGTTTTTTTGTTCACTGAATAAGTTTCTCTGATATAAATTTGCAGTGCTAAGTGGAGAAAGGCATACTCAATGACACCCTCTTCTCTGGGAATATGGTGAGGCAAAACTAACGTTGCTCAGAGACAAGAGCTAAGGTCTTTATCAAAAGAGAAGCTAAGGGCTAGGAAAGGACATGTGAGATGACTCACTGTAAGAGTGCGTACCCTTTATCTAGATGATTTTATCACTGAAGTGCTGTAAGACCTAGGACTAGGTTCATCCCAAAGTCTGTGGAGCAGCAGTCATAATGGTGATGATACACAGATGACATCCACCAGTTCAGAAGTGCAGCTCCTGCTGAGGTGCCTGGCTCATCCATGTCACTTGTGCTCTGCTATGTCAGAGCTGGTGTGCTTTTTCACCCTGCCATCAAGCTGACTTCCCTCCAAAATTACCCTTGTTCCTCCATACACTTCCTCCCGTAAAAAATGACCTATGTACTTATCTCCTGTTTTAGACAAGGTAAGCTTAAGCAGCAGAGAGCAGCAGTCCTAGCTAACTGCCTTTAAAAGGTTGTCGTAATTCATGCAAAGACCACGAAGGAAATTTCTGGTCATTTCTATGAACTTTATCCATTCACTTATGGATTTCATTGTCAGCTGTTTGTTGGTAGCGGTGAGGCTGTGTGCTTAGAAACCGCCTGTGACTGTGCCAGCTCTAACCAGGGCTTACAAGCGTAAGCAGTCCTGGCAGATGAGGGGCATCTGCAGTGCAGAAATGTTTGTTCTGGGGTACAGCTGTTTCATCATGAATCTGGAATGTACAGTATACTCTTTCCATGAGCATAGCTATGAGCACAGAGATGTGTATACCATCAACGGCACCTGCCCCTCTATGGAGTTGTTCAGCTGTTGTGATAACTGGTGAGCTAAATTTAAGGTTTGCACACACTTAATTCTATTTAATATCTACCACTGGCACTTACAAGGGAAAAGAAGAACAGCTTTGGGATCTACATATATGTATTTTTTTCCTCATTTATGTTTATACATAGCTGGATATGGTCACATTGTTTTCTTAAACCAAAACTCCTAGTATATTACGTATGGTTTCCTTTTTTAACAATATATAATGTGACTGAAAATAAAGCTACAAATATTACACATGAGTATTATTAGTATTTCCCTTACAATTTCTTGCCTTATTCTCAGATACGTTGTCACAAGGACGTTTTTCAAGACATCCAAAATTGCAAGGGAGCATATTTGATGTTGTAAGTCAAGGAATTCAATACAGTAGTTTTCACTAAATTTAATTCCTTCATTATTTCCTAAGAGTATAAAAAGTATTATGACCACATCTTTGGAAAGATATTCAAAGCATTAGAAACGTATGCTAAATGTGGTTTGTTAATCATTCAGGGAACTGAGATACTGCATGTAAGAGACATGCTTTTATCTTGAATTCATGCCAAAGAGCCTTCTTCTAATTCTTTTCCTGCAAATCATCTTACCACAGACATATCAGGAGTATTTGAGTACTGGCAACAAAAACAGAAGATCTGAAGAAACCTTAAAGGCACAGTACTGATACTATTCAATGAATTACATTCTCCTTACTCAAATATAACACTATCTACAATGCTACTGCTTGTCAGTAAGACATACCTGAGCATTAGTCATGCGATAAAGCCATCTTTTGTACTAAAATGAAACTTAAAGTCATGTTGCCATATTTTCATGCTTGCCTCTGTATAGTGTTAGAAATGAGAGATGCCCATTCGTCTGACAGTGAGTTCATTCATGTTAGGTGATGTATTCCAGGAGTCTTTTCATGCAGAGATAACCTTAAATTATCGCCTATCTTTAAGTTTCATGAGTTATAAAATCCAAAAAATGAGAAACTGAAACTGCCCAATTGATAGATCAAACAAGAAGTTACCTACAAACTGTATTTTCAAGGAGGAAGAATTTACATCCAAAAACTAAAGGAGGAAGGATATAGAGAGGCAGACATATCTGTCCAATATTTTATGAAAACACGTATTTGTCAAACAGCTAACCCCTGCCCCAAGGTTATAGTAAACAAGCAATGATAAGAACGGTGCCATGCTGACTAGCTAGTGTACTGAAGCAGGTATTGTATATCAACAGCCTAGCAGTGTCAAAGCCAAGTTAGAGTAGCAGGAATTTAGCACTTCACAAACTCGTGACCCTGAAAAAGGGCATGATGTGTGTCAGGAGTGTGTTAGGAGTGATTCTGAGCGAGGAGAGGGAGGTGGTAGCCTCCCGTGTGCATTGGGACCATTCTCTGCTTAATGTGAGAGATACTGTCTGTGCTGTGATGATATTTGACTGGCTCATGGATCTTATCTTTTTTTTTTTTAAGCCAAGAAGACCGGATGTCTTCTCTTTCACATGATTTAGATGGACTTAGGATGAGCTTTTATCTCTGTGCTTAGAAAATCTCGTATATATACTTATCTGATACAGACAACAACCTTTGGTTTGCTGTAAGTAAAGATCTGCATTATTTTCTGGCTAGTACAAACCAATGGCCCACCCAGTGTAACTACTTAATGCTCTGCATTTACTCCTTAACACAAGTTATACGACAAGTCATAGTAACATTTCCTTTAATGAGGTGTTCCTTTTTAACCTGGTGTGAGTGTAGCTGAACTGTTGGCCAAATTCATTAATGTAGCCCTGCACTTTACACTGTGGATTTGTGAAAGAGAGGCTTTGGTAGTATATTTTATGTTACCTGCTCTGAAATTCTGGTTCTTTGAATAAAATTGGCACTTGAAAGAGAGAAATTGCATACGTTTGAAGACTAGCAGATACTTGAAAACAGTCTATAGAGCACCAGGGCCCAGCCTGAGGTTTCCAAACCTGTGTTTTCAGTCATATATTACTAATGCTTTTGTAGCCATAATAGAGAAATTATTTAAGACAGACAAGTATGAATTTCAGAAGGTCCCAGGACAGTATTGAGAACTTTTCCACAAGAGCTATGCTGACAATGCAAAGCCAGAAAAACAAGGCTTAGCATTAAATGGCTATGCCTCTACACTGTTGACTACAGCATAAACTTGTTTGGTTCTGCTGTGTGCCTGGGACAGCAAGTAAGGGAACACAGTAGTTGTCTAGTGAAAGAGGATCTCAGTTCCTGGTAGGGGAGGGGCCGCAATGCTCCCGCTGGAGTCCTCTGTGACATTTCTGAAGAGTGTCCACAAGCACAGGCTGTTCCCTCAGGACAGACACTACCATCCTTAGCAGGGCTTCCCCCTGCAGCCCACAAAAAGACCAGGCAGCCAGAGAATGGACCTCATTCTGACTTAAAGCTAAGAATCAGAGAGAAGGACAGAGAAGAGCAGGGCTAAAATTACCAATGTCTAAAAAAGTCCACTGCAAATTTACTACTGAGAACTTGTCAGGTTTAAGGATTTCCTTGAGTCTTCATCCAAGTACAGCACTAGTTCAGTAGAAAGTGTTCTGAACTATGCAGCTTGATTACTGTATTGCTGTGGTGCATGGCAATATACTGGAGAAGAAATACAGTAATAGAAAGGAGAAAGGAAGAACAAGATAGAAAAACTAGAAAAAAAAAATGTTAAGACCCTAGGAGACCTAAAAGAGACACAGGTCTCGCTAGGGTCAATGTAAATACATCCTTGTCTAGAAAGGTGAAGGAGGGTCTTTGCTTAGGAGCTTGCAGGGTTCACTGATAGGACTTTAAACTAGATGTGAAGGGGGAGGGGATAATATCAGGCTTGCCTTTGACAAGTAGTGGGAGGACACACAATGATTGGAGAGATGGGGTGCTGTTATGGGCCCTCCAGCTGTTGCCCCAGGGTGTGCTGGCTAAGCCGTGGCAGAGTTGAAGCCTTGCAGAGATGAGTGGGAGGCTCCTAAAGCAGTAGGTGCCAGCAAGGAAACTTCTGCAGAACACCTTAAGGGAAATAAGGCGTGTTCCACTAAGAGGGCAATGCAGCCAACAGCCCAGATGAAATGCCTCTGCACAAAAGCATGAATCTTGGGCAACAAACACAAGGAGCCGGAAGCTACTAAAAAGATATGTTCTGGTTGCCATTATGGAAACTTGGTGGGACAAATCCCATGACTGGAGTGTGACTATCAATGGCTACAGGCTTTTCAGAAGGGACAAACCAGGAAGGAGGAAGATGTTGCCCTCTATATCAAGAAATTGATAGAGTACGAAGAGCTGTCTTTGAAGAGTAGCTAAGAAAAAATTGAAAGCTTGCAGGTCAGAACAAAAGACTGAGGCAGCAAAAGGAACCCTGTGGTTGATGCATCAAAACAAGTGTGGTCAGCAGGTTGAGAGAGGAGATTCTGCCTCTCTGTTCTGCTCTTATGAGATCCCACCTGGAGTGCTGCGTCCAGTTCTGGAATCCTCCACGTAAGAAGAATATGTAACTGTTGGAATGGGTCCAGAGGAGGGCTACAAAGATGATCAGAGAAATGGAGCACCTCTGCCATGAGGACAGGCTGAGAGAATTGGGGTTGTTCAGCCTGGAGAAGAAAAGGCTCAGAGGAGACCTTATAGTGACCTTCCAGTACCTGAAGGGGGCCTACAAGAAAAATGAAGAGGGACTTTTTACACAGGCATATAGTGAGTGATAGGTCTGCGGGAACATCTATAAATTGAAGAGGGGAAGATTTAGATTAGGTATTAGGAGCAAATTCTTCACAATGAGGATGGTGAGGCATTGGAACAGGTTGCCCAGGAAAGTTGTTCAAGGCCAGGTTGGATAGGGCCTTGAGCAGCCTGATCTAGAGGGAGGTGTCCCTGCCCATGGCAAGGTGGTTGGAATTTGTCGATCTTTAAGATTCCTTCCAACCCAAGCTATTCTATCATTCTATATTTAATATTCATGCCTGTAAATGGCAAATTGAAAATGTTCTTTACAAACTTCCAAGCGAGATTTCCAGAGAAGTTTTTTTGTGAAAAGCAGTGGAACAAATAATAGCATGTGAGTACCTATAACGTAACAAAGTAATTCATATTAGAGACCATGACATTTTTGAAGTTATAACTCACCAGAATTGTGCACCTGTGAGAACAGTGACAGACATGAAGTATAGGTTTTGACACTGTCTCACGCAATGTTCCAAATGTTGTGATCTGCACAGAACTGTGGGTAAGTGCAGAAGTACTTGGGCAACCATAACCAAAGTGGAGCTTTTGGGAAGAGAGAATGATTTCTAAATGAACAAAAGAATCAAGTCAGATTTCAGAGATCTGTGTTGGCCCTGCTACTGTTTCATATATGTAAGTAATTGTTGAACGGGGCATTCACCCAGTAGTTTTCTAGGGCTGCAATCTGACAAGCGTACTGTCTAGTTTTATATGCTGAATTTCAAGAAATATATAGACTAATAAAGGAATCTAATTGAGTGAAACATGGATCATCTGTAAAATACGAAAACCAGAAAATGAAAGACATATTTGGATTAGTTTAATCTGGAGAGGAGACTGATGTTAAGCTTCAAATGCTCAAGGGATATTTGTTGTAGAATAAAAACTTTTAAGTGCAAGGTTAGAATAGGAAGGATGTAAACCTGTACCATTGTAAGTTTTTCAGGAACATCCCATATAAACACCAATCAGGCATAAAATCATTGTAGCTGGTGTTACTATAAATAGTTGACTTATGGTGCTCTCTTTCTTATGATTCTTTTAAAACAATGATTTTTTAAAAAAAAACATTTTGATAAAATGTGATCTTAAGGAAGGAAACTTTTATTTTTCATACATTGTAGACAATTTGCATTTTGTTTACAAGAACTGGGGCTTCACTCCAGACAAATTCATAGATTCATAAATAGTATGAGTAACTGGTGAAGGGCTTGTATAAAAACATGACTTCTGCTGCAGTTGGTGGTCTGTCCTGTAGCCTCAGAGCCAAAATCTGATAAAATCCCATCTCATGTGATGTTATTATGGCTACCACTTTAATTTTTATATCCTCTTGTGAAAACCAACAGCAATATCTTGTGTGTTTGTGTAAGATAAAGGATACAGGCAGGATGCCACAGCCAGCTAGAAAAGATTAGAAAACATACGGACTCCTCTGTGTGTCAGTTCTTCCAGGAACATACGTAATCTGCATGTATGTGAATAAAACTGTCCTTAGCTGTTTCACATTTAGTTTCCAAAGAATGTACTTCAGGGCTCTAAATGGAACAGGAATTATTATAAAGTGTAGCTTCCATTGTCCTTTTCACAAACTATGTTATAAAATCCAGGGAAAACTGGACAGTGTCTTTCTTCATACTTCTCACTTTTTCTTCTCAGTCCTTGTTGCTTAATGGATTGGAAAATGGTGGAACTACAATATGTCAAGAGTCAGTCAAAATCAAAAAGCTGAGAACTTAGTGCATTCATTTATCCACATGGTTCAGATCGTAGGCTCTGAGCAAATCTTGATCTCATTGGAGCAGCAAATCACTTCGTAACAAGGCAAAGATTTTTCCCTTCATTAAGTAGTTTCAGTTGAGGACACAAACTCTGTGTCAAATTGCAGCAACAAAATCGCTACTTCTTACTGCATATATTATAAATGAAAATATTTTTAAATAAAGAGAAGCTTTACTGCAAAAGATGATAGCATCAACAAGCATGATCCTTCGCTGAAATAAAATGTTATGGATTTACTGATGTTCAAAGGGTCAGCATATTTTTACTCTGCTTGGCTGAAAATGGTTATCACTACTCTGTGGATGCAAAAGGAATTACTCATGTCAGAATTTAGCTTAAGTGGTCTTTACTGATTCATAATACTCCCTTTGGAAGGTATCAGCAACTGTAACTGACTACTCTCTCTTACTTTCTGTACAGCTGTATCTATATACGTCTATAAACATTTATAGATGCATCAGCCTGTGGACGGTACCCATGACTGCTGCTGGCTGCAGAGTTTCTGCCTACATGCTGCCTCATAGAAAGTGTATTAGAATGATCTCAAAATCACCTAATTCTGATTTTGAACTTCCTAAGAGCAGTGAGAAAAATAGTATGGCTAAGGAAAAAAAACCATTATTTGCCATTTTTATAATGTGTTTATTTTACACTCTTAAAATGAGCCGCAAGGTGTCACTCCAGTGAAATATGCTCTTGATATTAATAAACCATCTACATTTCAATTAAGGACTCATGAAAGATCACATTAAAACCCTTCATTGTTCATGATGGCCAACATATCTTGACCTGATTAACTTCCTATTTTTTAAGGATATTATTCTCTCATCACAAATAAAACAAACCTACAAGTTTTTTAAGTATTTGACAGGTTTCAGATTTAATGTCTGTCAGTGTGGCTGACAGTAGATCACTACATTTGTTGCAGAATGCTCAAAACTCCAAATAAACATGTGAAGTAAAAGCAATAAATAAATAATGACAGATTATTTCTACTGCATATTAAACAAGGTGTTAAAACAGAGCATTTTAAAATGCTTGCATAGCATTTTTAATGCATAATGCAATCTTTGAACAACACAAGTAGCTGAAAAGCATTAAGAGAACACGATCGTAGCTGGTGATTCTGCACAGAAACCACATTCATAACATTTGCATGGAGGGTGGCACTGACTGCTCTGTGACACATACGGAAGTGAAGCATAGTCTGAGTGGCACTATCCACACTTGGCCCAGGATACTCACTCGGGGGAAAAACAAAGCATCTTTGAGGCAGAGGAGAGAAGTCCCCAGCTGGCTTCTAGGCCTGGGTAGATATGACATGGTGCTGTCAAGCGCCCTCACAAAGCAGTGCCCCTCTGTTTCTTCCCAAATCTCTGCCATCCATCCTTTATCCTGTCCCAGATGTCTTTTCACAGCTGCCCGGTCCCACCTGATTCATGTTTGTAACACTCTCAATTAAAAAATTAGTAATTGAAATGAAGCCCACTTTGCCCATACTACTCCCAGCCTTTACAGGGCTCCATCTGCCCATCCCCAGTTGCCTTCTTGTTTTTAAAATACTCATTAGCATGTGATCTTGTCTCTGCCAGGATTCCCCAGTGCCATCTGCTCCCTTCCTAAATGATCAGTCCCACCCAGATCACTGTTCACTGCCCTAAAAATATCTGACATATTTTCTAAGCATTGCTTTTGGAGGATGCTTTTTTGATTCCCTACCAAACTCAATGCCTATCAGCCCCTTCCTGCATTGTCAAGGCTATAGAAATGACATTGGTCCTTAGATGGCCAGATATATTCCTGGATCTGTGTGGCTTTTGTGGTAAGAGCATACCGCTGTCCCCCAGGCCATACAACCATATGCTACGCTACCATTTGTTTAGACCATTTAGCTTCTCTTGTGGTGACCAAAAACTACAGTAACGCCTGAAATTCAGCATCCTCTTTGTGGAAAATCTTTCTCTCTATCTTAATTCTTCTAACATAAAAATACTGAGTTCGTATGATATTCTTGGAAGAGTTTTCAAAACATACCTTTTTCTTACACTTCCCTTATTGGTCTAGTCAAGTTATTTTCATGAATATTACATTTGTAAAGAGGAGCAGTAAGCAGTGTAATGGTGAAAAATTTATTTGGGGCAATAGCAACTGTGTATTGCCTCAATTTGTCAGAGAAAATATGTTGTAGAAAGGACTGTTCCAGCCTCTTTCCTGACATTTGAGGTGGGAAGCCCTGTGAGTGACCTGTGATACTCCTTCTCAATACTACTTCTACTCTTCACTACAGGCTCAATTACAAGAAAGTGTAATTTTCTATGTCCACCTGCCTTTCCAGGAATGATCTGTGTCCTCTCTTCAGTAACTTGAACTTCAAAAAATGCCTGGACAGAACATTGAGATCCAAGAGATTCATGCCCTAACATCCCCACAGCACAGCAGTGGATGAATGTGCTCTTACGGGCCCCACAAGGACTACCTGCTCCATACAGGGCTGCACTAACCCTATTCTAGATAGCAATTGAATCAGAGCAGGAAAAATCCAGGAGCATTATAAACCCATTGCTGTAGGTTTATACACCCAGACACTTAACACAGGATGATGTCTTTCAGTACTGAACATCATGGTTTGACCCTTTTGAGATCCAGCTCCACAGTACTGGAAGAAAGTTTTGCTCCAAAGCATGAAAAACTGGATACTGAATTTGACACCAATGAGTATAAAGATCTACAAAGGCTTAAAAAATCTAAGCAACTAAGTGTTACTTATGTTTTTGTATGACTCATTGGTGGCTGTGAAATCTGTCACCGGAGATATGGCAGGTCTTTAAAGCTGAAAATATGTTCATTCTCTTCAGCTGAGGTTAACATTAATGGGATCTTAGAATGAGGTAGGCATAGCTTGTTCCCTGTTCTTTGTACATATTAAATCATCAATACGTGACTCTTTTCAGGAACACTGTCAACTCAAAAAGCATATTTTTCATTTGGTATTTGAGTGTCTTCAATACAGCAGTATTTTGCCTATATATCTAAGGTTGCTGCAAAGCGCGGTCATTGTGCTTATGTCATAGTTGCAACTGCTTTTATCATTAAAGAAAGCTAGCATCTGAACTCAGTTAATATTGTCCCTTCCTCTTCTCCAGCTGGACTTCATGTACATTTCTTAGAAGTACTCCCTCACAATAGTATGCTTTCCTTGCAGTTCTTCTCCTCCAATTTTGTTGAAATTGATCTAAAAAGAGAGAAAAGAGAGAAACATGCAGACTTCTATTATGTTTTCAGAGATTTACACCCATTGTCCCCCGTGTAAATCAAAACCTCCCATTTTTTTCTCTAATCATTTATTGCTCATTATAAAAGAAATAGAAAGCCTGTGGATTTTCACAATATTTTTGTGAATGTTGCTACTTGACAAATGGGATCTTAGAAAATATAATTTGTGTACATCATCTAGAATAATTCAGATATTGGATATATCCAAGTATATATCCTACTTTCTTTACCTCAGCTGTATACATCTGAAGCTTATCTGTGAAGACAGACAAGATAGGACAATGGATTAAGTCCCAGAAAATCACATAATAAAACCATTGATTCCAAGTAGGAATGTATTTACTTTCAAAAATATCCATAGGAAAATCTGAAGTGTCTTAAGCTTTCCAGAGTCAGTTGGAAGACATCTAGTATGGTGTTTTACTTGACTGATGACTCTGCCCGAGCTCCCAAGCAAATCAACAGGTAGATGCGGTAAGCCCAAATTTCCAGTGAGATTCTTCTAATACGCAAATTATACTGCACAGATTTTCTACCTGAGAGAAGTCCTCAGATCTGAAAGAGCCTGGAATTGTTCATTGCCTCAGCCCTTCATCAGTTATCACCACAGCAAAAAATGAACAACACTCCTTGCAGGAATGAAATGGGCAGGCTGCAATAATAGGATATCAGGGGAACTTGTCACACAAACACCTTCTATTCCTTTCACTTAGAATGATGAAAAATATAAGAGAAGCTATAACTGATGTTGAAGTTGCAACCTTCCTTTCCACTTACTCCTACCTTTAAAATTCACTTTTGCAAAAGTTTGTGAAACACTACAACTCTGACAAATGCTTATGCTGGGATAACCCCTCTAGGAACGCACTTCGTCAAAATTTCACCATGTTTCATCTAATAGTGAGCCTTACTTACTTGCTGCCCTTGGCAAAATCTAGGCAGTGAATTCTTTGTATAGTGGCTGTGCCTGCTGAGAGACTAGCATGCTATTCCTTGTTTCCATCTCCAGATGCTCTTGTAATCCAAATAAACAAGGTCACATTAGGGGATAAAGTCATTTTTCGCAAGCTATGCCTTCTTTTCTGAACAGAACTTCCTACGTAGTTCTCTAACAGAGAGAAAGTCAACATTATTTGCTTTACTGAGAATAATACCTGAACCATTTAATGCTGCAAACAGATGTGTATATTTCCATCTTTATAGTTAAGCAGGAATTAGTATCAGGAATACCTAAAATTGGCCTAATTACTGAGAAACCTTAATGAATTTCTGTCATAAAGAAAAAACCCAACCAATCAACCAAACCAAAACCAAAACCAAAACCAAAACCAAAACCAAAACCAAAACCAAAACCAAAACTTATCACTGATTCAGACAGCAGATTTTTCAATGTAAATGAGACTCCAACTTTAGTATTGCAAGATATAAAAGTCAGATGCAAAAGAAACTGTACTCATTGCTTATCTTCTTCAATGTACTTTGAATGCATCTGTTCTATAGATAATCAGATTATAGGCATGTATAAAACAGGCACATATTATAAAAACCATGTGACTCTGGTTTTCAAACTGAATATATGGAGTGATTTCAACATGTAACCAAGATTTCGGTACTAAGGGAAAACACAGGTAAAAACATGAGTCTCTGTGACCATATAAATATGTCTGGATTTCTATATGTGAACTTGGCTTAGTAATTACCTTTGGTTCACTGAGCAATTTTTGCCTCATCTTGCGCTTAATACTGATTATTAGTAGCATGCACATACTATGTAGCTTCCAGTAACGTAACCTCGTCTACCTCAAAGATTCGTTAATAAGTGGTAGCCTTCTAAGTTCTTTTTTAGATCTTTTAAGTGCTTACTGCATAATTGAGTTTTCTGGTTTGGGTTAATACAGTTTTTCTGATACTCTGCCGCCACAATACACATTTGTATTATGAATGTGATGTAATATCATCCAATTCAGCAGCTTGCCATAAAGATCTCTTATCTTTAGTCATTATTCCAGGTCCCAGTGCATTTCACATCTGTGAAAATCACTCTGCTGTATCTTCTCCTCCACTAAACTTTCATACGTAGCACAGCTGCAAAAGTAGAAAGTCTGGGTAGAAAGCCCTGTGGCTCAAATCAATGCTCACTGCTTCCTGTTCATCTGCACTGAGTTGTGTTATGTTGCTGGCGTGCAATATTCTGCAGTGCAATTTGATTTATTAGACTGTTGCTATGAGTGGTTTTGTATTCTAATTGTGAACTTCTCTAGACCAACTAGACATTATCATTGTCATCATCATCTTAATCTTTAATATTTTGACCCCATACGAGTTGAGGCAGTTGCCATTGTCTCAGACTTGGCCACAGTAGCCAGTGTCAGCTGGATCACATTTGTTCATGAATGCTGCCACCTGCTATGTTTTCTGGGTTGTTCTGGAAACTACAAGTTTGAGCCAGCGTATAAACATACCACTTTGAAGTTGTTACTAGCTGGATTTGTTACCAAACCAAACGAATGGGTAGGCTAGGGTAAAAGTAAGTCACCTAAAAGCAAGGTAGGAAACACTGGTATATGAAGGCATTTCTAGCAAGTGTTACTGCAGCTCTTTGACCTAATTACTTCATATTCAGGTTAAATACCAGCATGACTGTTACAAGTTTAAGATTTCCCCTTCCTTGCTATGACAGACTGAAAACTTTTTATTATAATTTTGCAGAGAATTTTGGGTAATGATACCACATACAAGAATCTTTTGAATATGAAAATATACAACATAACAACATGGTTAATAACAGACCCTTCCTTTCATAATACTGGGCCTATGTAATCTATGCTAAACACAAATGACGATTACAAAGTAGTTTTGTCAGAGTGAAAAGAGTAGGAAGACATATAAGGAATTAAAAGCAGAATGAACTCTTGCAAAGACAGTGAACTGGCATTCGGAGAACAGGAGGTACAATGAAAAAGAGGTGGTAATTGCATTAAATCCTCATGTGCTTGCCAGCTCCCTACTGTGGTGACTAACTATCATGATTTACTGTGCAGCCTTGAACATGATGGGTGAACTGAATTCTTCATCTTCCCTGTGCTGTCATAACCATTCTTTTTCAAAGCAAATTTTCATTTCAAAATGATTCATTGTTCAGCATGCTGTGGGAGTGCATAAATACCTTCCTTGACCACAGAGACAGTATTATCAAAATATCTTAAAAAATCGATAATACAGATGTACTTAGTAAATGAGCAATACGATTGCAGAGCAAAAGGCCATTGGCACACTCAGTTGATACTAAATCAGCAAACATCCAATAGTTATGAGCAACAGGGTACAGCATATGTTGGCAGAAATCATATTTTGTTGTAAGCCCTTCTGGATGCTTCTTAAGAGTCTTTATGTTGAATGGCAGACTGATTTATTTTGAGAAAAAAAAATGACTCTTCAAAAGAGTTTTAATGGGCATATCTTTACTAAATTTTTTAACTCTATACCCATCTGAATTTATATTGAACGTACCTGAAGATACTTGGATCAAATATAGTGGAGACTTGAGACCTGCAGAATATGCACAGCAGCTTGACACCACACGCTTTTGTATGTTGCTTTGTCACTGTTCCTTGGTGTCTCTCCACAAGACCCTCCCAAATGGGTCTTATAATAGGGCAAATGGATAATTTAGTTGATATAACCACCACACTGTGCAAGTAGCATATGAGTATGTGGTGATTGCCTCTGATAATTCCACTAGATTCAGGTGGGTCTTCAGCAAAATCTTCAGTATAACGAATGTGTTAAAGTGAATATTACTGCACTTAGAAGTGGAGCAGATCATACTTCTGAATATGGGCATCATAATTGTAGTAATGAAAAGGATGATTTTTTTTTTTAGCTAAAGCTGAGTCTTCCAAACCCACAGTTGAGTTGCTGATAAGGGCTATCTCACAGTTAAAGGTTGTGTATTTAAATATAGCAGCTCCTACACGTCTGAATTGGTGGTGTTCTTCATAAGCAAAGGCCAGTGAGCTAGAGCTGTATTGTACAGGGGTGGTTTCCTAGGAAAGGAGTAGATGTTAACAACAATGAAGATAAACCTCCTTTGGAGTATTTACATACCTATCCGTCTGCTGTAATTTATATGGTTGTACTCTGGTAGATTTTAAAAATATTACTTCTGAGAAAAATTGTTATTATGCTAAACAAACATTAAAATGGATATGAGCATATAGAATAAATAGTCCTCTTCCTCAGCCTGAAGGTATGACTGGATAAAAATGCAGTCCTTGCACTCAAGGAATGGAGAACCCATGCAAAGTTATGGGAGGAAAGACAAACTCCGAAGAGGAAGAAGAAAGATGGTTGAAGCCTACCTATGGCTTCAGGCTCAATTCCTTTTCCTGAAGAAGGGCTACTTTGTATCCTTTTCAAAGACACACTGGTCAGCAGTAACTGGGATATGCCTGTTTAGGACCCATGTTCCAGTGCAATTTTATATGCGTTAGTGATAGAATAATCTTAAACAAAAGCTCAGTATTTTCTGAGACTCTTGATACAAATGTACACTATTGAGATTTGATACTTCAACTGTTTTTACAATATGTGGCATGAACAGAGGACAATACATAGTACACGTTAAAATGGAAAGGATATGGCCATTTTTATCCACAATAAAAGTCTAAGGGTGATAACCTGACTGGATGAGAGATCTGAATACATGTGGATGGTATACTTTGCTCATAAAGGAAGAATCATAGAACAGACTCATAGAATGGTTTGTGTTGGAAAGGATCTTTAAAGTTCATCTAGTCAACTTCCCTGCAGCAAGCAGGGACACCATCAACTGAATCAGGTTGCTCAGAGGCCAGTCCAACCTGATCTTGAATATTTCAAGCAGCAGGGCATCTACTGGACAACCTGTTCTGGTGTTTCAGCAGTTCATCCTAAAAAATTTCTTCCTTATGTCCAGATTTCACATGCCTGAATGCTTCAGTGCTTGTTCAATAGTTGTCCTTGTTTTGAAGTTGGTCTTTGTTCACAGGGCTATCAAGAACTGTAACAGGTTGCCCAGGGAAGTGCTTGAGTCCCCATCCCCGGTGTTTCTGAAAGATTTGTACATGTGGCAAGCAGGGACATGGTCTAATGATGGACTTGGCAGTGTTAGGTTCATGGTTGGACTCTATCTTAAAGGTCTTTTCCAGCCTAAATGATTCTGTGATTCTGTAGTCACTATCCATATGCAGTTGGGAAACAGTGCAGAGCAACCAACTACAACACTGCAACCCACTGCCCTATGTCACTGCTTCTTTGTACAGACTCCAAGCGATAGGATGCAGGCAATCAACGCAACCAAGTATCAGTAGTTTAGTGACTTACTGCTTGTTGCCATCCTCATGCATACATCAGCTGTGAAACAAAACATTTTCACCTTGATTCTAAAAAGGAAGATTGAAACATTTTTTAACCAATCTGGTCAACCATTAAACCATAAGCAAAATTTGGTTTTGTTGTACATCCACAACATACATATTGCTGCTTTATTACTTGGCAAACTTGACTCCTTAGTGCCTCCCTGGCAGGCCACATCTATACCAGATTTTGGGTTTAGCTGCCATTCTCCACACTGGTGCCAGATAGTCTGGGTTTGGTCGTTCTTAGTATTTTGAGTAAGACCAGATGGCACAGAGGTGAACATCTGAAGACCAGCCTACACAGCAGTTTCCATCTGCAACAGGTGGTGATGTTGCAACAGTGTTGTGTATGAATGTGATGTTAGCAAGGGCAGGAAAAGCTCAAGTAAGGATCAAGAATTTAGTGAAACCAGCAATCTAGTTGAACAAGAGTCTAGTCTTAACTACTCATCCAAAGAAGACAAAGTGCCTAGAGCACTATCCCAGGTCTTTCCACAAAGCTGGCCAGAAGCACGATCCTTGCACTCAGAGAGAAAATGATTGGTTAGAGAAAGTGAGGTCCCAGTTTTTGCGAACGCTTGACAACAGTCAGGCCAAACCCTACTGATTTTCAAGATGTGTGGTGTTCTCAGGACACGTGGTGCAGATATACAGAAATACAATATTTTAACACATTTAGACTTCTTAACCTCTGTCAAGCACTAGTGAAGAGCAAACAGACAACATTAAAATTTCAGGGCACTGGCTTTCCCAGACCGACCAGATGGCGGTAAAGCATTGACACTAGTTAGGTCAGCTGATCATTTTACATAAGACTAAAAAGAAGTAACAAAACCAAAATACAATTATCTGCCTCCTGCTTTACCTCCACCTGTGGTTGGAAGTGGAAGAAGCATTGAGATAAGAAGACATTTATTTAATTATGTATTTAAAAGCAGAAGGACTTTGTCACCAGATGCTCTGTGCTGTCTTTGTGTTGACCTTTGTCTTCCTTGGCATGGAATTTCTTATCCTTATATGAGGTAAACTCCATTTTCTTGTTTTCTTGTTCTGATAAATAATCTCGATGGATATTTCCTACAGAGACACAGGAGTCAGAATTATTGAGAAAACATTCAAGCAAGAAAGCTTGTTTAGAAAATGGTAGTATTTGCAGAATCATAAAGCAATCAAGTTCACATACATTAAACAAACTGTTCAGTTTCTAATTAGTTTGACCAATTTGAACTAGACAGCAATATTTGACTGTTGTGATGAGGTATTGCTGTTTTCCAGAGCACAGAAGTCATTATCTGATCACGTGTGGGATCACAGCTGCACCAGGATGTAGTCGGGGTTTCCTCTAAATTGATAAAAACAGGTGAAAAGCAGCAAGCTCCTGGGAAAAACAGAAAACTTGGAAGGGTTGCCTGAGCTAATTGTTGTTTTTATGTTTTTTCTGGTCTTGCCTGAAGAAAGAAGAAGCAGAAACACCACCAAATGTGCTCAGCTACTCTATTTCCTACCTAATTTCATAATATCAAAAAGTTGGGATGAATTTCAAAGAACCATCAGAAAGTTCAGACGCTTATCTCAATAGCACACTGGATAAGTTTAAAGTTCACCCAGCAGAATGATTCTTGTGTAACTTAGACTAGCTGCTGAAAGGCCAGCTTTGGAGGCATTTTGGAGCTCTCTGTTTGCAACAGAAATAAAATTCATGAACATTGTGTAGAGCTAAAGCTTGTTTTTACCTGAAAAAAGGATCCTGGGTGCTATAACATCTTTGTGTCTGCATTCCACAAAAATATTAGTTAGGATTTATGTATTAATACCTCAAAACCACTTTTTAAATATTAGCTTATTTTTTCTTATAATGTATATTGTTAAAAAACTTCTGACACATTATCTAGCTTACCCATTACTTATGAGAATTAGGTTATATACTTACAGGCTGGGAAAAAAGCCCAAAGAAATAAGAATTGTCGTCCTATAGGGTGCACATCTGTCATGCACAGGGAATCTGTGTGTGATGTGTCTGTGAGAAATCTTCAGCAAAAACAGATACCATCTAAGATGTATTGTTGACTTACAAAATAAGATTGCACTCTGGCAAACAGTGGAACTGATGAATGTTCTGGACAATTCTAAGTTCTAAGACGAAGCTCCTTGTTTGCATGATATTACATCTGCCTTTATGTATCTGCAAGATCAGGATACAAATACAATTGCTATAGAGTGAGATTTCAGCATTAATGGGAAACCAGTAGCTCTTAAAGCAGGTTTGAAATGAAAGCCTTACGGTCTCACTCCATTTTCTAGGCTTAATATTTATTCAAGTATGCTAAATACTTACAGGGATAAGGGAAACTTATTTTTTCCACTTTGACAGAAATTTAATTGGATGAGAATTCTGCCTCATTCACAATATTAAATATAACTCAAATTCAGAGTCATAATTCTTTTTAGAAACTAGGGCAAGCAGCCAAGGCCCATAACCACTATACAAGACAAGTATATTGTTCTTGAAAAAATGCTAAGGCTTTTAAAAAAAAAAAACTAAAACCTTTTAAAAAACGTAAGTTCTTAAAAAAACCTGCCTTCTGCTTGTGGTGAGAAGTGACTTTGCCCCTGCCCATTGTGCACAGAAAAGGTGTGACTGAAGCATGGTAAGACCTATAGGCAGTATTGACCATACTAACTAGTTGAGAAGGGCAATGGGGTGCTGACGTCCAGATCCAGCATCACAGGCGGAGGGCCATACATAAGTTATTAGAGCTTTCTCAACAGCCATGGATCCAAGAGTGCTAACAACGAATACCCTTCCTCACTGTAAAAAGTTCGGGCATTCAGTGAACGTGTAATTTGCCTTTGGCACCCTGTAACAGTGGCAGGTGCCTTGGGAAGGAGTCTTGCTGAAGGACCTCTCCCCACCTTTTTTTTTTCTCCTATTAGTGATGCTAAGTCTTGCTAACAGTTCACATGGTCTTAACTAGCAAAGATGTGCAGTTAGTGACTGAAGTGTGAATTTGTAGATCTTCCTCCTCGCATAGCAGTAGATGCTTTTGTTCCAGCTGTGTGGAAAGTGGGCATCTGGTATTTTAAGAAGATGCTGTGCTTGTTGCCTCCTTCAAACAGCTAACCCAGTGTTCTTAACTTCCCTGCTGATAAAGGCATACAACTTCTGGCATTATCTTTGCTAGCCTTAAAACCTTATTGTTCCCTCCTGCAAACGAACAAAAAACCACAACATTTCTTGGAAATAAAGAGGAAGGCAAAGCCATTTGGCATTGAATCACAGCAAGAACCTCTGCTCAGACATTACTTTCTCTGAGTTCACAGAGTAATGTTGGAGCTGTAGAGCTGGAATGACAGAAATATTAAAATACAAGCCCGATCTTTATCTGGTGATAGAGCAAAATGCCTCTTAAGGTATCTCTTCCTTAGCTTGGAAGAAAGACCACAGGATAAATGCTGTTAGTAAAGTCTTTTCCAAGTTATCAGAATTTGGTTTTCTATGAGAAATTAGTGGGATATGCTTTGTGATACTGCTGACTGAATCTTCTAGCAAAGTTAAAAGAAAGGAGTTTGCAGGAAAAAGGCTACAGATAAAAGAGAAATTTTTCTTCTACAATCAACTGTGTGATTTTCCTGTGGAGTGCTGTGCAGAATTTCCACTTTTAGGATAATAATTGTAAAACACATCTCCTTTATAGTTTGGGTTTTCAGTTTTGACAGAGAACTCCTCAGCTGTGATTAAGCTTGACTTTTTGGAAGCACATTTTTAAATTCCTGCTCAGCAAATTGCAGCTTGCTGATTTTCAGGTTTACTTTTGAGCTCTAGATTGTGCAAGTCCTGATGGCAGTGACGTCTTTAGCTCTTGTCTATGTACTATGGCTTTCCCCATATTCTTCATACCTTGGATACTTGCTTTTATTTTCCATGACAGTGGCCTCGAAGTCTTTCTTGCATCAATCACAAAATTGTTGGACTGAATTTATACTGGAAAAAGCCTGTCTTCTGTCTACTTGCACAAGTTTTAACATGCTGGTGCTCTGAATCAAGAGACCCACATCCTGTTAGAGTGATATAACTGCAAAATAGTGATATATCCCATAAGCTTAACCTTTGAATGCTATGTTTGTGAGAGACTTGGAGATGTAAGATAACACCTTCTAAATTAGTCTGTGCTACTTGATTAATCTTCAAATTTGTGGGGAAAAGTTAGCTTAATAAAGAATCTGCCGAGTAAGAATTATTTTCTTGTTTACCTGCTTTGATCTCCCTGTCATCTGCAGCGGAGGAAGTAGGATCTGAGTTACAAATCCATTTTCTAGTCCCAGAAGCCTTTTTTGAATCCTCTGAAGTTGTAAGGTCTAAGCAATGCTTCTTGGAATGTTTCATCCTACTCAGATATTTTGCGGGTTATGAGTACATTTTCTGGTTTAGAACTTTCCAAATATCTATATAGAATCAGAGTGTCTTGACATGAGCTGTGCTGAAAAATATAATGCCATTTGAAAAACTAGTTTTGTCAACTTGATAACAGTAATTCATAGGACTCAAAGGAAACGGAGTGTAAGAGATAAGACCAACAGATAGCGCATGTATCTTCAGCTACACTCTCACAAAATGAAGGACCTGAAACTGATAATAATGATACAGCTGTTTACAACAGGTAGTGTAAGCATTTTGTGGCAATTTTCTTCCTTTTCTATTTTTTCAGCATTGCTAACTCTTTGAGTTGATTGCATAGAAATGTGGTTTTGAGTAAGTTTGGAACTGTTCTAATGAGTCTGTGAAGTTCTTAGAATCAAAATGAAGCAAAATAATATCATCACATTTCTAGAGAGGCAGATAGAAACTAGAGGTTCTCACCACATCACTGCACTGTGCTCTTCTTACCATCTCTGCGCCTCCCAATCTGGCCGGTCTTAAAACCATGTTTTCTTTCTTTGCACATTCATTTTATCTAAAGTTATTGAAAGAAAACTGGCGCTATCTAGTGGAATCAACTTCCTCTATGAGTCTTGGTGTAACATGACACATATTACAAAGGGGAAAATATTAGGGAGCAGATCATGCATTTTTGTGGGGTTGGACTTGATTATTTGTAATATTTCAGGTTTCAGGCTTTAACAGCCGTGAAACAGAGAAACTTTCTTGAAAGAGTATGGCTAATTCAGTGGCCTGATTTTGTGTACATGGATCTGCATGGAGAGGCAGCAGTCTCCACTGGAAGAAGTGCAGTCTGGCAGTGGCTTTTCCCCTGCTCTCTCTTAGCCTTTACACAATGCCACTGAGTTGTAGAACATTTTCTAAAGCAAGCAATAATTTCGGCGGCACTGGTTAGAGCAGGGCTTTTGGTTTTGTTTATATTGTTTTCTTTAAAAATAGCTCAGTTCTCTACAAGCTGAGTTCTTCTGAAAGCACTGAACTACATTGATACACAAGGGAGTACAAATCCGCTCAGATGTGCAGCAGTTTTTCTATTTCATTTAGTACAGGCCCGATGTTTTGGTCATAATTGAACCACTAATTAAAATAAATTATAGCCTCCTGCTTTCTTGTGTGTTTGTTTGCTGCAAGTGTGAAGCAGATTCTGACCAGAAAATACTCTTTTTTTTTTTTGTGTTTCAGTTTACAACTGCTCTTTCAGGTACTGATGAGTCATGATGACTTACACTGGGCCTCTGTAAGTGCTTTCATAGTCTCCTTACCTCCTTAAAATCCTCAGCAGATGTCATTAGTGCAGTATTCTGCCTCCTTCTTAGCTCATTATGTAGTACTGATCCTCCGGGAAGAGGGAATGCTGGAACAGCTGACTAATTACCCTGAAAGTATGTGTAGGGGAGAGCTGGGAACACCTGGATTGCTAACAAAATTACAGATTGTGAGTCACTGGGTGGAAAAGGATGAAGAGAGCATGAACAAGCCAGGAGCGAAGGCTCACTTTGCTGTTCTCCCCCACAGACCACTAGTCATATTATTCTGGGGCAGTGGTGTGACAGAGACATAGGGGGGCATCCCTCCTTCCACTCCTTTTCTTGCTATCCCTTGGGAAAAACATTAACCACACTGCACTCTGACCAACTTCAGCTGAATGCCTGGGAATCCTGACCTTTTTATTCACTTGAAAAGGGCAAAGATATGATGAGAAGGAATAGCTCTGGTATGAACAGATATACTGCAATTTGTGGAGAAAAGGAGATGAGTCTCTTCAGTTTTGCTCAAAATTACATTTGTGTTGTAATTCTTTACAGATTTGTAGCAAGTTGATAGCAGCACTGGGAAATTAGACCTTTCTGTGAGAAAAATGCATCTGAATCACAACCTGAACAGTTAGGCTACAGACTGGGGACGTGGGAAGTGCATGCTCTGCCTGTTTTCAGAGGTTAAAACTGCTCAGTGCCAAACTGTTATAGATATGAGGCCACTACTTTGTACTTCGTGATTTGTTACATGTATTTTCACAAGGTGGGGTGGGAGCAAATGTTTGTGAATTTCTGCCATAAGGCATATTGGCTGGCTTAACTGTGGGAAGCTTCTGTGTGCCGTTTTTGCTATGTTTAGGCAACGCATTGGCTGATTGTATATGTATATTTGTGTGTGACTGCTATATATTTGTGAATCAACAGAGCTTGGGGGTTTCAGTAGTGTACCCTTCTGTTTATTTTGGCCTCCATGGAGATGGAATGATAAAGTGTGTTTTGTCATATATGCATTTGTTGACTTTTGCTCAAAGCTGAAGCTATGATGGGAAGCACACATTACTATACTGCTGGCCTCAAGTGCACAGCATGACTTCAGACTCCTAGAATGATTAGGCTTCTTTCCAAAGAGGGGGAGGTTTCCTGGACAGACCTGATATTTTGACTATACTTGAGGGAAGGGAAATGAGCAGCCCTTAGGGTACTGTGGTACTCTTAAAGACATAAATGCCTCAAGTCCCAGTTTTCTTGCATTCTGGTGCTGGGAAATCAATTGTTCACACTCTCAAGGTTTCTCCACAAATGCAAGACATTCTTCTTTAAAGTACTGCATTTTCCCTGTGTCACAAGGCAGCAGGGTATTTCTTGGTTTTAGAATCAATAGAGAATTTCACTAAAAATGTGCATTCAACAAGTTTCAGTAGTTTCTCAGAATAATAGAATAGTTTGGGTTGGAAGGGACCTGAAAGATCATCTAGTTCCAACCCTTCTGAATGGGCACTAAATCAGGCTGCCCAAGGCCCCATCCAACCTGGCCTTGAACACCTCCAGGGATGGGGCATCCACAACTTCCCTGGAGAACCTGTTCCAGTGTCTCACCACTCCCCTGGTGAAGAAATTCTTCCTTATGTCGAGTATAAATCTACCTCTCTCCTGTTTATACCCATCGTCCCTTGTCCTATCATTACAAGCCTTTGTGAACAGTCACTCTCCAGCTTTCTTGTAGGCCCCCTTCAGGTACTGGAAGGTCAGTGATTTGCCCTTTTGGGCTTAGGGAATAATTTTGTTAAATCCTCACCCACAAACCAGCAGTGTTGGGTTGCCTTGGAAAACACTGAGACTAGATGCTCTGATAATATCATAAGAAGCAATGGGAGCAAAAATACTATGGGTCTGGGGAAATCTTGGTCCTGCGCACACCAGAGGAAACAGGATCCGAGGTCTCTTCCCACTCTTTTGCAATAGCAGAGCATCCCCATTGCAACCTCATTGGCAATTACGTAGCAACCTTGTCAAGTGCTGCAATTTTGAAGGCATCAAAAATAAATTTTGTAAAATTTGTGTCTAGGTTTCCCTGCTACGGAACAATCTTTCAGAAGAGATTAAGGAAATTCAGAGTCTGATGGTCTAACGCACCTTTCTTTGAGAAAGCATTTCCAATGATACAAACATGGCTTTCTTTTCTCAAATGTCTATCAATATACTTATGTCAGAACATAAAGAATGCAAATACACAAACTGAATTTTAACTGCTGATGAAATACTAGAAGTTCTGAGGTCCATAGATTGAGTGCAGTTACTTTATAGTAAAAACCTTGCTATTACACGTGAGAAATGCTCACAAGTCAGGTAGGTAAACTGAGGCACACATCTTGTGAAGCAATATTATTTATTTATTTATAGAATCATAGAAGAGTTTGAGTTGAGAGGGACCATAAAGATCATCTAATTCCAAACGTCCTGCCATGAGCAGGGAGACCTCCCACTAGATGAGGATGCCCAAGGCCCCATCCAACCCGGCCTTGAACAATTTCAGGGATGGGCCATGCACAGGTTTCCTGGGCAACCAGTTCCAATGCCTCACCACTCTCACTATGAAGAAATTCTTCCTTATATCAAACATAAATCTGTCCCTCTCCACTTTATACCTGTGCCCCCTCATCCTATCACTACAAGCCTTTGTGAACAGTCCCTCCCCAGCTTTCTTGTAGCCCCTTCAGTTGCTATGAGGTCTCCTGGAGCCTTCTCTTCTCCAGGCTGAACAAGCCCCACTCTCTCAGCCTGTCTTCCAGCCCACCAATCATCTTTGTAGCCCTCCTCTGGACCCGTTCCAACAGTTCCATCTCCTTATGTTAAGGATTCCAGAACTGGATGCGGTATTCCAAGTGACGTCTCACAAGAGAGGAATAGGGTGGCAGAATCACTTCCCTCGCCCTGCTGGCCAGCCTTCTTTTGATGCAGCCAAGGATACGGCTGCAAGCCCTCTGGGATGCAAGCATGCATTGCCGACTCATGTTGAGCTTCTCATTGACCAGGACCCCCAAGTCTCTCTCTGCAGGGCCGCCCTGAATCACACATCGGCCCCCACCCTTTATTGAAATTGGGGATTGCCCCAACCTGGGTGTAGGACCTCCTTGTTGAACCTCATGAGGTTCTTACAGACCCACTTCTGCAGCCTGTCCAGGTCCCTCTGGATGACATCCCACTCTTTCACTGTGACAACTGCACCACTCCGCTTGGTGTCATCTGCAAGCTTTCTTCACTTAAAATACACAAAACCAAGGATTTCCACCTGGCCCATGTCCCCAGTGCTTTCTGAAATGATCGACTTCTTTTTTTTTTATTAATCAAAGTCCATTGGAGAACCCTGTAACCCAACCCTACAAAATATAGAGCCGGCTCGCAGTCCTTGTATCACGTTTGAATAAAAGCTCTTGCTTTTCCTCCTATTTTCATTAATATAGCACAATTTTAGTGTGGTAGCTTGCTTGCTTGCTTCCTTCCTTGAATTCTTTCTTGAATTCTTCTGAGTTTCTTCACACAACTCAGTCTGATGCTTTATATGATAAACAGCTCAGCATTTCACTTTATTGTGAAAATTTCACTGGTTCCACATAGCATTTTTTTTTCCATTTTGATTAACACATGCAATTTCCAATTCTGTGTTGTAAAATTATTGTACTGACTTCAGGTTGCATGATCAAGTTTGGCTTTTTTCACTGTTCTCAATATGAAGAGAAACAGGTGAAACTAGTGTAAAAATTGGCTTGCAGGTGGAAAATAGATCAATTACCCTAAATCTTTTTAACCTTATGAGGAAGTAGAATAACCCTTTTAAGCTTGATGATACAAAGAAACTGTGCAGAGTACTTTAGCCCTGGGAGAGAAGTTCACAGGGACAAGAATTTTCGCAAAATTCAGAGAATGCTCTTGAGTTTGCATTAGTCACAAAGCTGCAGGCTGTGGGCCATCCTAAATGTTCAGTTAGACCAGCAATAGCCTCTGAGGGCTGTGAAAGGTTCTGTGTGTGCATATATATGTGTGTGTGCACAGAAAATCGTGCTGGCTGGCTTCATTGCAGCATTAAGTTTCCTGTTTACTTTTGGAGGTTTTCACTTCATTTTGTGAAGCACCTAGCCACCATTCTTTTTTTTCTCATTTCATAGAGTAAGCAAGGGGAAAAGAGAGGGAAAGGCACGTTTGTGCTGTTATCAAAGAGGCAATCTGTGGACACATTATTTCTCATGGCATTTCCTTTGTTCCTGGGACTCTGGAAGGAGAAGAGAGGATGCTATTTGAAGACAGTTCTGGTGACTGAAGAAGGTCTTCAGACACCCCTCCTCATGCATGCTAGTAGTGAAAAAAGAGTGTGACTGAAAAACATAGTTTCTTGATTTCTCAGTGTACATTTAATAAGCAGTGGAGCAACTATTCTGTTCCCTAAATAAATGACGGAATGTATTTTGCAAAGAAGGTCAGGAAAATGAAGATTATAATTCTTATCTACTCTTAGTTTAAGTAGACTCCCTCCCCTGTTTTTGAACGTCTAAACACAAAACTTCTCGCTAATCTAACTGATGAAAAAAAAGATCTTTCATAATTTTTCTCCCTGCTTTTTAGAAAGACAGTCAATCTGAGAAAATCAATTAACTCCTTAGAAATGTAGCTTTGTAGTGCCATCTGCTTTTTTTGTCAAATTAAACATAGATGCAGATTTTCACTATATATATATGTTGACATATACAAATATTTGTTGTTATTATTAGATAAAAATCTTAGCATAAAACATCTCAACTAATGCAAACACACTGGGCCTATCTGTGCATTCCCAGCCATGCACTATGTCCTTAACATCTGCTAGGCTCCATTTAAGTTATTATTGTCCATATGGTATGGCCATGAAAGAATGATAGGTCAGTGATGTAATTGCCTGCCATAGCTGCTGATGCTTGCAAACTGTTCATTCAATGAAAGCAAGAGATAAGTGATTATTCAGAATCAAGTTGCTGAGAACAAATCTCCTCACTGAGCACTAGATTAATTAATTTCCTACTGTATTAATTATGTAGCTTTGCCTCTGGTGCTCTACTGCAATTTGGCGCAAGCTGTCTCACTGGAGTAGCGGGCAAGAAGAACTTAACAAAGGAAGAAACTAATTCTAAGTAAGTGTAAACATCTGCTGCAGTTACAAACATGATGCCAAAATGTAAAACTGTGCTAGGACTGCGGTTTCTGAGTACACAGGAGTAGAGAAATCATACTTTGGATGTCTCGGGACCTGCACAAGTCATGTCAGTACGGACACAAACTTTCCCCTTAGCTCTTGGACTACACAGCATTTACCAAATTTTCTTGATTAACAATTTAGTATGCAAATGGAGTATTTCCTTTAAACATATTCCTTTCTCTGTTCAGTGAAGTACCTTTCTTTTGTAGTTACTGGATCTGGTCAGGAAATTTTTGAAGCAAAACTCACAACATTCAACAGCAGTTTGTCAAAACCATTTTTTTGCTTTAGGAAAGTCATGTGGATTTTTTAGCAGAACAAGTGTCTTAAGTGCCATGACAGGTTTCTGGTCAAAACCAAAAAGTATGAATGAAAATGGTGACCTCGTACCAACAGGCAAGAAGAAGGCTGAGGTACGGAACAACATTTCTGCCCCAGTCTGAACTAACAACTGCTCTCCTCACCCCTCCTGGGTCAAAGGACAACAAGATGGGAACCAGGGGGGTAAAGCCCCTCCCCCTGTAAGAGAGGATCAAGTTCTCAACCACCTGAGGAACTTGAACATATATAAGTCTATGGAACCTGACCAGACGAATCCCAGCATCCTGAAGGAATTGGGTGATGTGGTTGCCAAGACACTCCATAATATTTGAGAAGTCATGGCAGTAAGGAGAAGTCCCTGGTGACTGGAAGAAAGGTAAAGTTATGCCAATTTTTAAAAACGATAGAAAATATGACCCTGGGAACTACCAACCTGTCAGCCCCACATTTGGGCCTGCAAAGATGATAGAACAAATCCTCCTAGAAGCTATGTTAAAGCACATGGAGGATGGGGAGGTGATTAGTGGCAACCAGCATGGCTTCACCAATGGCAAATCCTGTCTCATCAACCTTCTATGATGGCATAACCACATCAGTGGACATGGAAAAACCAACAGTTGTGATCTGTCTGGACTTCTGTAAAGCCTTTCACGTGGTCCCCCACAACATGCTTCTATCTAAATTGGAGAGATATGGATATGATGAGTGGACTGTTCAGTGGACAAGGAATCGGTTGGATGGTTGCATTCAGGGAGTTCTGGTCAATGGCTTGATGTCCAAATGGAGATCTGTGACAAGTGATGTCCCTCAGGGGTCTGTATTGGGACCAGTCCTGTTTAATATCTTCATCAATGATACAGATAACATAGATACCACTTTTACCTAGAAATGTAGAAATAAGAGAATTATGTAGACTTCCTCTTTGAAAACATTTTGCAACTATATGACCTTCATATGACCTCCAGTTCATCTCTTTTCCAGCTAAATCATCCTGAGCATATCTATCTTTATTTTAGAAAAAAATTTATTCTGCCTTTTTAACAATTTCTCTGTTGCACTGTCCATAGGAAGGCAAGACATTTATTCCTGTATCATTAGAACTAACTTAGAACTCTGTAATCTTAGCAGAGCATTTCCTCCAATGAAAATTGATTCACACTCATTAATGTTACTCTGTCATTCTGTTGTCTGTGTACACATCTTCGAAGCAAGCTTCTGAAATTCTTGCCAGCATTCTGTCATTCTGTTTAAAAAAATAACTTCCATATCAGCAAAATCTTGACATTTCCAGCTCCTTTTCCTATCTATTGCTGGATCCTACGAATGTGACAATATTCTCAACACTAACCTGACAGGGTTTTACCACCCTGACAGTAGTGTATGTGTTTCTCTCATCGCATTTCTAAGGAGTATTCAAAAAAATGAGATTTTGGGCAATCAGCTGTCTTTAGGCTGACAAAAAATCAACTTGATCATTCATACTGTTCTTGTGAGACCTTGCCTGGAATGATGCACTCAGTTCTGGAGCCCTCAGCACAGGAAGGACATGGATCTATTAGAGCCAGTCTGGAGAAGTGCCATTAAGATGCTCAGAGGGCTGGAGATCCTCTGCTATGAGGACAGGCCGAGGGAGTTGGATTTGTTTAGCCTAGAGAAGAGAAGGCTCCGGGCAGATCTTATAGCAGTCTTTGAGTGCTTAAAGGGGGTCTATAGGGAAGATGGGGAGGGTCTCTTATTAGGGAGTGCAGTGATAGAGTGAGGGGTAGTGGTTTTAAGCTGGAAGAGTGGACATTTTTATTAGATATTAGGAATTTCTTTACTGTGAGGGTAGTGAGGCACAGGGACAGGTTGCCCAGAGAACTTGTGAATGCCCTGTCCCTGGAGGTGTTCAAGTCCAGGCTGGATGAAGCTTTGAGAAAACTGATCTAGTGGGAGGTGTCCCTGCCAATGGCAGGAGGGCTGGAACTAGATGATCTTTCAGGTCCCTTCCAATCCAAACTATTCTGTGATTTTATGATGCTATATTTAATCTATGTGTGCTCGTGCTACTTTCATCTCTCCTTCAGAAGAGCGTTTTGAAGTCTTTCTCTAAAGACATCTACAAACCCAGGAGCAGTTTTTTCCCATCAGGAAAATCCCTATGTGTGCAACCCTACCCACAGCCTCAGTGCCAGGCTGGAAGGAAGGATCCAGCTGCACTTGTGTATGAAGAGAGGCAGGGCTCTCAAGGATCCCATGTGTGCAAGGAGATCCTCAAGCCTTGGGGACAGGGCTGAGCTTAGACCTGCAGTGAGCAGCCTGCTAGCTGGTAGGGAAAGGAAAGGGCCTTGAAGGGTGGTAGGTTCCCTGGCTGGCCTCTGCCCGGCCTCCATGTCATCTGCCCTAGAAGGCCCCATCACTGCTGCAGCAGGGCTTGGCTTTCTGGAGGACCAAAGGAGCTGCATGTGCAGTGGGAACCAGGCAATCTCATGTGGGGGCTGATGGTGTTTGTCATACAGAGAGACAGCTTACAGTGCATTTTCAACCCCCTCCCCTTCATTCACAGAATCACAGAATCACAGAATCACAGAATCACACAAGGTTGGAAAGGACCCATTGGATCATCGAGTCCAACCGTTCCTAACACTCCCTAAACCATGTCCCTAAGTACTTCATCCACCCGTTCCTTAAACACCTCCAGGGAAGGCGACTCGACCACCTCCCTGGGCAGCCCGTTCCAGTACCCAATGACTCTTACTGTGAAGAATTTTTTTCTGATATCCAACCTGAACCTCCCCTGACGGAGCTTCAGGCCATTCCCTCTAGTCCTGTCCCCTGTCACTTGGGAGAAGAGGCCAGCTCCCTCCTCTCCACAACCTCCTTTCAGGTAGTTGTAGAGAGTAATAAGGTCTCCCCTCAGCCTCCTCTTCTCAAGGCTAAACAACCCCAGCTCTCTCAGCCGCTCCTCATAAGACTTGTTCTCCAGCCCCCTCACCAGCTTTGTTGCTCTTCTCTGGACACGCTCCAGAGCCTCAACATCCTTCTTGTGGTGAGGGGCCCAGAACTGAACACAGTATTCGAGGTGCGGTCTCACCAGTGCCGAGTACAGAGGGAGAATAACCTCCCTGGACCTGCTGGTGACCCCATTTCTGATACAAGCCAAGATGCCATTGGCCTTCTTGGCCACCTGGGCACACTGCTGGCTCATGTTCAGTCGGCTGTCAACCAGCACCCCCAGGTCCTTCTCTTCTGTGCAGCTCTCCAGCCATTCTTCCCCCAGTCTGTAGCGCTGCATAGGGTTGTTGTGCCCCAAGTGCAGGACCCGGCATTTGGTCTTGTTAAACCTCATCCCATTGGTCTCGGCCCAGCAGTCCAGCCTGTTCAGATCCCTTTGCAGAGCCTCCCTACCCTCCAGCAGGTCGACACTTCCTCCCAGCTTAGTGTCATCTGCAAACTTGCTGAGGGTGCACTCAATGCCTTCATCCAGGTCATTTCATTCATTCTATTTATTGTCCTTATTCTCCTGTAAAAAATCCTCCCTGTGCTTGCCATGAGGAGGGTAACCAGGCAGCATGCATCTCAGGCTAACGTGGAACACACAGCTGTGAGGAATGAGGAGGCTATCTGGAAATGGGGCACCCATGTTGCCAGAATCGTCTTTGGCCCATGACAAGTTGTCTGCACTGACAGCAGCCTCTGTCCCCAGTCCCAAGTCTCTGCCTGTGTTGTGCCACAAACCCGGGGACCTTTACCTGTCTGTCATGACATAACATTGCTCTTGCCTGTTCCTTCTCCAATGCTCTCAGTGGCTGTGGGCTTGGCAACTTAGTGGCACCCATCAAAGGAGTCATGAGAAATAATCCTAAAATTTAACCTAGGAGTACTGAAGACAGGAAGAATAGATTTCAAACCAGCCTCCAGATTTACATGTTGCAGCATGCCAGGTAATGTGTTGATATGGAGCATTTACAAAGGGAAGGTGAAAAAAGGCCTAAAATCTATGACCCTGAACTCATCAGAATATACTGGTTTATTCTTCTGATAACAGTCAGCAGAACAGGATGCAGGAAGCTGGCATGGAGTAATACAATTACATATATTATAGGTATATTTTATATACGCTATATGTATTGGATAATATAAGATATCATGTTGAAAAGATTTAATGACTACAAATCCAAAGCCATGAAGCAGTTCCACTTCTGTTGCTAGAGGCTAGATTTCCATTAAAGCAAAATGAATTGATCTGATCTACATGTAACAGTTAACTTAAATATAAAATACGGGGTCTTTAAAAAGTTCCTCACTTTTCCCCTCTCACAGTTCAAACAAACTGGAAATTATAACTTTACTTATTGTAAGTTTCTACCTCTGGATAAGGATTGATTCATGTTAAATATTTTATCAACCAGCAGCACTAGCAAAATGCCTACAGGTGTTTAGATAACAGATCAGTATAACAGCATTAATAGTTTATCATCCTTGCTCTTCTAAGTGTTTTTTTATAAACTGAAGTAAGCAATCTCTCAGACAAACCCCTCAAACTGAGGTGTTATGTTTTGGATAAAAGGAAACAGTGATATGAACATTCCCAGATTAGTTTATTTTTATGTTGTTTCTGTTTTTCATAAACTCAGGGAGTGATGTTTCTGCAAGACCACAACATGACCTACTTGAACATGTTTTGTCCTGAATCAGACATGCAAACATGCATGGAAAGCTTGTATTTCAGCCAGTGATCACTTGCACAGTGGCCTCTGGTAATTTTGCAAGTACTTAGCAATGACCTTAATTATTCTGACATTCTGATTATTGTTTGGGACAGTAGCCAGTAAACAGTGCGAAGGCTGAACAAAGAAGAAGGGTTTTGTTGCTCTTGAGGAGCCTGAACTCAAGGCTAATAGACATAGAAAGCTGAGCAATGCTTCCAAAAGCAAAACAATTTGCAGGAAACTGAACACAGTTCTGTTCTACCAAGGCCTGTTACTGTTTGCATCGTTGCTCCTACTGATTGCTGGCTTGCAGAGCTGATCAGAAATGGTAATTCCATACCACAGGAATATTAGTTATAGTGCTCCAACCTCTGCTGTTTTGAGACAAATAAAGTTGAAAACTGCACTGCTTTTTTTTTTCAAAGTTCTGTACTCTTTTTTTTTATCTCAAAAGGACTACTGCTACCTGGTGGTTGCCTACTGTTTCCCAAGTTTGGATGATGTCTCGTAACAGATTTCTAATCACAGGGATCTTCAAGACACACTAAATATGAATAAAAGACATTGTGACACAGCTAGGGATGAACACGTTAATTGTGGGCCAGCTGGCCATAGTTCAGCAGGTCAAAGTAGTGCCTAAGGCTGAAGAGCTGACAGCTTGCTTTCAGTTAAGAAAATGGAGTGAAACTGTGGATATCTCACACAAGCCAAGAAGAAGTGGCAAGGAACTGCCTGGCGTGAAGGAAGGCACAGAGAATAAGGCAGTGAGCACCTAGAATAATCTAGAAGTGGTATCTGGCCACTCCAGATATCTTCTGTGTTTCATCTCAGAAATATATAATTCTCAAATGCGGTGACTTTTCTAAGTGAGAAATGTCACAACCTTAATGCAAGAAAGTCATTTTCTCTGCAGAACAAAGAACAAGTTGAAAATATGCCTCTCTTTCTTCTCCCACAAAAAGTGGCTGTTTCCTTAGTGGAGCTCCAGGAAGCACAGACAGCATAGAGCTGCCAGTCACTACCTCCTGCAGAGCACTTTAAGCAAGAGCTATCATCAGAGTTACATTTGCTCTGCTCCTCTCTGTCGACCTGGGTATGAGCTCATCCTTTACTGCAGAGTCTTATAGATTTGGTATTTAAAGGGGAAAAAAAAAAAAAAGAAAACCTGCATTTCATGAGGGATTTCAAGTGAGAATCTCTGTGCCTGCATTGCTAACTCTGAATTCCTGTGTGTGGAGCATAGAGTAACATGTGTTAAGTGATAGTAAGCCTCAGAACAGACTACAGCCAGCATTCGGGGGAGATTTAATTTACTGTTCAGTGGAATGAACACTATTGTGCAGCGACAGCTGGTGCACGGAATGACATGCAGTGACTGCTTGACTGACTCACAACAATAATACCTAGAGAAGTTTGCACATCAGGCTGTCTCAGGGAAATATATAGAGGATGTGTCTGAGGAAAGCAGGCTCTACTGTTCTTACTACCTTGGGACTGGCTCATGAAGCATTGCTTCGGCTGCTGAACCACCAGGTACCTTTTAAAAAGGCAAAATATGCATATGCTACAGTGATGCAGACTTTTTCCTCTAGCTTTAGTTCTGTTTTCTTCCAGTAAGTTTTTCTCCCTCTCCTCTCCTTGCTCAAACCACAGAACCAGTGAAGAGTAATAGGCAAAATTAGTGTGTGCTTCAGTCTGTAAGACAGTTGGCCAAATTATGCTTGTAATTCCTTTCCACACAGTTATTTTTGCTATCCAAATGTTGGCATCTGGAATCACCATGTCATAGAGGCCACTGTTGTTCTCTGCACAAATTGTAAAAAGCTTTGTTCTAGACTTACGTCTTCCTGATATGTAATTATTTTATATACTAGTATACTGGGATGACAAACCTGACATCCACAGAGATTCAGCTAAGTTTATTTCTAAACAGAGATAGCTAAGTCAGTGCAAAACTCTGAGCCTGGGCTGCAAGCTGCATTGCTTTTCTTCTGTGTGAATGTGGAGAGAGTACTTAAGGTATGTTTTAAAGAAGAATTTATTAAAAGATCCCTATGCCCTTATATTGCATATGTAGGTTTTACTTCTGTGCAGGTGAGCAGGTATATTTCTGATTTAGAGGTTTCTGATTTATATTTCTGATGCAGAGAATTGAGTTAATGAATCTAATTATATTACTTAGAAATGGCCAAACAATTGGACCACAGAAACATTGCATGATAGCAAGGTAGGAGTGAACTTGTAAAGATTTGAAATCAGGACCTACAGCTGCAGATAGGATTGCACCTGAGTGACTAACAATGCAATTTACACACTTCTGCTGTATACGTCCATGGGGTTAAAGCAGTTTGCATGGTCTGATCTGTGATGAAGCAATATCTCATCCCTGCTTCCTGGCTGCAGCAGAAAGAAAAAAGCAGGAGCTGTTGTGCTGTAGCCAGTAAAAATGGACCTTGTAATTAGATTGATGTCAGTAGAAGGGACATATGTCTAGCTGTAGCCTTGTACTGCAGTCCTACCTCTCTCCCACCTGTTGAATGGTTGTGGCTTTTTGCTTACTGTAAGTATTAAATCAGCAAAAGATGCAGAGTGATCTGGAAAAGGCAGTAGCCAGTGAATTGAACAGTGAACATTTGCAAGATTGATTTTGGTCATCAACAAGTAACTGCTGGGAACAGTTAGTGGGTGCAGGGCAATCCAGAGCACCTAAACCAAGTGCAAGCACATACTTATGGGAAGTATTTGCTTGCAAATGGTGTTAGGCATTTTTGAGGAGTACATGGGAACACCAACCTTTGATGCCTTTGTGGGCTACGAGAAGGATACCTCACCATATGCTCTTGTTTAACATTTAGGGAAGTTTGACATTTCAAACAGGCCACACTGTTCCATTGTTCTGTGTCAGGATACTATTTTGTCTTCTGCTGGTGGAAGAGCTTGGTCCCTAACAGGATTTACACTTTGCCCCTTGCATATGCCCAGAAATGTTGCTGCATTCTTTTAAGGAATGCCAAGGAAACGATCCTCAAGATGAACAGGAATAATTCAGGCCTCTCCTCCATGTCTGTCAGCTGCACTTTTCTTGCCTAAAGAAAATTCTTCCCTATTACCTCTAGTTTGGACTTTCACTTTAGAAAACACAAAGGCATTGAGTGTGCCTCAGTTATAAGATCTAGCAGAATTGACTGAATTTGCAGAAATTTCGTTAATTATGGGGTCAGTAGTGCTGAAGGGCTAGTAAATAAGAGCCATCATAGGAGCTTCACAATGATAAATGTGGCATAACTCCTAAAAGGGCAGGGATTTGAGGTGCTCAGGAATATGATTTAGTAGTGGGCAGGTACAGTTGGACTCGATGATCTCAAAGCTGTTTTCCAACCGAACAACTCTATGATTCTAAGATTTTATTTCTATTCATGCTATATAATTGGAAACAAATTTGCCTAATATGAAAAGTAAGTCGAACTTTTTGACTTCTGTATAGCTTTATCATTCTGCAAACAAGTGACTTCAGTTCTTTTGACATGGATCTGTGAGCATTTGACTCATGCATAGATTTCTATCCTGACGAACTGTGAATACTGGTAACATGGTTTTCTATCTTTTCCGGTTATTGGTGGGAGAAAATGTCGAAGTTCCTGGACAATTATCCATTTCTTTCACCCTTTTCATTACCTGAGTGCTTTTAAAGTGAGCATTGAAATGTCTTCAGGAGAGTAACATTTCCTGCCCAGCTAATCCCACACTAATCATCATTGTACAGATACCTCAGAAAAGTGCTTTTTAATGGGCTTGGCTCTTCCATCTGAGATGCTTTCTTCAGCTCCAACTTCTTTTAAAGTTCTCAGCTACAATATGTTACTGAACAACATGATCACAATGCAAAGAAATAATACTGAAGAAGAGAAACGTAAACAAATGTACATGAACAACTAGCAGAAAATATTTCAAGGGATGGGGTGTAGTGGCTTATCCTATGATTTGTATTGTAGGCTACTGACAGGTTGACAGATTATATACATATCCACACATTTTAAGGCAGCATCAGTAAAATATTATTATAAAAGCATTTCCCCATCTCTCCCCTGCATACCAGTGAATAAAGTCTGAAAGTAATTTTGGGAATAATTTTCAGATGATGCAGGCAGTTTGGCTTTTTAGCAGAGACAGACAGAGCATAACCCAGGACCCTAGTTCTCTTTTCAAAATCTCCTCTATGCTCTTTCCACAGCAGAAAGTAAACTGGTGATGACAATGCCTGAAGGCAATCTGCTGGCCATAAAAGGCAGGATCTTTGTTTCAGGTACATACAGCAGTGAAAGGTACTGCCTGTTCCTGATGTTGTTAAGCTTGACCAGCTGCTTTTCAGCTAGTACAGAGTGGCAGTGCAGATGAGCTTTGTGCTGGTGGGTGCAGAGTGGTTACACTGGCCTGTGTGTTTTTCACCTCTGGCTCTATACAGATAGTCCTGTCTGGTTGACACAGCTGCACTAAAGGATTTTGGTACTTGAGGGACTTTTCTCTGGCACATTTATCTGCTTCCTCCCTTTCCCTCTCTAGCCCTTGGATGTTGTCGTCCCGCTCTGGCAGTTCTCTTGTCCCATGTTATGGTGACCCATTGTTTGTGTAGTATATCAGAATTGCTAAAGACCATGCTTTGTGAGCCAGACTGAGAGGAATAGTTCTGATGTAACCAAAATATGTAAGTACAGTAAAGTGATTTTTATCTATAGCCTATTCAAAAGAAGAGTGAGTTTTGTATTGCTCTTTCAGATAGTCCTTTAAGATCAGTGTGCATGGATACATCCACCTTATTGACTGGTGCTTCAGGCATGCTTTATGTTCAAGGCAAATGGAAAATAAACAAGCTGGAGCCTTTATCATCTATGTTTGCTCATCTCTAGATTTATTTGCAATGTATGTATCGAAGAAAAGATTTTGTTTAGAAGAAATATTATGCAAAATTAAAGATAAACCACCAAAGGCAGATCTCAAAGCTTCAAAATAAGCTTGAAATGAAGGAAATTCCAATTTGCTGGTTAGCTGCAAAATTTGTAATTCAGAATGTAATTTGTAGAACTTATTTAATTGATACCAAGAAAAAGCCACCACTTTGTGTGAATTCTTTAAATCTGCATAGTAACTTAGTCATGAAAGGTGTAACTGTAAATGATAGCTTCTTTCACGAACAGAAATGCAGTGAAAACTGCAGAACAAATTGAGCATTCTGACTGATTTTCTCAGTTTTGCTGTGTCCTGATAGCTGATCAAGCATGTTTTCTTCTTCCCGAATTTCTAAATATTGTCTGTGAGTGCGCCTTCCCTCCTTCTTCACTATCAAGAGTATTCCCCAGCCAGACTGTAGCTGCCCGGATCCAGCAAGCCGCTGGGGGCTCTGGCTGTGGTGAAGTGTCTCCACCTTCTGGCTCCTCCTGCAGGCGGCAGGTGAATCGGGACAGTCCGCCACTCTGCCTGCAGCAGTCAGGGCTGGGAGGTGATTGTGCAGGTGAATAAATTTAGGACCTCTCTACCTGCCCTTATAAAACACATGCAAAATCCTGCTTGTGCCTGGCTCTGTGAAACATTTGATTCAGTAGAAGGGCAATATTTCAGAAAGTACATACACTTATCACTCATAGCCACAGATATCAATATTATGCCTCCTAACATGAGTATTTGCTAACGTTTAGACTCTCTAGTTAAAAATGCTTATACAAAATGAAAACAAAGTATCCTGGAGGCCTCTGTGGCTAAGCATTTTGGTCTTGGGTTTCCTGAGATCTTGGTTTTGTCAATGCCCCGTCCCCTTCCCTCCATCTTTTACCCCTTATCATTTACCACTAGGCTAAGGAGAAGACTTTCCACTATTTGTCCACACAAGGCTGTGCCATGGTTTTTATGATCACACTTACACTGCATTCCTAGACTTTAGGTTTGTTTAATACGGTGTACGAGGTTAGAAGGTGACTTGCTTTGGCTCTTGCTGAAGGCTTTATCAAGCTATGCTGAAGGGCTCAGGTTGTAGAGAGCTGGGAAATCTGAGATGGGAGAACCACTAGCAGTGGCTTTTATTTTTATAAAAGGAAGAGGGTTATTAACACAGAGCTCAGCCATGACAGGCATTATGTGAGGAGTTAGCTTCTGCATTTGAAAAGTTTAGTAGTCTACTACATACACCATAAGAAGGGATTAAATCCAGTAACTAGAGTGAGAAGAGTCATATAAGGTTGTAAGATAAGCTTTTGCATTATTTATGTATGTATATATGTATACGTATATATGTAAATATAAGTATTACCTGTGGTGAATTCAATGGCATCCTACTTTCTGAATCTTATTTTATACTTATATCAGAGCTTGGAAGATGTGAAAGTATTTCTGTAAAGCTGGACAATGACACTGAGACTTTGTATTGCCCCTAACTCTATCACAACACTGGTATACAATAATAGTATGAGAGTCTTTCATAGAATAATAGAATCACTAGGTTGGAAGGGACCCACTGGGTCATTGAGCCCAACCATTCCTAACACTCCCTAAACCATGCCCGTCAGCACCTCGTCCACCTGTCCTTTAGACACCTCCAGGGAAGGTGACTCAATCACCTCCCTGGGCAGCCTGTTCCAGTGCCCAATGACCCTTTCCATGAAGATTTTTTTCCTGATGTCCAGCCTGAACCACCCCTGGTGGAGCTTGAGGCCATTCCCCCTTGTCCTGTCCCCTGTCACTTGGGAGAAGAGGCCAGCTCCCTCCTCTCTGCAACCTCACTTCAGACAGTTGTAGAGAGCAATAAGGTCTCCCCTCAGCCTCCTCTTCTCCAGGCTAAACAACCCCAGCTCTCTCAGCCGCTCCCTGTACGACTTGTTCTCCAGCCCCCTCACCAGCTTCGTTGCTCTTCTCTGGACACGCTCCAGAGCCTCAACATCCTTCTTGTGGTGAGGGGTCCAGAACTGAACACAGTACTCAAGGTGCAGTCTCACCAGTGCCAAGTATGGAGGGAGAATAACCTCCCTGGACCTGCTGGTCACGCCGTTTCTGATACAAGCCAAGATGCCGCTGGCCTTCTTGGCCACCTGGGCACACAGAATCACAGAATCACAGAATCACAAGGTTGGAAAGGACCCATTGGATCATCGAGTCCAACCGTTCCTAACACTCCCTAAACCATGTCCCTAAGTACTTCATCCACCCGTTCCTTAAACACCTCCAGGGAAGGCGACTCGACCACCTCCCTGGGCAGCCTGTTCCAGTAGCCAATGACTCTTACTGTGAAGAATTTTTTTCTGATATCCAACCTGAACCTCCCCTGACGGAGCTTCAGGCCATTCCCTCTAGTCCTGTCCCCTGTCACTTGGGAGAAGAGGCCAGCTCCCTCCTCTCCACAACCTCCTTTCAGGTAGTTGTAGAGAGTAATAAGGTCTCCCCTCAGCCTCCTCTTCTCCAGGCTAAACAACCCCAGCTCTCTCAGCCGCTCCTCATAAGACTTGTTCTCCAGCCCCCTCACCAGCTTTGTTGCTCTTCTCTGGACACGCTCCAGAGCCTCAACATCCTTCTTGTGGTGAGGGGCCCAGAACTGAACACAGTATTCGAGGTGCGGTCTCACCAGTGCCGAGTACAGAGGGAGAATAACCTCCCTGGACCTGCTGGTGACCCCATTTCTGATACAAGCCAAGATGCCATTGGCCTTCTTGGCCACCTGGGCACACTGCTGGCTCGTGTTCAGTCAGCTGTCAATCAACACCCCCAGGTCCTTCTCCTCCTTGCAGCTTTCTAGCCAGACTTCTCCTAATCTGTAGCACTGCATAGGGTTGTTGTGCCTCAAGTGCAGGACATGGCATTTGGCCTTGTTGAACCTCATGCCATTGGTCTCAGCCCAGCAGTCCAGCCTGTTAAGATCCCTTTGCAGAGCCTCCCTACCCTCCAGCAGATCCACACTTCCACCCAGCTTAGTGTCATCTGCAAACTTGCTAAGGGTGCACTCAATACCTTCATTCAGGTCATTGATAAAGACATTGAACAGAGCTGGACCCAGTACCGAGCCCTGGGGAACCCCACTTATAACTGGCCTCCAGCTGGAGTTAACTCCATTGACCACCACTCTCTGGGCCCGGACATCCAACCAGTTTTCAACCCAGGAGAGTGTACGCCTGTCCAGGCCAGAGGCTGACAGTTTCTGAAGCAGAATGCTGTGAGAAACTGTGTCAAAGGCTTTACTGAAGTCCAAGAGGACTACATCTGCAACTTTTCCCTCATCCAGTAGTCAATTTACCAGGCAAGACACTACTTCCACCTAGATTTAAAATAAATCAGTGGCTACTGCAATTTCCTAGCTATCCTGTGAAACAGTCCACTGTATCTCACCGTTGTTGCTTTCTTTCTTCCAGCTGCCTTGCTCTCTTCACCACCAACAGTCACTTTTTCAGAAATTTAAATAAGACGTCAATGTAAATAAATACTCTTCTCACATCTGTCTGAACTGTATGGGAGAAATCAGCGTCCGTTGAGTACGCACTCAAAGAAAAATGCATTTGAAAAGAATCTTGCACTTTATTAGCAGTATCTTCTGCCTCTTTCACAGAGCATGAACAAAATGTAGGTTAACACTTGAGTTTTCTGCCATCTAGTGGCAGAAAGTTGGTTACGGGCGCAATGGCTACAGTTTTATAGCAAGCCTTCCGGTTTGGTATTAAGATAAATTTCTTCTATGGAGATCATAGTGGTTAAGGAGTACTCCAGCACCGATTTTCTTAGAATATTTGACCTAAAGAGAACAAGAAAGCCATATAGTACTTTACCAAATTTTCCCAGCCTCTATGCAAATTATTTTCTTTTCCTCAGGAACTGAAGTGTACACAAGGAGTGGTCATCACTCTGACCAAGATGAGGGAGATGAGGAAAGGAGGGTTGCAAGTTTCTGAGATACCGAGCGTCTTTAAGTAATCCTGGGTTGGTAGTCCTCAGCTCTTCTCAGACTGTGTCTGACGGGTTATTTATGCTTTTCAGGTGCCTCACTTTATATCTCGGATGTTACTTTTCAGAAACTCTCAAAACTAGAAAGTCAAATGACTATATATACAGGTGCAAATGAAATCCCAAACCTGATCTGTCTCAAGACAGACAATCAAGTGAGTAGGAAGCCCTGGGAACATGGGGTTTCGTTAGTTCTTTATTGTTACACCGTGATCCTAGTCTGTTTTCTTTAGTATTACAAATCTGGGAATGTGTTGAGAGAAAGAAGACAAAAAACCTGGCATGTTCCACTTTATCACACTCCCGGTGCAGTGTTCATCAGTCATCCCATGGTATGCTTCATGTCCTACAGATTGAAAGGGAGATTCCCATTGCTTCCTAATTATTTTCTTACACTGAAGTATGAAAATATCTGCAAGAAACTAGAAGATGAGATCTACTTACAAAGGTAAAGAAAGAGAACTTTAGGGAAATGTGTAATTTGATGGTATTCATTAAAGCAGGAACTTCTGTAGCACAAGAAGAATCACTGAAACTTTTTTCCTTCACTGTGTTTACTGAATAGTTACAGTTTTCCTGTGAGAACCTTACAGACAGAAAGAACCAGGGCCGGGATACAACTTTTTATGTCAGATGATGTGTTGTCCTTCATAAAAAAAAGACTTCTTCTTTTATATGTCTCTGAAGGATGAGAGTATACTAATGTATTTGCTGACTCCTAACAGAAGTACTTTAACTACATATTAGTATTACAAACTGACCCTCCACGGCATGACCACTTATCAGTTATGCTTATCCCCAAAATGTCTTAGGAAATTCAAGCCAATGATGAGCAATATTACTCTCCATGATGGCTCTGTCAGTGTCTTTAAGGGCTGAACCCCAGTACTGCTGTTTGCTTCTGGTTAATGTGTTGCAATTGGAGCAACTGTTTTCCTAGGGCACAAGCCCAGCTAATTAGCTCAAGGAATGACAAATGATGAGGAAAAGTGGGTAGCCAGGAGGAAATCAAGGAAGATGGCATCTAAGAGCACTATGCGTGCACAATTTCCGTGTATATATACCAAAGAAAAAAGGTGATTTTAAGCATGCAGAAAAGATGAAACCATTACCAAGATGCTTGTGTGCCTGAAAAATGTGTGTAGGAAAAGAAAGGGTGTTCACCCCACGAAACCCAATAGTGTCATTTGTTATAGTGCATCGTATAATACAGTTGCCTGGTATAAGCTGTAGCAAAATCATTCATGTCACATAGACATTTTAGGACACCATAGCAAACATATTGGGTAAACATGGATGAAAATGGGGCAATGCATGGGAGAGGGTCTCATCACCAATGATAAATTCCTGAGAATACTTGGTTGGTTCTACTGAACTCGAATCATAAATGGTACATCATAAGTAATTTTGTTTGTTAGAACTTTCTTATTTATCTGAATGTGCTGTTGTTTACAGAAAATTTTTCCTAGTAATAATGGTAGCAGCAGAGCTTGCGTGTTTCTGAGACAGCTTCCAGAAAACATTCGCTCTCTTTCCAGAAGCTGTAGTAACTGCATCAGTGCTCTAGGAGGATCTCTATTTCTCAGCTTATAATATCTCAGCAGTGAAAGGTTGGTGACTGAACAGTGTGTAATTCAGGTTCCCGGAAAAAAAGAAAATCATCCTCCCAGCAGTAAATTATATTTCTAGGTACTGCCAGGCACTACAGAACTATTGTGAGAACATGAAGTCAGGAAACACAAGGACTGCTCAGCACAGTATTTTCCAGTTGCCTTGATTTCAGATCTCTCTATCCTCAGTGTCCATGGTAGATGAGCTATTTGACACCTCTAAACATGCTTCCAGACAAGACTGTTCAAAACCTACGAAATGTCTTTGTTTAAATTGACTGAAAATATCTATATTGTGTTTATGTTTCAATGTTGAACATCTAGCTGAACGTTTTAAAAATCTTGTCTATTCTCTGTCTTGTAGTAGATGTTAATTCATTTTCCAGCCTTTATTAAAGAAGAAAAAAAGTATTTTAAAATTACCCTTAGTTTAGGCAGACCTTCATCTTAGGTTGTAAAGTTGGCATGAATTCTGTTTTATTCTTTGTATTACAGAAGTGAATTTTTCCTATCTGAAAGGTCTCTTAAGTATTTTTCAGTCCTAAGGTACAGAAGCCCTACTGCAAAAGTATTTGTCATAGAGCCAGTGATTAACTTTCTACAGTCCTTTGTTGCTGATGTAGACCCAATAGTAAACTGAAACTTGACAAATCACTTAATGCCCTACTGACACAGTAAGGCTTTTTGGTGGATAGCCGATAGAGCAAGGGAACAAAGGCCCTCTTTGGCTAACTACCCAATAATTTTTAATCGAAATACATGAGAGTTAGAAGAAGACAGGGTTGTGCCACGATTGATAGACGGGACACAGCCTGATGCAAGCAAGATGTCGATTTTATTGTATTCTTAACATATATTTATACTAGTTACAAGCGACGCGTTTCACGCTGATTGGTTATGGTCCATTGCTGTATTAGCTAATATTTGGCATTGCAGCATAGCTACAGATATCTACTCTTTTTGCAGGTCATTAGCTTCTTTAGACAGTAACAATGTTTCCTCCTATCTGGATGGTTGCTATGCCATTTGCACGTAGCCCACATAGCCTTTACTCCTTGCTCTTCTTTTCTTGAGGAGAGTTCTTGTTTTTAGCTTGTCCAAAGTCTGTGGCCGAGCTTATCCAACACATCCCCCTTAAACAATTGTTCTGTACTTTGGGTTTTTCCACTGCCTGTCAGACCTTGTCCTACAGGGTTGATGTCCACTTTGTCAGACACTCTGTCTGAGTGTGTGAAATCCCAAAGTAATACAGAGCTTCTATGTAGGAATGTCTGGAAGGAAAAACACTCATTGCCATGAAGACCAGAAAGGCACAAAGAGGACTTTCTTGTGAAATCAGAAAAAGAAGAGTTTAAAAGCTGCGTACAAGTGGGCGCTTTTTTCTGGGAGGGTTAAAAACAGTTGGGTGTAATGTTTTTTTCACAAGGAAGGCTAAGTATGTAACACCAGAAAGAATTGAAATAGATGAGAATTGTGCTCTGATATACTGGGCTGTGTGTGAGAAATGCTCACAAGTCGAATATGTAAACTGAGGCATGCACTGTGTAAAGCAACATTATTTCTGTATTCGTGATTGCAGTCATCACAGGAGCGCCTCCTTCTGGCAAGAAGGAAAGTGCTTTGTCAAAAAACACACAAACTATGTAACTTTCCTTTCAAACTTCTTGCCAGAAGGAGGCACTCCCGCAATTGCAATCACAGGTGGTAGTGGTCAGAGGCTCGATGTCCAGATGGAGATCCATGACAAGAGGTGTCCCTCAATGGTACGTACTGAGACCAGTCCTGTTTAGTATTTTCATCAATATATAGACAGTGTCATCGAGTTTGCAGATGACACCAAGCGGAGCGGTGCAGTTGTCACAGTGGAAGGGTGGGATGTCATCCAGAGGGATCTGGACAGGCTGCAGAAGTGGGTCTGTAAGAACCTCATGAGGTTCAACAAGGCCAAGTGCAAGGTCCTACACCCAGGTTGGAGCAATCCCCAATTTCAATAAAGGGTGGGGGCTGATGTGATTCAGGGCGGCCCTGCAGAGAGGGGCTTGGGGGTCCTGCTCAATGAGAAGCTCAACATGAGTCGGCAATGCGTGCTTGCATCCCAGAGGGCCTGCCATATCCTGGGCTGCATCAAAAGAAGCGTGGTCAGCAGGTCAAGGGAGATGATTCTGCCTCTCTCCTCCTCCCTTATGAGACCCCACCTGGAGTATTGTGTCCAGTTCTCGAATCCTCAAAATAAGAAGGGTATGGAGCTGTTGGAATGGGTCCAGAGGAGGGCTACAAAGATGATCGGTGAGCTGGAGCACCTCCCATACAAGGACAGGCTGAGAGAGTTGGGATTGTTCAGGCTGGAGAAGAGAAGGCTCTGGGGACACCCTACAGTGCCCTTCCAGCAACTGAAAGGGAGGTACAAGAAAGCTGGGGAGGGACTTTTTACAAGAGCATATAGTGACAGGATGTGGGATAATGGCTTTAAGTTGAAGAGGGGCAGATTTAGACTAGACATAAGGAGGAAATTCTTCACAATGATAATGGTTAGGCACTGGAACAGGTAGTCGAGGGCAGTGGTGGATGGCCCATCCCTGGAAGTATTCAAGGCCAGATTGGACGGGGCCTTGGGCAGCCTGATCTAGTGAGAAGTGTCCCTGTGGGGTTGGAATTAGATGATCTTTAAAGTCCCTTCGCACTCAAATTGTTCTATGATTTTATAAATAAATAAATAATACTGCTTCACAAGATGTGTGCCTCAGTTTACCTACTTGTGAGCATTTCTCACATGTAAGAGCAAGGCTTTTACTCTAAAGTAATTGCACCCAATCTATGGACCTCAGAGATTCTAGTATTTCATCAGCAGTTAAAATTCAGGTTTTGTGTTTGCATTCTTTGGGTTCTGACATAAGTATATTGGTAGACATTTGAGAAAAGAAAGCCACGTTTGTATCATTGGAAATGCTTTCTCAAGGAAAGGTGCATTTGACCATCAGACTGAATTTTTCTTCTGAACGATTGTTCCGTAGCAGGGAAACCTAGACACAATTTTTACCCTTATTTTTGATGCCTTCAAAATTGCAGCACTTGACAAAGTTGCTACGTAATTGCCAATGAGGTTGCAATGGGGACACTCTGCTATTGCAAAAGAGTGGGAAAAGACCTCAGAGCCTGTGTCCTCTGGTGTATGCAGGACCAAGATTTTCCCAGACCTGTAGTACTTTTGCTCCCATTGCTTCTTATGATAGCAGTGCTAATTTATCAGAGCATCCAGTCTCAGTGTTGTCCAAGGCTGCTGATTTGTGGGTAGGGATTTAACAAAGTTGGTCCCTTAGCCCAAAAGGACAAGTTGCTGAGAGGTCACCGCACATACGGTTGAACCTGCTGCCTCTACAGAGGTGTAAAGAGAGATTGAGAATTTTCTGCTTTGCTTGGCTCACCTCATCTGTCAGCTCCTGATAAGTTTGAACGTTGCTGAAGGAAAAGCTTTATGTAACAGTTCTGAAGGCCTTTTGAGGCCAAGCTTTTACTTAAAGGATTGTAAAAAAGCAACCCCAGGACAAGCATAAAATTCTAGCTTATTGCTAACAGCAGACTGAGAGTTTGCATCAGTACATACAAACAGTGACCCAGGTCTCGAACAGACATCATTTCCACTTACCTCCTCATACGGCTTTGGTGTTTGGATACAGATGTAGATTATTTTCTAGTTCTACTGTAAGTGAAATATTTAAGAGAGCTAGTTGTGTCTCCCCCTTCACTTCAAAATTAGTCGTTTGGTAGATGTGAGCTACACAAATTTTGTTAATAGCTTCTGGGTTTTTAAGATATTTTCTTTTATACCATTATGTTCTTGCCCGGTTTAGCCTTCTCCATTGATACAAAACTACTAAAATATTTATGTTTACCTCTGAACATGTGTCTTAGTTTAGCCCTTAGCCTGCAGCTAGATGCCGTACAACCACTCCATCATTCCTTCCCACCCAGAGAGGAGAATAGGAAGAAAAAACTGTACATCGAGATGAAAACATTTGAAGGGAAGGGAAGGGAAGGGAAGGGAAGGGAAGGGAAGGGAAGGGAAGGGAAGGGAAGGGAAGGGAAGGGAAGGGAAGGGAAGGGAAGGGAAGGGAAGGGAAGGGAAGGGAAGGGAAGGGAAGGGAAGGGAAGGGAAGGGAAGGGAAGGGAAGGGAAGGGAAGGGAAGGGAAGGGAAGGGAAAACAACCTCCAACAATAATAGTTGAATATATAAAATTATACTCAGCCTGTGCCAAGTAGTGGTTGCAGAGTGCTTGCTTTAAGCAGTGACAACCAGATAATGCACACAATGACCACAGCGGTTCTGACCGGCACAGAGAGATAGAAGCCAATGTGGACAGATCACTGAACACTGAACATGGAAACCATACTCAGGGCATGTGGAAACTGGACACCAAGAGCGATGAAAATGTCATTCCTGGCAAACTTCCTGCTTAGAAATGGAGAATGATGTTTATGGTATGGAATATTTCTGTTAGCCAGTTTCTGTCAGCTGTCTTGGCTTCACTTCTTCCAGCATTATATATCTACTCACTTAAAATATGGCAAATTGAAGAAGATACTGATTCCTAGCAACAATCAAAAACATCAGTGCATTTTTCAGCATTCTTCTCATACTATACTCTAGAAAAACATCAGCTGCTAGGAAAACAATTAACTCTGTCCTAGCTGAGCAAAAACATTACCTGACAGTTGCTGAAACAATAAATATTATCAATATCCGTCTTATACTAGATCCAAACCACAGCAGCTGCTAGGAAGAAAATTGATTCTACCTCAGCCTGAACCAGGATAGTGTGTACCCCTTAGGCTATGCATTGTGGCCAGTCCCCACCCTTTCCAATTAATCATCATCACTTTCCCCATCTTTTGATATACAAGATCTGACACAAAAAGAATGAGACTAACCCTATAGCTTGGAAACCAAGAGTGGAAGCGGAGAGACAAAGAGATGGTTACAGAACATGTTCTAATCAGTCACAGTGAGAAAAGGCTCAACTTGATCACTTCAATCAATAAGAGTGGAAGTGTGTTCAAATATAGACATTTTCTTACCCTCAGTCAGAAAACGTCAGTGTGCGCCAGCCCACAACGCTTTGTCTGTGAAGTGGTTTTTAGCTAATGATGACATCAACTGTGCTTGACCAACCACCCTGTTAATGAGATCTGGCTCTGTGTGTTTTGCGCCTCTTGCCAAAGATCAAATCATTGTTCAAAGGAATCCATTTTTTGTTGCTAGAAGATGTGAAGGCAAAAATGATGGACTTCCTCAACAGCCTTTCAGAAAATTATCTGTAGAATAGCTCTGAACACTGGCAGCATCATATGCAGGTGTGTGTCAATTCAGAAAGGAGTTATTTTGAAGGTAATTGTAGTTGATTTTTTTAATGCGTTAAATAAAGAGTTACAGGTACAGCCTCATTTTGTATGCACACAGATAACATTCCCTTAGTCCATGGCCCAGCTCTTTAAAAGTCCACTGATTTAATTTAGTCCATGACTAAAGCTGGGATTGAGGCAACTTCAAGAGATGTTTTGTAGTGAATTTTGCAGTTTCATTGTCAAATGTTGCTAAGACTGCCTGACTTAAAGGCCACGATCCTTTAAATTTATTTATATCCCTAGGCATAAGTTTTCTTCTGCTCTTTGCAAGTATCAAAATCAGCATCAGTTGCTGATTATTTTGTTTTATTTTACTCGATAGAACTTCAGTTCTCCAGAGATCTGAGCAGGGCCCTACTGGCAGAGATGCTCTTCATCCTCTTGGTTATGCTGTTGTTCAACGAGATTAGGTGTTTTTATCATTTCGGCCAACTGGCAGTGTAAATATATGTTTGTGTGCTTTTTTTCTTTTCTATTAGATCACCAGTCTTCTCACTGGTATAGTGAGAAGTGTACATATTGGTTAGAAGCTGCCACACTGGAGAACAGTTTGCTCCTTTCTCCTTTCACATTACAGCTGGAAGTGAAGACTTTTAGTAAATGAGAGAAGTCAGTGAGTGATTATCTCACCATTAGGAACTTCTGTATTTTTTAACTTCTGCTCTGTAAAAACAATAAAATTGGTTCTTAAGGTACTTAAGTGTGGAAGGTGGTACATGCAAAGCAGATAAATTCAACCAGTGCTATAGCCTGAATTGCCAACTCAGTATGTCTGATTTAAGGATGTATAAAGTTGGTGATCAGGCCATAAGGCATCAAAAATGTAGGTAGCATGTGATGTTATGTTGCTTGAATGCAAACCGAAAGTTACAGTTATTATCAAACTGATAGAGGTTTTGGAGTTTAATTATTTTTTAAAATTTCTTTCTTAATTCTTTCCTGTACTTCAATACGAGAAAATATATATATATGGTTTTTACCATTCAGTGCTTTATGGTCTTTTCATTAAAAATGTTTGTTAAAGGAATATTAACTCAGTTAAAGAGGCAGAAGATGAAAATTCTTGAGGATCTTATTGTGGCTAACGTCACAGCAAGTGATGAGGAACTGAGCTATTTGTTCTATGAATATTTTTCATTTTAAACATATCACACTGTCACTGCATGCCATAATCATAGCAGTTGTATATTATAACCATAACATCTATTGTATCATTAACCTCACAGTAAACAGAAATGCAGCTTTCAGCAATACCTAGGACAAACAGATAGGCAGGGAAAGCACTCTGCTGTTGCAACTTCCTTGACTATTTCTCAGTCTGAATAGGAAACCTCAAAATGTGACAGTCTATGTGAGACAGACCGTATAATATACTTTGGGAAATATTATTACAATTAACTAGAATTGTTACGTGAAGGTTCTTATATTCTGAGACTGTCATGTTTTTAGCCTTTTTTAAATTTAAAAGGTCAGAATAGGACAGCAGATGTCACTGTAGTATCAGCAAAAGCAATAAGAATAAAATCTGTCTCTCACTGCATTTGTTAACTCTTCACAGTTTTCATCAGAGAAAAGGACCAAGGGTAGTGTGGTGCTTGTTCTGGTCTCCTGTCAGTTTATCAGGAACCAGCTCAGCTTGTGTCATGTTTGAGAAGCATGAAGAGGGTTTGGGTGACTTTAACACTGAAAGATAAGAAATAAGAATATTTTCTATGGAGCCTAGCAAAGACATAAAAAGAGAGATTGCTTTTTGAAAATATGCTATTGGACTTTCTGTTTTTTATTAAAACCTGACAATTTTCAGTTAGAGCGAAATCATTGAGAACAAGAACAATCATGTATTGTAGCTTCTGCATTTTGAATGGAATGCCTCTGCTATTGGCTCCTGGCTTCGTAATGAGGCACACAAGCTAATCCTGCAATATTCAAACGTGCTGGGCTTCCTGGAGCTATTCTGTCATTAATACTCGACCAATGAGCCTCACTTTTGATCCGGCATTGCACTTTTAGAATCTATTAAATGAAAAATCTTTTTCTGGTAAATGGCTTCTATAGGGTACTGAATTCCACAGACTGCTGATGAAGAAAGCAGCAAAAAAATTTGAAGTGAAACAGAACATTTACTGAAATAGAGAGTAACCAGTAAACCCTGAAATTTACCAGAGGAAATTTTAGATTTCAAATATCTTTAGCTCACCTAGATATGAAACATAGCTACATTTACTATAGAGACCTGAGTGTGTAAAAAAGGGCAGAGTTGGTAAATAGTGAATATTCCCCTATTTGTTATTTGTTGTGACAGGACAGGTTTGTTCATTCTTGAGTTAGAAAATGCATTCACTAATGGTGACCTGAGGAAAACCTTCAGGAGGATTTCTCTTTTTCTGGATTCCAGGCAGTGGAATAATATATGTCAATAAAATATGCTTCTTGTTTGCTCGTGAAACTGTTACTCTCTCCTGACTACTCCAGAATGAATGGCAGTGTTTTTCAGCATGGCATTTCTTGTGCTTTTGTGTTTTCATTGGTACTATCCACATTTCCAGTGGGTTTTGTTTACTCCAGCCATTCTGTAAGGACAGATACAATATTTTCCAGAAATGTGTTAATATAAAAAAAGCACACAAAAAACTGACAACCAAACTAAAGTCACATAAACCAGTTTCCTGATCTGTCATTCAAATGGCACTTAAAAATGGGTTTACATTTCAATACTGCACTAGGAAAAAAAAAACCTCCAGTGTGCAGAGACGGACATAAATGACCCCAGCAATGAAAGTAATCAATTGAAATAACAACTAGTTTTTTCTGAAACCCCCAGACTTTCATTTACTACCATACTATCTCTTCACAAGTATGCTGCTCAGAATTATTAAGGAAAAAAAATACTTTTACAATGAGAGTTGGATGAAGTTGAGGACAGTTAAACCAGTTCAAGAGAAATAAATAAACTTGGAAAGCAGATTTCAGGTGAGATCTGAGCTAATCTGGATCGGAAAAAGCTTAGCTATACCTTTTTAATGATACATCTTCATGCCACTCTCCAAGGCACAGGCTGAACCCTTGCAGGAGACAGTGTTTTCACATGATCTTGAGCACACCTGAGAGCATTTAGTATTTGTTGTATTAAAAGGAATTGGTTTTACAATTGATTTTGCAATTTACCTATAGGTTAATGACAAGTACCAGTTTTAAAAGTGGTCTGAACAGCTATAGCTAGTGTGGCTTTAAGTGTGAATTTCAAGTCACAAGTTTCAAGTTGAATCTGGTGCTGCAAGGAGTCTGTGCAGCAAAGGAACAGAGCTGGCTACTTGTCAGTGTCCATAACGCTAATGACCACAGAGGCAGAAAGAGAGGGGAAGATTACAGTGCTGAAAAATCTTTAGACCTATGTGTTTTATAATTAGCAATTAGATTACAAATTGTTGGAGACAAACACTGAGCAAAATATGTGGCTTCTATACTTCTATTTGTCTGTAGGATCAAGGACTTCAACTGAAAATAACACAGTACCATGTTTTTCTCAAATTTTAGCATTCTGTGTACTACTTTTCTTTTTAAGTTTTGATACTTATGTATTCTTAAAGCCCAACATTCTTTTTAATGGAACTATTAGCTTGGGACTTAGTTATAATTTGTCGGGTGTTTAAAACAAACTTGATTTTTAATCCAGACACACCATGTGCCTTCATATTCAAGCAAGTTAGTATAGCTATTGCCTTCATTTTCTTGCTGAAGAAGTACTCTGTGGGCAATATCTATTCCATACTTCAACAAAGAGCTTAACATTACCTGTAATAAAATTTGTCAGAAATAAATTATCTTGTTTTCTAACAACAACAACAACAAAAATATTAAGATCACGAACTTCGACATTTTGTTTTAAATAAAGCGAAAGTTTTGATGGAATTGTATACACTGAGGGGAAAAATTGAGAGGTTATCTCATTTCCACATTTTCAAAATCATCCTTTAAAATCATGCAAAAGACTCGGTGTTTTTTCACTTTTATTGTCTCAAATGATGCAGGAAGTATAGTAGATACAACCGATTAAGTACAATTAATGTGTTAATGAACTCTGATTCTGCATCATTAGGATAACAGACTGTGAAGGTGAAAGCCTTTCATTACTAGAGAAAAAGAAAAGTGAGCGGCCCGGCATAGACTAAGTTTCACGACACTGGGTAGAAGTAGGACTCCAGAGAAGGTTCATTTGTGAGCTTGACTAGCTCAGGATGGATTTGAGATAAAGGAGTTTTACATTAAAGGAGCAACTCTGGATCTTATTTCCCTAAATAAGAGGGAACTGCCAAGGAGCTTTAATGGGACAGCATTGCATGAGACTGGAAATTTACAGTCAGCTGAAACTCTGAATCATAACATACATTCAGCTGCAGAATGAGAGCAGGGGGAAGGAAGAAGCACAGGCCTGCTCAGATCCCCAGCACTGCTGGGATGTGAAGAGGAGCACAGGTATGCATCTATTTCCACAGTCCCTTATCTTTAAAAATAAGTATTTTATTTTTTCCCGTTTGCCCTGTATGCTCTAAGTTATGCGATGATAAGTGAAACTTCTGCAGATAAAATCCTCCAAACTGAAGACCACCTTGCAGAATAACCGTGCAACATGAGAAAAGACCTCAAATGCATTTTAGGTTGATAAAAAAAAGAATGATTTTCCCTTGTTGTAAGGGAGTTGTGTGAGGGTAATGACAACCCATATTTTGCCAATAACAGCAAAAGGTTGTTTCAGTCTTAACAGCCGCATAGGCATTACATGTCCTATAACGGCATAACAAGCAAAGCTCCTGTGGTACCACACAGGTCTTTATTTCTGGGTGACCACTTGATAAGGACACCTTCCTTAACACAAGAGCACAGTGTCTGTCTTTTCCTTGACTTAAAATCTACTTAGCCCCTTGAAGATATCCAAATAAAACTCATATTATTTCCCTTAAAACATGCCTTGTGTGTACCACATTCTCTATGAAGGGTACAACATTATCTTGGTTTGTCATGGTTTACCAGGGTTTCACTTCCCTAATCTTTCCTACTATAAATTCTGTAAAATTCTTGGACATCACTGTGCAGCAGAAATCTCCTTTGACATCACTTCATTAATACCTGATAATGTAAAGGAAAACGTACCCTTCCAGAATGCAGCACTAACTTCATCATTCAGGTAATAAACCTGTGACAATAATAGGAGAGAAACATGTGCACAGTTTCCTGGAAAAAGCAGAAGATAATAGCGAATGCTTGAATAGTAATGATTAATTGAAACCCTGTAGTGCGAAATGAGACTTCTGAAACTATGGTTTGTGCCAGTTACCACGTGTAACATGCTTGTTTCTTCTTGGTATATCTGTAAGTGTGAAGTTCTTCTTGCTTCATCAAAAACAACACTGATTGAAGCTCTGTAAAATCTGCAAAATGGGGAAGAAACATTGGGGACCAATGTCTTCACTTTTATCTGCATCAAAGATGCTTGCTTCAAAGTTATTTTGAAAAGACAAAGGGTTAAATTTTAAATAGAACGGGAATGGGAGGTAGTGGATGAGTGTAATGTATTAGAGTCTCTAGTCTTCATACTGTTTGGTTTCTGTGTTGCAATGAATGCAAGATGAGAAACAGGGAGATCTCGCTGTTTGTGTTGTTAATCTGTTAGACTGTTAGCCTCAGAATCTACCCAGAAAAATACTAGGAATAATTATTTGAGAAGCAGAAAAGGGAGAGAAATGGAGGGGAAAGCAAAGTATTTGGGGAGAAATATTAGGTGTAACCAGCATCTATAATAAAAATCAAAGTTATAAATGTCTTTGTGACATTATATCTAGGTGTTGTTTAATGTATCTGCTCCTATAAAGACACGATTCTTATTTGAAAGATTTATAGCATTAACACGATCTTATTAAGTGGGCTAAACTGTTATGCTTTAACTATTCTATCTTCAGTTACAGGAAGCTACGGGGTATTTATGCATATGGAAACAAGATTCTGCATTAATCAGGGCTGCTCAGCTGATTGTCTATCTTGCTAACTGCATCTGTCAGCATAAGACACAGTGTCTACAGTAAATACTGTTAGGTTTCTTCAATAATTCATAGATCTTTTGTCTAAGAGAGTACAGGTAAGTGATGGTAAGTCATTTCTCTAACTATCTGAACTACTTCCAAAAAGCATAACAAGCTTAAACAAAGACTACGGATGAGATCAAGACAATCTGGATACTAGTTTTGCACGAAACTATATAAAACCAAGTTCTGCCGAATTGTCAGATAGGAAGTAATACTCCAGTTTCTTATGCAACAACTCTGTTACATAAAGACGTGTGCCAATGTTTCTAATAAACATAACAGGATAAAAAAATAACAGGATATGAACAGAGTAAAAATGTGAAGAATTTTCTGTTAAAAGGAGAAATATCTAGGAATTGCTTTGAAAGATCAGTAACATTTTGAAATTATATTGTCCAAACTCATCATATTTTTAAAATCTGAAGCACAGAAATCTGTAAACAATAACCAAATTGTTCATGTTTTTTAAAAACACAGACTGCTCCTATGAGGTGAAGTCTGTTATTTCTCAAAACAAATCAGACAGTTGACTATCCTTCTTGCCATCCTGTGCGTCCAAGAAATTGGTACAAGCCCACTGGTCAAAAAAACAAATGACATCTTATTCACCTTCAGAAGCCAGGACTTAATTTAGGCTAAAAATTCTGAGGAAAATATAAAAAAATAATTAGTTAAAGGTAAGGAGTAAAAAGACACGAATTACTGTTTCATCATCTCTTTAATAAAACTAATTCTTCCAGAAAAGGAGAGGTTTGAATTTAGGAAACATATTTAGGCATTCCCTATGATGAGTACTTTCATGCCCAGCGTAGGTGGAAGCAGACTTCATAGACTTCATAGAAGTTCTAGGGCTGGATTGTTGAGAATTAATTTTTGCAAATTCTAGGATCAAAATTGAAAGTAAATTCCAGTATACCTCTGAAAACATATTTAAATATGTGGGCTTTGTTGTTGATTTCAGGAGACTGATGAGAGCAGCAGGCAGATACAGAATCCTCATTGGCCAAGGAACAATCTCAATGGTGCATTGTCTCAGTGTTGTGGTTTATAAAGAACAAGTGTAAAGGGGAATCAGGTTTGTGGTTTTAATTACATACTTCTTTATGATAGATTTTTACTCTTGACCTAGAAAAATGAGTTAATCTTTATGGAAACATGTTTGAAATACGTTGAAATCCCAGTTAAATACATAAATCAATAATAAACATCACCCTTTGGCAATCTTTTTTCTTGGATCACATGGTTTTCATCAAGAAGATCAAGATCTGTCTAGATGTTTGTAACATGCTTTGTGTAAATTGAGGAAAGAACAGAGAGGAAAAAGTTCAGGTATTAAACACTGCTTTCAGATCTTCCTAATGCCTCAACTGTGAGTCTTTTTTGAATAATAGATGCCTGTTCCAGCTGCATGTACAGTTTATCCACATAGAGACATTTAAAATTTAGTGCAGAGATGGCTGCAATTTAAGGCATAATTCTGTCCCTTATTGTGAGTTATAATTTAGTACAACAGTCATTTTTTTTTCCTGACTTACAATTGTATCTAGAAAGGTTGAATGCAGTTGGCTATCTGAATTTGAGACTTCACTTTTTCCTGGCCTATGGTAGTTCGATGTCCTTCTTGATTTGAAGTATGAGGCAACAGTGTCATTGCATCGGTCTTCTTGTCATAAAAAGTTTCTGGATATTCAAGCTTTTTTCAGTAGCCAGAATTACATAAAAATTGAAACTTCAGAACTTAAAATTACCTTGACCTTTTAAAGCTAGAATAAATTCAGTGATGTCCTATTTCACTTTTGTCTTATCCTTAACTTCCTTAAAGCTCTGATGGTTGCTGACTGTTGGCCTGAATTCAGCAGGTACTTTATCCAAACACTGGATCAGGAAAATGCTTGCAAGAGGATTAAGGCTCAAATTATTGTTAATAGCATGCCGGCTGCTACAACAATTGCTCCAGATGCTGTCATGATCATTTAAACAAAGAATGACTATGAGGTCCATCTTCTCTTTCTCCTTTGCTGTTCCTCTCTTCTATCCTCCAGCAAATAAATAAATATAAGAAAAAAGTATAATCCCAGAGAGAAAGTTCTTCGATTCTATTTCTCAACCCTGGTTATAGTCTTGTATTTTCTCCTTTTGGATGCACCATTATCAAATTTGCTGATGGTACCAAATTGAGAGGTGCCGTTGTCTCTTTTGAGGAGAGAGAGGCCTTGCAGGGCGGCCCAGATAGACTGGAACATTGGGCAATCATTAATGGTATGAAACTTAACAAGAACAAATGCTGGCTTCTGCACCTGAGATGGAGTAATGCAAGGCAAAGGCATGAATTGGGAGAGAAGTAGCTGAAAAGCAGCCCCTCAGAAAGGGTCCTGGGGGTGCTGGATGGTAGGAGGCTCAATAAGCATCAGTAGCACGCCCTGGCAGCCAAGAAAGCAAACCACATCCTGAGGTTCATCAAACACCACATAACCAGCCAGTCAAAAAAGGTGATTATCCCACTGGTTTTAGTGTTGGTGCGGCCTCACCTTGACTACTGTGTGTGGGTCTGGGCTCTACATTTTAAGAAGTGTGTGAAGGTCCTTGAATACATACAGAGGAGGGTGACAAAGCTGGAAGGAATGTACTAGGAGAAGTGGCTAAGGATGCTCTGGTTTGCCTAGTTTGGAGAAAAGGAGGCTGAGAAGCAACCTCATTGCTCCCTGCAGCTTACTGAGGAGAGGAAGAGGAGAGGGAAGTGCTGATCTCTTCTCCCTGGGATCCAGTGACAGGACGCATGGGAATAGTTCAAAGCTGCATAATGAAAGGTTCAGTCTTGGCATTAGGAAACATGTCTTTATGAAGAAGGTGGTGAGACACTGTAACATGCTCGCTAGAAAGATGGTCAATGTCTCATCCTTGTCATGCCTTAAAAAAAGGCATTTAGACAATGCCCTTAATAACGATAATTAAATTCTAGTCAACCCTGAAGTGGCTGGCAGTTACACTAGATGACCACTGCAACTGGAAGTTCTGTTCTGTTCTGTTCTGTTCTAATTAATCAGTAATAATCCATTACTTGTAAAATTGTTTCAAAATTCCTTATATTTCCTTACTATCCTTTTTTAGACTTAAAGCTAATAAAACTTATGAGCATGGAAGAAAGACTACCTTTTGTAGATGTAGATATATCCTGCGTTCTCAAATATTAATGAGTTAATGAGTATTAATGAGCCCTGATGGTCTCTTAAAAAACTTAGGAATATTCTAGACATCTCGGAATTTGCATGAAAACAGTAGCTATACTTACAGTAAGACAGGCAGTATCAGAGAATGGAAAATGCATAAATACTAATCAACTAATTTTACAGTTTTATCTTTCTGAAACCCTGTCAGAGCAGCTATAGAAACACTAATAGGAATAGTGGTATTTCAAGCATTTTCAAGTATTCCTGGAAAACTTTGATGAAGCTGTGATCTTGGGTGGGATGCAGCGCAATTCCTGTTCTAAAAGATGACCTGAAAGCACATGATCCTCTATATTAAAGGCTAAGATGTTTTTGGTTTTCCTTACTTCTTTCCCTAATATTGATCAGAGCTGTTCAAAAACCTGAATTGTCAGAATGAAGGCTCTTCATTGTGATCTCAAATGTTTGTTACCATCTATAAATAAGTTGTGATTATATATCTTCAATCACAAACTCATTTTGCAGAGGACCCCTGGCTTTAGAAATCAATAGCTTGTATCCTCATCTAGTATTTGCTTTTGCTTCTTGTTTGCTTTGGCAGTCTTGCTGTGTGCCTTAATTGTCTCTAACCATTTATGTGAACAGTTTTTCATTTCCTTAGGTCCTTTCTCTGGTTCTTGCTACTAGAAAATATAAATGCTTTATAAACATACATACAGCCTGGATTCTTAGGATGAGTCCACCTCTCTTCCCCAGAGTATAGTTCCTTTCCATAATTGCCTATAATGCTCCATCTCTCTGTTCTGTGTCATCAATGAGACAAGGGCTGTCCACACCATCCCTAAGTCTGTTAGTTCCAAACTTTGTCCTTGACTGTAGATTTTTACACAGTTTTGTGTGTGATAAACACAAAATTCTCTAATCCAATTTTACAGAAAGCAAAGAATGTTACACTTTTTGTTCATTTATTTTCCTTTACCCATTTGGGTCAGTCAGAAATTTGGGGGCACTTACAAAGAAGTTCATATGAAGGGTCTCAAAATATATTGTTATGTTCATATTACCTTGTTTACAATCGGTAGACAAATTTACTCCAAGGGTGTTTATTTATTAGATATGGTTCTTTGTATGGCTTGGCCAAGAATAGAGTGGGAGCAATACAGTGCAGCTTGATTTCTGTTTAGTTCTGTTTTTCCTCCCTATTCCTTAAGATATTTCTCCTGTGGAAATCTTATGCTTGCAGCTATTTTCATGTCTGATGTACCTGTAAAAAGAAGGTTAAAAGAAGTTCCGATGCAGGTACGTAAGATTCTTTGAAGAAGGGTGAAAATGTTTTTAAACACTCAGAAAACACCTTAAATTTCAAGTTATGCAAAGATTTATAGTACAAACAATAAGAACTTGCTTCTTCTGTATTTATTTTCCTGATTTGATTTTTGTCCTTGGATTTGACATATAAACTTGATGCATAGCCACCATTAAAAAGTAACCATTTGTTTCACTTTAGATCTGATCCTGCATGTAAATTTGTGTCTCTAGGGCATCTGTTTGCTTATATTCATGCTTCCTTTCTTTTCCGCTCCTGCAGTCCTTCAGGGACAACCTTCATCTGAAACTGAAAACTCAGTCCTATAGAGCTGTCTCCTTCTTTATTTTAGCTTATCTTCTGATCAGAATACAAATTTAATGTGGAGCTCCCTAGAGTCCCAGTGGTGCCAGTTAGCTAGTGTGTATCTGCATATTTATTTTTCCTTCTGGATAAACTTCAATGACAAGACACCACTAAAAATATACTGTCATCTCTGAAATATTGGAACGGTAGTATGAATTTAAGTTCATACAATTTTGCTCAAATATCCACCTGTTATTAAAAAACACTGTCTTCATACTCTGCCAGAAGTGCTATTAAAATGTTGATATTTGTTACAGCTAGCTGGTGTAGCAGTGCAGATATTGCTTTCTCACTGCTATGCTTTTGATAGGTATTTTGGAGCAGCTATGGGTATCTCAAAATAATGAGGTATCTGGTGAGAGTGAGCAGAAGAGTGGGTTAGAAAAATGTTAATTTGTGTGTTCCTCATTCTGATTGCGTACTTTTCCCTTTGAACAGGCTGTGATGGATTTCCTTCTGCCAGCTGAGGTAGAATCCTTTATCAATAGACAAGTGCCCTGAATTTAAAAAATAAAATCCAGTTTCCCATCCTAGCTTGAAAATCAAGTCCTCACCCCCTAGATATTTTCCTGTTGCTATCCTCACTCACCCTTCTCAGCAAGATGGTGTCACGATTTAAGTTAAAAGTGTCCGAGTGACTTCAGTGGAAGAGCTTACAAGTTTGCTTAACTCTTTCTCCAACAATCTCATAAGAATAAAAATAAACTGTTCAGCTTGTCAAGTTACAGTAAACAGTGAGCAATCATGCAAGGACAATAAATCTTATCCAGCTTTCTCAACACCTCTGCACTTGGGCTCTTGTTAGCAATCTCGCAAAGACAATCTTGTCTAACTTGCTGAGTTTAAAACAGAAACTCCTGTTAAATCCTTCTTGAGAGCTAGTAAGATTCCTGAGGCTAATATATGTGCAAACAATTCAATTTTATTATAGCCATTCTATTTTATCTGTATATGACTAAATAAGGGTTCAAGAGTGACAAGTGATAACATACTGTCTGCAAAAATACATTAAACAACAATATATAGCCAAACACTCAATCACAGGTGGGAACAATATGCAGGTAAGAAATACGTACTTAAAGTCATAGGATAGAGAGATACTAAAAATTAGCTTGATGTTAGGATATACCTTTAGCATGAATAATACAGAGGTGTTACCCGAAATGGCTTCGTATTTGGGGTGGGGAAGTGAAATGAGGTCCAACACATGAGCTGGTGCTAAAATGTTTCAATGACATCTTCGCACAAAAACTTCCCCGCTGTTTCTCTTTTTTTTATAGTAACTTGCACCTTTAGGGTGAACTTTTAGGTGAAGCTTGAGTAAAGTCACTACATAAAATCCTGCTGACTGGTGAAGAAAGAATTCTTGCTTCACATGCCAAAACTTCACTACGCGTGCCCAATAAGAGTGGTTATGGGAGTCGTTTGCCTCAGAAGTGAGGAGGAGGCAGATAGCCTTTGCTGTGGAGGTGTGTTTTAGTATTACAATTTATTTATAAAATTGGCCAAAAGCAAAGGAACACCACTAGTTCTTGATAGTCATTTTTAGGCTAGAGTTGCAGTACTGTGTATGTTCTGAGTTAATCCTTCACTTACCTAGAAGTTCAAAGACAAAAGTATCTGAAAAAATGAGCTAGATTTCCCCCTGTTTGCAGTAGCACTAGTCTTATCTAGAGCACTGAAAATGGCTGGAGTCTTCCTAAGAGCAGGTTAAATCTGACTTGTGTTATTTAGCATTCCTTGATATGGGCAGCCATTGGGATTTCATACTGGTAAAAAGCTGTGCCATAAATCATGGCTGTCTTTAGACAAAAATAAGCATATTCAGCTCAATGATTGGGGTAGTTTTCATAAACAAGGGCACAGTTCCTGAAAGTTTGGTGTCCTGGAGGAGTTGCTGAACTTCAGTATCCAAGGTCAGCTATAGTGTTGCAATGCAGGCTTGATTGACTTTGACTATTGTGAACTGTTTTCTCCAGGTATATTGCAGTTGTTTCTCCATCTATAAAATACTGAGGTTTTTTTGGTTTTGGGTTTTTTTTGTTTTGTTTTTGTTTGCTATGTTTTTTTCACCTTTTGTAATTCTGGAGAAATAAGAGGAAAATAGAATATTCAACATGAAGAGAAAAAGTGGTATTTGCCGCAGTAAGTTTTACAGGAGCTGCTGGTATGGGCAGGAAGATTCAGGAGTGAGAAAATACCTGCGAGGCATTCTCGGTCCTCATTGCAGGATGTTTTATGTGGAGTCAGCACATTCACAGTGAACGAGTGAGGTCAAATTGTTCCTGTGAGGTCAAATTCAATCTCAGCAGTAATCTCGTGCAAGGCTATGTGCAGTGGATCTTCTACAGTATGCTTAAAAATGCATACCACATAGGAGAATATTGTTTTTCTTTTGCTCTTTCATTTTTAGCAACAGACAACTGTTATCTAACAAAGAGAGTCAAAGTAAACAGGAAATGAGTTGTAGCCATATACATGAGGGAACTATTATAGATTTTATTCCCTTGTCTGCAGAGAAGGATGTTCTTCTAGAAGGTAACTCCTAATGATATCCCAATTTAGGCTCTCTGCACCAATTCCAGGGAGAGATTTGCTTCTTTTAAACTTAGTCTCCCAGCCTAAACCTAATTTAGATTCTCACATCAGCCTGTACACGCTGAATTGCAAATATTCACTCACAGTGACAGCTTGAAGTGAAATTGGCTAAGAATTACACTGCAGTTCAGGGACACATGAGAACAATAAAAAAAAAAAAAAAATATCAAATCTCTTCAATACTCCAACCACTCCAAAATGCAGAAAATCAAACTACACACTTGATGCTTTTATTTGTCTTGTCAGAGGAAAACTAAGGATTATATAAGTGCACTGGGATCGACAGTCCTCATTCCTGCTGGTTATGTGAGGTCTCTGTACTCTCAGGTACTCTCAACAGCCTGTGTTGACAGTTTTGCAGCCTTACAATCAGGCCTGAACATCTGACTGCAAAGAGTTAACTGAAAAATCCGGTGTTTTGCAGAACTTCCTTCAGTAAACTTAGAAAATCTTTTTTTTTTTTCTTTTTTGCAGTGGTGGGGTGAAGGAAAGAGAGAACTGCGGCAGAGCTTTTACACTGAGGAAAAATGAAGCCAGACTGATGTGCAAAGCTCTCTTAGGTCCATTAAGTCAGTGATACTTGAATGAGGTTCAGCAGTTCTAAGAGCTTGTTCCCTCGGTAGTATACCAATTTGTCTTGAGCTGTGGGGTTTTTTTTTTCTACTCAATCCTTTTTTATGCACTGCTTTCTACCACAGTGGAGTGAGTTTTGAAGTATTCAGTAAACTACACCTGCTCACTTCCGACAAAGGACACTGCAACTTCACAAGATGAAGGTTCCATCAGCCCCATGCAAATGCAGTCCAGACCTGCAGTTACGACATGAAGTGGTTTCTCTGGCCTTCCTAGTAGCACACCAGAAACTTTGCCAGTACGTACAGTCCTCTGTTGCTTGATGCATGTCTCTAATAGGAACCTGATTCCAGTATGTACTGGATAGCTATTGTAATGTTGCTCTTTAAAATGATACCAATACCTTCCTATTACTCCAACTGTGACTGAAGCTAGCATCAAAGAAGAGTATTTTCACATACAGCAGCCTTGTCTCTAGCTAAAGGTCTTTTACCATCTGGGTCACCATAGATGACTTTGCCTTGAGACTCTTTATGCACACACTTCTTTTCACCTGCTTTGGCAACCATCCTGCATTAATTATAGAGTAGAAGGAAAGACTCCACCAATAGAGACCTGCAAATACTCTACCAATTTTTGTCTCTCTGAAATGAGTGGGAATTTTGCTGCTGACCTGTGGGGTGTTCATATGGCCTACATTTGGAAAACTAGTTTGTATAACAACAGCAGCTCAGATAGAAATACGAGGGTAACGAACAGAGTAGTGTAATGAGTTCACACACATTGAAGAAATGTTTGCACCAAATTGATAATGTTTGACATGTTAACTTTTGACTGAATTAAACAGCACCTGGAGAATTACCAGGAGTCCCCTGAAGCAAAGAAAGAGTCAACCTAGACCCAAGTCTATGAGAAGAGTGAGAGGTTGCAGATGGACATTGGCAAGCTGACAGTCAGTCAAATTCATTCAGTTCTGGAGTCCTCATTACAGGAAGGACATGGATCTATTACAGCCAGTCCAGAGGAGGGCCATGAAGATGATCAGAGGGCTGGAGAACATCCCATATGCGGACAGGCTGAGAGAGTTGGGTTTGTTTAGCCTAGAGAGGAGAAGGCTCCAAGGACACCATATAGCAGCCTTTGAGTGCTTAAATGGTGCCTACAGGAAAGATGGGGAGGGATTGTTTATAAGGGAGTGCAGGGATAGGACAAAAGGTAACAATTTTAAGCTGGAAAAAGGTAGATATAGATTAGACATTAGGAAGAATTTTTTTACTGTGAGGGTGGTAAGGTAGTCACCTGGCTGGGAATAATATAGAAGAGATACTAACTCACACAGGAGGCAATTCTGGAACTTTCTTTGAAGTAGATACAAACGTGGATGTGTTCTTTAAAGACATAGAGCATTTCTGAGAAACAAGGAATTAATATTGCTTTTCTGGAGCGCCACAATGAACCCCGTGAAGCCCTGCTGAGTAATGAATTGTAAAATTGGCACAAGGCCTCTGACTATAGTCATGCTTCTGAAAATATATAGAAATGTAATGTTTTTTCTTTATCATGTGTTCCTCAAGACAGCAAAACACTGTGTCCCAGGAATATAATTTGAATAGGCATTGAAGGGATTTTAAAAATGTCTGTGTGCCATAGTAATGTGCTTGGCAACACAACAAGAGATGATAATAGTCTTTCATCTATCAGTTTTTATTTCAGGGTTCTTAGCTAGTAGCATTAGCCTCACTTCTCTTGCTGGTCAGAATTTTCTCTTACAGGATTTTAATTTTATCTTTAATTTTAATTTTGTCTACACACCAAAAATAATACATCAGCCCAAATCCAAACAAATTCTTGGGTTGATTTATTTATTTATTTGTTTATTCATTTATTTGTTTATTCATTTATTTATTTTAGTTTTTCAAATTTCAGTATTACAGGTTGGAAATAAAAGTTAAGTGATAACACTGAAAAATAATTTCTGGGGTATTTCTGTTGTGTTCTGACTTTAGAACTCTAGAGATAATTTTAATATTAATGGTATTAATAGAATAAAATACAACAAAATATAATTCTACATGACTTGGTGAACCTATGTTAGAATGCTACATTTTATGTCTGCAAATAGATATAAATCAAATCGTATATGTATTCAAGTGGATTCTACGGTACTCAGGAGTTTTATCCTGCAGTTTTCTAGAGAATTTTTTCAGAGAGAGTTTTAGTTCCTTGATATGGAACTAAGTCCAGACTTCTATTGTTTTATACCTTGACATCAAAGGTGGAACTCTTGTTAGAAAATTGTATCATATCTTTAGGCATCCACCTTAAAGCAAATGAAAAGTTTATTCCTACATTGTGTCTTTTTAAAGAATTCTGCTATGGGGGTGGGTAGTACACAAAGAAAGAAACTCTCACATTTTTTAAACTATCTTGATGCAGACATGCAGTAAATGTCTATGTTGTCTTCTTGTCTTCACTGAAAAACCCTCTACAAATCAATTTGCTTTCTGACAGAAGATCTATTACTATGTAATATATTACTTTGATAAATGGTAGGCAAGTGAAAGACATTCTGTCTACTTTGAAATTTAGCACCACTGATTACAAATTTTTAATGGTATGTTTTTGTGATTTAATAGCCTCCATAAAGTGAGATTCTTTATAGTAATAAAGTTTTTTATCTGATCCTGCAGGCATCAAAAACTGCTGGTCAAGAAAAAGAACTTTATTTGGATTATTTAATCTTTTTGTTTCCTTCTTTTCTTTTCTGCTTAAGATTTAAATTTAGGTCTGGCTTTATGATGCAATTTTAGAAACACATGTTGTGGTCTAGTAACGAATCACAGCACACTTAAAAGACATTTATTTATAAACTATTGCAAATATTGAAGCACAACCCAAATTCACTCCTATAGCCATTATGATTCAGTTGATGGGATCCTGTGACCAAAATAAACTTCCTGAATTCTGTGTTGCCTCATGCTTGTTCTTGTTATCACCCTTAAAATAAGAGAATGTATAACATGAGAAGTCCTTGTGCTCTATGTACTCAATCATGGTGGGGTTTTTTGGTTTTTTTGGTTTTTTTTTTTTTTTCAGTGATAGAGACTAGTGCAAGTTGCCAAATTAATGTAGAAGGCTGCTAGTAATTTAGTTTACTCTTCATAAACTGTTAAAAAACTGATTATTACATCCAACAGTTAATCAAATGGCTGAGTGATATTTCCATAAGCCTGGAAAGTATTTCATAATTACCTCAGAAGAGATTTTATATGCTGCACATGCCTCCAGCACAATAGACTGTGTCATCGCCTTTTCAAATTAAATGCTAAGTCCTCCTTTGATTTCAATGGCAAAATAACATCTTTTTTAGCCAGCTGACTAAGCTTAGCAGTTTGACTGCAAAAGAAGTTCCATGTAGGATATTTCAAAGACTTGCTACAGATGCATGACAATCTCTGGTTTATATTTCTGCAGTTTAAATGCACAAAAAATAAATTAAGAATTTGATGTATTGCCTTTGCTTTGGAGAAAATTTGTCTGTTACAGTAATAAATTTTTAATTACCCTTTTGGCACTGTAATAACATGGTGATTAGTATTTCTGACAGAAACCTGGAAGACAATTATGCAACATGAATTATTCAGAAAAGTGAAATTACTGCTTGGGAAACAAGTGAAAGGTCCAGGGTTTCCTCACCTGAAGGAAGGTTGCAGGAAGCTTTTGGCTAGTCCATCCCATGACTGAGCTGTTGTACACTGTCTGAATCATGAATAATAGAACTTCTCTAAACAGTTCAAGTGTTTTGAAAATTTCTGTAGCTCTGACGTAGCTTTGTTGCTTTATGCAGTAGAAGCTGCTATTTATCCAACCGTCTAGAAGATTATCACAGAATCACAGAATCACCAGGTTGGAAAGGACCCACTGGATCATCGAGTCTAACCATTCCTAACACTCCCTAAACCATGTCCCTAAGCACTTCATCCACTCTTTCCTTAAACACCTCCAGGGAAGGCGACTCGACCACCTCCCTGGGCAGCCTGTTCCAGTGCCCAATGACTCTTTCTGTGATTGTGATTTTCTTTTGATTATGTATCAAAACAAGAGGAAAGATTCTTAAATCTTGCTTAAAATTTTCCTTGTGATGTATGTTCCAATTGCCTGCCAAAAATAAGTTGGCAAATTCAGTCCCTTTAGAGTATGTTTCTTCTTAATTATTTTCTTCTCTGTAGGGCAAAACTGTAATTTTGTTAGTGAATTTTTCTTCCACAAAGCAGGTAACTTCTTGCCCTCTCGAGAATTGTTCTAATGAATTAGTCTTATGCTATCTTTACTTCAATAAAAGGTGATGCACATATGCAGTCACCACCACCTTCACTGATGCCTTGTATAGTGTTTAAGAATAGGGTTTTCTCCTTTTATAATAGTAGTAAGGTGTTGTGTCTGCCTGTAAAAGTAGAAGCATAATAAGTTTTAATTATAGAGCCATAATAGAAACAACTATGAATCAACAAAAGTGCCAGTAATCTAAAATCTTCATTAATATCAACTTTTCTCAACTATTGGTTCCAATGAACTAAGGTGTTATGGACCTAGAAACAGAGATGCGCATTTTGGATTTACAAAAGCTCCTGTGTAGTATATATCCAGATAACGGGTACTGGGATGCAAACAACGAAATGGTGATTTTCTAACTGATATTTTAAAATTTTCTAAAACTGATATTTTCTAAACTGATTTTCTAAACTAATATTTTACAGAAGTTTTTAGAATCAGCACATATGATTATGTATCAGAAAATGACACATATCAATGATGTCTTTTAAACTTATTTGCTGTGTATGCTCATGTTTCACCTGTATGGTGTCAAAGGAAATGTCAAGGTAACATGTGCTTTACTTCCCTAAATCTCCTGTCTACCCCAAAGGAAAAGACTACCCTTATTTCTTGAGCATGTTGATTTCTTTACACCTGTCAAAGAATGTATTGAATCATGGAGATTCCAAGTTAATGTTAAGCTATTTTTTTTCCTTCAGATTTTGTGAAAGTTTAGGGTGCTTAACCAATATACGCTGAAATGCATGGAGCGCTATAGTAGCATTACTCAAGTCCTAACACAATGCAGTTTCATGTTGACAGTAGAGCAGCAATAGCCAGGAAAAAGATTCAAACAGTATTTGCACTTACGAGATGTATCAATGTTTTGAGCATCTGAAGTGGAGAAAGACCCAAGATACAAGGCTTGGTTTCAGATTTAAAGTGCTCCTGCCTAGCTTTCTTCAAGTTTTGGACATACAGAGGAGTTCTTATTCCTTTCTTTTAACAGAGAAGAGAGTTAGTGGGTCAGTTCAGTTGTATTTGTTGCCACTGTAAGGATTCCTAACTTATTCCTAGTTTATCTAACAGACTACATCCCCACTCAGCAGTCTTTCATTTTGCATTTATGGGTTATGTCCTTGAAAATAACTTCATTTACATTGTTTTTACATGTTGAACACCGCTGAAAATAGAGCAACTGAACACTACTGAAAACTACAGTATACTATTGTGCTCGTTGTAACATTTATTGTGAGAAGACTGTAATGTATCTGGAAAAAATAAAGAAGGTGCAGACGACTCCTACAACAAAGAACTCCTCAGGAAAGAAAAATGTATGTTGCTAATACGTATGGTAAATGACACGTACCCATTGGAAAAAAGCTTTGGCCAAATACATTTATATCAAAGAAAATCTTGACTTAGTTTTAAATTCTGTCACTGTTAAATATTCTAGCTTCCTGATATAGAACTGAGGTTTATTAGTAGCCTTGATAATGTGCACTACTAATCCATTAACTAGATGTGAGAGGCATGATTTTACGTGGCTATTACACTGTAAAATCAGTTCTCAACTTTATTCTCAGTCTATTCCTAATTATGGGAATGTTTGAAGGCGTTTAGGGGTCTGCAGTCTGACTTGCAGAAAAAGTGGAAAGAGGTTAACTCTATTTAGCCCAAACAAGCTGAAGTCCTTGACTGAATATTTGATTTAAATGTTCCTGTTGTTTAAATGATGCAACGTAATGTGCAAATTGCTTAGAATCGGGCTGGATATTAAAAGCAGACTATTACTACTAATGGATGAAGTTAGATATCCAGAAGAAATTTGTTTAAAACTTTTCTGGAAAAGACATTTGAGATCATCAACTCCAATCATACCTGTCCCCTACTAAATCATATCCCTAAGCACTTCCTTTACCCATCTTTTAAATACCTCCAGGGACGGTGACTCAACCACCTCCCTGGGCAGCCTCTGCCAGTGCTTGATAACCCATTCGGTAAAGAAATTTTTCATAATGTCCAGTCTGGCAACACTGTTTCTGATACAGGCCAAGGTGCTATTCCAGAGCACAAACTTTCCACTCTGTTGAATGTAGAAAAATAATCTGAATCAGAAGTGCATGTCTTCCCAGCTGTTGGACTGTATGCTTTTAATGACGATATGTGTAAGCAATCCTGTATGCACTACAGGCCATAGTCATGCAAAGCTAATTCTGTTTTAATATAAACCTCTTACTCTAAGGACAAATAGCGTAATGTGAATTCATAAGCCAACACACTCCCTGCTAGTATATAAATTTTTCTAGTTCAGAAGACAATTGCTTTTAAATTGGTCCAGTAGTTCTGTCTTAACACTGTGTCTATTATTAAATTAAGTCCAGATGTCAGATTACTGACATTAGAAAATACCAGTTTCTCCCAATTTCCTGCCACTTCCTTATAAGGAACCTTGCACCCACATAGAGACTTAAATTGTCAGTGTGATATTTCCCACCCAGGTGATACTATTCGAGAGCATAGCAATCCATGGCATTATTACTTTAGACTTCTAGTGTGTCTTATTGATCCAGAGTCTGTGTTCAATGTTTCTGGAAACCAGCATGCAGCAGTTGGAGACTGCACACTGTTGAAGTGTTTATTTATTGTTAATATCTTCTGCTCTTTTCCACTAAAGTAAAGTGTAATGGTGTGATGCTGATCCTCAATTCTCAGGCACTCATTTAATAATCAAACTAAATGTCAAACAGGCACTATAATGTTTGTCCTACCTGTCAAATCTCATTTTGTTTCAACCAGTCACCCTAAGAGTGGTATAATTGTTCCTAAATTCCAAGGATATAAAACAGAATTTAAGCTCCTTAGAAATAATTTCCTTCCTAGAATGAATGGGTATTACTGTCATTGGTTACTACATGTAACCAGATCTTTAAATTAATCTGTAAGGAATATAAATGAACTTTAATTAAATAAAAGTAGATTTTTTTTCTTATTCAGTGTCGGTGCCATCAGTTCTCAAAAGCCTAAATCTGACATAAGCTGTGTTGGTCAGGCTACACAAAAAATATCTTTAGAGTATGGTTTGTTTGAAGTTCACTGTATGTGAATTTATTCAAGCTCTATTTCCTATACAACCTAGGAGGTAAATAATTCCTCCCTAAATAAACTGGCTTAACCTTTGCTGAGCATAAAGGACAAGTTGAAGCAGTGAAGTTTCAGGGTGAAAAACTTTTACTACTTGTCCTGAAATACATTTATTTAGATATTCACACTTGTAATATACATAGAATAAATTTTGTTAAAGTGGTGAAGGTTATGAAGTATGCATATTTTAATCTGAGGGAGTTCTTATAAGAAAAAAGAGAAAAATAAAAAGTATAAAATAAAAATAATGTTTTTCTACATACAACAGGACTGGGAAGTTTGTCCTGGGGAATAGCATCTTGGCCTGTGTCAGAAACAGCGTGGCCAGCAGGACCAGCGCAGTGATTGTGCCGCTGTCCTTGGCATTGGTGAGGCTGCATTTTGAATACCAATGTTCAGTTTTGAGCCTGTCATTACATGGAAGACACTGAGGTCCTGGAGCATGTCCAGAGAAGGGCAATGAAAAAATATAAGAAAGAATCTGTGAACCCAGGCAGAAAATCTACTCCATTTCCTCCTTAATTTAGTCTTTGGACAAACATTCTGTTCTTATATAAATTTGTACAATGTCCTGTACAGTTGTTGCTCCTGGGCGTGGCTGTAATTTAAACAGCATATTGACCTGTAAGTCTTTTTTATTAACTTAATTTACCTTATAACAGGGAAAATTGCCTCCTGCATACTGAAAGTGGAATTTCAAGGAATTTCAAGTTTTGTCCATTCACATTATGAAATGTCTTCATCTACTCTTCAGCAAATATTCCTGGTTGAAATGTTGAGACGTACACAATGAATGAATTATTCCCTTGGTCTTTTAAAGTGGCTCCGAAAGGTATCCAGACAAAGAAAGGAAAAACACCTACAGTCTGAGATGTGATTTATATTTTCATGTCATTAGCATGCTTAGTTAAATGTCTTGATAAAAATTTCAGCATATGGGAGGTTTCAGCATGCTTTTGGCAGCTGATGTTTCATACATGAAATTCCTTTATTGTCATTCTTAGGTAAGCAGATTGCCAAGAACGTTAGCAATTGTACAGTTAGGTCTAGCTGGCAAAAACACGAGTTATGCTGCCTTTCTTAGTCATCCATTATGAATATTCTGTTGAATAGCTGAATATCTGTTTACTTCCTCTCTTTGAAAGTGTTTCCAGGTCTTTTTATCTGACATCTTCCAAACTACCGTACTGTGAATAGCTCCTGAGCTTTCTCTGGATTACAGCATTAGACTTGAGCTTTAATAAATTGTTCATTTATAGACTTGTGTTGCAGAGATTGCCTTAGCAAGACAAGGGCTGTGCAACACAACAGCTGAAAAGGGTTACTTGTTTCAACTGTGATTTGCTTGACAAAGAGGGAGTTAAATGTCATGTGACAGAAAAACATAGTAATTCAGAGGATTTCAACATGCCTAAGAGTGACACTTTCAACTGTAAGCTCAGTTCAAGCTGTGTGTGAAGTCTTACCAAATAACGATCCTTTCTGGATCTTTCCAGAAGCAGCAGAACTTTTTTATGGCAAAAGTCAGACGCCTACTAGAAAATATACATCTTAGCAGTAGGACCATAGTGGACTGGACAAAGAATAGACCTCATAAATGTAGATTATATTCTAGGTAGAGAAAGCAAACTAAGAAGGTATACTTAATAAACAGAAAACTGGTACTTGTAAGAATAGTAGTAAGCCTCATATTTGCCTAAATGAAGTTTTTGTTATAGTCCTCTCCTTTATCCATAGTGCTGAATAGTATCCTACAGTAGTAATCTTGTTCCTTCTTTCTCCTACATTTATTACTGGTTCTTCGATTTATACAGTTCTTGTTTAATGGAATGAGAACTCATTAGAAACTGCATGCTGATATTTTGGGTGAAAATTAGCTATGGAAGAAGGGAAAGAAAAAATTGCAATGTGAATATGTGACAATGTGAACTATGTAGTTTGACAGTCTAGTGGAAAATATGATTGTTAATTTTGTCTCTGATTTGATGGGAGGAAGACTTAAGATTTTTACTATTGATGTAAAAGTCAAAACCTGCAAGAATTAAAAACTATGGATAAGGGTTTGTCACTTCATAAATATTTCACTTCATGAAATATTTAGTTTTAAACAATGTTTTGTTGAACAAAAGTATGAATGACACAAAGGAAAAATATAATATTTAGAGAAAAAAATTGCAAGATGAACAGATGAGTAGCACTTGAAAGGAAGTGAAAGAGGACACGGGTATGGGAAATAAGTCAGGTCAAAATGCAGGAGGAGCATTTCTAATACCCTGGAAAACATGAAGTGATCAGATGAAAATGATCCCATGTCAGGGATCACATGGTGGTTGCACACTACAAAGTGTTGCTCAAACTTAACTGGAACAACCAAATTCCCCACTAATTTCTGGGCAACTGGCTGTGTGATGCTTCTATGAAATCATTGATTAAGGAGGGAAGTAAGTGTAGGTGCTTTGCATTTTGATGATGGATATGATGTATAAGAGGGCAGAGTAAGGAGTAAGACAGACCCTTGGGTAAAAGGCAATATTTTTTTACTAAAAATAAATAAACTGAATGCATCTTAATGCTATCTTCGCTATATGCAGAAGCAATCAGAAAATCAAAGGGATTTACAAGAATCATTGTGAGTGATGACTGTGTTAGTTTTCTCCATGATATGGATTTTTTGCAAAGTCTGTCTCTCCTGGTGTGGATGACATCCTTACATAGGTATGCAGTGTCTAGTCACCTTCTCTCATAACTTCATATCTGTGATTGAAGCGGTGCTCACTCTTGTTGCGAGGCTCCCCAAAACATTGCAGCTATTGCAGCTGGGAGATGAGGGCCATCATCAGGGTTAAATTAGCAGTTTTGCTGTGGACAACACTTTCACTTCATGGGAACGTCCTCGGGAGGGGACTGGAGATGTAAAAGACCTTCAGCAACAGCATCACAGCAAATTAGGAGATTTTTTTCTTCCTGAGCACTTCTGCAGATGAGCATGTAGGCAGAGTATCTTCATGGCTGAAGTTTTGGGGTTTTTTTTTACCAACAGGTGGAAGCAGAGAACTCTCAAACTTCTCCAGTTGCCCAGAGAAGTTGTGGATGTCTCATCTCTGGAGGTCTTCAAGGCCATGTTGGATGAGGCTCTGAAGAACCTGATCGTGTGGGAAGTGTCCCTGCAAATGGCAGGGAGTTGGAACTAAATGGCCTTTCAGCTACTTTCCAATTTAAACCATTCTATGAGTCTAATGAACTTTTTTTGCTTATTGATAATCTCTGTCTAGAAAAAGGATTTGGGTATGTTCAGTCAAGCTTAATACCTAAACAGTTATTGTTGCTTCAGTTTTTATTATCCAAGTAGAGTAGAAATCCTATCTTTGTAGTTAATACTTTCAGCCTTTTATAAATCTAAGAAAACATAAAACTGATTATAGATATATAACAACATTGGCAAAAATTTAGTGTGTGCATTACCTTTTTACTCAAGAAAACTGCATGTTTAAGCTTATGAGAGATTTTGCAGACTGGACGGTAGATAAAGGTGTATGATGAAAACTTCATATCCACTATAGAGTAAATTTACTTTGTTCTTATGCTTTCATCCAGACGTCTAATTCTTTTTACTGTTAGGCAGGGACTACAAAGTGGGTATTTTTTAATGCCATCTTTACATGTTAAATTACTCAAAATTGCATTCTGAAACCTGATGGATTGATCGAAAGAAGAAATAAACTGCAGTCCTAAGGCTAGTAAATTAATTCAAGAAAATATTGGGATTTTACTTTAAGTAGTTAAATAATTGATGTAACAAGAATGAGGACTGAAGCTGATGAAAATGATAAATGAAGCTGATAAATGAAAACTGAATCTTAGAAGTGATCACATTGATAAACGTAGAATGATGCATACTTTTCTGAAGTTTTGACTATATGTCAGTTGAATTGCATCTTGCTAAGGTTTATGTGTTTTTCTAGTCTATTTTTCCATTATTAGTGTTTTTGTAGATGCCCATACTGCTAAATTATGAGAACAAAATCAGAAGTGCTAAAAAATCTGAAGCCACTGACTGGTATTCAGCTCACCCGTAATTAAAGAACTGAGAATCTCAGACCCTGCAGAAGGTTAATTTGTGATAAAAGAGAAGGTATCTTTTCATGACCAACAGGATTTTAAAAAAACCTCCAAAGTGTTAGAAACACAACACATATTTCAGAAAGCCAGACTACAACAAATCTTTATGTTCAATGCTGCTGAAAACATCCTGCTCTCTGAAAGTATTTTTCTAACGTGTTTTTGTTTGCCTCCTGTTCTTGGAAATGGAATGGAACTAAAAGCAACATGGTGGAAGAAAACAGTCAAGAATTTTTCTAGTACAGCATGTGCCAAAATGTGTTATTTCTGGGTCATGAAACTCCTTAAAATTCTGAGCTTTTCAGCCAGAACTACCAACAACTTGACATGTTTTGTTTTGTGAAATGAAAACATCAGAGAAATAGATTCCAGAGTGTTGAAACAATTTGGATCATTTCAACCTGTACCGTTACTGAAATAGAAAGGCACTTGACAAGGTTTTATGGTTTGGTCATGTCCTGTTTGCCCTCAACGTATGCCAGACCACACTCCAGTGCTTTGCCCCAGAGAAAGGTCTCTGTGCATCTGTAGGCTTGTAGGAGAAAAACGGGCAATTGTGGTTTAATATTTAAACAAGTGACAACATCAGCACCAAGATGTGTATTTTCGCATGGTAGAATTGCTGTTCAGTGTAAATGGTTCCTTAGCAATGCAGGCACATACTGTAATTAACTGTAATAACTATATAGAAAAGTAACCCTTGCCTTGCCTTTGTTGTAAGAATGGAGTTTGTGGCCTTTCAGGGAAGCTACCGTTAAATTTTATGAACTTGGGGAGTAATGACACTTTAGGAACACCCTGTACGTATTAAGCCACAAACAAACATGCTTTAACAGTTGCTAGCTAAAAAGGCTGGAGAAAATAAAAGCTATCATGATTTTACAAGTGAAACTGAAATACACAATCTTAACTAAGGCTATACACTAATGCTGTGGTAGAGACAGCTCTTCCAATCCAGTGCTTTACTTACAGCAACAAATCTCCTTTTCATCAAATGTGGGCTCACCTCAATCTCTTAGAATGGAAACAAGGGGCTGATAGACATGTAAGATGCATCAGCTTTCTGATATTACCTTTCTATGGTAGTGGTGCAATGTCTGAAGAGCAGCTTTTTTTTTGTTTTTTTTTCATTTACTTTTGGTGAGTTTTTAACTGGTGCATAAATAAAAATTTTAAACAAATTAACTGTTCTTACTCAAGAGAAAACTCCTGGGGCTGTTACTTTGTTTAGGCCAATGTTTAACAACAGTTGAGGAATCACTAGTTGCAGTGAATAACCAAGAGAAGCTGATATTTGTCTTATAAGAATAAAACCTTACTCAGTGTTACACAGTGAAATTCTGTCACTGAGTAAGTAGGTTATAAAATACTACTATCTCCTTTCCTACTCTACTGTAGCAAGCACCTGTTACATGTTTTTCTCTGTGTGATTCTGATTGTTTCCTTGTTTGTGCATTTTTCCTACGCTGAAGTCTCTTAAATGTATGTTGCTTGAAACAATATTAAATTGTGACAGATATGTTATACGATATTTTGAAGCCATTTTATTGCTGTGAGACATAGAATTGCTTGGACACCAAAATCACCAATATTTGTCTTCAAACATTAGTATTTCAGTGATGAATCAGCCTACATAGCATTTTGTGAAGGTGCTCAGAAGCACAAATTCAGTCATCTAGCTGTTTATGTCCAAAAGAATAAACTCACTTTTAGAAGGGTTTTCCATTCACAGAGTACTTGACTAAATGACTATGTGCTTAATTAAGATTACTACGTCAAGTTAAAAGAAAGTAAATCCAGGGGAATAATTGCTCTCTTGCAATTAAGGAGTAATATGTTTTGATGGAGAAGCATTTACTGAAGAGTTAGAAAACGCAGTTGAGTAATATCAACTGGGAACATTAATAGAGGAAAGGATTCTATAAAGCAGATGGTATAATTCAGCCATTTATGCATCACCATGACTACAATTTAAATGTAAGTTGAAGCCAAGGATTTTCTGTATTCCTCAATTTTACAGTGATATTTTTAAGTTTGTGATCCTTCCTTGAATACCCAGTATTAGATATGAAATCTTTGCCAGGAGAAAATCATGGGATTATAGCAATGAATTTGCCAGCATTCTTTATAAACCAAGACTACCTCTTTGCATATTGCCCTCTTAGAGCAAACCATACTAAACCTTGGAACCATGAGATTACACTGCTGTTTATCTAAGGAAATTCCTCACAATCTATTTTTTGTCATAACTGAGAATAGATTTGCAAAAAAGTTCAGTAGAGCAAAAGATTTGGTATTTTTTAGGGCATGGTAAAATCCTTGATTTGTCTGTGTGCTGAGAATTTACTCATAAATGACATAATGAATTGACATTCTTGACATAATGGAGACATAATGAATTCTTCTTGTCTGAAATTGCTCAAGGATCTGACTTGTAATTTGAGCTTCTCCTGTGAGTGGACAGAGTTAAGGTAGAGCATCTGGAGTAATAATAGGGATCTGGCCAAAATTATAAAATCTTTTTTTTACTGTCCATACTTCCATGAACTGAGGATTGTTTCCTCTCATCTGCAAATTATGACAGGGACCTTTAGTTAGTTATAGAATTGACTGTAGCAACAATAACACAATAAAACGCAACCAGATATTACTACTAGGAAAGGTGCAGGGCAAAATCCTTTCATTTTTTTTAATTCCATTTAATGGTAGTGCTGCTTTAGGACCATTTTCCAGCATTTCACACTGTGAAAATGTTTTTTTTTGTCAAAGGTTTTAATGCCGATTTTCTTCCAGTTACCACAATTTCCATTTGAATAAGAAATTTTTATACACCTAATCAGGCTTTCTTGTGGAAGATGGAGATGAGAACCAAAGTGTGACAGGAATTAAAAAATAACAAAAAAGAAAAGCTGAGGATGTCTGCATTTTAACTTGGTCTTCTTGCGCATCTGAGGCTTCAGAACAATTGGATGGATAATGATCTGAGACTCTTCAGAGCTGCTGAATATAATTAAATGCAGAATCCTCATAGCTGCTAGTTTTACTTCCCATAAATCAAGTTTATATTTAGAAAGACAGGCCTAAATATGTAGAAGAGAATAAAAGGATTTTTAAGTGCCCTAAAAAGCACACTGCCTCTGTGCTTACCTTTGCTAGACATTGTGTAGATAGTGAGTTAGTTACTTAACAGAGCTGAAACATCAAAGTATTGGGGTTTTTTATATTTCATGTTCCATATTATATACAGGCAGATAAGTGTGAAAGATTGTCTGAGATGAAGAATAGGTAGATGTATTTATTTGCTTCCTCAGGTTTAGAGTCCATTTCCTTCTAAATTTGACCAGTAATTTTGCTTGGAGTTAAGAAGTCTTCCAGAGAAGTACTTGAGTGGTTCAGGCTCTTTTCTCATTGCTCTGGTTTTTGGTTTTGTTTTTTTTTCCCTAATCTTCCAGACTGGCATTTTTTTATAGAAGTATCACAGGAAGAAACACCTTGTCAGAATCTGCTATAGTCTGTGATATAAATAGATTAGCTGTTAAGCGTGTATCTGTTCTCACCCTACACTTAGCTGTTGATGTGTTGCCACAGACTGCATGCCCTTTCTGATATACATCTCCTGGTATCCAAGTGTGTCCTGATTTCTCTATGGAAACACCTAGGAAAATAATGTGAAAATTTGTACAGCAGTAATACGGCACCTACAGAAAAGGTTTGACATGCTCTAACCTTATATCAAATCAGATTGAGCTTCACACAGTCATGACTGTGCATGGTTTCTGTCAGACTCTCTTTTTACCTCATCAAACTTCAGTGAACCAATTGTGATTTCCTCAATTGATTAACCAAATGTACCTTACATGGCTCTTTAATTTTTCCAGCTTCCTATAGATTATCAACAGTGCATTGCCTGCTATGTCTTATCTAGGCAAGGTATTTGTTATGCTACGTTTGAAGTTCAAATGAACACATCATCAATTTCCATAAAACACGTATCCCTTGACTGGAGGAGCAAGGAGTGCCGAAAAATCTCAAATTCTAGAATACAAAGGATAGTGATTTATTTACGTCTGAGAAGCAGACCTCATTCACATGAACTGGTTTCACATACATGTTGTGGCAGTGAATAGTGTAGTGTATGCATTTTGCTATATATGTATATGTGTGTACGCGCATGTATACACATACATCTGTGTATGCATTTTGCTATTACAAAAGTCCTAGCAGTTCAATGTGTGTATTATGTGACCTAATGAAAAAATGCAAGACTTTGTTTTTTCTTTGATCCTTTACTGACAGGACATTAGCTATAGTATAGTATCTTATACGTTTGATAAATATTTGTATTACTGTGTAGAAACTGCTAAGTCAGAAGAAAGCTTTTGAAGGCTGTTCAGAACCACTTTCCCTTTTTCTTCTTCAGCCTTCTTCTTCTTGTGTTCTTTGATCTTATCCAAGAAGTAACCATGCTTTTCTACCCACCTGTAGCCTTTCTACTTCATGTCAAAAATACCCACAGGAATCAGACAACTGTACTAGTTACAGCTCAATATAGCTAATGGCATTAGATGCAGAAATGTGTTCTTTATCTCTTGGAAACAGTCCTGTAATAACAGATCACAGCCAGCTTTGTTATCTCTAGACAAATTTTTAAACTTTTGCCTGGAGCATCACCCCTCTCAGCACTGTGTTTCACTCTGCCTTGCTGGCAGCATGCATGGGGAAGGAGGAAGGTGTCATGTGCTTATATAGAACTTACTAAAAATATATCAAGTTTAAGAAGAATGGCAATGGCCAAGTTGGTTCACACCATGTGGAGAAGGCAGATGTTCACTGATATAAAATGCTTCAATCAACTGTTTTGTACCTAAGCCATATTACTGTCCACTGCTACAGTGACCTTGCAGATGATCATCACTTCACTCAAACTAGGAACATGATAGCATCGATGGGTCACAACACAGAAATTACCTCCATAACAGCAAGTTAGCCTTTATCTATGAACTGTACTGGAGAAAAAACGTTCTTTCCTGCCTCGCAATAATAAATTGAAATAGCTGTAGTATTTAGTTTCTAAAAGATAAAATTAAATAAAAATCCTCTTATATTTAAGGCTGCATACCTTGTAGGGAAAAATGTTGAAAATTACACATGATTTATGCAGCTTTGCTGTGAATAATTTAAACTTCTTTTTATATAAAATCGAGAAATCATTGGTGATTTTAGAGCCAAAATTATGAAAAACTCTTAATATTTGGCTCATTTTTATAATGAATATACATATGTAGTTGGAATCAAACGTGTGATGACACGGCATAATACAGGAAGTTCAAAACTTGTTCCTACAGAAACTGCAGGTCTGTCTCTTCTTGTGCCTGACTGAGATCCAAATTTCTTAGCAGCAGGCTAATAATGGGATATGAGAATTATATTCTTTCACTAATCATTGAAATGACAAAAACACATGAAAACATAGTATTCCAACAGAGCTTTTGTAGACATGCAAATCCTTACACAGTCAGAACAGCCACTAATAATTTTGTGTATGACTTCCAAGACACTACCTCCTGTTTTAGTTACACCTCACATCTGATATAAGGATCCACATTTTGACACACCATAGAGTGAAATGACATCTTCTCTCCAGCGGGTTAAGTCCAAGTAAAAGGTTTAAAACCAGCAATTAAAAATAAATTATTTTGGGTCTTCCTGAGAAGAATGTTTCATTCTTTTCCCAGTCAGATAAAATTTCTTGACTGAAATATCCTAGATAAAGCAGCGCTCCCATGAAAGAGAAGAAGTAAATTCTTTGTATTACATATTATTTTCTGAAGCTCAAAGCAGTCCTGAGGAATAAATGTAAAGGCATGGGAAGTCAACTCAGAAAAATGAATTTTTTAAAAGAATTTGTCAGAAGATTTACCTTCAAGAGACCGTTTTTTCTTTTAAAAGTATATCCACTTTCCAAAATTAAAATTGATCCTATCTTAGTTATCCCTGAGTATCCAAGTCACAGATCAATTATGTTGGAAGGAAAGATACTTCAGCTGTACGTTTGAGCTAGCCAGGATCTGGAAGAGAATTTGCAGGGTTTGTGTGGTGCTATACTAAATCAGCTCCGTGCTAAATCATTTGCCTCTTTCTTTTCATTTATAATCTCATTCTACTTTCTGGATTAACAAACCTAGAATATAAAGAGTATATGCCAGTCAGACCATGCTATCCCTTTACGTTAGCATCTCTTCCCCCTGGGTGAGGCTGCCAATTTTAGTGACTTTACAGTCTCATGAATCATAAATCCCAGTCCCATATGGCCATTTCTTTTCAGAGAAGTTGTTAAACTCTATGTCTCTCCTTATTCTAGTCTTCACTTATTCATATCCTTAGGGGCAATAGACACCCATAATATATCCTCAAAACAAAGGTATTTGGGTGAGATAGAGTGGAGAGGTAGCTCATTTTGCATGGATTGACTCTGCACAGCTGTGATTTCCAACACAGCAGAAGATGAGTAGGAGCAAAAGAGTTAATAACTATATAATAATCAACTTTCAAAGAGCCCTAAGTCTTAGAAAACAATACATAACTGGACTTGCGTTTAGATATAAGACCACAAGAGATGCTTTGAAGTTACAAGTTCTGCGGTCTACTATTTTTGGCTTAATCTAGCACATGAACATCTTGCATACTATTTTTACATCCTACGCTTTCATTCTAAGCTTTCAGCTGGTGGTAGCTAAATTGTAGCTGGAAAGCTCTAGTAACCTCTGTAGCTGTGGTTGGAAAGAAAACTTTCAGTTCTGGCCAGGCCCACGCATTATTATCCAAGTAGGCAGTAATGAAAATACAACAAGAAATGTGAGGGCAATTAAAAGGGACTTCAAGGCCTTGGGACAAATGGTGAAGGGATTGGGTGCACAACTAATGTTCTCCTCTGTCATTCCTACTACAGACTATAATGAAAGAAGGAGAAGGAAGACAGAGGAAATAAATATCTCACTCTGAACCTGGTGTGAGGAGCAAAACTATGGGTTTTTGACCACAGGCTGACCTGCACAACATGAGGCTTGTTAAAAAAAGATGGAGTACACTTGTCCACAAGAGGCAAAAGGATGCTTAACAAGAAGATAGCAGGGCTCATCAATACAAATTTAAATTAGATATGCTATAGACCACCTAGCCACGAAGAAGAGACGGATGAGATATTCTACAAGCAACTCGGAGCAGTCTCACAATCACTAGCCCTTGTCCTTGTGGGAGTCTTCATCTTACCAGATGTCTGCCAGAATTATAATACAGCAGAGAGGAAAGAGTCTAGAAGGTTCCTGGAGTTTGTGGAAGACAACTTCCTGACACAACTGATGAGTGAACTGACTAGGGAAGGTTCCCCCTCGGACCTGTTGTTTGTGAACAGAGAAGGCTTTGTGGGAGTTGTGAGAGTTGGAGGATGCCTACAGCACAGCAATCTTGATGACAGAATTTTTAGTTCTAGGAGAAGCAAGGAGGGGAAGTCAGCAGAACTGCCACCTTGGATTTCTGGAGGGCAGGGTTTGGATTGTTCAGAAGATTGGTTGATAAATTTCTTTGGAAGGCAGTCCTAAAGGGCAAAGTTGCCCAAGAAGGCTGGGTACTCTTCAAGAAAGAAATCCTGGTGGCACAAAAGAAGCCATCTCCATGTGCTCAATAACAAACCAGCGGGGAAGAAAACCATCTCGGAAAAAAGAGGAAAGTGTATGATCTTTGGAAGAAGGGGCAGGTATCTCAGGAGGACTACAAGGATGAAGTGAGATCACACAAAGAGAAAATCAGAAGGGCTAAACCCCAATGGGAGCTTACATTGGCCAATTATGTGAAAGATAATAATTTTTTTTTCTACAAATATATTAACAACAAAAGGAGGGTCAAGGAGAATCTCCATCCTCTACTGGACACAGGAGGGAACAATAACGACAAAGGACAAGGGTAAGGCTGAGGTACTTAATGCCTTCTTTGCCTCAGTCTTTAATAGTAAGGTAAGATGTTCTCTGGGTATTCAGCCTCATGAGCTGGTAGACGGGGAGGAAGAGCAGAAAAAAATTTCAATGGTCCAAGAAGAAATGGTTGGAGACCTCTTCAGCCAATTAGACCTTCACAAGTCTATGGGGCTGGATGGGATCCCCCCAGGGATATTGAGGGAGCTGGTGGAGGTGCTTACCAAACCCCCTTCTTCACCTGCCAGCAGTCCTGGGGAAGTTCCACTTGCCTGGAGGTTGGCAAATGTTATGCCCATTTAAAGAAAGGCCTGAGTGAGGATTCAGGGATCTACAGGCCTATCAGTCTGACCTCAGTGCCAAGGAAGGCCATGGAGCAGGTCATCTTGAGTGCTCTTACACAACACATGCAAGACAATGATGTTATCAGGCCCAGTCAACACAGGTTTATGAAAGGCAAGTCCTGCCAAACTAAAGTGATTGCCTTCTATGACAAGGTAACCCACTTGATGGAGTGAAAGGCTGTGGATGTAGCATACCTGGACTTTGGCAAAGCCTTTAATACCGTTTTTCACAGTATTCTGCTTGAGAACCTGTCTGCGTTTGGGCTGGATAGGCATATCCTCTGCTGGGTAAAAAACTGGCTGGATGGCTGAGCCCAAAGAGGAGAGCTAAATGGAGTTAAATCCTGCTGGAGGCCAATCACAAGTGTCCCCCACCTCTCAATGCTATGTCCAGTTCTGTTCGATATCTTCATCAAAGGCTTGAATGAGGGAATCGAGTGCACCCTTAGCAAGTTTGCAGACAAGACTAAGCTGGGTGGAAGTGTTGATCTGCTTGACAGTAGGGATGATCTACAAAGGGATCTGAAGAGATCTTGGTAGTAGGGAGGATATACAAAGGCTGGACTGATGGGCTGAAACCAACAGAATAAGGTTTAACAAGGCCAAGTGCTGAGTCCTGCATTTGGGACACAAAAACCCCACGCAGCACTACAGGCTTGGGGAAGAGTGGCTGGAAAGGTACCTGGCAGAGAGGGAGCTGAGGGTGCTAGTTGACAGCCAAGAAGGCCAATAGTATCTTGGCCTGTAGCAGAAACAGCGTGGTCAGCAGGACCAGGGAACTCCCTGTGTCCCTGTACTCACATTGGTGAAGCTGCACCTCAAATACTGTGTCCAGTTTCGGGCCCCTCACTACAAGAAAGACATTGTGGTGCTGGAGCGTATCCAGGAAAGAGCAATGAAGCTGGTGAAGGGGCTGGAAAACAAGACTTATGAGAAGCATCTGAGGGAACTAGGGTTGTTTAGCCTAGAAGAAAGGAGGCTGAGGGCAGACCTTATTGCTCTTTACAACTACCTGAAAGGAGGTTGTGGCGAAGTGGATGTTGGTCTCTTCTCCCTGTAGGTGATAGGACAAGAGGGAATGGCCTCAAGCTGTGCTAAGGGAGGTTCCAATTAGACACTAAGAAAAATTTCTTCACGGAAAAGTTTATTGGACACTGGAACAGGCTGCCCAGGAAGGTGGTTGAGTCACCATCCCTGGAGGTATTTAAAAAGTAGGTAGATTAAGTGCTCAGGGATATGATTTAGTAGTGAACAGGTATAGTATGACTTGGTGGTCTCAAAGGTCTTTCCAACCTAGCAATTCTTTTATTCTATGATTCTATTCTATTTATTAGAGATTTTTTTAACCTTTATGAATAATTCTGTTATAACAAATGATCAAAAAATCAAAAAAATTCTGCATGATATCTGGACCTGGGTTGTGAACATGGTCCGTCTCCCATCCTGACCACTGCATGTAACTTTCTCTGCCACTATCTGAAATTCTAATATTCCAACAAACCCAAAGCCACAGTATTATCTCAAACAACATTGAAGAAAGCCGTATTATGCCTGCTGTTCAGCAAGACTAGAAATCTTGAAAAAGAGATTCTTTTGGGACAGGTAGATAAAGAGATACAGAGCTAATGTCATTCAGAAAGAGAACAAGAAATGATTAGCTACTATTTTTTTTTGCAACGCAGAAACTAGAAGCCACCAACCAAATTCATCCAATATGAGGAATAAAAAAGGAAAGATGGCATTCTCATAAGGCATTACTTAAAGGCGAAATTCATTACAATAATATAATAAGGATGACAAAAATACGTTAGACAAATTAGTCCAGCGGACATTATTTAACACAAAGATGTGAGTTCATCTTGTTCAGGGAAACCTGAAGCTGCCAGTAGTTGGAAGCTGGTAGGGTAACCAGAAAGTGTCCCTAGGTGCTTGTCATGCTCTTATATGTTTTCTGAGAGCATCCTAAGCCACTGCTGGATTGCATACTGAGCTAGGTAAAATTTTTGTATGATGCAGCACAGCAATTTCTGTGTAAAAGGACACTCATTTTTAAAAAGTGTTACTGTTTGCTAACAAGGAAGAATAAAAAAAGCTAATTCTAAATGGAAGGTCACTTAGGGAGAAAGATAAACATGGTTCAGAAAACAATACGCAGACAGTTTCTCCTTATTTTTCTCTACCCCTCATACTGCAGAACTAATCTCCAGTAACAAAACCAAGATAAAACAACAACCTTTGTTTCCAGGCAACATTTTATAAGCTGGTAGCATAACTTCATTCAGGTGAATGAACTCTAGTTTTTTAATATTAACTCCTCATTTCAGAGCTATGTTGGTAAGAAAGAATGAGAGAGAGAGAGGTGGTTAAGAGTATCTTTCTTCAATGAAGGATAGATGGTAACAGTCACTTTACTGGTGTTTTGAGTAGTTGCTCAGGTATTTCTGAATAGCTGAGGTCTCTAGAACATCTCCAGTTGGGTCTTGTAAGTGGTGGGGACCATTTTGAAAACTCGTATTCCAAGGTTTCATATTAAGTTAGTTATTCTTTTTGTCTACTCTTGTTCCCATAGAGCCTGAAAAATTGATGCCCGGAAGCTCTGTTGTTTCCATTTGTTATTATTTTCTGCTCCTCAGCTGCAGCAGGTCGAGATTTTATTCTGCTATGCAATGAGACAGTATTTCCTAGTTTTGAGTGATAAAAATCTAATGAGAATATTTAAAAACACATACTTCAGTACGTGTAGAACAGAAAATTTGTTTAAACTGATTTGAGCCTACAGAGGTTTCACAATAGCTGTGTTCCAAGATTTATCTTGAATTCAAGACTGACTTAATTGCTTCTATCTAGAGGGGTATATGTATGGAAATACACTATTATGTAACTTAAATTTATCTGCAATGACTGTAGAAAGCAAGGAGAAAAAAAACATTATCAGCCTATTTTTCACTGTGTAGTGTACAGCTCACCTCTTAGTACAGGAGAGCCTTGATATAAAAATGCTTATATAGCAAATGAATGTTATAAAATGAAAGATGAGTCATGGGCATTTTTTTCAGTACTAAAGCTGTGGAGCTTTAATGTCTACATAGGCTATGGATTGCTCTCCCACATGTAATATTTTTGATCTCCGAAAAAGTTAAGTAATCTTGAAAGCAAAATGAACTGCTGTGGACAGAAAAGAATATTTCCTTTAATGAACTCTTCCAATTTTCAATAAAGTAATATGCTGATATTTCTTCTAGGTGATATATTGCAACATTTTCCTTTTGCACCAAAAAAAAGGAAGTTCAATAACATTAGTGTTTTCATGTCTGCCTGGTGACTTGGAAACATCACCAGAGGTGCCTAAAATGCAGAGAGGTTGATGAAGAGTACAGTGCATTTAGGCGCTGGAGGCAGAAGCAGTGAGTAGCAAATGTTACACCAACAAGTTTACTCTGTCTTCCAATCTCCCTGCAGAAGCTGATATGAAAGGAGGGTTATAGCCTGCTTGTACTGCAAATTGCTCTTGTAGCTGAAATTAAAAGCATGCTTTATATCATATATAGTATGTATATATATACACATACATATATATAAAAGCATACTCTCTATATACACTTATATATATAGTGTATATATATAGTGTGTATATATAGAGTATATATATAGAAGTATATAAATGAAAGCTCTTAGTTTAATATTTGGGAGGAGGCTGTGGAGAGCATGTTGACCAGGTAGAGTTCTCATAGAACGGAAGGCCCATCTTTGGGTTAGAATTTCAGATGCTCTTTCCAGAAAGCCAAGAATATCTAGACTACCTCAAAAGACAAATCCTAAGGCAGAGCTAATAAATTTTGTATAGTTTTCCTTTTCAGGTGCTTGCCTATATATGGTCTAGCCCAGGACTATTTGGATTTTTTTCTCTTACAAAAGAATGGTTGTAAGCAACCTCAGAAGTTGGTCAAATTCCTGCAGGCACACCTTGCATGACCTGACAGACATAGCAAGGTCAGTATCTCTGTCGGATCTAAATTACTTATGTCTCACACCTTGCAGTTGATGTATACAGTGCATGTGGGAGAACAAACATTTCACTATTATTTTGTCAGTAAATGCAGGATGGGGATAATAAGCCAAAAAATACATTTTAAAGAGCTAAACAGCAGGTTTACGAAGTTTTCAGAGTTCGAATATCTATGCATATGGCTTTTACATTGTTTAACAATTAAGTAGTTCATCATTCCTATATACCTATAATATATGCATATAAGTGATATGCATATGTGGTCAGAATTCTAACCTTACAACCATATTTTATATATATATATATATATAAATTATATTGAAATACATAACATGGAGTTATACTTTTATTTTATATGTACTTCTTATGTATATACTTTAGGCTATCTTGCTACAAGTTCTGTGTCCTTTTTTATGTGAATCGTCTCACAAGAACCAGAATCAGAGAATCAGAGAATCAGAGAATCAGAGAACAGTTTGGGGTAGAAAGGACTTTAAAGATCATCTAGTTCCAACCCTCTGCCATGGGCAGGGACACTTCCCACTAGATCAGGTTGCCCAAGGCCCCACCCAAGCTTGCCTTTAACACTTCGAGGGAGGGCACAACACTTCCATGGAAAGGGGCAATGATTATTTGAATAGTTCCAACCTTTACTGCTGAACCTATTCAGAAAAACCTACAGTTACTTTTAGGTGCTTTGAAATTGAAAGGGTTATTTAGATTGTACAACTTACTAAGAGGCATTTTTTCCCAGCTTCACACGCAAAAGCAGGTACCAACTTTGTGCAAAGATGGTATGAATGACTACAGCTCCATGATTTATTTAGATACTTGTGAATTTTTACCATTGAAGTGTTCAAATGTTGCTTCATATATCTTAATATCAGAATATATAAAATATCAGAAGTTTGTATTTAAACTTCTTCAAGATTTTCCATAAATGTATGATAAATTTTCTTAGAGCAAAAGTTATTTCATATAAATTGCTAGCTAGGAAGTAGAATGTTCATGGATTAACTGACAAAAATCTTCTTTTCAGTTCATTAGACTCACCTACTTGCTACAAAAATAAAAATTCTTGATCCTGCAATTTCAGTGTAATCATGAGAGTACTTCAGGCATAAATATGGGTATAGCAACAGCAACAGGATACTAGCTTGTCTAATCTCTTACTATATTTAAAGCTTAACCATAGCTATCTGCTCTGCATCTGCAAAGAAAGCATTTGAAATTACAACAAATCTGAATGAATGTGAAATGGGTTGACCCTGAAAATCTCTGTTTAATCTTTTCTTGGCTTTCATCAACAAATCAGTTCCTGTTATGCAATAAGCCTTCAGAGCTATCAACTAGGATTTCATCTGGTGACTGCAAACACACCATATGGGAAAAAAAAAAAGATTATATAGTGTGTAGTCCTTATGCTGTACTATGTATGTCATACTTACGGTTTCCTTTTTTATATTGTACTTATATATAGCATGTGTAGCTTTGATTCTGTTTTTCACAATGAGGGGTGTCTCTCTCTTTCTTTTTTTTTTTTGTTTTTTTGTTTTTTTGTTGTATGTCCAGCAGTTTTTTTGTATTCCCCTTCTGGAGAACTCCCCTTGCATGTTTTTGTATTTGCTTTTCCTTTCAATGATCAGAGCAACCTAATAACTGGTATAAAACACCTACTATAAAATACAGATTGAAAAAGTGAAGCAACAATCTTTCAATAAAAAAATTACAGACCTGTGCTTTCACTGGACTGTCCAGTAGTTACGTAAAATATTCTTTAAGAAATTTTCCAACAACTTTATACATAATGATTGTAATATAATATTTGAAGATTTTTTTCATACTTGGTAAAATGGTAAAATTGCTATATTTTCCTTCTGCAAATGTAGAGTGTGGGTTTGCTTATTTACATTCTTGGTAACTTTGTATTAGATACTCAGTATAAAACAACAACTCTTAATTAAATTTTGGACTGTATAGGCATACAGCTCTTGATTACAGAAATCTGCCATTGCTATGATCTTACTTATTGATGTTGGGGTAATCAGTTCCCTGTTATAGGCCACTATCTATCAACACAAATGCATATAGATAAGCTATATTTTTTGTAGTAAGTAACAGAAGGCTAATAGCATTGTGCTTTTAGTAAAAATAAAAATAAAAAAAGTTGATCAATGTAATAGCTTAATAGATTTTAAATTTGTAATGCTAGTAAAGCAGATTAGTACATGAAGGTTAAACCAGCAGCCCTCTGAATTACTTCACAATCTCTCAAGACTGCCCTCCACTGTTCATATTTTATAGATGTGAAGCAGTAGAAATGTTCAGAGATCTGTGCAAGTTTATTTGTATGTCTGTTGCAGAATCAGGAGAGATGTTTCTGAACCCTAACCAATAGAAGCAGGTAATACCAATATTGAAGGCAAATGAAGCCAAAACCAACTTCTGAGCACCTATACTTGCAACCATTGTTTGAGTTACAGTAGCAGTAGAGCAGCCCATAATCTAATACTAAGGGATTCCATCACAAAATGAAAGTAATTCAAAACAAATCTTGAGAGATGAACTGACAGCTTGAATGAGGGGAGATCATATTTGCAGTCTACAGAAGCTTAAGATGAAAAAAATGTAGTATGATACCATCTCAGAATACAAAAAAGTTGCTATGGCAACCATGTCTCCTAAGAAACGTTGTTCCTAAGAAACGTTGTTTGTGAATGGACAATATAAAAATTCTGTTATGATATAGAGAACGGAGAGGAATTTCAATCATGACTCACAAGAAAACTTACTGCAAACCCAATCTTCCCTACAAAGATGGAGGTGGTTTTAAATGATTGCTTACACTTCTAATGAAACAGAAGTTAAAAGTGATTTCTCCATAAGCTTTTCAAGTACCAAACTAACAATAAGTGATTTCCTTTTGTTCTGAAATACTCTTCTTGAATTATTAAAAATAACTTCTTTGTCTTGGTTCCACAGGGGACTACCGTTGACTGTGAGTAAACTAGGAGATGACGTGTTATTTTCTGAGCAATAGGGCAGTGTATGAGTTGATAGGGAGTGTGAGAGAAGAAAAAAATCTGCCTCAAAACCACATCTTTAAGGTTTCCTTTTCATCTCTTTTTGGGTTACGAGGTGCAAATCTTGAAATGTGTGTCTGGCAGAATTATGTGATAACATGGAGAAAAACAACACTAAGGTAAACAGCCTAAGGCAATAGAGAACTTTGCCAGCATTTCTGATTCAGTATAGTTGCACACACATTTGCAAGCATGGAGAACTCAATAGAACACCAGGATTCTGAATTCTGTAAGAATATAATCAAATGGCAGCGATATTCACAAAAAAAAAAATTAAATAAAACCTGGCACTTTGCTCTAGTTTTCAATTTTTGAAACTATGCTTATTCTGAGTGCCATTTTAAAGATAGGATTTCCAACTTTGGTTCACTGTCATTACCAAACTTCAGCAGTGAAGTTGTGTTCTTTTCTGCTCCCTCACCGTGTAACACATATCTAGCCATGCAGCACCACATCAGTTCAGTATTCTGCCCAAGAAGATGTCAACGTTAGAGGGTCTAGGAAAGAAGGTGCAAAATTCCATACTTAGATATGAGAGGATCTGCATGTTTACTCAGCTTCATGTCTCCAATTTGTCTTTCCAACTTACTTAATGTATTATGAATCATGTGATTTATTTTTGTTTCAAACTTTTGCCCAAAGTCTGAATAGTCTTTCTAGTAGTGGTAATATTCTGTCTCTCTTTAAACTTTCCAGAGTTCTTTATCTCTACTTCTTTCTGTGATGCATAGAAACAAACAAGCAGAAAAAGGAAGCACAATGACACAAGTGACGAGAGTGATCCATTATGACAAGTCCTTTGATAATAATTGGGAGAACCACTGAAGGGACACCACTGGCCCGAGATCAGAATGCTTGCACTCTGCCTTGTTAAACCTTTGTTTTCTCTCAGTCTTCAGGGAGTGGAGCGTGAACTGACTGCCAGCTGAGCGAAGTGACAAGTATTGTGTGTCATTATAGAATGCACTGTGTGAACTCTAAAGTGCTTGAAAAGGACAAGAAATAATGTAGTCACGTGTATGTGTGTATGTTCACGTGTATGTGTGTATGTATGTGTGTGTGTGTATACATATTTCTCTACACGTATATTGGACTACTTAATGAAGCTCTTCTGAGCACCCACCGAGGAACACAGAGAGTCAAAGGTGAAGAAAGCCCTTTTAGGCTACTTCTAGGCCCATCCCAGGAACCATAAGCCCTTTACAAGCCTACCCACACAAGTCCAGTATTGGGACACAACAGCAGGTGGTAACCCAAATTACAAATCCTACAGGTTTCACGGGCCCATTCCACCACTGTTCTAAGAGAGCCTCAGCTCCCCCACCCAGTGTGAAGGCTACTACCACCTAGTCACCAGGAAGTTACCCCCAGATAATGTTCCAGAGTGAGGGGTGGGTTATTGCCCAGAGGTGGGTACACATTGTGAGATATAGGGGGAGAGCTTTTTGAGATTGCATAAGATTTATCACAGGGAGTTTAGGGAAGGAGAGAAGAGTGAAATGAGTCTTCTGATGCTGCTTGTGTTTGTGTGAGGTCTCTGGGTGTCTGTCTGTTCTGTATGGTTTGATGTGTGTATATGTACCTATGTGGTGTATGTGTGTACTCTGTGTGCATCTGTCTGCTGGCATTGTGTCTCCAGCCTTGCTTTTGGTTGGACCTGCGGACATGAAGCTGAGCAGCCTCACCTCTCCAAGGCTCTTAGATTCAATCAGATATAATTTTTCTCTAACGATATATATACAAAATTTTCAAATACGCATATACATGCAGGGTAATCTAATAAAAGGTTGTATTAAAGCAAAGTGCAGTACTTGGAGCATTTGGTGCTGGAGTACGCAGTGTGCTCCCACCTGCACCACAGACGGAGGGTTGTCATCAATCCCTGCTGATACAGGGATCATCCTGTAGCCCCAGAAGATATTATTTCACTGGGAACAGAGATACTGCTTGCAACAAGCCAGAACAGCAGTGCTGATTCACTGCTGAAGGCAGCTGGATGTGGGTCACACTACAGACTTAACAGTTTTGTGAATTGACATTGTGAAAAAGTAAAATAGAGAGCAATTAATAACTGCAAAGCAATTGGGAACTTTTTCAGTACAACATTCAAAGTAGTGCCCTTGAACATTTCTTTTCAGAGCCCCAGGCAGAAATTGTGTTGTGTAGGTGTAGCCAACCTGGGAATAAAAGATCAGTACTGAAAGCACTCATGTAAAGCATCTGGAAGACTCAGACTTTGGACTGATGGATTTGTGGCAATCACTGGATTTAAATAATTTTACCACATACTTTGAAGGTCTCAAAATTTGCTGATGTTTTAAACACTTCCTTTTTAAACCAACCTCCTTAAAAATGTGTGGAAGTAGAAATCTCTATGAACTTACAGTGAATCCCTGCCATTGATGCATGACTTATCAAACTTGTAAATATCAGTTCTGAAGGTGAATCCGTGAAGAAAAGATCCCTCAACCAGACATGTCCACATGCTCTGTCGTTAATTATACTCACAGGCCAGACTACATTTGTTGGGCAAGTATTGACTAGAATATGCATCCTGGAGGAGATTGAATGACACTGTTGTTTGCAGAAGGATAATTAGATTTTTACAAACACATAAACTCTCTACCAGGACCACTGCAGCTTTACTTGGCCAATTTGAATCGCCTAGGACCTGCTGCATTCTCAGCTGCCTGTGCCTGCATATAAAGTATTGCTCTTAAGTTACAGTGAGAGCTGCAGCCCTTAGAGAAAGTCATGAAAGCAATTATTATACCCAGCTATGAAGGTTGTATAGATTTACTCCTATATAACAGTTAATGTGGCATAGCATATTCTTATCCTGACATCACCCACCGAATCTGTTGGGGCCCACTGAATAGCTTTCATTTCTATTCATATGTGCAGTCCATGATGGCTGCTGAGATCTCACAGTAATACCTCATATCTACAACCCTCCCCAACCCATAAAATCTACAGTCCTTAAAGGCCTTTGGCTTTCTTATTTCAGGAGATGTGCAGGTTGCTTGTACCTCTCTGGGGAGGAGAGAGGTGAGGAAGCAACAGAAAAAGTTTCTGAAGACATTTAATCTAAGGTTTGCAACACTGAGCAGGTAAGGCTGGGGTTGCTTCCTGGATCAATGTCTCTTCACACTCAGTGTCAAAGGGTGGATCAACACAATACGCAGCTGCACTGCAGAGCATCACACTGTTTTGTCAAACTGCAGAAGCAAAGCCTTTGCTAAAAGGCAGCACTAAGGAAAACAAAAACTTTACATGGAAGAGAATCAAGAGTAATGCACCTTTTTGATGTTAATTACTCAGTTTAATTACCTTTTAAAATTCTTGCAATGTTACATGGAAATGCTCAGATAGTAATTGTAGGTTACCTGTGTCATTACTTCATTCTAAAAGACTCCTTAACAAAAGACATTGCATTCTGTAGACTTCCCACAAAAGAGCTAATTCATGCTGGGTAATTAGCCTGGCAGCTTTTTAGTGTACTCATTTCAAAATAGTAGGCTGTGTGTATATTCAGGAGTAAATGGATATCCTCTTCCTTTTTTTTTTTTTGTTTTTTTTTTTGTTTTTTAAAGTGTAAAATAATCTGTTCTTACTTTTCTGACTTATTGTCTTACACACCATTTCTCCATTTCTATGGTTGCCTGTTTGATGCTTTCCAGCTTACCCCCTGAGATTTCCTCTGTAAAGTACAGGCTGCAGGTAAATTGGAGTGTTATTAGAGGTCCTTAAAATGGGGTACTTTAGTGTCTTTGATTGACAAAGATTGCTTCTTAAGCCATATTGTGCTTATGACCTTGAAACAGCTGTCAAGAAAGTAAAAAAAATGTTGGAGAACAAGCTGTTCAGTCTACTATGCTGACCCAGGTCATTACTTATGACTTAACCATATGAAATAATGAGGGATAGCACTTATCTGGTATCTGATGGGAAGGTACTGCTCTTAAGGATTGTATTCATCCTGACTGGGCTTTTAAAGCTGGAGACTGAAACAATAAAAGTCTCATGAACAGAAAAGTTCCTTGAACATTTTAGATAATTGCTGGACAAATGTTAATATGAGAGTTAAAATGGTAATTTGGTTTACTCCATTAATATAATCTATTGCAAATGCCAAGAGAAAATGCCTACTGAGTTATACCAGGTTCTTTTGAAAGCAAGTCAGAAGACAAATGCGGCTAATGTGCTGTTTTATGGATATTATAAGTTACTATCCCGAAGGCAGTTTAAGATAGGTTTAACTCATGCTGGGGTTGGTTCCCAGTGAGTTACCTGAGCTCAGATGAAAGAGATGTAAGGTACCAGTGGCATTCATTTTTATGACTCAGCCTGAAACCACATGCTTATTTCTACCTTTGCTAAGTGAGCACCTGTTCACAGTGATCAATATTTAACTGTTGTTGCCATGTGGACGCTAAAGTGAATAGTCCCTTAATATTTACTGATCTATCTAGAGACTGGAAGTCTTTTCTCTTTTACTTTTTGTTTTTGTTATGAGCATATTTTTAGCCTTTCCTAAAGAAAAAAAAAAAAGATAATTCAAGTTGTTCCTGGATTGTTTGAATCTGCAGATGATTTAGTCTTTACATAGTTCTAAAAATGTCTCTCAGTAGTCTAATATTTAAACTTTAATGGAAGCTAATCTTCTGATTAATTATGTAATTTCTTTTTTCCCCCCTTCTTAGGCTTTTCGGTAATTATATCTTAACATGTTTCTCTGCATTTCTTCTTCTTTTTCTCAGCCTTCTGTAATTTCTGTGCTAGAAGATCATTGTGGGGATTACAGAGATCAAGTAAACTTTATTGGTGGACTTTTTATAGAGATATTTAACAAGACCACCCAGGTTCTCAGCAGGTTCACCTGCATTTGGAGTGATGCACAGAAGGAAGGACACATCCATGCCACCTTTGTAAGTAATGATGCTTATGCAACTTCTTGGTCTTAGCTGTGTACTGTGAACATGCAGAGCTCTAAATGCATCCACACTGCACATGACAATTTCTTGTTGGTGTCCTGAGTGTAAAGTTACAGCCTGCTTAAACACAGAGCAAAACCTCTTGAGGTTCCCTCCTGGAATGCTCTAGGGCATATCATAAGACTCCAAGTACAGACATAAGTAAATTCTCACCAAAAAAATCAGCTCCTCTCATGCACTGACTTAGTAATATAGATGGATCTAGCTGGGTATCTAGAACCAGTGCCACAGAAGAATTTAGATATCTAAATTAGGTACTGCGTCTTCAAGTCAGCTGGCTCACATGCCAACAAGTGGATAGCTGCCATCACTTGTAGTGTGGGGTGTGCTGTCCGTTTGAACAAATTTGACCACATCCTACCACCTGCAGTGAATTTGATACCTCTGCTGCCGAAAGTTAGCTCGGGTGTAATTGCACAAGGAGCAGTCATTTTTGTCCTCTATGGAGACCAAACTTCCTTGTCTAAAGACAGCAGCACTGTGATGCTGTTGACAGCTTAAAACCAAAAACAAACAGCTAGTGCTGTTAAACTGGACGTAGAAAGCAGAGACAACACACTGAATTTTGGGGAAGTTGGAATGAAATTGTTGCTAATCTTTATTCTTATCGTCTTTGATGCCTCAAGTCATGAAGCATTAGTCTTACAGAGTATCTCTAGACTGACAGTTCTCAAGCAGCAGGAAGATAAAATATGCACTTACGCTGGTATTTCTGCTATGTTTATCAGATGCGGATTCAGTAGATGCAGTTTAGTCATGCCAATACATGGGAATGTTTAGTGCTACAACATAAAAAAAAGAGTGAACAAGCCACAACACCGTTGCTGACATCTAAGTTTTAGGAAGTGTTTGTGCTCTCTATTCCATCTATGGCAGACCACTACGTCTTCTTTTTTCCTGGTTCCCTGTCTTGCCCAACAGCTGTGTAATATTTTGAAGGGTCATTTTCTGCTAGATAAACTTCCAAATTAACAGCTTTTTAGACCATGTCCTGTCTTTTACAGTAGAGCACTGATTGCTGCCTGAGGTGTCCTCTCACTACAACAATAGAAGACTAATATAATGCACTTATGAGATTAAGTAGGATCTAGTGAGTCACGGATTCATACCTCAAAAGCATTACTGTGAATTTGAGAAAACATCATTAGTAATGAATTATCATGGTAGATAACTAAGTCTTGCAGATTTCTTATCATTATAAAACACTTGCAGGAAGAGATAACAAGTTGCATTAAGCCAATTATTCACTTTGACAAAGAAAGTCATGCAGGTTCTGGGGCTTATAAACCTTTATGTAACTCCTTAAAACCATTGCTTCTATTCTCTTGGTAGAACTGTGCAATATTTGCTATATTCCTGAAGGCAGCCTGGGTTCTTGATGATAATGATGATGATCGTGATGATGATAATTCAGATGATACTGATTCTAATTTATTAGATGGTCTGAAATAAAGCAGTTGACTGAAAAGTAAACTGCTTTTTTTTAAACTGTTAAAGAATACATTCTCCAGCACCTTATTTTCACAAATTATAAATAAAATATGATTTATTTTTACAGATTCTTCTTTAAATTTTTGCATCAGTGTTTCTCTTTTCCTAGGTGTCTCCTATTCGTTACATCTCATGATGTGTCTTCCCTCAACAGATGGTGTTTTTGAATGCACAGGTAATTTTTTTTAGCACCTGTGAGAATGGGGAAAAATGTACAGTCCCAAGATATTTATAACCCCCCCCCCCCAAATATTAGGAACCACTATATAAAATTACATGATGTCGATGTTTCTTTCTTTTTAATTCAGGAATTTGTTCTATGAGATTTTGAACCCAGACTATCACTTATTTAAAAAAACATGTCAGTGACTGTGAAATGATCCTGCCAGACACTGGTGATAGATTAGGTTAATGAAGAAAATGAGACCATTAGCAAACACACTTTATTTCTTACTTGAAGATAGGTAGATACATAGATGTGGTGAGCTATTTCACCTCAGTTAATAAGTGGCATGTCATAAGCTGTGGTAACTTAGTTACTTTCAATTATTTGTCTATAAAGTTCTTGCAGAAGCAGCTTGCTTTAGAGAAAAACAAGACCCTGAACAAATAATGTCTACAGGAGATTTCACTTCTCCAGACTGCCTTTACATAGACAGATGAACTGCAACCATTAACATTGCCCTCATAAGTAAGTTCTGTGGAACTACAACCAGAAAAAAAGTAATTAAAAAAATCACTTTAAAATGCATCTCATTTTATGGCAAACTGGTGAGTTTTCAATACCCCAAGCCTTCAAAACAGCAATAAATCCAGCTCATAGGCTAGTTAGGTTAGATGTTATTGTTCAGTATTATGAGGACAGTAAAGAATGACCATATACGTTACAATCAGCTTTGTCTCAGTCATTTTGTGTGTCCACTGTTCTTAAAACTTTTCAATACATCTGTGCAAAACCAATGGAGTAGGGAGGTTTAGTATTTTTAATGTGGATACTTAACTGAATAAGTGACCTTGCATTTTGAATTTCCTTTTTGGAAAGTGTGATAAGAGCACGTAACATCTGTAACCTATATACCCATGCAAAATTAAGAGAGGAAGCAACCATTGCTCTTTTTATGTGTTTAAGAGAATATTACAGGCAGTCCAGCATGTGTTTCTAACACCCTGAGTATTATAACAGTACAGCTGATTCCGCTTTTACCAAAGAAGTTAGATATTTTAAACCAAAGGTGTATACATGATCCTATCAAGTATTCGTTTTAAAAATGCCTGATGACACTATGTTAAATCCTCAAATGTCTTCTATAGTTTTTCTTTCACGGTAGCCTTGAAAACCGTTGATGTGAAGAGGTGAAGTAAATAGCACCAGTTTTGCTTTTACTAATTACTGTTATCAAGGAATTCATATAAATAATTTTTAATTAAAACTGCATTATTGTTTGAAACTAACAATCTGATTTGGATAATTTCTTATTGTACATTATATAATTCATTATTTTTTATTTCTATAAGCTAAACTAAGATTAAGAATTAAGATTGATGTTTTCAATGAGGATTATTCTGAATGTTTTGGGTGTTTTGAGCACAAGTACCACATTTCTGGCTCAGACACACAGTCGCCAAATTGATGATGGCAGGATAAAAAAGCTCAGTGAAAGAAGCATATCTCTATGTTACTGCTTCAAAAGCAGTGCTTTGTCTTTCTAGGATTATGTAACATGGATGTAAACATTATGTACCAGGAAGGAAGAGAATATTTTTATTAAATACATTTTGCCTGTTTATGGCAATATGATCTGTCTTTGGTTTGGTTATATCTTCTGTCAAGGCAGGCATCCAGACAGGCATTAGAATATTATTCTGAGTAGTGTCTCAGTATCACTAATGTTTCTGTTTTGATACTCAAAAATAGATTAAGGTGTTCCAAGTTAATATAATTTAATTGCATAGACAGCATACCACAACGCAATTAATGTTTGATGGCAATTACAGGAAAGAAGGGCCTTAGACATGCTAAAATACTTCCTGATTCTAACAAGAAATCACAGAGCAGATCCACAGCATAAACTGACACTGATTCTGTCCCACACAGGGTTTTAAATTTATTTATTTATTTTGGCAATGCTAATGAAAAACATGAAGTTTCACTTTCAGAAACAGCTTCTCTGTTAAAAACCCACATCAGAAAAATCTGTTTGAAAAAAAACACTCCAAACTGGAAAACTGTAACAAAGCCTACAAGTATCTTACTAAGTTGCTTTTTAACTTAACACCACTCCGCAAGAGCTAAGTGATTTTATTGTAGCATAAATGAAAAATTATAATGACAAATATTTCCTTGGATAAGAGCTACTTGCATGTAATGTATTCAAGCAAAAGGTGGTTCACATTTGAGTTATCAGCATGAGCCTCACATATGGTTATTCTTTTTTTTCCCGTGACCACCGGGTTCCGGATTGACCTTAAGGACAATTTTATTTGTTCTGCTCCTAACCAGACATCGTGCCTAGCCATGGGCAGCAATGCTAGTGGAGTACTTGCTGAAGAAAAATTCATGCGCTACCATAGAAATACAGACATTAACAGAAGTTACCTTATTTAATAGAAGAGTTCGCAACCTATCAAAAATCTTAGAGAGATCAGGTTATAACATATCAGGTTATATGGCAGAGTCTGTCCAGAACAGTTCTTTCTGCCCTTTTTTAAAGTTAGTCAAGTCTTAACTAGAAAACTTATGATTTGGGATAAATAAAGTATGGCATTATAGATCCTTTGTATTAACATTTATATGGGCCTTGGGTTTCTTACAAAGATATCTTGTTTCATGCATTCATAGTCTAGTATCTTTTTCCTTATCCAGTTAGTGAGAAAAGTTTGGCTTGCCAGTGTGGTGAAGTATAATCTGGGAGCTGGCTCAGTGACTGTTTTTATACACTGCTGATTATAGAATCCCTCTACACAGTTTCACACTGCTTTCTGGAGTTAATCACTTAAGAAGTTGTAATGGCTTGTATGGTAATGAAATATAGCTCCTCAACTGCAGACAGTTACACACAGTTTCAAAGTACAATCTTACATTTTCACATAGTTTATTTATAGTACATGTGTGGAACTAATATAGAAGATAAAGGAACTCCAAAGTTTCAAAGACTACTACTTGTGTAGGCTGGCTAATCATAAGGTTTACTGCTGGCATAACTGTAAAAATACTGTCTACTAAAATAAAACAAAATTTTCTACTAAAATAGCAACAGAACATTTCTACTAAAACAGCAACTGAAACAGAACATTGTCCAAACCATCGCTTCTATTTTGAAGGCTTTTGAATGCTATTTTTGTAGCTTTTAATAGAATATACTGCTGTGCTTAAAAGACAGGTTAACAATAACTAACTCTTAGAGGTAGGTGATCTGCAGAGGCAGTGGGGAGAGATGCTCCTCAGCAAGCAGTTTGCTGACCTGGGCTTCCTGCATCCAGCCTTTCTTAAGGCTTCCCACCTCCCCAGCCCCGCAAAAGAAAAATGAGAATTATTACTCCATTCAGCATACCACAAGCTTGTTTGTACCCATAACACATCATCTATTCTCCAAACCAGGGAGAAAAACTTAACAAAAGGAACTTGCAGGTTGAAAACAACCTGTGGAGTACTCAAATATGACCTGTACCCACGATAAAGTTTGTCACATTTTAGATATGGATGATGCAGACAGCAATGCCACCTGGAAAGAGTCCACATGCTGTGTTTTTCTCTCCTTCATCTATTGGAGCTGCAAAGTGAGGTCTTATTCTTAAAATGAATCTAGGGATGAAAGACCTTATGTGTCATGAAAGCCGAAAGGATCTGAGAAATGTCTCTTGTTTAATCTTTGTAGAGTAAATCAGAGCGTTGTGATGCACAGTGTGAAAATGCAATGAGCATTTCTGTAATCAATTTCATTTTTCCAAATATAATGCAAGAAATATTCCTTCTGCATGAAGACAGGTTCTTGAAAGAAATGGATTTGATTATGCTCCAATAAATAGATCGTAAATCCAGAAATGAAAATGCAAAGTGACAGGATTAGTGAAATGATAATACCAGAACCCTGTTACCATACATTATATAACATAATGGAGTGCAATCTAAAATTTCCATTCTGAACTTAAAGAGCCTAATTTTCCTGTTCAGATAGCACAGTTGAAAATTTTTTATACCATACTATGTCTCTTTAATATTCTTATCATATCTTATCATATCTATGTTTGTGTTGTTCCTTATAATATTTCTATGGTTTTATACAATAATCCCCTCAAATATTTTCAAGCAATCTCACAGGATAAATTAGAGCTAACTGTAACTTTTGTGCAGAATCATTACTGTTTGGCAGAAATTCTTGTCAGCATTAATTGCACACTTCATTTGTAAATTTAAATGACGCTCTTTAACCCTAGCAAATATATTTAAATAATTTGTTTAGCAAGAGACTTTTAGGAAAAAAAAAAGTGGTGGAAGAATAATATCAGTTTTGTGCTGAAAAATCGTATTTCCAGTTGCAAATTGTGATTATAACTCAAAACATTTTCATATAGCACAGCTAAGCAAGTATAAAAACTCTCCTGTTTAGGTTAGATTTAGAGCTGTGCCTGTGTGACATTGGGTTGTGGTTTAGATTTGTGGTATGGACAGCAACAATTTCGCAATGTTTAAGACTAGAAGAATGAGGCCTATAAGAAATGCTTGTGTTTATCCTGATAAAGGATGCAATTACACTGTGAAAAGAGGTTCTTCTGGCATATCCATTGCAGGATCCACAGCACAGTCATGCTGGAAGTACCAGAAGGTTTACCTGAATTTCTGTGTCCAGAACTGGAAAGCTTTAGTAGGGAAAGAATAAAACTGAGGTAGCTACATTTGGGTTTGGATCAGGAAAGGCCCGAGAACCCTCCTTGCAATTCAACTACAGTGCAGTGAGCAAGGGAGGTTTCGGGCTAAAGCAGCACCATTTTTAAGTCCATAGCTGAAGGTGTTAGTAGATCAGAAACAAGGTACTACTGTGAAGGTGTGGACCAGAGGAGTCCTGGGAAGCCAAGTTTAAGGAAAAATCTACAGAAGTTCACTACCTACTAAACTAGCTTGGACCATCACTACACAGATAACTTTTCCCTTTATAATTACCGTTTATAGACATTTTAAGTATCTGCTAATTTGTGTGTCATATATGCTATGAACATGGAAGGTCTGAGTCTAGGAACCTTACTCTGATGAACAAAATACATAATTGAACTGAGTTTGAACTTGTTTTTTTACACCGGAGAATACCCTAACATGATAACTACAACACAGAAAACCACAAAATGACTGTATTTTCCCTCGGCTGTTTCCCCAAAGTGCCAATGACTATGGTGAGGTGTAGTATACAGGGAGATAATGACCTGTAACTTACAGTTCACCATAAAGGCTACAGAGATAAACACAACTTCCTCTCTTTGTATATTATTGTATGTATTTCTTTATGTCTAAGCAAATTAAGAATTCAAGCCTACAGTTCCTTTTTTAGAAAAACTACCAAAATATGAAAGCAACAGTAATCTGTATGTTCCATCTACCTATAATTATTTGAAAAATCATGTGCATACATTAGCATCCAGCAAACATACAAATGTATGTTCAAGTTATCACCCTTCCCATTTATTTGAATTGTGTCAAAAGATTGCCAAGACAGTAGAGAAGTTTAAGAAAATATACTCTGTTTACAAGACATGGGATGACTGAAACAAATGGCCATAATCCACGAGATAACGAGAGAAAGAAAATGCAATGTAGCTGAATAAATCAGTTTAGTTTGTGGCTCACCATTTTCTTTCTTTGTTATTTTGAAATTTCTTTGCTGACCTACAGTCATGCCACCTTATTAATATTTGTGCAATGGAAAGATTGGAGATTCCAACAAAACCAGAGATCAAACTCAAGGGAGGTGAGAGGCGATCAGGGTCCACACCCTAGACTGGAATGATTATGGATCTGGTGTCTCATTGGTAATACGCTGTCCTGGAAAGGCGATATTTCTCATTGCAACTCAATAGGCACTTTGTGCCTATCAATGAGTAAAATACAGAATACTAGAATCATAGATTATCTCAAGTTGGAAACGACCCAAGCATCATAAGTATAACTCCCTGCTGCTTACAGGACTATCTAAACATAAACTGTATCTTCCAGATGCTCCTTAAACTCTGAAAGGCTTGGTGCCGAAATCATTTCCCTGGGGACCATGAGTGAAGAACCTTTTCCTAATATCTAAGCTGGACTTAGATGATGCAGCTTCATTCCCTTTCCTTATGTCCTATCACAGGTGACCGGAGAGAGGAGATCAGCACCTCTCCATCCACTGCCCACCTTCAGGAATTTGTAGATTGCCATAAGGTCACCTCTCAGCCTTCTCTTCTCCAAGATGAACAAGACAAGTGAGCTCAGCCAGTTTTCATATATCTTGCCTTTAAGACCTCCACCACCTTGGTCTTTTGGTCCCTCCTCCAGAAACACTCTTAATACTTGTCAGGTGTCCTTCTTACATTGAAGTGCCCACAAATGCAGACAGTACTCAAGGTGGGGCCACAGCAGTGCAGTGTCAAGAGGGACAATCCCCTCCTGTAAATGGCTCATGATGCTGTGTTTGACACACCCCAGGACAAAGCTGGCCTTTTTGGCTGCCAGGGCACACTATTGGCTCATATTGAACTTGCCACCAAACCAACCACCTAGATCTCTTTCCACAGGGCTCTTGTCGGCCTGTTTGTATGTGCAAGCAGGATTACCTCATGCAAGATGGAGAATCCAGTACTTACTCTTGTTAAGTTTCACACTGTTGGTGATTGCCCAGCTGTTCTCTCCAGATCTCTCTGCAAGGCCTCTACTACTGAGGGAGTTCATAGCTTTTCTTAATTTAGTACCACCAGCAAACTTAATTAGTGTACATTAAATTTCTGCATCTGGATCATTTCTAAAAACATTGAAGAAGATTGGTCCTAAAATTGAACCCTGAGGAACCCAGCTGGTGACTTACTACCAGCCTGATGTAACTCCGTTTACTATAAGCCTTTGAGCCCAGCTTGTCAACCAATTGTTCACCCAATGCACTATGGACATCAAGTGCTAGACAACTTGTCCAGGAGGATACTGTGAGAGACCACGTCACAAGCTTTGCTAAAACAAAAAAAAATCTCACATCCGCTGTCTTCCCCTGGTCAGCTAGGTGAATGACTGTAGATTTCCGTGGCTGTGGTGTTAAAGAGAATCCATACTAACACACCCACCTCTGTGAGATCTTTGCATGTGACATACAGCTTGGAATTGTCACTGTGTCATTTTTACATTGTGTCTCCCTGACTGTTATGAATAACATATAAAAATGATCCTCAGAGGCATGCCAGAAACCTGCTTTTGCAGTGCTTAGAATGGCAGACTGAGAGCCTGAAATGATACCTTTTATGAGATTTATCTTTATGACACAGTCTTAAAGCAATCATGTAAAACTAGAAAGGCACTGAAGATTAGGACATGAGAATAGCTAAAGACCAAGTCAACGCTGAAAGTCTTTGCATTCATTCTTGCTATCTGATGACTCATCCTGCTCTCTAACCTAACTTAACTTACTGGACCTGCCATAGTGGACTGACACCTTACCACCAAAAGAAGTCTTGGTATAATATGTAAAGTGAAAGAACTCAACAATTATACTGCAGATTAAAATTAAGTATGAACGGCCTCTCTCTAATTTTTTTTCTTTTATATATCGTAAAAAAGGATAAGAAAAAAAGTGTATTACACTTCTAGATTTGTGAATCTAGGATAATCTAGCAACACTATAGTCTTTCAGGAAAGACACTAATGACAGTGCAGAGCATTAAAATTCCCATATGGTAATTATGATTAAAATATATTTATATAGCCATGCTTTATCTAACCTTTTATGCTCAACAGGATGCTAATTATTTTTTTACTAAAGTTCTCAGTTAATTAACATGAAGTGCAATTACATCTGTTATGTCATCTAGGATTCTGTTCTCAGAAAACATTTAATGATTACCATTTTAAGTCTGATCTTTACATCGATATTATTCAGGTAATTTTTAAAAATAGAGTGAAATGTAACATTTAAATTCCCTGCATTTTATGGGTGAAAAAAGTCTTTGTTTTACCACAATAATTAATCCATTAAAGTCCAGAATATAATTGCAGAATCACCTGTTGGAATTTTATTCTTTTTATAATATAGATGGGCTAAATTATTCGTATTTTATCTTTATTTTTTCGCTTTCCTGCAGAGGAATTTATCATCATTGACTATATGCTTCAATCCAGAGATAGGGTCTCATCTGCATATTTGGCTGAAAATAGTGAGTGAAAAAAACCTGCATCTTGACATCCATTTTCCGATAGCTTTGAATCAGGTCATTCCATCTATGAGTCCACTTACTACTTTTCAGTGTTGTTCCTTGTAGACACATAAATTCTTTTCAGAAGGTCCTAGTTTTGTGCACAGCACAGTGGAGCCTTCGTATCCACTGAGGACATAAGAAGAAAAATATTAGACAAATACTTAGAGTAAACTGGAAAAAAAGTGACTGTTCGTGTAATATGTCTGGTGACTAATATCTAAAGAGTTTGAATTTTGAATCATCGTGCTGCAAGATTGTTAACATTATGTTGGTAGCAGTAGGACTGCAAATTGGCTGGCTTCTGTGGTTAATTCTGACGGCTGACATCACTTAAGGATGTCTAGAGTACACCAATGTAATATTTGAGCCCAAGGCTTTGATATTTATTGCTCCTGAGAAAAGAAATATCGTTCTTGAGTTTGGGAACATTTTTTCAAAGTTATGCAAAAAACTTGCAAGTAACCTGGGATTTATTATGACTTGGTCTTCTATCCTTGTTTTGAAACTGAAATATAATATCATAAAACCACCCTTCATACTTGTTTAGGTAGGAAAAAAGATAGGTATGCACAACACATTTTGTGGAATATGACTGTTTTAGTGGTACTGGCAGGATCACACTTACATGCCCGTGGGGTCAAACATGGCCCTATTTGAAGGGTACAGCAAGCCAAGAGCATAATGTTTGCACACAGCCTTTCTGTTTCCTATAGTAAACTAGCATTCAACTATTCTGCCTAAAGCCTGAAAATCAGGATTAAGCGAGTGTGTTACACCCAAGAAGAATAGAAGTGAACAGATACTGGGTGAAATCTCCATAGAGCACAAACCAAGCACTCTTGCTGAGTTTGCTGTATGCTGCCATGCAATGGGGCAGCTCCCAGGCAAAAATATTCCCATTTTTCTTCAACAAACAGATTTTGCCCATCAGATTTCTTTTCCCTGTTTTGTTCCATTCTTCATATCCCCAGTAGTGAGAAAAGTTTCAGTTTAGCACAGGTAATTTTTTTAGTTACTGCTCATATGCATTATTGATTAAGCATACGGTGTTTGCCAAATAAGTGCGAAGGCTGTGGACAAACAGTGCTACACTCAAGGTTTTTCTTTTCCTTCTTTTTTTCCTACAGAAAAAAAAAATACAATTTCAAAGGAACATTCCTTAGAGTAAATATTTTTGCCTAATGGTAGTATATGAAGTAGAGAGAACACTTTCCAACTGCAATATTTACTAAGCTTTCATCGTGTAATTTTAATTACAGGTTAAATGTATTTTTAGTTCCTAAGATGTGTAATAAATATAATGCAATCAAAGTGCTCTTTGTAGTGCTTGTTTTCCATTAGTGAAAAATGCTACATTTCATTAATTATGGATAGCAATGATAATACATAAGCCAAATAATACATGTCATTTAGAAAAATCTTTCAGAGAAGTTTTCTGTTGGTGCCTACCGTAGAAAGTCTTTGATACGGTTGCTGAAAAAATAATTCAGTTCACTGTATATCAAAAGGTAACATTTGTCAGTGTATTAATGCTTGCTAAAAGCAGAAGGTAATGACCTTTGCACTGACTAACATGCACCATGGTGCTGGCTGTTTCCAGCTATTAGGAACAATCTGTAGAAATGCATGTATCAGAGAAGACATATGATTGCTTTAGGCTGAGAGAGAAACTCACGCTCTCCTAGCAAGTGTGACACACTACAGGAAACATAGCCTTGATTCCACTGTTGGAAGCAGTCCTGCATGTCCTTGCCTTGTTTGCATCAGCTCTTCTCTGACTTGGACAGCCACAACTGCTTAGGGGTTTTATGACAGCTCTGGACTCTGGCTGCCTTGCCATGGGGTAGACACAGAAGGACAAATCTCATGCAACGTGGGCAGGCTGCAACCCATTCCTGCCAGGCAGTCCTTGCAACGCGCTCCTCTGCTCACTCCAAATACGCATCTCATTGCTGTTGCACTTGAAAAAGAGGTGCAGTTTGCAGTAGGAAGGTTCTTTACCCTGGCAGTCCCTGTCTGGAGCACCTCTGCTCCCTGCCATACCAGGTTGGCTGATTCCACCATGCCTGGGACAGTGTACGAGGCCACAAGGGATTTCTGGAGGTGAAAACCTACACATATAGTAAGAGAGAAGGTGAAAAAACAGCTTCTGGTATCCCACAAATTAATTTTGAAGCTAGTCCAAGAGAAGTTCTGAAGAAAAGACTGGAAACCAAGCTGCAGGAGGCTGAGCACAAAAGGAGGTGAAAACTACAAACTGCTTGCCCAGTGGAGAAATGATACACTAGAAGTGGAGGCTTCTCCCTTGGAAGCTGCCATTGAGGAGTGACCACCTGCTCATCTGCAGCAGCCCTACTTTGGGTGTTGCAGAGTCAGCTAGTGGCTGCAGCAGTGCCTCTTCTCCTCTGCTTTAGCATCTCACAACAGAGTTGGACCAGGAGCTACCACACTACCTGCAGTCCCTTTCCCCACATTGTGCCTTGGAAAGGGGTCATAACTTAGAAGACAAACCATTCTGGATCTAGGTGGGCTCATGTAAAGTAAACCTGGCCCCTCCTTCCCCCCCCGAGCAGAGTGCATGTGGCTCAGACATATCGGAAGGGCAGCAGGGTGCAAAACCTGTACTGTCTGCAGGCATGTCTGCGGAGAGATGAAAACCCATTCCTCATTCACAGGAATTGTGTATATGTACCATACTCTCTTCAGGTGCTTCTGCTGCAGCCCTTGCAAGGCAATGACACTATTTGCAGAAATTCTTCTCCACATACATACTTTTTTCTTCTGGAGCCTATGTTCAAGACCATCATTGTGCCAGAAGTTCCTGGTAGCCTGTTCTGTAAACTGCGGCTGATATTTTCTGGTGATGAGGCAGAAGTCTGAGTTTGGACCTGGTGCCTGGCTACTGCAGGATGAAGGGAGGACAAGAGCAAGAGGAAGAAAGAAGAGCAAGTCTATCTGCCGCATGTTTCTCTTGACGATTGCATTCTTCTGCAGTCCATCTTCTCATCCTGCAGTTTTAGCAGTACTGTCATTAACTCTAAAGTACATTCAGAAATGATCTTTCAGCTAGTAAACACTAAAATAAAACAGCCAAACAAAAACCTCACCACAAACCCAAACCCCAACATGGGAAATGGATCAGTGAAGTGCTAAAAAAATCAAAGTCGTAAATAGGCAAAGAAAGTGCTTAGGGAGGAAGAATTATATTGACTGTATTTGTGCTCATTCATTACCAGTTCTCCTCTGTCTCACTACTGAAAAAATACTCAAAAGATGTGGCTGGCCCTTGGAGAAATCCCCTTAAAAATATAATTCTATTTTTAACAAAAGCTTGTCTTTGTTATTTAAATGAATTTTCATCCTCTTATGGAAGCTTTAATCTTTTCCATGAATTATCCACTTATGAAAAGAACTTTGGCTTTTATAGTATTTCAGACATATTGCAAGATACTAGGAAGGAAGGCTGTTGTAAACAAAAACGTCATGGTTGATATTTAAAAAGACTATTTTATAGCAAATTACTTGGTGCTACCTTTTTGTAAGGTTATTATAATTAATTTCTCTCTCTCATATGAAATATTAATACTTCTCCAAGAGTTTTCTTTCTTTTTTTTCCCCTCTCTTGATGTTTTCACTGGAAGACTGCAAGCATTGGGGCAGATGGCTGAAACAAAATGAATCTGAAATCCATTACTCACCTTGGCGCTGGTCTTTGATGAACTGGGACAGCAAGATGGTGACCAGTGGAGTAGACGCCCTCCCACAGTAGAGGAGGATCAGGTTCGGGAACACCTGAGGAACCTGAACATATGTAAGTCCATGGGACCTGGTGAGATGCATCCCAGAGTCCTGAGGGAATTGGCAGATGTGGTTGCCAAGCCACTCTCCATGATATTTGAAAAGTCATGGCAACCAGGAGAAGTCCCTGGTGACTGGAAGAAGGGTAACATTGTGCCCATTTTTAGAAAGGGTAGAAAAGACACCCTGGGAACTACAGATATGTCAGCCTCATCTCTGTGCCTGGGAAGGTCATGGAACAGATCCTCCTAGAAGTTATGCTAAAGCACATGGAGGACAGGGACGTGATTAATGCTGCAGCAGTGGACATGGGTAAACCGATGGATGTGATCTATCTGGACTTCTGTAAAGCATTTGACACAGTCCCACACAACATCCTTCTCTAAGTTGGAGAGATATGGGTTTGATGGATGGACGGTAAGGTGGTTAAGAAACTGGTTGGATGGTCATATTTGGAGAGTAGTGGTCAATGGCTCAAAGTCCACATGGAGATCCGTGACAAGTGGTGTCTCTCAGGAGTCCATACTGGGACAAGTGCTGTTTAATATCTTTATCAATGATATTGACAGTGAGATTGAGTGCACCCTCAGCAAGTTTGCAGATGACACCAAGCCACACCAGAAGGGTGGCATGTCATCCAGAGTAACCTGAATGGACTGGAGAAATGGGCCTCTGAGAACCTCATGAGGTTCAACAAGGCCAAGTATAAGGTCCTGCACCTGGGTTGGGGCAATCCCCATTTTCAGTACACAGTGGGGAATGATGTGCTTGAGAGCAGCCGTGCAGAGAAGGACTTCGGGGTGCTGGTCGATGAGAAGCTCGACAAGAGTCAGCAATGTGCACTTGCAGCCCAGAAGGCCAGCTGTGTCCTGGCTGCATCTAAAGAAGCGTGGCCAGCAGGTCAAGCGACATGATTCTGCCCCTCTATTCCTGTCTTGCGAGACCTCATCTGGAATGCTGTGTCCAGTTCTGGAATCCTCAACGTAAGAAGGATATGAAGCTGTTGGAATGGGTCCAGAGGAGGGCTACAAACATGATCGGAGGGCTGGAGCACCTTCCCTACGAGGACAGGCTGAGAGAGTTAGAGAGTTATGGTTGTTCAGCCTGGAGAACAGAAGGCTCAGAGGAGATCTTGTAGCAAACTTCCAGCACCTGAAGGGGCCTACAGGAAAGCTGGGGAGGGGCTATTTGTAAAGGCTTGTGGGGACAGGATCAGGGGGAATGGGTATAAACTGGAGAGGGGCAGAATTAAACTGGACATTAGGAAGAATTTCTTCACCATGAGAGTGGTGAGACACTGGCACAGGTTGCCCAGGGAGGTTGGGGCTGCCCCATCCCTGGAGGTGTTCAAGGCCAGGTTGGATGGGCCCTTGGGCAGCCTGATTTAGTGGGATGTTCCTGCCCATGGGAGGTGGATTGGAACTAAATGATCTTTAAGGTCCCTTCCAACACTAACTATACTATGTTGCTACACTATGATACTATGAATAAAACAACCTCACATTTTTATGCACTACTTCATTTTGTATATTAAAATCATATTGCAGCCATTGGAAGTAACTGCTAGTATAAGTAATATACCAGGAAAAAAGAGGCTTCTGTCTAAAAAAAATAAGGAAAGCTGTTGCCATTACTTTTATTGCAGATATAAGGGTGTGATTTAGGGTATGGGTGCTGCTTCTGCCCTATCTGCCTTCTCAAGTTCTGACTTTGGCAGGTCATTTAGTTTCTTCTACATTGCTTGAGGTCCTCTTTGTAAGGTGCTGTCATGTTTTAATACTGAAATCAAAGTCAAAGTCAGCTAAACAGAAGTTGACTCTGAAGGTCTGGAATTAAGTTCAGAAAACACAGTCCTTAAAAAGAATGGTGACAAATTTAGGTTTGCCTTTTTTCCTCCTATGCCTTTTAGGGTTGATACAATGGATCATGTTAACACTGAGACTGGATAACTTGCTCTTAATTACTACAAATTTACAAATGCCATTTCATGTTTCTGGAACTCGGTGAACCTGTTAGAAAACCGTTTGCATTTCTCTTACCAACACCAGCTTTAGCTTTTCTGCCTCAGTAATATCTAATTTTCTAACACTGAAATTTCATAGACAAGTATGTTTTTATTTAAAATGATCATTTTGGATGATTCAAAAAAATGATTAAGATATTTTTTGAGTCTGGTTAAGAACTTCATTGGCTGTTGTAGTAAGTAGCAAAATATTTTGCCTACTGTACCTAAATGGAAATACAATCACCATATTATTTGAAAAAGAACAGATTTATCCAAATTGCTTTTTGTTGTTTCAAATAAGAAACATTTGCTAAGAAATTTTTGTGTTTGACTGACAGCTGTTGGAACCAAGAAACTTTCATCTTCCAGTGTGTTCCAATATTGTATCTCTCAATGTGGATACATGTCTATTTATCAGTTATCAGCTACTGCAGTGAAATGTTTGTTCTTCCAAGCCGTTGAAAACTAGAGAGCTGTTGCAGGCCTTGCCATGCTTGAGGACAGATTTTACATTCTCTTGCCTTGCTGTTGTGACGGATCACTTCTGCAGCACTCCTTTATGCTGCTCCCTTGCAACAAATGGTACAGATCAAGCAGAAGGTGCCTGTCCTTCCCCCAGCCTCCAAAGATACTAAGGGTTTGGCTGCAGATGTCCTTTTGTTTACCCATATAGAGCTGCTTTTTTTTGACAATTAATCTAGATTCACATCACTTGTAATATGCACAGCATTTTTCTGTAAGAGATTGTCTTACCAGCTAGGTAAACTGTGGAAACAGGACCAGCCTGTTAACTTACTGGGAGTTTCTATGGAACAGCATTATCTCATGCAAATGGATATCTGGCTTTTGGGTCTTAATCTCTTCTGATAAGAGGATGAAGGATTGAAGAATTGAGCGTATTTATTTGTTTTCCTTTCTTTCTCTTTCAGTATTAATTGACATTTAGTATTTTTCTTCTTTTACAATTTCCTCTGTGAAGCTTAATGAATTTAAATTTTAGCTATATATGAAAGCGCTATTTCTTACAAAAATGACTTATGTTTCTAAGTTCCTGAACAAGATTTACTGAATACTCCCAACAACAGTCAGTCAGGCTGCTATTGTGGAGACAGAGTCATCTCTGGGTGAGATGAACACAGTTTCATGTCAGGATATGTTCCATTTGGATTTTCCGCTCCTTATAACAGTGGGAAAACTAGTGCCAGACATGTAGATGAGTGATCGTTTGACTCTTGTGAGAGAAGTTCTCTATATAGTGGTAATTACTTTGTTTTTGGTTTCTGTGTTCTGCAATAGACTAGTTAGGAGAACAGAGTAAGATCAGCTGGAGCTTATCTGAAAATTCTCCATACCGCTGTATTGTTTACTCTACTTGGTAATTATGAAATAGAAAAGATAGTAGCCCTACTGGGGCTTAAACGTTTAGCGATGAAAAGCAACCATATCCCTGAAATTGTTCTGTTATATATTTGCTAATGTCTTGTCAAAAAAAGGAAAATAAACCTAGCATACATACAGGACTGACATTTGTGTGCTTCCTTTGAGGGAATAGCCAAGAAAAGTTTGAAACTGTTGACACAGAGCTTCATTCATTACTATCAGAGGAATTACAGTGGAAAATTATGTTCTTGAATAATTGCAGCCTTCAATATAAAAAAAGGAAAAGCATATTTGATGCATTTGCATATCAACCTTGACAACATCTGTGCTATTTTTTCCAGGCCCATGACTTCTTGTACAAAATAGGCAAATGGCCACCAGCTTTTCTTACTCATTTTCAGTTTTTTAACTTCATTTAAAGTAATTTAAGTGCTGAACTGTAGTCTGGAGTTACCCACCATTTCTTTTTTTTTTTCCCCTCATCTCTAACTTAATTTTGTGAGCCATATGAGAAAAAAAAATCCCAGATTGTTGCCCAACTGGGCTTTTTTAGTTTTGAAACTATCTTTATGGGTTCTGAAGTAATTTCATGATGACAGTGATCTTTTTATTCCTTTTCTAAGCCCTGAGCAAAGGCTAGGCTGTAGGTTTCACCAGCTGCATGGCTTTTATAGCCAGAAATCACAATCTGAATCTCCGGACATTGCAATAAAAATCAGTGGACTTCTTCGATATGTCTCCATACGTAAAATGTGGTTTTGATATGGAAAGAGGTATAGTGCAACTCAGAGTTCAGTCAAAATGCTGAATGGAGTTTGCCACAAGGATTTTTACACAGCTGTATCAACAAAGACTATGTAATTCCTGCAAGGTAAGCTGTGAAATACAAGAACATTTCAGAGATAACTGTAATTTTCTTGGCTTTTGACAACTGAGAATAGACTCCATTATGTTTAATATTACAATTACTATATTTACTTTTACGTGGATAAGTGTGAGGAAATCAAAAGCCAAACCGAAGATTTTTCCTAGTCTCTTTTTTTTTTCAGTAGCTGTCATTCTGTAGTGGTCAACAAGTCGTTAATTATGTATTAGACTAAAAGCATACACTATCACTTGACCTAGAGAGACGAATTTAAAAACTGTATGGTATAATGAGGCCTTTAAAGCTTCTAAAGCCAAACTCCAGAAGGTATGTGGGAAGGAGGAACCAAAGGAAGTACTACTGCTTCCACAGTCGCATAACAGTGAGTATGAGCGGAGCCCTCCTCTCTAGTACACAGGAACATCTTTCTTCCCCTGCAAGTCACTAGTCTTCTGATGTTGGAAAATTGCACAGCTGGCTGCCTAGTTGCTACAGTCACCTCCTGTTGTTCTCCCACAGCTTCCAAAGTTAGCCAAAGATGAATTAATAGACATATGTAAGAAACAGCAGTTCTCCTTATCCCACATGATGTAGATAGAGTTCAAAATATCAAGAAATATATTTTAGAACCACTACCATTACTCTAAACATAAAATTCTATTAATGTTTGCATCATATCCATCTTTCATGAAGTATTGCCATTACAGTAGACTCTTCAAATTGCTTCCAACGATTGTCAGTTATATATTATGGTTCATGTATTATAGATAAACATGGCACTACTTCACATATTGATATGAATTGTGTTATTATAAAGCCTTGGTTTCTCATACCAACAGCTGAATTCTAATGGGTTCATCAGCACTTGCTGGAGCTCTAATGTGGTATTTTAAACTACATGGGCAATCTCTTGAATTTGTCTTCTACACTATCAGAATTCATGGCATACTGTATGAGCCCAGCCATTTGCTTACATCAATCACCTGGATGAAAGACCTTTGAATATTTTCTAAAAAGCCTTAATTCTGAACAGAAAATCTCAGGTGTTTGCAAACATTCAGTTCTTGCTTGCAACACATGAATAACTTAACACACACATCCATTAAAATTTAATTAGAAAACAGTTTTAAAATCAATGTTAAATGTCTGTTTGGGTTTTCTCTTCAACTCTTAACATGTTAAATGGTTTGGTTTTGAAACACGTCTCCTCTATCCACCTCCAGTAATTATCTTAGCAGAAGCAGCCTGCTATGTTGCCAGATTTCAGCTTGCAAAATTAGGGCAATTGCCTGGGGCTAAGAATCAGCCCTGGGGGATTGTGGGTGTCTGTCCAGCTGCTGTAGTTTTGCATGCATGCTGGAAAGCCAGTTTTGAGAATAAGATATTTGTAGCAGCATCTTTCTTGTTTTACGTGGGATCACATAAAGCAGAAGATCAGTAAAACATGGACAACCATGCTGAAGTATGTACGATGCTGCCTTCCTAGTGTGCTTTTGGAGCCAGCTTCTTGCTACTGGTCCACTGCTGTAAAGCTCATTTAGCTTATTACAAGGAAAAAAAACCAAACAAAAACCAGGATCTGTTCAGCGTGTGTGTGTGTGTGTGTCCCCAGCTAAAGAAATCAGAGCTTTATGTTAGTTGACAAGAAAATAATATTTACCCTCGGGTTCTAAAAATTATATCATCCACTCATTTCTAGAAACAGATTTAGTCAGTATCCACTGCAGAAACCTTTTATCATGTTGATGTGGGGACATGAGATTGTATAAAAATATCTCCCTGAAGTCAAACCTGCTGTAAGAAGTTCATGGTATATAAAACTCATTAACTCAGTTTTGTGTACCTCCCGCTTTCTGGGTAGGTAGTATAAGTCAAATAGACTCAATCCTGCTGCACAACAGAAGGTGACTTACAGACCCAGCAAATTATGAGCAGGCTTTATGTAAGGGCTAATTTGTCGGTTGTTTTTACCTTATCGTGAACACAAATCTTACAGAAGAGAAGAACTAGCAGTTGTCTGGAACAGGCATAAAGGAGGAGCTTCCATGTGCCATGACTACTTGGCATTTGTGACACTCTCACAGTTTCCCTCATCAACATTTTTGCTGTTATCTCTCACATATTTCACCACATAGTGTTCTGTAGGATCCTTTCACAAATTGACCTGAGCAAACAGACCTATTTATTTAAAAAGGAAAGAACATTCTCTGGGTACTGATCTGAAGTTTTTAAAGTCAATTTTTTTCCACAGGCAAACAGGAAGTGAAATGGAATGTGTTCACAGTTGCTACATATCTGCAATATGAGCTATTGTTGGGAATTAGAAATAGTTCAGGTCCGGTGGATTCCTAGATCCACGCTGCGATAAGAAATGGGTCATGTGTGATGCTCCACTGCTCCTCAAATTTTCCTGTGCCACCTTGGGCAAATCTATGTAGAGTCCAAGCAACACTAGAGACGTACCTATGTGCACTTTCATTGCCATTTGGTGCTATGATATTACACCACTGCCCTTTTTGTCTTAGAATCTGCTGCATCATGAACAGAATCCCTCTGGTACCTCCAAGTACAAATTCTCAAAAGCTTAATTCAGGCACCTGTTTCAGATTTTGTAGGAGCTTGAAGGAAGGAATAAATCATTATATTGAGGGAATGAATTAGCTTATGCAATAATAAGAATAATAAGAATAAGCTTAAGTGAATCTCGGCCAGCTTGCAGTTAGAAAGAATACGATTGTAACAAAAAAGAATCTGGCTTGTTTACTAATTGAGACAAGCAACAAATCAAGTATTGTGTATCTTAAAGAAATTTATCTCTGAATGCTGCTCCAAGCCAGACCAAAATAAAGAATAAACCTGAGCTCACCAGGAGGACACAATGATGAAGGAGAAGATAAAGAGCATCAGAGGATCCTGAAGACACAAAGGAACTGTGATGTACATATGAGAGTAGGTGACAATGTATGATAATGAGTTCTATGCATATGTAACCAATATTTCCCAGTATTTAACCAGTATTTCCCACAATCTATATGAATATGTATGTTTAAGCAGTATTTCCCGGAATCTATATGAATATGTAACCAGTGTTTTCCAGAACCTATATGAATATATACCTTTAACCAGTATAAAATTCCTGTAACCAGCCTCAATGGACACATCCAGGGAGGACTGTGTTAGGAACCATCACGGAGGTGAAAATTTTCTTTCTACGGACTGTTTTTGCCACATCTCTGCAGATCAGATCTTGCTCCCTTTTAGATGCATGTACATTTCTATAAACTATGTCTGGACAGGTTTTCTCTCCTGAGAGCAGTATAGCTACCAGCACACTCTTGTTGTGAGACAACATCGAAAAATACCTGAGTTGTTCCACAGACATAACTAGCAGCTGTAAAACAGCAACCTGTAGCACTTGAGTGGATGTGATGTGACATAAAGTGGTTTTATAAGGATATTTGTGCAGCATTCTCTTTCACGGGCTGAAGGCAGTAGAACTGTATTTCTTCTGAAGATACAGACCAACTGGGTTTCCTTTTCCTCTTCTCTCCTTTTTATGTCCCTGGCTGAATTAAATGGTTGTACTTTACATCACCTTGTCTGTGACACTTTATTTTTTTTCCTCCAGTTTCCCTGGACCCATCGCCTCAGACTTCATACATTGCATCACAGTTTTGTCCTCCTCCAGAAGCACTGCCAGTTCTGGAGACCAGCATTGGAGAGAGAAATGGTCAGACATCTGACTTCACTCAGATTAAAACTAAGAAAGCCTTTAAAGCAAGATTTAATTGGAAGCGATAACAGGTCTATGGGAACCTGGTACCCCCAGAATCACAAAGGTTGTTATATGCCTATGTGACCCCAACCATGCTGGCCCCACTGTGGTCAGGTTATTGAGTATACTATGTTACGGAACCATAGAATCATTGAATAATTTGAGTTGGAAAGGACCTTAAAGATCATCTAGTTCCAACAGAAGCTGCCACCTCAAAAATAGTGCTGGATAGCCAGGAGGTTGCAGATAAGCAACAATCCAGCAAAAGTATTACATAAAACAATTCCCTTTTGCTATGCAAAAAAAATTAATATAGGTAGTTCTTTTATTTTGCAGGAGCAGGTTTTTTTCTGAAAAACCTCTGAGGAAAGACCGTGGGCCTCCTTATTATTATTGCAGGTTCTCTACCTTCCCTTGTCATTTAATATCACTACTCAGAAAGAAACAATTCTTAAAATTGTTCCCAGGCAATGCGTAGAAGTTTCTAAACACCATCTTCTGAGGTGATTTTGGTAGCTGGAGTTCTCATTTAACTTGCTGTTAATCTATGCTTCTGAGCAGTCATTTTTCAGGACAAGGATGAGATGAAATATTTTATAACCTTCTTGTTATCCAGTACAAAGTAAAAAGGATCTTCTTCCTCACAGGGATTTCAGGAGTTGCAACAGATACTCTGTTTTCCCCCTACATAAGTGTGCAGAAGGAAAGGTCTCTAAATAGCCAGTATCTACAGGTTCTCATACTTGTGTATGTCTGTGACTGGAATAAATCCAGTCCACATATTTTTTCTAGTAGTGTGATATCCCTATCTACAGCATCAGAGACAACAGTGTATGTGGCCACACAATAGCTCTCTAAAACAGAGGTATTGACAAACTGATTTGAGGCTTGGGTGGCCTCATGGTAACACTTGGAACTGTAAACATTTTCAAGGTCGTGTCTGCAATGGCAGGACATAGATTATTACTTATTCCGGAAACTGGAGTTTCTAATATAATGTCTCAAGGGCTATGGCCAGAGGCCAGTATGATCTACATGTTGGCACCTCATAGTCATTTGTGCACAACTGTGAAAACAATTGCAAATTGCTGTAGCTTTATAGTCTTAGTCAGCTAGCCATGGTCTTATTTTAGCAGAATTGGTGTTATCCTTCAATAGGGTCTTATTAAGCTGAAACCAGTTTTGATGATGGATGGTGAATTGGAAGAGATATGGAGGGCAGCAGAATTTCAAGCTTTTGTACAACTACTGACAACTGAAGGGACCTTGATACCAGTTTTTCTCTTTAGCCTCTCAAATAGTCTCCCAGTATTGGCCTCATGATGCTTTCCAGAGCTGCTCCTTTTTCTGAAACAGAATTTTTTTTCTCCCTTTTGGAGAGAGGGAATTGAGAGTCCAACTGAATGGTTTCAGCTGCTGAAATTCACAGAACCACAGAATCACAAGGTCGGAAAGGACCCATTGGATCATCGAGTCCAACCATTCCTAACACTCCCTAAACCATGTCCCTAAGCACTTCATCCACCCGTTCCTTAAACACCTCCAGGGAAGGCGACTCGACCACCTCCCTGGGCAGCCTGTTCCAGTACCCAATGACTCTTACTGTGAAGAATTTTTTTCTGATATCCAGCCTGAACCTCCCCTGACAGAGCTTCAGGCCATTCCCTCTAGTCCTGTCCCCTGTCACTTGGGAGAAGAGGCCAGCTCCCTCCTCTCCACAACCTCCTTTCAGGTAGTTGTAGAGAGTAATAAGGTCTCCCCTCAGCCTCCTCTTCTCCAGGCTAAACAACCCCAGCTCTCTCAGCCGCTCCTCGTAAGACTTGTTCTCCAGCCCCCTCACCAGCTTTGTTGCTCTTCTCTGGACATGCTCCAGAGTCTCAACATCCTTCTTGTGGTGAGGGGCCCAGAACTGAACACAGTACTCGAGGTGCGGTCTCACCAGTGCTGAGTACAGAGGGAGAATAACCTCCCTGGACCTGCTGGTGACCCCGTTTCTGATACAAGCCAAGATGCCGTTGGCCTTCTTGGCCACCTGGGCACACTGCTGGCTCATGTTCAGTCGGCTGTCAACCAGCACCCCCAGGTCCTTCTCTTCCGTGCAGCTCTCCAGCCATTCTTCCCCCAGTCTGTAGCGCTGCATAGGGTTGTTGTGCCCCAAGTGCAGGACCCGGCATTTGGCCTTGTTAAATCTCATCCCATTGGTCTCAGCCCAGCGGTCCAGCCTGTTCAGATCCCTTTGCAGAGCCTCCCTACCCTCCAGCAGGTCGACACTTCCTCCCAGCTTAGTGTCATCTGCAAACTTGCTAAGGGTGCACTCGATGCCTTCATCCAGGTCGTTGATAAAGAGATTGAACAGAGCTGGACCCAGTACTGAGCCCTGAGGAACTCCACTTGTGACTGGCCTCCAGCTGGAGTTAACTCCATTGACCACCACTCTCTGGGCCTGGCCATCCAACCGGTTTTCAACCCAGGAGAGTGTGGGCCTGTCCAGGCCAGAGGCTGACAGTTTCTGCAGCAGAATGCTGTGAGAAACTGTGTCAAAGGCTTTACTGAAGTCCAAGAAGACTACATCCACAGCCTTTCCCCCATCCAGTAGTTGAGTGATTTTGTCATAGAAGGTGATCAGGTTAGTTTGGCAAGATCTGCCTTTTGTAAACCCATGTTGACTGGGCCTGATCACCCGGTTCTCTTGCATGTGCTTCATGATAGCACTCAAGATTACCTGTTCCATGACTTTCCCTGGCACTGAGGTGAGACTGACAGGCCTGTAGTTCCCCGGATCCTCTCTGCAACCCTTCTTGTATATGGGCACAACATCAGCCAGCCTCCAGTCTAGTGGAACTTCCCCAGTCAGCCAGGACCGCTGGAAGATGATGGATAGGGGTTTGGAAAGGACATCCGCCAGTTCCTTCAATACTCTTGGGTGGATCCCATCCGGCCCCATAGACTTGTGGGAGTCTAGCTGGGCAAGCAAGTCTCTAATCACCTCCTCTTGGATCACGGGAGCCTCAATCTGCCCCTCTAACTCTTGGATTTGTAAACAGAAGGAACAACTTTCTTTGCTATTAAAGACTGAGGCGAAGAAGGCATTAAGTACCTCAGCCTTGTCCTTATCCCCTGTCACTGTTATTCCTTCTGCACCCACTAGAGACTGGATATTCTCCCTCGTCCTCCTTTTCCTGTTAATGTACCTGTAGAAAGACTTTTTGTTGTCTTTCACAGACTTAGACAGTTTTATTTCTAGTTGGGCCTTGGCCCTCCTGATTTTTTCCCTGCACGATCTCACTTCGTCCCTGTATTCCACCCAAGATGCCTGTCCTTTCCTCCAGAGCACATAGAGCTTCTTCTTCTTATTGACGCATCTTGAGATCTCCCTGCTCCACCAAGCTGGCTTTTCCCCCCACCGGCTCCTTTTCCGGAACACAGGGATGGCCTGCTCTTGAGCTGCTAGGATTTCATTTTTCAAGAGCGCCCAACCCTCATGGGCTCCCTTGCCCTGAAGGACTGTTTCCCACGGGACTTTGCTAATCAACCTTCTGAACAGGCCAAAGTCTGCCCTCTGGAAGTTTAATGTGACTGTTTTGCTAACCCCCTTCTTAATCCCACCTAGAACTGAAAACCCTATCATCTCATGATCACTTAATCCCAGGCGTCCTCCAACCGTCAAATCCCCAACAAGACCTTCTCTATTCGCAAACAGCAGGTCTAGGAAGGCACCCTCCCTTGTTGGTTCACTAACCAGTTGTGCAAGGAAGTTGTCTTCGATGCACTCCAGGAACCTCCTAGACTGTTTCCTTTCTGCTGTATTGTACTCCCAGCAGACATTCGGAAAGTTAAAGTCTCCCACAAGGACAAGAGGCAGAGATTTAGAGACTGTCCCCAGCTGTTTATAGAAGAGTTCATCAGCAGCTTCTTCTTGGCTGGGTGGTCTGTAACAGACTCCTATCACAAAGTCCCCTTTCTTGTGGGCTCCTCTGATTTTAACCCATAGGCACTCGATCCCGTCCTCACCATAATCCAGTTCAAGAGTATCAAAGCACTCTTTGACATAGAGGGCTACCCCGCCTCCTTTCCTACCCTTCCTGTCCCGCCTGAAGAGTTTATATCCCAACATAGCTGTAGTCCAGTTATGTGAGTAACTTAATTAACCAAGTTAAATTAACCAAGTCTGGGCTAAAACGTGACACTTCCTGCAACAAAAAAATCGTTGATACTGGTAGATGGTTTTCACTTAACAGTCGAAGAAAGCCCAGTGTATGCCCATAATAACAATATCTTCAGTTATCTTTTGAAGTTCAAACTGCTTCAACTTTTCTTCAAATATGATGAAAGTAGTGTTGCAATTTTCTACAGAAATCTATACTGTATTTCAGCCATGAGCTATCCTAGGAAAGGGTCCATTCTAATAAACTGTAGAGAGAAATAATTCCATTCTAATAAACTGTAACAACTAGGACATGAGGAGAAGCAATTTTACCAGGACCCCAGTTTTTGAAGTCCTTCTGTAGCATCAGTTTGATAAGAAGTTTTTAAATAGAAGTGGAGCGCAATTATTTCTCCTTTCTCCCTTCACAATATTGAGGCTTTTCTTGAAAAGTTCCTAAAAGAGAATTGTAGAGAGGTGGGTGTTGGTTTCTTCTCCCAAGTCATAGGTGATAAGATGAGAGAGAACGGCCTTAAGCTGGGTCAGGGGAAGTTTAGATTGGACAATATGAAAAAATTCTTCGTGGAAAGGGTTATCAAGCACTGGAACAGGCTGCCCAGGGAGGTGCTTGGGTCACTATGCCTGGGGGTGTTTAAAAGGAGGGTGGATGAGGTGCTTGCGGACATGATTTAGTAGTGGACAGGTACAGTGGGAATTAATGATCTCAAAGGTCTTTTCCAACTTGGTGATTCTATGATTCTACGAAAGAAACGTACAGCTGTTTAGATACCTGGTTTCATTTCAACAGCAGCTGAAGATTACAAATTTATAAATAATTAAACCCACGATTCCTGCCCATTTCTCACTCTAGGGTGGATATTCACAATGTCTTGCCATAAGTAGCTAACTTGGATAACCTGAATCACTCTCTTAGGAATTCACTTACTATACAAGGATCTTGAATTAGGACCATAAGAACTGGAGACCTTAAAACCAGCTAGTGTGACTGTCCTGTTCCTTAGGTCACTCTCCCAGGACAGTTCTATTCTTCCTGGCACTAAAGTCGCTTTAGAATAAGGAATGTGGAAATCCTTGTGGTACCATTCTGGACATTCTCATAAACAGGACTTCAATCTCACAGGGATTAAACATGTCTCTCTTTTATTTACAGTGAAGTTCTATTTTGGGTATTGCCCAGAACATTCTGATCCTGATATTTCTGAATGTCCAAGCAGCTGCCTTGCTTTTTAACCTGATCAAATCCAAGGGTGACAACAGAAGGGCAGACATAAACCAAGCACCACACTGTGACAGGAGAAGGTGACAAGACTTATTCCTCCCACAACATTCCATGTCTTATTCCTCTTCTGTTAAAAAATCCAGTCACTAGAAGGTTCGCCTAGGATGTGGAAGTCCTAATGCCAGTGCACTGTTCAGCCTGAGGGCACTTCAGCATTTTCTTCCTCTCCAGGGACCAGTGCCTGAATGAACATGTAAACGGCTGTTCTTGTACTGTTATCCTTTCTGTGTTGCATACATCTGCTAAATAGCCTGTAGTCAGAGAATAAAAGTAGGAGTGAACATAATTATCTTATGTAGTGATGTGACACAGAAGAGACAGACACAGTTTCCAGCTTCTGTTCCAGTTGTTATTTAAGCATCTTATCTAATCCCTTGTTTGTATGGAAGCAGCTGAGAACAGATTTTGCTAAATTCTGAGCAGCAAGGGCTTGAGAATCCCAGGTGTGAGAGGTATGTTGTTCATGAAAAGAGCAGAAAAAAGCACAGAAAAGTGGATATGAGAAGTAGATTGCACATGCCATTTACAGCTTCTGCACACATATACGTGTTAGTGCTATACGCCTTCAGAATGAATTTTCTTTAAGTATTTAATCTGTAAAATAGATTTGTATAGCAGTTTGTTTATTTTTTAGCAAAAACCTTCTCGTAGCTACTTCTAAAAAATTTAAGGTGTAAGGGTGCATTTTAACAGATGTGGTTTGCAAAAATGTTTTAAGAAAAATATTTCTATCTCTAGTACACAAAAATGATAAACATAAAACATATACTTTCTTATTTTCTTACTAATCATGAATTTCAGAATGTAACACTTTAAAAATGTCATGTATTTCCTAGTAATGCAGGAAATGTTTAAAAACAATGAGAAAATGATAAAAAGAAATAACTTTTACCAATCAACATATCAATAGCTGAAGGCAAACTGGTTGTGCTGAATTGTGAAGCTGAAATAAAACTCACACAATTGTCTATTTGTTTGTGTAGTTTTTTCCAGTGAAATTCATGCCTTTCACCCTGGTTTCTGTTACCTACATAATGTGTTTCAATATATTGGATGTTTTTAGCGGTGGAATGTTGTTGTGCTCCGTAAGTTAGGCTGAGACGGAAGAGCTAGAAGAGACTGAGTAGATGCTGTGGAAGATTGCATCATGCTAAAGCATGTCTAGTGTCTTATCAGTGGATATTTCCTCTGTACATTTTGCCGAAATATTAGTAGTTCTAATTTGAAGTCCAGTTCAAATCCTTATAAATAGAAATATTGGTTCAGAGCAGCACAATGTAATACTGATACAGTAGTGACAATGGTAGAATACTGTTAATGTAATCCAATTAATGATAATTTACCAACATTGTTACTCCCATTAAAAAGATTGTTAATTGTATTGGTGAAATAGACACACTTGGAATAAATGAATGGACTTTTAAAACCTTCCTTTTGTGAATATTGTTAAAAACATTAGTCTCTGTGTATGCATAAGTGAGTGTAACTGTAAACTGAACTTCATACAGTCATTACAGTTGAGTGAAACATTAACAGATCCTGTATTTTAGTCCATTACCAGAAGAACAAATTCCTAATAGTCTCCTTTCTTGACTTACTCTTTTCCAAAAAAGCTCTTCAAAACATCTGTGGCTGCTGATGGTGTTCTAATGCACCTTGCAAAGCTTTCTTTATTTCCTCTCATACCAACGTGTAGTAAAAGTATAAATCTGTCAACTCTCCATCTTCACAGATTTTGCACAACAGAAACATGCTGTCTATGCATTTATTTTGTATTCCTCCTAGTTAATACTAAAGCCACAACATAGTGAATGTTCCAGGTCTGTTCTCTGCAGTGAGACTGGGTCTAGGTCCCTTGTCTTTGGAAAGACTCCCATTAACTAAACCTAAGTCCAATTTTCAAAGTGTTGCTGTTTGTACTCTCAAGATGTGCCAAAATCATATAGTGCTTGTGGGAAACTACAGTGGGTCCGCGGATCCCTTGACAGAATAAGAAGAAATTGACCTTGAACAGATAATGGCATACAGGAAAGCTGGGAAGGGGCTCTTTATCGGGGACTGCAGTAATATACCTATTTTTGACCACAAATTCTAGAGCTGACCTCTTGTCATGTGTTTCAAAGGAACAACCTAGGTTGTTTGCACTGACTTTTGCCTAAATTGGTTGTAAAGCAGCAACATTCAAAGCTGGGGTAGGACACATCTCCAGTCTTCTCAAGAGCTCAGAGAATCATTAGAGTTATACAGGCCCATGAAATCTGAGTGTCATACAAGACAAAACCACAGGCTTTTTAAATTTTTTCACTTGACCAGTTTTTTCCTCTGGAGATGTTTTGGGAAGAGTTGTATTTCCATACTGGAATTGGCCAAATTCTAGAGTTGAGGAGGTTTACAAATGAAAATTAATAGAGAATAAAAGTTAATCACACTTTTTCAGATATAATAACTTCAGATATAATTATAATTTTCAGTCGTAGGGAAGGGGAATTATTCTATCCAAGACTGCTTATCCTTTAATACCCCTGTACCTAGACTTACAGAGCTATACCTTGTAATAGCGTGATAATCTTTTAATATTTCTTTTCTCTTCTTTGCTTCCCTTTATCTTCTTTAGCAAAATATTAGAACCCCATCTGTCTTTTCTGTGTTTTAAAAGCTGAGCACAGAAATTTCACTCCATCATATGACTACTACACAGATGCGACCCTGGCTGATTGCAGTGACATTGCTTCAATTAAAACTTGTGTGAGGAGGAAGTCAGATTTCTTCCTTGTACTAAAGAAAATGTCTACTATTTCTTACACAGCAAAAGGCAGATGTTGCCTCTTTTGTATTCCCAAAGCTCTTTGCATGACCAGACTTTTACAAGATATTTTCTTAACCAGAAATGCATTGCAAAAAAGTATCATTATTAGTACGGAAAATAAAATTGAGTAGAACTAGTTTTCCAATAATGACTTTGCTGTATGGCTGTTGTGATTTCAATGAATTAATCCTGCTTGAATTTGTAGCTGAGATGTGACTTTATGTGACAGTATTCTCTGATGTGCCCTTTTCATGATTTAGGTTTTGGTTTATCTCTTATCACATTTTTTTGATCTTAACAGTTCAGGAGGACAGACTACCACTATTTAGCTTAGAAAGCCTAATATACTGTGTCAGCCCGAAGGCAGCGCTTATGACTTGTTAGAAGTGTTACATGTCAAGGGTGTACACACTGTCACTAAATATAAAAACCTGAGGAACAATCTCCTTTCAGAACACTGCCTCACATGCAAAAAGGGATAAGGATTTGCAGGTGAAGAGAAGACAAAAAAACCTGTTCATGTTTCATGTTTTACACTTTACAGTGTTTCTTTGAAGCAGAACTAAGGAAACGTTTGTTTGATTCCACAAACCCACTGGACAAAAAACTCATTTATTCACAGAGAGGGGATTAGCCTTCAAGATGCCTGGCATTTTCAGGCTTAGCCTCAAACCATTTATCATTTCAAGACACTGTTATGAAATTAGCCCAATAGGCAATGATTTAATTTACTTGTAATATAGCTTACTTAATTCATATGGGGAATTCTCTCAATGTGTCAACGATTTTTTTTTCTCTTTCCGAATAATGTTGCAACTTAGAAATTTCAATTCACCTTCAGCTTTTGCAGTCATTTCCAGGAGACAATGGAAAGTGGAGACTGTGCCCAGGAGGTGGACATACAGCATGGACGTCATGCTTGCATTCATATTGGGGTTGTTATCTCAACATCTGTTCTCCAAGAGAGACTCTATGAGCATATGTTCAAAGGAAACCACCAAGCTGAGGAGGACAGTTCTTCAAGGCAGCTTACCTGGGAATGCATTTTGGTAACTTGGAGTCTCTAGAGGGAGTTGTTGGAAGGACAGGAGATTTTGAAGGAAAGAGGGGTCATGAGATCCATGATATCACCAAATCTTATAGTCATGGAGCTCATCCATCTCAAGTCAGAGATATTTAGTTAGCAAGCTGAAAAAAAAAGAAAGGAAAAAAAATCCCTACAAATTCCTCTGAAGTGCTTCTTTCTGTTACTTATAAACAAGATGTTTCAATGAATAGTCAAAATTGATGGGAAGACCAGCTTCTAAAGTGTTTCCAGTTCAGACCACTGCAATTGAGAAATATAATTTAATATTCACAAACAAAAACCTTCTGATACATGCAGATGTAATTTCTGAGCTTCCTATATGTCCTATAACAAATGGACATAGAGATGAAGAGAGTATGCTAGTGGGTGGTGATTCATAACTGAGTGTCTTACAACAGTTTATCAACTGATTTACTCTTGAAATGAATACATGCTACAAAAGATTTTTTTCCTATTCTTTTTTCCACTTTGATATAAACCAATCACAGCTTAGTCCAAATCCAAATGTGAATTGAATAAGTATACTAGGACACCAATAATGGTAGTAATTTCATTTTATTAAAGCCATAAAGAAATAAAAAAAATGTACATTTTGGTAGTAGAATGCTGTACTGCTATACTATACAGTTAAACTGTAATCAACTGTAAGTCAACCCTATCTCGTAGCTCATAAGTAAATACTTCTATAATCATGATATCTCTTCACTTTCATAAGGTAGTTTTGCATCTCTATAAATTACTACCAATAGTTAGCAAATATGTCTATCTCAAAAATACGCATGTAGAAATTCCTTTTTGTTGAAAGATGATACTTGCCCTGACTACCTCTAAACCATCCAAAATCATCAGCAGTATACAAGGAAACCAGTTATATCCATCAGACTTAGACGCTTTTCTTATAATCGTAAAGAATAAGTGTTAGTTGAATTAAAATTACAATTACAATTACAATTAAAAATTAAAATTGAAATCAAAATTTCCATTAAAGAAACAGAATTACTCTATGTCGAAGCTATTAATAGCATTTCTATGAGGATGCCATATGTCTACACTGTTTGTTCTTTAAAGAGCAAAAAACCTAATAATTAAGATTTATATAGGATTTTAATCTTGCAGCATAAAGAAGGAAAAGAGCTAGAAGGTTTGAGTTAGAATGATCTATTAACTTGTGAAAAATCCGAACTGAAATTAATTAGACTGGATTATTATTTTTCATAATTCTGCTATAAAATCTTTTACCTGCTCAGTAGTGGGTTTATTATTTATTTTTAATGAATTTTGCTAAGCTTGGATCTCCAAGCATGCAATTTTATATAATTCTTTAACAGAGAAGTATCCAGATTTGCTACATAATCTGAGTTCACTTTTGTTTGTAAAAAACAATTAATCGTGATGGTTGACACTGAAACAAGGTACTGCAGAGTTTGAGAACAGTGGGAAAACTAAGGAGAGGAAGTATTAACTTTTTGGTTTATTGTAGGTAATTGTGGTTGGTTTTATACAAGATTTTCTGGTGAATTCCTATCTAAAATATTTCAAAACAAGTCTTTTTATCTATTGGTATTTCCTGTTTCTTTCTCCTGCTCTATTTTCACATTTTGTAATTTTTTTTTCTCTTTCTCTTGCAACTGAGGAAGATGTTGAATAATTTCCTGAACTTAATTCGTAAATAGTGCTCTGAGAAGAGAAACATCCTTCCCTTATGCAGAGTACCAAGGTCTTAGATGCTGCAAGGAATCTTGAGGACATGTTTTAAACTTATAGCCACAGGTCAAGGGGGCATGCATTTTTAACTGCTAGTCTACAAAAGGGAAAAAGAAAGATTAAGGAAAGACTGTGAAAAAAAGTAAAGACGAAAGAGGTCAGTAGCTGTGTTTAAGAGGAGGTCTTGCAGCAGAGCCCACCCACAAGTTTTCTTGCCAGTGTCATGGAAAGCTCCAAGTGGCATCAGCTGAGGCATCAGCCCAAGATCTGGGAGAGTCTTGTGATGAGTGGGGATGTCTCCTTGAAAATGGACACTGCCCCAGCCTAAGAAGGAAGAGTTTTGTGAGAGTGGAATGTGAGAGTTTAATTTGAGTGCAATGCATTAACTTCGGAATTAAAGAGTTTTCTTACTTTGGTTATTTGTAAGATCTCACTAGGTAGAAATATGTTTAATGAAACAGTTGCTAAGCTACAAAAAATTCTCAGTCACTTGACTTAATTGAATAGAGCAGAAAAAGATGTCATATTGCATGTGAAAACATTCAGCCCAGAATGATATGATATGATATTGTATCGTATCATATTTTTATATTTATACATAATATAATATTCTTATAAGATGAATCCTCATAAAACTTCTAAAATCTAGGTGACTCTCAGCAACATTGATGCCAACAACCTAATTCTGAAGTGATAATGAAGTGAAACAGTAAAACCTGGACAGATATTGTCATGTTCTCACTGGCTTTGTTAGATATTCAGAATACAACAAAATTGGTATTTCAGGCAATTATTTAGCTAATAATTTGGCTAAGAATTACTGAAAATGATCTGTTTTTTTATCAAAAGAGAAACAGTTCGTTAGTTGTTAATCTTGTATCACTGTGGCTGCAAGATTTCCCAGCCGCTGGGATTAAAGTTAGCAGTTGTTTCACCACCTGACCTGCTTAAAATGTCTTTCCTTGATATTGCATCCTCTGTAAAGCAAAAGAATAGAAATGCTGTTGCCTTGCAGAGTAGTTAGCAGATAAAACATCTCTGTATCACAACATTTATACCATATAACAGTGAAAAATAAAGCAGCACTCATCAGACGAAAACAAACTGTATGTTTAGTTTCACCATTTCCTCCCTTGATAATGCAGTGAAAAGTTTTTGATAAAGCAATGTAGTCTAATACACAAGAAGAGGATGTTATTCATTCAAGCTAAAATGGAGCCCTCTGACAGATCTCTAATGTGTGCAAAACAAATGTGTTTTCATTCATATCAAACCCAAAGGCAACCCAAAGGGAAGTAAAATGAGCAAGAATAAACCTAAAACTGAAGAATTTAATGTAGAATAAAATACTACAGAATTCTGTTATGTTTATATATAGTTGAACTGTTTTATTAATTGGATATGTCTATTGTTCTACTCAGTGATTTATTCATTGCTTATCACTTTAAGAGACTTACTTCTTTTTATGTCAGCAAGACATTCAGTGTTCCTTACAAAAACAGCATAGCAAGTGTACAAAGTGGCATTATTTTGCAGGTCAGGGTAGTGCTGTTTTCTCTACATGGTGAAGCAGGATTATATTTTTTTAGCACAAAATCTTCGATGGAGCTATTCAGTTTTTTCAACTTTAAAGTGGATGGCTTCCTAATGACACGTTGTAGAATTACCCCACTAGATCTGCTGTCAGAAGTAGAGAATTTATGCTTCCTGCCTCAGGAGAAGAATCTCCATCACATTTCGGAAAAGCGAAACAGAACTAGCAATGATGGACAGAAAAGAACGGGACGTGTTCTCAGTCATATTAAAAAAGCCCAAAGTGCTCAGGAGTTGCGGCCAGAAAGTGTAATAATATAATGTGTCAAAGTGATTGTCATGTCTGTTCCTGCTATTCAAAAGCTTTGTGTTCCAAAGATTTGTGTTCACTTGAACTCGTTAAGTATACTTGGGAAGAATATCTGGGAAATTTCCACAATACAGTGGGAATAACTTTTCTCTTTCTTGTCTCATATTTTGCATAAATGTCCTGGTGTGGAACAGAGTTCTCTTCAGCCACAATTAGATGCTCACGTTGCAATTTTACTTTGGGTTATTTAATACCACAAAAGGATTACATAGACAGGTTTGCTAAAAGATAATGGAGAGAGAGAAATGTTTTAACACTTACAAGATTTTGGGCACACAAAATTTTTCTTCAGTTTGAAGGCTGGACCGAGAACAGGCTTCTTGGTTTGCCTGACCATAAGCTTGTCTGCTTCTTTTCTCCTACTCTGGGGTAGTCTAAGAACAATAAATTTATGACCTCCTCCTACTTCTTCTAGATCAACTACTGTTAATTCCAAGGGGCAGGTCAAAATCCATTGTAATTGATACCGTGCTCTTCTATTCTTTTTATTTTGGATGAGTTTTTTCTCCCTTCTGAAAAGTTTTGACTTCTATAAAAACAAATAAATTTAAAAGCTATAAAAAAAATAACTGAAGCTTTACTTTGAAATTATATCATATAATATCATTCTAATATCCGCAGTCTTACATTCACCTTTCTTTATTCATTATTTATTTCTTTTACTTAAAAGCAGATTCATAGCACTTCTCTCACACTTTATTATGGTAACTGCTTTCCCCAGGGAAAAGCTCAGTAGTTTGCAGTTCAGTACACAGCCTTATGGGAAAAAAAGAAAAAATATTTAAAATTAGTATTTGTTTGATTATTGGCAAAGGATTTCTAAAGAAATTTTTAGCTTGTTCCTACTCTAGACTTGTCTTTTTTGGACAATTCATTTGTGAAATGAGCAGTGCCAGAGCTTGTCACATTATTCATTGAGTTGCTGTGTTCCCTCTAACATCACTGCCTCAGTAAAATCATTATTGTCTTCACAGATTTTTTCTCCAATAAAATTTTCTTGACAAATGCAGACACTATGTTAATGTAAACATGTACATATAATATCAATGGTTGTTGATATGAACCTTAACACAAAGCCTAAGTATTTAGATGCAGCACTTTAGTAGAGAACATGTTTACATGAGACCCAGAATTTAATTGGTTAGACTTATTTTTTTTTTTGAGACAGTATTTTACAGTGCCTATCATCTTCAGAAAGCAGTTCAAGAATAGTTAAAATTTGATGCATATGTTAAGAGTACGTAGTCAGTCAATACTGAGATCTGTACATAACTAGAGACATAGGAATAGCTAAAAAGATCCTGTTTCCCTTTGCATGTGGTTGTGGGCCTAAATACACGAGATTTGAATACAATTGTTCTAAGCTTTCAGCATTCAGTTATACAAGGCACAAGTTATTAGAGACTAACAACAAGAAATTCTGTTAGGTAAGAGCTTATCTCTTGGAAATGATGGAGAAAAAAAGAATTCTGACTGTAACCGCCAATTAGTCAAGGTAACAATGATCTGTGAACAAGGATGTGATTGGAAAGACACACAGTCTTTAAGGAAACAGTCTCAAAATGTGAGAAGTACAAACCAGCTACAATAGTGACAGTTCTGACCTGAAAACAGCATTTACTAGAATTAACTACAAGTGTGGAAGACACAGCTAGATGAAATTGCAGTAGTATTACACATACTTGACGCTACAGGCAGAGACACTTGGGGAATTTTCCACCATTAGAGGGACTTACAAAAATATCAGTAATAACCGTAAATTCAGGATACTTTTCAGAAATACATTGGGTCAGTTACAGAATAGCAGTAAATTAACCTATGCCTTTTTTTTCTGCTAGTTCCTAAAGCTGATCTTTTTTGCATACAAAATCTTCCAGCCATGAACGCAGCACGCTGAAGTATCTGGGAACCTTTGAACTCTTGGCTGTGCCTGAGACCCAAGGGCTGCAGCAGGAATTCCCTGAAATCCTCAAAACCCTCTCTAGCTTCTAAGATTTTCACTTCTGGCACTACAGTGCGGTATCTGGAAGTCCTGAGTGACCTGGATCCTCCTTGCAGAACCAGAAGGCTTGGGTTTCTGGCACAGAGCTTCCTTCCTGGGGTATTTCTTTGAGCTGAATAAAACACAAAGAATGAGGGGTTTTTTTTTCAAATTGCATCAAACAAAATTGCAAAATACTGAAAAAAATCTCTTGCAAACTTGAAACCCCACATTTTGTCTAATCCTGACTCTAGGAAGACTGTTCAAATTGATGGGTTATTCCTCTGCTAGATGAAATTCGATTTCTGTTTTTCTAGTGAGCCGTTGCAGATCTGCTTGATCTGTAATGCTCTGCTTGACAATAAGAACTATCAAAGCCACAAAACATTCTAACCCAATTATTCTAACAAAATGTGTATGCCAACAGCACTGTCTAATTGGGCAAAATCAACCCATGTAAATAAAATTGTAATTAAACTGGGGGCAGTGATAGTCTAGGTTTAAAATCATAGAGCATTAGGACAAGATACTCTATTCACTGCAAGTATGGGAAAATCAGTGTTATTTAAAAAGCAAGAAAAGACTGTCCGTTGAACCCGGTCTTGAAAACAATATAAAAAAATCTGCATTTTCAGTATCTGGGCCAGGCTCAAAGTGCAATTTAGGAAAGTATAAAAATTTTTATATGCTTCTTAAACATTCTTATCTACATGGTGTGTGTTGCTCTGAATTCAGCTCTGAAAATAAAATATTCAACAGTCGGGAGATAAAAAAAAGTAACACAGGATGTGAGATCACTCTCCTTATGAAATCTCCACATGAGTGTATGAAAGTAATGTACTCTTTGAGGCAACTGGAATGACACAATGTGTGAATATGAAAATAACTATTGATATGTTTTAGTGAAGAATAAGACTGTACAGTTCTTTCTTTCACTGAAAAGAGAGGTTTTGAATTCAAAACCCAAATAACCATTTCCATTATTTATAGTCTAAATACAGTTTGCACTAGCTAAGCTGAGTGGAAGAGTGCTGTTTCTACCAAAGCTGAAACAAATGCTCCATTGTGATACATCTGTGGCTGTATTAACCAATGTGGTCCTACTTGGCACACTGGGTGAACTTTCACTGCCCTGCAGACATCTTTTAAAGCACCATATTTCCCTGCTACTTTGCTCACCCAGCAACTGGGGCACATTCAAAGCACACAGCTGGCATGTTAGAAGGAAATATTAGGGTACAGGGATTTTAATGGTATTCTCCACTGCATGCCTCTCAAAAGTATAAACAAAGAATCTATCCAAAACTTGTCCATATTCAAGAAGAACAAGGCTGGAAAGAGCCAGTCTGCATTAAAAAGAGCAGACTACACCTGCCAAACTTGACTGCATTCTTTGGTGAGTTAGCTGACTCTATCAGTGGATGGAGAGCAGCATATACTGTTTACTTTCACTTTAACCAGGGTTTTCAATATGGTCTCTCACAACAAACTCATAGCCAAGTGGGGTACAGACAGGATGAGTGGACTACTGGGTGGGCTAAAAAATGGCTAAATTGTCATGCTCAAAGTGTAGTGTCAAGAACTGGAAGTCTAGTTACTAGTGGCATTCCTCACAGGCTGGTCCTGAAACTGAAACAACTTAATATCTTTAACAATTCACATGATGAAATGCAGTTCCTTCACAAGTTCACAAGGGAGACCAAGTTGTGGGGAATGGTTGATAAGCTGGAGAGCTGTTAAAAGGGACCACCTGAGGTCAAAGAGACCTCAATAATTTGAAGAAATGGGCAAACAAGAATCTCATGAAATTCAATAAAGGGACATGTGGAGTCATGCTCATGGGTGGACAAACTGTTTTTCCACGCTGACTGCCAGAAAGGCACTTATAAGAGAATATCTTAAGGGTCCTAAAGGACAACAATTTTAATATGGGTCAGCAGTGTATTCTTGCAGTAATGAAGGTTAATTGCGTACTGAGCTGCACTGGCAAAGCATAGAAAGCTAGTGTAAGGAAGTCATTATTATCCTTTATTCAGTACTCCTTATCAGGCATTGTAGTAACCATATGAGAGGTAATAGTTTTACCTCTGATAACCTCAAATCTTTCTGATTTGAAAGAGGGTAGATTTAGGTCAGATTTTAGGAAGACATCTTTTACTGTGAGGGTGGTGAGGCACTGGAGCAGATTGTCCAGAGAAGCTGTGGGTGCCCCCATCCTTGCAGGTGTCTGAGACCAGGTTGGATAAGGCTTTGAGCAACCTGGTCTAGTGGGAGGTCTTGCTGCCTATGGCAGTGAGGTTGGAATTAGATGATCTTTCAGGTCCTTTCCAATGCAAACTATTCTATGATGCTATGATTCTACAATTCATACGCCCTCAACTGGTCTATTATGCTGAGTTTCGGGTCTGCCAGGATAAACAGATGTTGAGAAACTCTAAGATGACCACCAAGAAGGCTGGGGATCTAAAGCAAAAGAGTTACTAGGAGAGGCTGAGAGAACTGGGTTTGTTCAGTCTTATGAAGAGAAAGTTAATGGGATGATCTTTCTGTTTTCAACTACTGTATGGAGGATCATAGAGCCAGACTCGCCAGGAAGAAACAGAAGACAGCAACAGGATGAAAGGTAGCAGATTCAAGTTGCAGCAAGGGAATTTCCAGTCATTTACTAGAAAAACACCAAAATTATCCGCTGTGGCAGCTGCCACTGGGGAACTTATCATTTAAAAGATGTGGAAAATTTGACCGGAAAAGTTTTAAGAAACTTGATACATCTTTAAATTTTTCCTTGCTTTTAGCAGGAAGTAGGTGTGGATGATCTCCAGAAGTGTGTTCTAAGCTGTGGGTTTTGTGACTTTGAATGACAAAACTCTCAAAGAACACTCTGTATGTTACAGCCAGTGCCTGTGTGGATGGACCAATATTTTGCTACTATCAGCAAAATATCCCTCTCTCTATCCACCATCTCCACCTTTCACAGCCCATCTGCAGGTACAGGGTGCATGTTGCCGCCTTCTTCAGCATTGCAACTGCAATCAGCTGTTCCTACCTCCCAAGATCTGGATGTTAAATACAGACAGGACCATAAGTAATGTTCTTTCACCCTTTGACAGATTCCATATGTAGCTGAAGCCATATCTGCCCAACATATCATCCTTCTTTTCCACTCAGTAGAGGACAGACATTTCCTCGTAGACACTCATGCAACTATGTAACTTTTGAGGCTTAAAAATAAAAAGCCCTGAAAACAGAAGTCTTCATTTACCTCTAAATTGTACTTCGAAGCACTTGCAGTTTAACTGCTCTTTTCTATTAAACTTAAACAATTTTTTGGGCCTTCTAACTTCCCTTGAGTGTCAAGAGCTACAGGACAGTTTGGGCATGACCCAGGCAGCTTGCACAGTATTGTCATACTCTGACGTTGCTGGCTACTTAAGTTTACAGGTGCATCTCAGAAACACAGCTCAAAGCGGTCTTCCTCCAACTGTCACATTTTTTGGAGATAAATTGTCATTTTCTTCTATTTTTTCCTAAAGCCCGGTAAAATCAAGTTCAGTGCTCAGAGCACTACCATAGTAGCTATGTTATGTCAACAAAAGTCCTTTCTCTGTTACAGATCTTCTGTCATCTAGTCATCTGGCCTTCATAACGGCTTGCGAGGAAAGATAAAAGGACTTCTGTATTCTGTTTACATGCAGGAAGAAGTGCTAAATATGAGTGGGATAAAGTGGTAACATGAAATATATATGCTCCTGGTATATATGCCCTCACATCTTACTAACAGATGCTTGCTAAGTGTTTTTTGTACAAGTATGCCAAGTTCTATTTTAGAGTCTTTATTTTCTTTTCTCTGAATTGCATCAAAAGCCTGATTTATTTCACTACAGAGCAGTTCTCTGATCATTATCCTAGACATTTAATTAGAAAGACTATATACAGAATGAAAAACTAAACAGAAATGTAGGAAAAATATTTAACACTGTACACACACAAAATGTTGCCCCATATAGCAATAGTTTTTATCTGAAAAGCACAATATTTCTAAAGTGTTTTCTTATCTTGTTAGTCTGCTTGGGTTTTTTCTTTTATTTTATTTTAGTTGATAACTCCAGCACAAATCTTATGGTCTTGTGATTCTATACTGGGTGTATTTTGGCAATATTCACTACACACTTCCAAATTCTGTGCCAAAATTCTTACCTACATTATTGTAGCTTTAAGGCTGTCCCTGGACAGTAAACAGTATGAACAACTTGTACTGTGACATAGGCTAACATATTTTAACCTCAAAGACCTCTAGGAGGAAAAAATTAATCTGAAATACATAAAAAGAAGTGATTTTTATTAAAGATGTGTCTGACTTAATTGGTTTCAAAAATGAAAACTTAACATTTCTATTACGGATATAGTAACAAGTTATTCTGAAAAATGGGGAAAATCTAAACTAAGATGATTATGTTGTGATTTGTTGCTGCAGTTTTTATAGTATAATATAAAAGCAATCTGTGAAGTAAGGCAGTAAATCATCCACTTCAAGTATAGGAGTAGTTTATGAGGCTCTCTTGAAACAGTAGTAAAAGCAAAGATATTAAAACTAAAATCTTTTAAGTTTCTCTGTCGTAACAACTTTTAAACTTATATATTGGCCCATACACAGTGGTATGATCAATAAAAAATATCCCCCCTTTTTTTTCCTTAATGTAAAATCCTTCAGTCTGCAAGCATCAGTAATGTGGGAATAAACCTATGCTGAATTATCCAACAGCCTAATCAGGTATGAAAATTAATTTTTCTATTAGATTCTTATGTGTCATTTACAATGAAGTTGTTGTGTAGACCAAAAAAAATTAGTTAGTATCACTATGGAAATAGAAATTAAACTTGTCTTTTACTGAAAACACATGTTTAAGGATTGAAAAAAATTAGGTGGCTCCTTTAAGCATGCAAGAATACTATACACCTAAGTGTACTTTTAATGAGTTGGCTTGTTTTCAGATTTTCAGATACAAACATGTCTGATTTTAGGACAGCCGTTGAGCTCTAGTATGCCCTTATTCAATTTAATTATCTCGATTATATACAAATTTAGTCATAGTAAAGTGAACATTTTGCAATACTGTTGAAAAGAAATATTCCATTTGCATTTCTTCACATTGTTAATTTGCTTTTGATTTTAAAGTGTGTAGTTAATAGAAAACCTTATCAAGATGTTAGCCGAAAAGCAATACAGCAGTATAATCCATATGGAGAAAATCAACTGATTTTTTTTGTGATACTTAAAAATTGCTACTCAGACAAAGTCAAAAAAATTAGGAATATTCACAGTGAGAATGAAAGATAACAATTATGTTCCCCATCATAAGTGAAAACATCTTACATATACCAACAACAAATATATCCAATATTTGCCTTCAACATTTGCTTTCTCTATTTGTGCTGAGATTTCTACACACAATTTCATATATGGTGTTGTTTCTGGAATTAATCACAAAAATTTATATCCCTGACAATTTAAGTGTGCAAGCCCATTGATGGAAGACCAAGTGTTGCATCCTTAAGTGATTTAATAAGGGAACAGTGAAATTTAACAGATTTTGCGTTACAGTTTCCCATGTTTCATGTAATCACCACTATCAACTAGTCATATTGTTTATGGCAAAGAAAATATTTTAACTGCCTTCCTGCTCTGCAACACAGCAATGTCTGCTGCTACCTTTAAAGAACAGTAAGAAACGCTGGTTTTCCCGAGACACAGAAATTGGACACGAGTTAAAGGGAATAATGGAATGGTTTGGGCTGGAGGGGACTTCAAAGATCATCTAGTTCCAACTCCCTGCACCCTCCACTAGATCACATGACTCAAAGCCTCATCCAACCTGGCTTTGAACACTCCAGAGATGGGACATCCTTGACTTCTCTGGACAACCTGTCCCAGTGCTCTACCACACTCACACTAAACAATTTCTTCCTAGTATCCAACTTAAATCTACCCTCATTCAGCTTAAAACCATTACCCCTCATCCTATCACTGCACTCTGTGATAAAAAGCCCCTCCCCAGCTTTCCTGTAGGCCCCCTTTACATTCTGGAAGGCTGCCATAAGGTCTTCCCAAAGCCTTCTCTTCTCTAAACAAGCCCTGATCTCTCTGCCTGTTCTTGTATGGGAAGTACTCTAGATCTCTGATCATCTTCATCACCTGCCTCTAGACTGGCTCTAACAAATCCATGTTTTCCTGTGTTGAGGACTATAGAACTGAATGCATTACTCCAGGTGAAGTCTCTCTAGAACAGAGTAGAGGGCCAGAATCACATTCTTCAACCTCCTGGTTTCAGTTCTTCTCATGCAGTCCAGGATACAGTTGGCTTTCTGGGCTGTAAGCACACATTGCCAGCTCATGTTGAGCTTCTCATCCACCAGCACCCCTAAGTCCTTTTCTTCAGGGCTAGTCTCAGTCCACACTCCACCTAACTTCTAATCATGCTTGGGATTGCCCTGACCCAGATGCAGGACCTTGTATTTGGCCTTGCTGAACTTCATGAGTTTCATACAGGCCCGCCTCTCAAGCCTGTCAAGGTCCTTCTGGATGGCATTCATTCCCTCCAGTGTGTCAATCATCACACACAGATCAGTGTTGTCTGCAGATTTATTGCAGGTGCACCCAATTCCACTGACTATGTCTCTGACAAACACCTTAAGTAGCATGGGTCCCAGTACTGATCCCTGCAGAATACCACTCATCACCGGTCCCCACCTGGACACTGATTTATTGAAAACAACTCTTCAAGTGCAACCATCCAGACAATTCTTTATCCACAGAGTGGTCCATCTGTCTAGAGACATGGATGTTGTATGGGGCAGCATCAAATGCTTTGCACAAGTCCAGGTAGATGACATCAGTTACTCTTTCCTTATCCACTAACACTGTAGCCCCAGCATAGAAAGCCACCATATTTGTCATGCATGATTGGCCCTTAGTGAAGCAATGTTGGCTGTCACCATCACCTCCTTGTTTTACATATGCCTCAGCACAGTTTCCAGCAAGATCTGCTCCATGATCTTGCCAGGCACAGGGGTGAGACTGACCAGCCTGTAGTTAACGGGGTCTTCTTTTTTTCCTTTTTTCCTTTTTTCCTTTTTTTCCTTTTTACCTTTTTTAAAAATGGTGGTTGTATTTTTCCTTTTCCAGTCAGAGGGATCTTCACCAGACTGCCATGCCAGTCAACTATGATGAGTGGTGGCTTAGCAACTTAATCTGTCAGTTCCCTCAGGACCCATGGATGCAACTCATCATGTCCCATGGACTCGTGCACTTTCAGGTTCCTTAGATGATATCACACCTAATCGCCTGCAGTGGGTAGTTCACCGTTCTCCCACTTCCTGCCTTTGTCTTCTGTGTCTTGGGTGGTGTGGTTTGAGCCCTTGCCAGTGGAGACTGAAGCAAAAATGTCATTGAGTACCTCAGTCTTCTCCATATCCTGGGTAACCAGGCCTCCCATTTCCTTCTGGCACAGGCTCACATTGTCTCAAGTCTTCCTTTTATCACTGATATATCTATAGAAGCTTTTCTTGTTGCCTTTGATGTCCTTGGCCAGATTTAATTCTATCAGGGCTTTACCTTTCCTAACCTGATGCTTGGCTGCTTCAGCAATTCTCTGTATTCGTCCCAGACTATCTGCCCTTGCTTCCACCCTCTGCAAGGTTATTTTTTTTCGAGTTTCAGTTTGTGGGGGGGTTCATCCATGCAGGCCTCGTGGTATTTTTTCTTGACTTTGTTTTTATTGAGACATATCACTCCTGAGCTTGCAGGAGAAATTAGTAATTATTCTATTCTCTTGCATCACCTACACCAACTAAAAATAGTTGGATAAAAGTAAATCTATGAAGATAAAATTAGGTGGGTGACAGTAGTTATTTTCACACAATATATTTCCCAAAGATTCTCGAGTAACTAACTGGGAGTGAGTTAATACTGCCTTTCTGTGTGATACAACAGATTTCAGATCTATTGCATCTTTTTCTTGACATTTAGCATTATGCACATGTCAGATGCTGCCAGCTCTCCACTTGATTTGATGGCACGTAATTGAATAGGACACGACTTGAAGTGGCAATGTTTTTCAGCCAAAGGTTTTATAAATGTATTTATTCATCTGTCAGTAAATGGGCTCATAGAAAATAACTAAATTAGAAGTTTTCACATACCTTAAGTCTTATTTCTGGTGCAGCTATGTCTTTTCTCCTCCTCTCCTGAAGACATCACCATCACTAGCTGAGGCTGTGTGATGGTTTCCCAGCTGAAGTCTCTGTAAACCCTCTTATACCATAGCCATGGCTACTTTGCCATTCCAGAAAATACTTGCTGTCCTTGGAATTGCTGCAGGCATTCCTCAGCTTCCCACCTTCCTTTGGCTGTGTTCTCAATATCAGCTGTATCTCATCAAGGACTTCTGCATAGCAATCAGCTCATGGACTAGGTATTTTTCTTCAGTTTTGAAGAGGAGTTTTCCCTTCTGTAGAGAAGCTATTGGGCCCTGAAGCAAAACCCAACATGCACTGTGCAATGCCTTGACTTCCTATTCGATACATCCTCATGAAATATGAAGCAGCTCGAGCAGGAGCCCCTACAAGAGGAAAAGTGTCTTTGTCTCAGACCGTGGAAGAAATCTGCCAAGTAGCTAATGTAAAGTAACACCACTGACCAGTGCAGGCAGGCTGCTAAACAACACAAATACTTACTTCTTTCTTACCAAGGCTAGATTGATGAAATACTGTGCGCTGTATTCCCAACATGAAATTGGCATTTGTGTGAGAACCTGTGTTAAAACTAATATTTTAAATGATCTCAATATAACATTCTTCCAACAACAGTGACTGGTTTTAGCAATGTGTATTTTGTCACTGAGAATAATCCCGGCAGATTATAATGCTGATCTGGGTTGTATTGCAACGTATATGCAAATGACATGCTTCTGTGTGGTAGGACACAACAAGTACATGCCAAGCTGGGCAGAAAGAATCTACATTTGGGAAGACAGTATACCTAATCAGATACAATTATCTTATCTACAACCTGTTGCCAGTTAATCAGTGCAAAAATCTCATTTCATGTTGTCATAAATTTTACAGTTTTTTTCTTATTTTGTGGAAGATTTTTTCCATGTATTATCTTAAGAATAGTTCTGGCAGTAGCACTATGCTGCATGAGCACCAGAACATCAAATCCAGATTAACCTAGTCATAACATTGCCACTTAAATTGTCAATGTTCTTCTTGGTTATCAGTTAAGGATGGTTAGAAAAATATTTATGAAATAATTCCTCTATTCATTTTAAAATATTCTACAAGTATCTTTTCACCAAATACTCAAAAAATACTGCTTTTAGAAGAGTTGTATCTGAATGTTATGGTTTGCAGTCTGAATCATTGACCAAGTCTGAATTAAATGATAGATTTGATTTATACTTGAAGTTGACATCTCAAGCAGTAGTTATTTCACTGAAATCAGATATTACCAAACTTGGAAAAGCAATTTCCTTTTTCCTCCAAGTCATAATGACAGTATATCCAAGTCACAACAAATGACAAAAAAAGAACTTTTTTAATTCTCAGAGAAGGTTCTGCATGTTCATCTTCCTGACCCTGAGTTCTGCAAATCTGCTCAGCTTTGTAGTTACATATCTAGAACACTATCTGACTGTCTATCTTGCAGATAGGCAAAAGAACCCTGTGGATGCTATAAAACAGTCATAACTCTTCCAAAAAGAAATCACACAGAAATGAAACAAAACTTTGAAATAAATTGTCTTCTTCCTCTCTAGGTACCAATAGTATCCCATGACAACTACAGGAAAGAATGTAAACTATGTAGCGGGTTGCCTGTGTTTCATTTTTGTTGAAGGAATGATGCTACAGCTCTTGCTTTCTTCTAAAGTCTTAGACAGCACATTTAATCTGTACATAAAAATTGTCATTTTAACAGAAAAAAAATCCTTTTCCCTAGCAAAGTCACTCTCAAAGATGCTACATAGTTATATTTAATAGCCAACTGTAATTAAATATAGGTCACAGAAAATGAATTTTAATAGGAATGGATAATGAATTTATGTACTATAGCTTTTATCACTCTCTTGAAAGAAAAAAAACCTGTTCACAAATTTGGCAGTCTTTAATCTGCAACATTATATGCTGCATTGTTTAATGTAGTTTCCAGTGTAGTAGTATACATCTTAAAGTATCACACTATATGCGCATGTTAATTCAAATATGGAAGGCATGTATAGTGCTGAACTAATAACATCGCATTTAAGAGTCTCACTTTTCAAGTTCACCAAGAATTTTTCTTTAAAGGACAGAAAAAAAGAACCAATGTAAAACCAGCCAGTTAAATCAAACCTTAATTTTTCCAGTTGTCAGAAATAAAACAGTTTAAAAAAAAAACCAAACCAAACCAAAACAAAATAATTATCAATGTCTTCAAATTCCATAGGGATCTTCCACATAGTCATAATTTCCTTTCCCAGAATGTTTTAAAGATAGAAGGGTAAAAAATTACAAAGGAAAAATACTTCGAGGAATATCTAAGCCAAGCAGTTTTCGACCATCTTGATGGTCAAGATCAGCTCACTAGACAGGGTGTTTTGTTGTTTTTTCTGGGTTAGGTTATTTGATGGATCTACCATGATTAAGCTACATTTGAGATTCCTTGCCATATCTTTTTGAGATATGCCATATCATTTGAGATACTGCCATATCTTATTATTGATATGGCAGTAATGTAACTAAAATTCTTACCCAGCTATGCTTCAGATTTTTCATAAAACACATCTGCCGTGATTTTTGCTGACAAGCATACTTGTGTTTCATCATATTACTAAAGCCACCCTGGTTTTCCTCATATCTGGAAATGTAAAGGATAACCAAAAAAAAAATCTTAAAAAGTAATCCTATGTCATCAATCCCAGAATCTTTGTGCTGATGATGAATTAAAAGATAAAAAGCATAGTGAAGCATGATTCTTCCTGCCCACAGTGCTGTATGTGTGGCAACATCCATTGCTAGGTGAAGATTTTTCTTCTTCAAATTAAGTGCAAATACCAGAAGAAGTCTTCAATCAGTCTGAACTGAAATATCCTAACACTTAGAATGGGCTGATTTGTTTCTTTTATTTTTTTTAAAGTAGAACTCACAGTAAACAACAAAGAAACCCTAATATTATAACATACAAATGATAATATTTTGAGTTTCTGGAATATGTTTTTTGTCACCTTTGGAAAAAATTTTCTAATTAATAATTAGAATTAATAATCATTATAATTAATGATTATATGGTGGTTGTAATTTTTCTTGTTGGATGACATATTTTTAGCAGGCTAAGTACAAGAATTAATATTTAAAGTGTTACTCTTATTTGATACAACACAAAAATCCTTGAGAAAATGGCAGACAATGAGGTTTTTTCTGCAATATGAAGCAATAGTAATAGAGAAACTATAATGCCATTAAAAAGCCTCCTTGTTTGTATTATCTTTTCACAGGAAGTTTAGCTATAAGAATGTGTGAATAAAGATGAAAAATATTAAGAACTGAGGATCTCCATTGAAAAAAATAGTCATCTCTTCAGTTGAGGGGAATACAAAACCCAAACAACATGTAAACTATTTTAGAGAAAAAAGAGCATTAAAAATACTCGTGTCAGTGTTGCCTTTCTGTTGTTTTCTGGTTTATCTTTAATAATGTCTAAATTCTACTGGGAAAGAACGTACCTCAGCAGTTCAGCTGAGCATTTTATAAAGAATGAAAGGAGCTAAAATACTCAGTGTATATCTTAAGCTCAGTACTTGTGACACTGCTCTTTGTAATGAATCAAAATACCATAGAAAACATGTGAAGGTAACAATCTGTAATAGAAAAAAATATGTCTTTTCAGAAATATATTCTAAAACATAACAAATGACCACAATGCTTGGTGTTAATGTACTTTCTAGTAGTTACACCACATTGTTTAAAGTCCTCTGATCCTCCTGGTGGTGTTTTCTGCTGCTGCACACATCTGCTACCATGTCCTATTGCAAAGAATGTATATCATGTATTAGCATCCTGAATGCTTTCCATTGCCAGCTTTTTTTTCCTTCAGCTACTGTGATATTCCTGTTGTAAAGTAATGCATTGATGGGACAGTGTTAGTTTGTATCTGTGTCAGGATGACTAGGAGCTACCTTCAGTGACTGTGCTGGATCACTGAAGCAACAGAAAATCAGACTGGTGAGAACTTTCAGACGGTGTCTGAGGGCTGTATCAGCAATGTCATTAGCATGCATGTCTCTCCCATCACTGGGTGTTTTCCCACACCAGCCACCTACAATAAGGTTAAAAGAATACAGGTCCCTCAGTAAGTCTTCATACTCAGTGTCCCTTTGGGTCCTTTCCTCCTTGGACTACTGAAAAATTCTCAAAAGTGAAAGTGCAACAGAAGTTATCTTCTTCTCTTGCTAACATAATTGAAGTCTATCATGGTTCTTAATAAATGGCACTATTCTAACCTGAAGTATTTTTTCATCTATTCAGGCTAGATCAGACTTCCTAGATGTCCTCTTTCTCCCATTGTTCTTTTCCATATCTCTTTGAGTGGTCTGCACTATCAATCTGGACTCAAAGACGGAGGTAATACTTGGAGGTTTTGCTGGTTGATTGAAGTCTTTTTGCTTCTTTGTTTTTTTTCTCATTGTTTTCATTTCGCTGATCTCTTTTCTTTGTATTTCACAATCACTTTCACCCATACTGTTTTCTGCTATCCTACTCTCCATCACTTCTTCCCTATTGATTGACAGTAATGACAGTTGGCAATGTTACCTTTTCTGTAATTTTCTCTACATTCTACTTTATAAAATGAAAGAGGATTTGCCAACAATCCTTTCCAAGCCTCGCTGGACTGAAGTATTTTGCTGTTATTTTTTCCTCAGCCAGCCTTTGGATGGCTAAGGTCTTCTACATTTGCAGTAGGCAATCCTGTTATATTTTAAGATTTAAATTCAAATTTCTCCTTACTCTCCCACCTCATTCTTAAGCTGAAAAGGCCTAAAATCACTGAAAGCAACTAAATAGAAGGTTTTTTTTTAATGTAATATATGTTAAAAGACATTCTCAATAAATTAAAATGTGCTTAACAAATTATTAATCACTCACATCTAAATTAAATCACTCACATCTAAATTAAATCACTCACATCTAAATTAAAAAACAAACTAAAAAACACATACATAACAATTACAAAATTCTTTAATATGGAAAGAGCACTATTGGGCAGCATATCTCAAAGTTTGTGTGACATATTTTAGATGTATTTTTTTATTTTGAAGTAAGATATTTGGTTGCAAAGAGAAAAGATTTAACAAAATATAAATTCTAATTTTGTTCTTTTTTTTTTCCTGAACCGAATCTTTATTTAGCATCCCATCTGCAAAAACATCAGGGAAAACTCCGATTATATTTTTTTTAATTATTACTAAAGAGAAACTGAAAGAATATGAATACTGGAGAAAGAAATTAGTATACACAAAATCACTAGGGCTGTACAGGCAGTACTTTTAAGAGGAAAATAGTTCTCCAGGATTTTAAAAAACTGCATTAATTGGTGAAGAGAATTTGTGCTGGTCAAAAAGTCAGTGAGAACAACATAGTTTTTGAAATGTGGACATCCGCTGTTTGAACTAGGCTGGGATCTTTGACTCGATACATATAAAATACTAATGACTAGAAGATATTATGTACCTCCAGCCTTCGAATCCAGATGATTATGAGGTAAAGTTCTCTACATTTGAAATCCAGTCACCTCAGCCAGCATTCCATTGCAGAAGGTTCATTTTAAAATGTCATATTCAGAAATGTCTCTGCCTTAATTCACATTCCACAAATTCACAAGGTGTTTAAATCTTTTCCCCAAATTTCCATCAAATAAGAAAAATTTCACTTGACATTAAATACATTTCCACTAGTGTTACTTCCTAGGTCCTAAGTCATATATTTTGTTCTAGTTTAGCCTGTGCAAATCCAATATGTTACTGATTCAAGGAAGAACAGATGCATTTCCTCTATCTCTCCAACTGACCTGTGAATTCCTGTGTTGTTAATCCCTGCATGTTAGTGTTCTTCCTGACTATGTAAATCGATTCACCGCATGGTGCACTATGCCTTTCTCTTGCCAGCATTCTTTAAAGTACTCAAATATGCTCTTTAAGAATAATGTTATCTCATGATAGTATTCCATATGCATGCACTTCTTGCTTTTAACCTAAGAGGGACAAGCAGGATGCCAAGCTTTTGGTGCTGGAACCATGAATGGCGCATTCCTTCTGGCATTCATATAATCCATGCAGGCAGCAACGGGTTTCAGAAACTCCCTTTATTTGGGAATAATGAAGAGCAATATTTTCTTTACGTTCAGTCTGCCAACTTATCTTCTTTCTCATACAAGTAATGTTCTTTAAAACAAATAGTTAAAAAGAAATATATAACAACTAGTCTCAAAAAAAAAATGTTGCTTAGAATGTGAGCAGTGTAAATAGGGAACAAATAATGTGTCTCAGGAATCCCCACAGGCAGGAACAGAAAACCTGAACTGTATCTGATCATTTACTGGTTTGTAATGCCTAACTAAGATTTTGCGTGGGGTTTTTCCTGTGTGCTAAATAGCACAGTTGCTTGTTAGCCTGTTGATGTAAGTCATGTAAGAGTACTATGTTGTACATATCTCATTCAACTATACTAATAGAAATTTCTTATATCCGTTTGTCTTACTATTCAGAAATAATAAAATAAAAAATGAAGAGGTTCAGAATACAATTTGCATTGAAGGCCATTGATCACTGTTATTCTCGGGAAGATCACCCCTTCAGATTCATTCACCATCCCTCTTCAAAACCTGTCTGCATGTGTCAAAAATCACTGAAATCTTTCCTTGTAGGTCTGGGAAATTCTATTTTTGCTAGTTAGAGATGAGGGGCAGATTTAGCCTAGACTTAACCTGGAGGCGTTCAAGGCAGCCTGGTTTTGTGGGACGTGTCCCTGACCCTGGCAGGGGTTTGGAACTGGATGATCTTTAAGGTCCTTTCCAAGCCAAACTATTCTATGATTCTATGATTCTGTTCCAAAAATCAGACAAACTGATTTATTCCCACTAATTTGAGGGATTTTTATTTCTAATCCTGGCCGAAGTCATAGCATGTGAGAAGTGGAGCAGTGCCTAAGCATTTATTACAAACTAGCCAGTCTACATCAGAGACCAAATGAACTACTGGTCACTCAGTGCACATGTCCATTCAATCAGCAAATCTAAGCCAGAGCCTTCTGAACTTAATCTGTTCTACTCCCACCCTCCTATACCTCAAGGAATAGCCATCTATTATTTATGATTCAAAGATACTAATGGGAATATTGCCTTTTTTCCAACAGACCAGAGGTCAAAAGTAGAATCAACAGAATATTATAATCCCCTGTGGGTAACTATTACTCTTCAATTTCTTGTTCCCTTTCTCACACCACGACGCAATTAAGACCTTTTGTCATTTCAGTCTTACGCCCAGTAAGCAAAGATGAGCATATCAGTGAAAGCAAAAGTCAATTGTTTTATGTACTGATTTATTGTTCCTTTCAAGACAGAGATCAGAACTCCAGATTTATTTCACAGGAAAGCTGGTTTTAAATGAATGTCTAAGAAATCTTTCATTTAACATGGCCTATCTTCTTTAAATTTGAAAGACAATAACAACCACCAGAGAGCTTTTTTTTTTTTTCTGAAGATATCCTGCAAAGATCACATAAATTACATCTTAACTTACAGACTAAACAAAGCTTCACATCCATGGCTAAAAATAATATGTCGAACCTCTGGTCAGTGTCTAGACTGGAACACATGATGATGCATCCCATTTCCTTAGAAAAGGACTGTCGCCTACAGTCTTCGAAACAGCAGTGGGACATGTGAAGGATGTTAGGGTGAAGACAGCATTGAGAGGCATCTGCTGGCTGTGGTGAGAATGGTTTCCCTGCCAGCTCTGAAGCACATAACAGTGCCTGGATTGCTCAAGGGCAAGCTTCCAAGTAACTGCCTATAGCTCCGCAGGGGTCTGTGCTGAAGCACAGCACGTGTTACCTTAAAGCAGGAACTCGCATATGTGACTTTACAGGAACTGAGGAAGTACTGCAGATTTCTTCAAGCAAGTGCAGAGTACAGTCCTTCTATACTCCCTGTGCATCTCATGTGGGTTTCTTTGTGGTGGCATCATCACTGTAGTGGAGCTGCAGTCGCTAGCAATAGCTGAGGGATTTAGCAAATAAAGTTAGAGAGAGAGAATTATTTTATTTTGACATTGGGGCATTTTGAAATGACAGTGTGAGACCCAAGATGGTAGATTCTGATGCATCCGAGAAAATAAGTCAACAATATATGACCATAGAGTCCCAAAACCTGGTGTTTGTTTTGTACCACACAAAGTCCATTGTAATCACACCAAATATGCTGTTCTTGAAAAAAACAGTGGAAAACAGAGAGACCATGTATTGCAGACTAAGCCAAGAATAAATTTAGTCTCTGACATTCAGAAAACAGTTGAACTTGCAGATAGTTCCATGCATTTGTAAGTTAAAATACAAGAAGCTAATGCCATTCCTGTTCAAGTTTCTGCTTTGTGTTCTAAAATATTCATTTTCGTAACATTTCAAACCATAAAACAAATTTGTGTAGGAAATAAATGACTAATACTTGCTCTACAAATGAAGGTTAAATTTTTCTCTTGATCTTCAAATTCTAATTGCCATTGAACAAGCAGTAAAAATCTCTTGCTGAAAGAGTCCTTTATAGTTTTGTGAAAAATTATCTTTAAAGTTTCTTTACCTAAACTAACTCTAATTAAAAGATCCAGTACAAGAGCATTAATTTCAAGTTTCTGAGGAAAAAAACTGACAGACTAAAGAAATCATAATAAGAACACAGTTATAGTTACTAGCTTGCATTTAAAAATGCCTTACCTTAATACGTTTGTAGAGAATAATATTATTTCTTAACTGCTATGAACACTGATTTCTTTAATTAAATAACCTAACATCCATAACAAGGTTAAAGTGGTCCTATATAAGTGAAGTGACCCAAGAATGTTTAGGTTGTGTTAACTTCCGGACGTGCAGGTAAACTTCAAGACAAGTAGCTAAAAACTCAGCCAACTGACCCATATGATAAATTGTGCTACTTTTGAGTCATATCCTTTCTGAGTCTCCTCACATCAGCATACTACCTTACAAAACACACATTTTCTGTATTTATTCCTCTGGACTGCCATACCATGAATACCTACTCCATGCCATCGAGTACAGATTTTTACCTGGTCTGCTTTAGACTTAGCAGCAGCAAAACAGTGGAGCTGTGTATCCGCTATTTGATCAGTGAATACTAGAATTACTTTTTGTATTCAGGAGACATTCAGGTGTACATATGTTCTTTACCTGTTAATTGTTGCCCATATAGTTTTTGTCCTATTTAGTAGCTGCTACATTACTTCTGTGTGAGGCATTTGCATCTGCACCCATTGTTGAGCTACCTACTGAACAATGTTTCTATGAATTTGTTGCTGTGCCACTGATGTTAACCAGAGGCTTTCAGTGTTACCACCTCTGCTATGACCATCGAAGCATAGGCAGTGACTGCCAAGGCAGAAAAAATTGTGTGTGCTTCCTGTCCCTATTCCTACCTACTGCACAGGAAGGAATTCCGAGCCCTGCTGGAGGCCCCAGGGTTGGCTTTTTACCCCTTTCTTAGATAAGGCTGACCATGTAGCAGTATCTGCTTCTAGAGATGGTGTGAAAACACATCAATGTTTCTGCCCAAGTGGTGCGCTTCTTTTTTCTCTCTGCTCTATAATCTTTTTCTGGCAGACAAGGGAGTGCTTCGGATGTAGCCTGGCTATCTGCTCTTTCCAGGGAGAGAAGAGGCAGGGAAAGCAGACAAACAGATGTGCTGCTGCTTCTTTTTCCCACCCTCTCAGTAACATCATTTTGTGTTTACATCCATCTGGCCTTGATGGTATTTTCCAGTTCTGCAATCTGGGCGCACTTTAAGTGCTGTTACATAACTGACAGGATTTTTTTAATTATTATTTTTTCATGGGAATGATTTAACAGAGTTACTCTATTCCTCTGATTACTGGACTCAAATTATTTTGAACTAATTGTTACTAAGTAATTAAACAATTTAAATGGTCCTCTGCCATAGTGGGATTACTTGGTGGCTTTTGTAAAGTGACGTTCAGCTTTGGCCACTAACTAGGCACAAGACAGTGAAATGTAAAATATGTTGCTCAAATTTTCAGAACAAGGCCAATTTTAAAATCCAACTTGAGTTCAAAGAGTAACAGGAGAGTAACCATGTACAAATATGGTTTTGGCAGAAAAAGGGAGGACAGAGGACTGATTCTTTTACCTCCCAAGGATCGCTTCTTTTCCCCCAGCTTGTTCTTTAATGTTCATATTAACTGCAACTTGCTCACTGGCTCTGAGTAATTGTTCTGTAACCTAATGTATTTTAGTTATTAAGATAATATCAAGTATACTCAGTTGACTTTTTCCTCTTTCATTTCATCATTCCTAAATAGTACCACTGAAATTATTCATATTTACTTTTCCTGTATATTTTGCATGCCCAGACAAGTCACTACCCATAATCTTGCCTCTTTCTTCTAACACAGTCCTTCACTGTTCATTGGTATAAGATTGTGCATGTGGTTTAGCTGGATCTCAGTAAAGCCTTTAACAAAGTTTCTTACAGTATCCCACTGTCAGCCTCTGTCCTGGACAGGCGCACACTCTCCTGGGTGAAAAACTGGTGGAATGGCCAGGCCCAAAGAGTTGTGGTAAATGGAGTTAACTCCAGCTGGAAGCCGGTTACAAGTGGTGTCCCCCAGCGCTCAGTGCTGGGCCCAGCGCTGTTCAACGTCTTTGTCAATGACCTGGGTGAGGGGATCGAATGCACCCTAAGTAAGTTTGCAGATGACATTAAGCTGGGAGGAAGTGTCAATCTTCTTGAGAGTGGGAAGGCTCTACAGAGGGATCTGAACAGGCTGGACGGCTGGGCTGAGGCCAATGGCATGAGGTTTAACAAGGCCAAATGCCGGGTCCTGCACTTGGGGCACAACAACCCTATGCAGTGCTACAGACTAGGAGAAGTCTGGCTAGAAAACTGCCTAGAGGAGAAAGACCTGGGGGTGTTGGTTGACAGCCGACTGAAGATGAGCCAGCAGTGTGCCCAGGTGGCCAAGAAGGCCAATGGCATCTTGACTGGTATCCGAAACGGCGTGACCAGCAGGTCCAGGGAGGTTATTCTGCCCCTATACTCGGCACTGGTGAGACCACACCTCGAATACTGTGTTCAGTTCTGAGCCCCTCACCCACAGAAGGATGTTGAGGCTCTGGAATGTGTCCAGAGAAGAGCAACAAAGTTGGTGAGGGGCCTGGAGAACAAGTCTTATAAGGAGTGGCAGAGGGGACTGGGGTTGTTTAGCCTGGAGAAGAGGAGGCTGAGGGGAGACCTTATCACTCTCTACGACTACCTGAAAGGAGGTTGTGGAGAGGAGGGAGCTGGCCTCTTCTCCCAAGTGACAAGTGACCGGACAAGGGGAAATGGCCTCAAGCTGCACCAGGGAAGGTTCAGACTGGATATCAGGGAAAAAATTTTCACAGAAAGAGTCATCGGACAACGGAACAGGGGGCCCAGGTAGGTGGTGGAGTCACCATGCCTGCAGGTATTTAAAAGATAAGTAGACAAGGTACTCAGGGACATGGTTTAGTGACAGACAGGAATGGTTGGACTCAATGATCCAAGAGGTCTTTTCCAACCTTTGACTCTATGATTCTATGATTCTATCATGCTCGAGAAACTGGCTGCCATTGGCCTGGACAGGCATACTCTCTGAGTAAAGAACTGACTGGATGGCAGGGCTCAAAAAGTAGTCATAAATGAAGTTAAATCTAGGCTGGTCACAAGTGGTCTTCCCCAGGTCTCAGTGTTGGGTTCAGTACTGTTCAACATCTTTATCAACGAACTGGTGAAGAGATTGAATGTACCCTTAGTAATTTCACAGATGAGACTAAGCTGGGTGCAAATGTTGATTTGCTTGAGGGTAGGGAGGGTCTACAGAGGGATCTGAACAGACTGGATCCATGGAATCTAACCAACAGTGTGAGATTCAAGAAGGCCAGGTGCTGAGTTCTTGTACTGCAACAACTCCATGCAATGCTACAGCTTGGGAAAGACTGGCTGGAAAGCTGCCTGGCACAGAAAGACCTGGGGATGTTGGTCAATGGCCGACTAAACATGAGCCAGCAGTGTGCTCAGGCGTCAAGAAGGCCAATGTCACCTTTGCCTGTACCAGAAACACCATACAAACCAGGACCAGGGAGCTGGTTTTGCCCCTGTACTTGGCATTGGTGAGGCTACACCTCGAATATTGTGTTCAGTTTTGGGCCCCTCACTACAAGAAAGATATTGAGATGCTGGAGTGTATCCAGAGAAGGGCAACAAAGCTGGTGAAAGGGCTGGAGAACAATCTGTATGTGAGATGGCTGAGGTAACAAGGCTGTTTAGCATGGAGAGGAGGCTGAGGGGAGACTTTGTCACTGTTTACAACTATCAGAAATGAGGTGTAGTGAGGTTGGTGTCGGTCTCTTCTCCCAAGTGACAGGTGATAGAACGAGAGGAAATGACAGCAAGTTGAGTCACAGGAGGTTCCAATTAAACATTAGGAAAAATTTCTTCACAGAAAGGGTTGTAAGGCACTGGAGCAGGCTGCCCAGGGAAGTGACTGAGTCACTTTCCCTGGAAGTATTTAAAAGACGGGTAGATGAAGTGCTCAAGGATGCTACTTAATAGTGGACAGGTATGGCTGGCTTGATGATCTCAAAGGTATTTCCAACCTAATGACTCTATGATAAAAAGTTTTGTGGGTTACCATGTCCAATTACTTCACAATGACACGAAATCTGCATTTCAGTAGTCAATATTTCACCACTGGTTCAACTGCCTACCAATGTGCCTAAGTACTCAAGCTTGTTTGTTGATCCTTTCCGCTGTTGAGTATGAATTATTGCTTACATAGAAAGTGATTATTTAACTAAACAACCACTATCAAATGTGATATTTTTTTGCAACCAGTGGTAATGTAGTAGAGAATTTTTGCAGAAACAGCAGGAATTTAGTAGAAATGAAAAGGAACAACTGGACCCATGTAGTCAGTTTCAAGTTTTCACAAGCATCAAGTTTTTTCTGTAATTTTTTAAAGAAAATAATAAAATACAGACTACCTTCCAGAACTGTTTTACTTTTTGATGGCCAAAAGAAACACCCACTAATATTCTGTGTTTTATGAAGGTAGATTGCTTTGAAAGTGTGGGTGTTTGCCACAGTATAATAAAAGAAAGGTAAATATTAGATAATACTTTCTTTTAGGACTCCTTGGGATTCTGATTTGTACAGCTGAAGACTTCAGGACACTGCCTAATATTCAGGAATCTATTTTGATCTAGAGAATTACCTTTACAACTTTTCAAAACCATATACTTAACATACTTATGAAACAAACACAATCAAGTCACCAAAAAGGGTTCCTCCAAAACTGCGGTTCCATTTAAAACTTTATTTTGTATGTCCAGAACATCACCATAAACATAGAAACCTGTAGGCACAAATGACTTCATATCCAGAGGTTTTGAATAAAATATTTGCTAATGAAATCTCAACAACACATATTCATGGTAACTATATAACTTAACATTTCATATATACATTAAAATTAATGTGTTTTAAAGAGATATTTTGTATAGATCATGTTTTCTACGTGTTAAAATTCACTGTAGATCTTACTTGTTTTAAATATCTTGTATTTTTCTTCACATTTTAAAGAGTTTATTATAGTGATATCACATTCCTAATTAAAACATAAAATAGAATAAAGCTGTGTATTTTCTTTATTTACCTTAAAATATTTTCCCTGTATTAAAAAAAATAATTGCATAAGTAATAGCAAAGAAAATGTTTTAAATCAGCTCACAAATATGTAAAATATGTAAATTCTAGTAGTATGAACTAAGATGACGATGTTAAGTTATAAAATATGTACTCTTTTGAGTCTGTAGTCCATGTCTAATATTGCTTCTGTACTGGCCTTGCTTTTATACATGCAAGTCCATGAAATAATTCATGGCTTATAGTGTAGCAGGTCAGGAATCAACTATGAATTAAAGGAAATGGTCCTGAAACCTAAAAACTAACAGCTACTTGTTTTATTTCCACTTTGCAACACAATTATTTTTTCTTGCTATGAGGCACATTCGAAAAAGGTCCAGGGCCAAATTTCAGCCTGGAATAACCTTGCAGTCACAGTCTTTTGAGTAATTCAGATCCCCTATATTCTACTTCTACAAGATTCTTTACTATGTAAATATTTCCTCCAGCAAAAGTAGTAACATTAAAACAATCTTTGTCTCTATGTGGCCTTTCTTCTTTTGAGTTTCTATCATTATTCCATGCTGGCTGCTTAGACGTGTGCCATGCATGATGCACTGACATGTTAGCATCAGAGGAATGCCTCTGTACTGCTGATTTCCATATGTGACCCATTACTCCCTAACTGTCATCATTCATTTGATTTTCCCAGCTTTGCTAGTGGAATTCAAAGCTGTAAAAGTTGAGTATAGTCAGCCATTTGCTTACAAACAAAGATGATGTATAAACATTTATAAAAGTCTTATTAAATGTAGTGCTTTGAAATGTTTTGCATCCCCAATCCAGAAATACTGTTTGATCTATTGAGAGAATGACAAGAAAAAGATGCAGATAGCTGTACAAGCCATAAAGGGTTTCCTGTATGTGTTTTAGAAACTACTTAAGAACGTGAAGAGCTAGTCTGACCAAAAAAAGAGCAAGTACTGCACTGGGACTAAAGAGATCTGCTTTAGTTCCTGAGTCTGCCGCTAGCCTTCTGGGTAACCTATGTGCAGTTGCTTCCTCTTTTCATGCCTCAGTTTTACCACCTGAGATGTTAAGATAATGACACTATCCACCCTTTTTGTGACGTGCTTTAAGATCTATGGAGAAAAAGTGTTAGATAGGAGCCAGGAATTAATTGTTGAGGAGAGCCTTAGCTTTTTTTCATGCTTTCTCCAATATTTTCTTCTAATGCAATGGAGCAATCACACAAAATTCTGTCATCCTTGAAATCAGTAGGAGTTTTACACTTGAGTTTAACACTGTCAGAATTTCTTCTGAGTGAATGATAAAACTTCTCCTCCTTTCTAGGCAGCGCTAATAACAATTCCTGCTCAAAGAAATTATCACACGGCCTGTGAAATGTTTACCCTTTTGTTTGGAAGGTGGAAGGTAAACAAGCAATAAGTCTGAGACAAACAATATAACATTTTTTGATATGAATGCTGCATTTGAACAGTTCCTAGAAAGTATTTGTAAAGCAACAGCATGCATGCTAATAATACTACTTTACTGCATTTTCCTATAGTATGATTTTGACATAAACACCAAAAATATGGTAGTTTGTTTTCATTATTTCAAAGCAGTTCCTAAGGTGCAAATTGTAGCTTATACAGTTTTGATGTGTCCTATAAAAAATGTGTGTGCTTCTTTCATTGTAGATGATCTTTATTATCGCTAGGATACATACTTTAATCATTCATATAGTATTTAAAAAAGCTTTGGAGGGAGATCGAGAAAAGCTCACATTTTGTACGTATTTTCCCCTTTCAAAGGTTTTGAGAAGAGTAGTTTCCCTGACATAGTGGTTTAAACCATTTTTTTCTATTCTGAACTTTATATTGCATTATAATGCAGTACTGACTGTAACTCTTAATATGCCAAATCCCATAGTACCTATCCCAGTAAATCTTCTTTCAGATACTGTTGTGGGCCTTAACTCCAGATATAGGATTTGGTTCTATAAATAGTCACAGCAGTTCAAATCGTGAGTTTAAATAGTATATACAAAATCATTTAGACAATATAAAGGCAGTACAACTAGCAGTGCACGAATGCAAACCCATTCTAATTGCAATACAGTAATGTACAGAAATTTTACTCAGCTAATCTGGTAATTTGAAGAAAAATTTTTTATACTACACTGACCTCTCTCCAAGAGTACTACCACTTCAGTAGACTTTCTGTTCATTCACTAATCATACCATATGTTTATTTAACAATCAGCAGCATTTAAAGTGAGCCTTTCCCACAGAGGTTTTGTAGGGCACTCCTCATTCCATCCTCCCTGGGGAAGCTCTCTGTTTGTATATGTACACTATTTTCATATAATTAGACATTCTCTACAGGCAAACATCTGCTCTTCTGAAATATATTGGGGCCAGAAACACAGCTCGTTCTTGAAGTGATGGGTCCAGAAAAGGTGATCTTCATCTCTCCTACAGGGACTGGCTTTTTCTCATGCTTCAGTTCAAGCACCACGTCATACTAGAAAAGTATTTCATGCTGGGGTATGGAGAGAATAACTGTCCCATTTAACTGTGATACCCACGCACTTCCTTTAATGTGATACAGTTCACTTATTTGGCAGATCTAAAACTGATGCACTCTGCCCCACCAGTCAGTAAAGAAAATTGCACAGAACTGTTTGTCCACAGCATTCTTAAGAATGTAACACCACCTAGCATGCATTTATATGTTCTTTCTTCATAGTCATCTCTTTGTTTTTCTTCTAATATTGTATGTTGCCTTTTCTTGTAGTTATATGCAAATATAAGTAATATGAAGTTAACTTTCCAAATCTTTCACTTGATGATAAGGTTGAAATTTCTTTTCTTCTGTAAATTACAAAAGTAGATATCCTGACCCTTCTTTCTTTTACTTCCTGATATTTTTTTTATCTGATAGCTAGAATACACAATTTTTTAAATGCAGGATTTTTTTTCATAGTAACCATAGTAATCCATCTTTTCAAATTCCAAGTATTTCTTTTAAAACAGATACTAATAAATAGGGTCTTGCATGGTTGTTTGCTGTCCATAGGTTTCAAATGGGTATTATCAGACAAGTAAGACTGCATGACTGACTTCTGACAGTGTAATTTCACATTACCACACATTTGCCTTTCAGCTTCTCTTTCCTCTTCTGCTGCTTGCTTTTTTTGCCATCGATTTGTAAACTCACAGTCCTGCGTTTCTCTAGGTTTAGCAGTTCTTGGAATAACTCTTTCACATTGTGATTCATCTTGGCAGAGGTCTCCATGAAGGCACATTTCCACTTCTTAGCCATGGCCTCTCCTTCACTGCTATCCACCTCTCGATTTTGGTTCTCATCATTCTTGTTCCCCACCAGCATTATTGGAATGCTTTCTATGTCTCCTTTAATCTGGCATATTTGTTCATAGATTGGTTTGAGTTCCTCCAAGGACTGACGGCTGGTAATAGAATAAACCAAAATGAAAGCATGTCCTTTAGAAATAGAAAGACGTTGCATGGCTGGAAATTGATGGCTCCCTGTAGTATCAGTTATCTGCAAAGTGCATATGCTTTTATCACAGCTGATCACTTGTCGATAGGTGTCTTCAATGGTAGGGATGTAGCTCTCTCTGAAAGTGCCCTTCACAAATCTCAAGACCAAGGAGCTTTTGCCAACTCCTCCAGCTCCAAACACAACAACCCTGTAATCATTGCTTTGCTCGGGCATGTTTCTCAGTGTGTCTGTTGCTCAACTAGAGGGAAAAACCTGGGAAAGAAAATGACAAAAATAAGACAGACATTTACATAGATACACGTGGAGAATGCACTTTGTGTTATCTTTCCTGATAAGAGAAGCAAATGTGGTGGCATACTAGTTGTGATAATTTAAGATGAGTTGCTGTGGGTTACATAATGATCGATTCCAGTAGTAAATCTAGGATTCACAATCCAGCCTGGGATGGTAACAAAAGACCATCACTTTGGACATATTTTAAATTAACATTGTGGGTTTCAGTATTCTTCCTGGTGGACTAATATCCCCAGAAACAAAAAGACGGGAGGATTAATTTGTCCTACCATCAGTAGCAGCTCATTAGGTACACAGAATGTACAATTCTCTTTTATATCTAGTGAGATTTAAGCAAATAAGCATCAAAACATTGAACCCTAAAAGTTGAAGAACATCCAGGATATTGCTGCTTTTTAGACCATAGCTAGATATGTAGAAAGCATATGTGGAACAAACCGCAGAATTTGCTGTGCTTACATTTGTTCTTAGGAAAATGGGCTAATTTAATAGGGCACCTTGTCCAAGTGCCCACAATGGTGTCAGGTGATTGAAATTGCCTGTTGCAATGTTGCCTGGGTAGCAGCTAATCTAGAATATCCCAAGGGGATTTCTGACTGAATAAGGAAAGCCTTCAAGCTATTTCTTCACTGCAGCATAAGGAGTGATTGCATTATGAGGCAGGATATTAAGTTACTCTTTCCCTGTCTAACATGAGGAGAATAGCAGTGATGCTGTAGAGGTAAAGGTGTAAGCGGAGCCCCCATGACCTCATCCCAGCTGCCAGTCCACACTGAATTTTTTTATTCTGTCCCTTTGATGCTGTTGCTGCCTGTGCCAGTTAGATTAAAGCTATGGCTACCCATGTTGGACTACTGTCTTCATTTTGGTGTTCAAGCACACCCTGATTTTATTAGCCTTCTTGTCCAGGGCATCCTATTCTGTCCTACTTTTAATGACTGAGTAAACTGAAAACATCTGTCTTTGCATAATGTGTTGGATGAAGGAGTTTTACTTCCTCATCTGCCACACTGTAGGCAGATTAAACGTAGAACTGGGCATGTTGATTCTGAGGCAAAGTGGAGAGCTGTCACAGCCCTGCCCACTCAGCCTGGCTTCAGGCAGAAGGCAGTTTTGTCCCTTCTGCCTTTTCTATACTGCAGTTACTGTCACTCTCAGGCATCTCTTTAAATATGGGAAAGATTGGTAAGTAAGCATTCATCCTGAGGCACTAAAGAACAATTCTTTTTTCTCCGACAGAAGTATTTAAGAAATGGAAAGAAGAGTACTCTCAGAAAGCTGTGGTGTATGTGCTTATATAAGAGGGAAAACACTATAAGGAACAAGGAAAATGGGTGAGCAGCTCATGCCATGGAGAAAATAAACAAAAGTAAAGTAGCTAACAAGAAATGAGAATAGGGGAAACCAGCAGGATGGCGTTCCACTGAGAATAAACCTGTACCGAAGAGCTGCAAACATGCAAATTCAGGACAGTGGTAGAGCTCCATGTCATGGGTGACTGCACAGAATGATGTATTGTAAGAATTGTAGCTTAATAATTTTTGTGAGCAGAAAGGCAAGAGAGAAAAACATGGCTTTTTCACCTTAGAAGCAGCATTAGTGTTGCATAATCAGAAAATATGTAGCCTAGGAACTATGGATTGGTGAGAAAAAATGCAATATGAAAATTTTTACTATGAAGATCAGTGAAATACAGAGTAAAGAAACAAAAATTGTAAAAGCTAGCTGCGTGTACTCCTGCAATATTAAACCTTATGCTTAAGCATACTCAGAGATCTCCAAGAAAACTGATACATATGGTTGATCAAAAGCTGGAATAAATTGAAAATTGGCACTTAATTAAATGAAGTATTAAGCATCATAAAACTTCTAAGGGAACCCGAAATAGCGTGGTAACAGTTTTCGAATAAATACTAAGTTGTCACAAGAAAGAGTGCATATTGGTAGTGGAAAAAGCCCTGAATTAATCAGCTTATATTGTAGAAGAAATTAATGTTAGACAATAGGAAAACTTTACAGTGCTAAGCAGTGAACACCTGTTGCTTAGGGAGATTTTGCAGACTGTCTTTAGAAATGACCATAGAATCACGGGATAATTCAAACTGGAAGGGATCTGAGGAGGTGTCTCATCCAGCCTGATAGTCACAGCAGGGTCAGTCACAAGACCGGACAAGATTGTTCTGACCCGTCAGGATCTGAAAACCTCCAAAGCACAGCTCAGCCTTTCTAAGCAAAATGCTCCACTGCTAAATTACCCACAGTGTGTTTTTTCTCCTGTTATAACTAGGCTGAACTGCTCATGTTTCAACTCATACTTGTTGTCTCTACTTCTCCCACCATCCATTACCACAAAGAGTTCGACTCTGTCTTCTTGATGGTTTTCCTGTAGGTTTAGTGGGGGCTGTGTTTGGTGTTCCCTGAAATGCACCTTCCCCAGCCTGAACCAACCCTTGGACCTCCACCTGCAGGGCAGGAAAGCGCTGCAGCCCTGGACTCCTTCTGCCCTTAGTGCCATCATCTGAAGTCGGTCAGGTTTGTTGACATTTCCTCTACCGAGGTTGCCAAACCCAGACAAATTAAATAGGTATGGTCTTATTAGTGTAGAGAAAAGGGGGATTATCACCTCCCTTGACTGACTGGCCATCTTCGGTTCATAGAACCCAGGACACGATGGGTCTTCCTCGCAGCAAGGGACACTGCTGGCCATGCCCATCTCACTGCCCAGCATGGCTTCAGAGCATTCTCCACAGAGCTGCTCCCCATCCCAGGTGACTACAAAGGATCATCCACCTTAGTTACTATTTCTTCCCTCCGACATGCAGATCTGTTAGTCCAAAAGATCCTCAGCTTTATCAAGATAAACAATACAGATTTTTTTTTTTTTTGTCCTACTCAGGATTCAGGAGCCAACAAAACAAAAAGCTCATGCAAGACTTATTTTACCCCACTGGAGAAAGTTTTCTACAAGCAACTTTTACCCTGTGGTTGTATTCTCCACGTGAGTCTGGTCAGAGATTCTCCTGGAGTGAAAATCTGCCTGTGTGACTGTGGTGCACTTTCATCCAATTGTGCATCTGTTCATGCTTTTCAGACTGCCCTATCAGTGCATTGATTTTTCTTTGTCTTAACACACATTAAACACACAACAGCAAAAAAAAATAAAATGCTTGTTTCATCATCTTTTAATATTACAATGTGTTTATGGAAAAAATCACTCAAAAGAATTCTGACTGATACTCCCTCTGATTCATGCATCAAGAACCTATCTGTTTCATAATCTGCACACAGAAAGCAGCAGTTGCTTTGTACGCTTTAGAATCAGTTATTTTGTTATACAGTGATAGCAAAAATATACATTTAAGTATGTTAAACAAAGTACCTCATATTACCAAGTATGCACATGATAGTTCAAACTCCTTGTGTTCTTTAGGTGACTAATTACGTGTGGGTGTGTTAGCATTTACTAAATTCATGTCACCAATCCTGTATTTAGCCACTGGATCTCCATAGTTATCCCCTACCTTTAATAATTTTCTTATAGTCTAAATTTTCTGTTAATTGTATTTATGACTTGCCTCTTTTGTTTGTATTTATGCCATGAACAACAGGCAATAATTGGCAAAAGGTATAGAGAGGCTGAAAAATAACTTCCTCAAAATCTACTTGAATATCTTTCAATGGTTTTGGCTTTGTTGCAAAACATTTTCACATTATTCACATTGTTAGACTTACATGAAATGTCACAGGCTACAAATTTCTTTGAAATTATTTGGCTAGATGGTATCTTTTTGTGTAGCACTCATTTTCTGAAACTATCTGATACTACCTTTGCTATTTGGAGTCAGAGGGTCTGATTGCATCTTAACTGATCTGGTTCTTGGGGTTTTATGATATTCTACTATGTCAGTCTCATATGAAGTACACTTGTCAGATGCTATGTAATAATTTCCTGAATGCACTTTTTCTTCAGGTAAAATCTTCTCATGTCTGTCAGCGATTTTATTTTTTTTTTAAATTTAAGGAGACATCTCTAGTTTATATTGTCATTGTTATGATTAAAATCCAACAGAGTACAAGCAATGCATTTAGTTTAAAAAATTGCTTAAATAAGGACAATTTAATGACTCAGCTCCTGTTTAAATTCAGGCTTTGCTTTAGGCGTGTTAGACACTTCATTAACTTAAATGAAGCTACTTTTGTATTTATTTATCTATTCAAGCACTTTGGTAAATCAGCTACTTGCCATCTACGACGTGCAATTTATTGTTCAGTTTTACAGTAGTTTATTCTCAAATCATGTTTCTCTCCTTTGTAAGAGTAGATAAAATTATAAAAACTGCATTGTAAAGATTAAAAAATACTTTCTCAGTAACACCTAGTAACATTTTAATGTTTGAGTGAGCAAATTGGGAAAACTAATGTTTTGTAGTTGGGATTACAGCAATATTTTAGCTATTAGTGGTAGCTAGTATTTGATTATTTAGATTAATACCTTTTTCAGAAGAGAGGAAAAGTGTCAGTCTAGATTTTCAGGGAAAAATGTAAAAAAATACATTTAAATAAATTAAAATAAATTAAAATAAATAAAGGAGGCTAGGTGTCCTTTTCTTGGCTTCACATTAATTATTGTAAGTCAGAACTATCTGACATTTTGGGATGGAAACATCTGCAGTCCAGGAATGGCTCCTTTACTATATTCATATTTTAAATGAGGACGCTAAAAGGCTGTCATAACTTCACTGCCACTTGCTCAGATTCAACTAAAACCAATTCCATTATCTGAAGTCAGGATGAGGGTGACTGCATTTTGCTGCCATAGTGTATTGCAGCCCCACAGAGCCAGAGAAATTAGAGACTGTTTTTCATCACAGATACAGCAGTCAAACATCGTATCCAAATTTATTTGCCTGAGAAGACATGGTCCTGACCTTGGTGTGAGTGGAAAAGTGCATTTATCACAGACTTGACACACCCTTTTTGACATTTACTCTTGTCTTCCTTTGATACCCATTTCAGGAATTGTACAGTAATCAATATTTTGTGATTGTAAACAAACAACATTTGTTTTCTCAAAAAATGCAAAAGCAAGTATGTTCCATTTCAATTCACACTTACAGTTGCATTGCCACTCAGTGGGTCTTTTCCACTGTCTTTCCAGCAGTAAGATAAGATAATTTGATACACATTTTAATCCTAGAGCAACAATAAGAATGAACTGACAGTATCTGTTCATTGATGCTGAGAAACCTTTGTTTGGGTGGAAAGTAAAAAGTAACATACAGAAAAAAAATTCCAATAATTTTTTTTCCTGGTGCATTTAAGAAAATTGTTCCTTTAAAAGGGAAAGTAAGGTTGTTAGCATGTATCCATGTTTCATAAAATTGCCATCTTTCTTCCTCTACGTAATACTGATAACTGCTCAATTAGAGCTAGTAATGTGAAGTGTTAAGAGGAGAGTAACAAACATTTGGAATTAGCCCTACGTACCAAACTAAATCTCCCACAGCGAATACTGTTTCAGTTTGAGAGTACAAACAGCTTGATGCTCACACAGCATGGGAGCTGGAACATTCAAATGCAAGCTATTATATATTACAAAACAGTTAGTGAGATACACTGCAAATTTAAAGCAGTCCAATGCAGTATGTAAATTGAAACTATTAAGAAAAGGAAGAAAATGTTCACGTTTTAAAGAGAAGGAAGTAGAGGAAAAGGGAATATGGAATCGAATGCAGATATTCTGTAGGAGCATGTTTTCCAGAATACTGTTTATTGTAGCTTTTTAAAAGAAACTAAGTTTGAGGCAGTTGAACACACTTTGTCATGCAAAAGTGTGAGTCTTCACTTTTTCACAAATTATGGTGGGATCTTTATGTGAGCGTGTTGGTCAGCGCAAAAGATAGTTGTCAGGTGAACCCCAAAGGAAACTAGAAAAAGCACTATCAGCAATCTCAGGAGCAGCAGCATTATCAGTTTATATATTATCCACTATTTTAGCCAGTACTACAGAGACTGCACTGCTGCTGTAATATAATCTTGACCACTTGGCCAGAAGGAGCCATGCCTCTGAACTACAATCATCATTCAAAGAGCTTTGTTCTGCCTTGTGAGAAGGGGATATTACTCAGCCTCATCACCATCCAGGCTTACATGTCTGCTGATGTAAACAACAGTGAAGCACAACTTTGAAGACAAATATGCTTTCATCTGGTTCTGATGTGAGATGTGTGGAAAAGTGTGTTTCCAAAGATCTTGACCAACTTGCAAAGAGACTTTTTAATGCAGGTAACTTCCAGTTAGGAATGCCATTAAGAACAGTATTTAATACTGTTCGAGACCTTCTGGATAATCAAATCCTTTTTTTTTTTTTTTTTTTTTTGCTGTTGCAAGCAATCATTTCACATAATCCCTTCCACCAAGTTCCAACTGAGAACAATTTAGAGCCTTTTGTTTCTGTTACTTCAATGAGAAGATTATATCAGAACCTCGCTGGTTTAATGGTTTGAAAGCTTACCACTTAAGTTTATTCACAGCCCATTTATACCCATTATTTCTTCTCCCTTTCCCCAGGGATGAAGATAATCATCTGTACATCACAATCATTCCCTCAGTTCTATGAGGCCATTGATTTGCAGCTGTGTATTTGAACCTCTTCCATGTTTGGACAGTTCTTCATGCAGAGCCTCAGAAACGTAGTGTGCAATGTGAGAGAGAACATGAAACCTGGAGGGATACCACTTTTCATAGTCCCTGAATGATGGAACAGACGCCATTGTACAAGAATTGGCCACTGCCACATTTAGTAAGCACAGCTGGACCCAAGGGATCAGCCGCTAAACATGAGTGAAGTCCATCAGTCAGAAAAGTAAAGGGGGGGCAGCCATAATAGCCTTCTGACACAGAATTAAAATTTGTGAAACCTGCAAATATTCTAGATACGGTAAACTGTAAATCCTGTCAAAGGTATAATAGCAATCAGTTGCAACAGAGTCATTTACATGGAAAGGTATGGGGATGCACACAATATGTGCCTATACATGTGTGCATTTATAAACAGGCATATATGTATTCATGTACAGGTAGGTGCTCATGAAAACAAGACATTCAAAAAAGGCTTTAAAAATAAAATGTATCAAATGTCACGGCTCCATTCTGGGGTCAGCCAGCTGTGACTGAGTGCTGCAGCACACAGAGCATCCCACATTTCACAGGAAAGATAGCAAGTAGGGAAGTATTATCAAATCTGAATTCAGTCACTCACAGACACTTGAGAACGGCTTTTTGTGATTTATTTTCCTTCATTCAATTGAGAGGCACAATTTACTGAACAAGCAAAATACTGCCTGTCTGTCTATTTTATTCAAACTCAACATTTTTGTATTCTTTCACCACACAAGTTAAAATGTAGGTTTCATTAAAAAAAATAAAATTAAATTCTACTTAAACCTCTGCAGTGGCTGAGGTATAAACTAGGGCAAAATTCAGCACAGTGAGCGTAAATGAAAGAGTTTAAAAAAAAAAAAAAAAAGGCACTGAAGCTGTTACTGGCATCCCAGCACACAGACAAAATGTTGTGTTTAACTGGTCAGTATGCATATGACCAGCTTCTGGCTTCCTTGTCAGCCCCAGCTTATAGCATGCCATGTTCTCTACATGAGATACATGCTTAGATTAAATCTTACAGGCGTAACTCACACAAGACGCTACAGACTTCAGTGGAAATTTTGTCTGAGTGAGGACTGCAGATTTTGGCCAAAGGAAAGAAAGACCTATAAGCCTAAGGCAAAGCTACGGTTATTATACTAGGTGATATAGAAAAATAATGGAAAAAAAATTACCTGTATAGGAACAGAAATCTCCAAATGCTCTTCAGTTTCTGCCTGTCATTGCACCAGCTGTTCTCCCCGTCTTGTCCTGGGTTTCCTCCAGCAGAAGGGATTCCCTGCCTTAATCAGGCGGGCTGCAGCTCGGTCTCCTGCTGCTTTGCCTTGCACCCTGTGGTGGCTGCTGCCTGCTCTGTGCTCGGAGGCTGTGTTTTGGCAGCTCTGCTCCTCTCCCGCTTTCTCCTCAGTGCCTTTGTTGGCTTGAGAGCAGCCTCTATCTGCTTTTACGGATGGACTGACTCTAGCCTTTGCTGGTGCTAATGCCTAAATGGCGACTGCAAAGCTCATCCAGGCTTTTAACTGCCACCTACTGAATAATTGTGGAATACATAAATATGTGTACGTACCTGGGCTGTAGTTTTCTGGCTTTCTCAGCAAATGTAGTAGATTCCCGCTATCAGTCTTTCAGGTCTCCAAGTATTTTATAGTTTATAATTTAAAGCTGTGCTCATAATTCTCACTTTCTTGCAGCACCTAAACAGGGAACAAGCCTGTTCCTTTAACTTAAAAAGCTTACAAGGCTTTAGGTAAGCTAATCCACTGTGGGCATAAACCACTATAGCCCTATTCAAATCAATGGAGCTGTGCTGATTTATACTAGCTGAGAAATGAATCCCTTAGTTCTAATATTTATTTGCAAAAATACAGTAGTTATCAAGTACAAAATCATTCCATAAAAAAATAGCTCTTTTCTGACACAGCCCCTCAAAATTCCATTTATCTTTTAAACAGATAAGATTTTCTTTTTTTTCTGACAGCAGTGTAAGACAGATTCCTGAGCTTTATAGGCAAACATAAGTTAAGAAAGTACATTGTTTTGTCCACCTTTTATCAGTGGGTTGTTGGGTTTTTTACATACAAAGGAAAGATCTAATATCTCCTTCAGGTGATTTTTCTGAAGCATCTCCTATAAATACTCTTTTTTTGCAGACTAGAATTGGGGTCCACTGCAATATTTGAACTCCTGCTGCACAAAGGATGTCTAAGAGCTGGGTGTCTCTGTGAATGCCCAGGGAAGGTGTGGGAATCCCTTCATAACCCCATAACAACGGTGAGTAGCACCATGGTTTCTCTAAGTTTGCAACATGTAGCTGAGTTGAATCCTGATATAAAAGGGCTCTCTGTATGGAATGTAAAAATTCCTCTGAGGAGCGCTGCCCAGCAAAGAACAGATGGCATTTAGCACCTGAAACAATACCATGAAAAGTGTTCAGTGATTGCTGAGAGAAGCACAGGTTGAGCAACTAGCTCTCAACAACAGGTATATCTTTTTAAATATCACAGTCAGTAAAAGATGGCTTTGTTTTCTTGTTTTTATGAAAGGTTCATTCATCCTATTAACACTTTTGCTGAACACGGAAATTAAAATGCCTCTACTGCATATGTCCATCTCAGAGAAGTGTAAGTGTATTAGGATAGATCATGAACTGGGCATTATGCTCTGAGGAAGAAATTTGCACTATTGTGCAGTTCCAGTACAGATTAATACTGACCCCTGTGTCTATCTTCTCCTGGACAGCAAGCTGCTGATCAAACCGTGTGCCTCTCCCAGTTGCAGGTCTTCTCCTACAGCGTACCAGCAAAGTTCTGCCTATGGTTTTGTCACTAATTCTCAACAATAACTTAATCATTCATGCTTGGAGAACTGGTTAATTAGTATCCCAAAAGTCAAGTTGTTATAATGACTGCAACACAGCATAGTCTAATCTATAGGTTCATAATATTACACAGGGATTTAGCCTGTGCTTTTTCCTGGTACTGCCCCACAGTAGCATGCATGCAGAATCAAGCCCTGCTTCTTCACAGAGTATACAAAGTGCTTCTGTGGTTACAAACAATGTGTTTTCTTGATAATTTTCCAAGTATAACAGTTCTCACCCCACACACTGAGTGTGTCTTTATTGTGAATGTGTCTTTTAATTTTCCTTAAAAATTGTAGAAGTACCTGGAAGAGCTTTAGAGTTTTGATTTGAACTCACTCAATACAAGCCTGGGAGTTTTCAGTTCTTGAATATTTTTCTAACAGGACAGATGTTCAAACTTTTAAGAACATACCTTTTCAAAATCCTGATTCTTTCCAAAATTGAATTTACTTCAGTAACAAGTATCAGTATAGCTCATTGCAATTTTTTCATTATGTGCCCAAAGAACTGAAATTTTTAATTGGAGGTCACAGATGCGTGCTTGCACTGACACACACAAGGCCCAGTTCTACAGCTGTCATATGGGCTCTTTCCTACTGAAATCACCATGAGATTTTTCTGAGCAGAAGCACAGTACTGGATCACCACACCATAACACACTGTAAAGGATACTTACATGAGATTTCCCTCACTACCTCTGCTGAAAACTAGAGTGGCAGTTTCTACCCTCTGAAATGCTTTTGTAAAGCTGCTTTCAATGCTGTTGTTCAAGTATGACAGAAAAGGCAGAATTCCAAAATTCCAGGTGTGTCTCACCTCATCATAAATATGAATTATTCACATATGGTCCCAGAAGTGGATCTCACAGATTGAAATCAAGATCAGTCCCATGCAGGACAGCAGCAGCACAGCAGGGTAAAGATTTTCCTGCCTTAAACTGCAGGAAGATTGCTTTGCTCTGATTGCTGATGTTAATATGCAGCAGGGTGTACGAGGTCTGTTCACAGTGAAGAATCACCCTTCTCCCAGAGGCACAAGGACCTCTGATCTGCCACTCCAAAATATGTACTAGTATATCTCACATGTTACTGAGTGGAAGGGAAAGTGCAGAGTGCAAGACTGCAAAATCCTGCAAGATTATTTCTATCACAAGTTTCCCTCATGAAGATCTAGGCAAGCTACATGATTGTTAGGTTTCTGTGTTGCATCCCAAGCTAGTGAGGGTGTTTAGGAACCAATAGTTCTCCTTAGTTAGCAAAATACGAGCTGCCTAAAACTTGAATGCATGTTTACCAAAAACCTGCATGTGCACTGAAAGTACAGGTTCTGAGCCAATATCCAATCCATGCCCCATGTATTAAGTGTGTTTTTCCAGGACAGCTGATCATCAGCAGTGGATCTCTTAATGACCTGTACTTGGTGCAGTAATTAGACACCTACTCTGTGAATATGATATGATTGCAGCTACAGGACAGATTATCACAAAGGCTGTGTTATGTATTTGTGCACTGTATTTGAATCATAAAAATATTCCACTATTTTATAAACAAAGCATACCATTTTAATAGTCTTTTTAGTGTCTAAAAACTGCTTTGAAACTGTGAACTCAAAAAAGTAGACAACTAGCAAGTCACTACTGCATATAATTTTGAAAATATAGTAATCAAATCATTTATTGTACTTTTACAATTTGGTTGGTGTGCATCATAGTCCATTACAATTGGAGCATTCTGGTAGAAATAGATATTATGTATAAAGCAAATGTTATTAAAACTCATATCTAGAGTATTAGGCAGTTAGCAGTCTACACCAATGTCATGAGGTAAAGGTGATGCCTGGCTGTAATTCAGGTTATCATTTATGTTGAAGTGACTCCAGATTATCTCGATTTGATTGGATTTAGAAAGGTTGATCCTTAACTAATGTGTTTTAACACCACAGCCTCATCTGACACCCAGAGTTGCTCTGTGGAATGTTACGGAAAAAGGTCAAACCACAATTCTTCCAGATAGGGGTGTCTTATGCTGTAATATTTTCAGACCCTGTGTGTAGATAGGTGAAATACAGGTATTGTTGACTGTGGTCTTTTAGTTCGTCGTTTTGCAAGGTAACATTTGTGTGGCACATAAAAGTTAAAAATAAATAAATAAATAAATAATTGTTGTAATAAAATCCTGCCTAGTTCTTAGCTTGCAGTAAAAGAAAGCAGCTACTCCAGCAAAACTGCAAGTCACTCCTAGAAGCTGTAGATGGAATTGTTAGTTTACAGAAAGTATTGTCAGATCCCGTGGAGCTCAAATTTCTTCTCCTTCAGATTTCAGTGGATTTTAGCCTAGGCTTTCTCATTTAGACCTGCAACACAATGAATGCAGTTGGCTTTAGACACCTTCTTGACTTGCAACTTCCATTACTGGCTTTATCACTGGTCTGGAAACCAAGGGTTTCTAAGTTTTTACCTGATTTCTGGTGAAGCAAATGGCACAAGAAGACATTTTTGTCTTGTTGTCTCTGTGGAGTTTGCAACTCCAGAGTTTATTTCTGAACACTTAAGAACAAGCAGAGGTTTGCAAATGATTTACAGGGAAAGAAAGACAGGACTTAATCCTAACTAGTTTCTGGGATTTCAGATACCATAAAGGTGACTGAAGGAGATAGGCTATTGACTCCATTCTCTAACATCTATACAGGTACGAAGTGAATAGGATTATTGTCACTGAAAATCTGTGACTTAACTGCAATTAATATGATTCTCTGTGAAAGGCAAAGAGAGACTTTTCTTTTGCTGATCTATATCCATAATAAAACCCTCATTTGTGTTTGACCAATGGTGATCATAGTATCATAGTATAGTTTGGGTTGGAAGGGACCTGAAAGATCATCTTGTTCCAACCTCCCTGCCACGGGCAGGGACATCCCACTAGATCAGGCTGCCCGAGGCCCATCCAACCAGGGATGGGGCATCCTCAACCTCCCTGGGCAACCTGTGCCAGTGTCACCACTCTCATGGTGAAGAAAATCTTCCTAATGTCCAGTCTAAATCTGCCCCTCTCCAGTTTATACCCGTTCCCCCTGGCCCTGTCCCCACAAGCCTTTATGAATAGCCCCTCCCCAGCTTTCCTGTAGGCCCTCTTCAGGTACTGGAAGGTCACTACAAGATCTCCTCTCAACCTTCTCTTCTCCAGGCTGAATAGGCCCAACTCTCTCAGCCTGTCCTCATAGGGAAGGTGCTCCAGCCCTCTGATCATCTTTGTAGCCCTCTTCTGGACCCATTCCAACAGCTCCATATCCTTCTTAGGTTGAGGATTCCAGAACTGGATACAGTATTCTAGATGAGGTCTCACAAGAGAAGAATGGAGGGGCAGAATCACCTCCCTCGACCTGCTGGCCACACTTCTTTTGATGCAGCCCAGGATACAGTTGGCCTTCTGGGCTGTGAGCGCACATTGCCGGCTCATGTCAAGTTTATCATCTACCAGTATCCCCAAGTCCTTCTCTGCAGGGCTGCTCTCAAGCACATCATCCCCCATCGTGTACTGAAAACGGAGATTGCCCCGACTCAGGTGCAGGACCTTACACGAGGCCTTGTTGAACCTCATGAGGTTCTCAGAGGCCCATTTCTCCAGTCCATTCAGGTTACTCTGGATGACATCCCACCCTTCCGGTGTGGCTACTACACCACTCAGCTTGGTGTCATCTGCAAACTTGCTGAGGGTGCACTCAATCTCACTGTCAATATCATTGATAAAGATATTAAACCGCACTGGTCTCAGTATGGACCCCTGAGAGACACCACTTGTCACGGATCTCCATCTGGACTTTGAGCCACTGACCACTACTCTCTGAATACGACCATCCAACCAGTTTCTTATCCACTTTACCATTCACCCACCAAATCCATATCTCTCCAATTGAGAGAGAAGGGTGTTCTGTGGGACTGTGTCAAAGGCTTTACAGAAGTCCAGGTAGATCACATCCATCGGTTTACCTGTGTCCACTGCTGTGGTTACCCCATCATAAAAAGCCACCAAGTTGGTCAGACAGGACTTGCCCCTGGTGAAGCCATGCTGGCTGCCATTAATCACCTCCCTGCCCTCCATGTGATTTAGCATGGCTTCTAGGAGGATCTGTTCCATGATCTTCTCAGGCACAGAGGTGAGGCTGACAGGTCCGTAGTTCTCAGGGTCGTCTTTTCTACCCTTTTTAAAAACGGGCACAATGTTACCTTTCTTCCAGTCACCAGGGATTTTTCCTGATTGCCATAACTTTTCAAATATTATGGAGAGTGGCTTGGCAACCACATCTGCCAATTCCCTCAGGACTCTGCGATGCATCTCATCAAGTCCCATGGACTTATATATGTTCAGGTTCCTCAGGTGTTCACGAACCTGATCCTCCTCTACTGTGGGAGGGGTCTATCCCCCTGGTCACCATCTTGCTGTCCGTTGACCAGAAGGGGTGATGAGAGCAGTTATCGGTGAAGACTGAGGCAAAAAAGTTGTTAAGTACCTAAGCCTTCTCCTCATATGTTGATACGAGATCCCCACTTCCAGTCATCATGGGGTATGTTCCCTTTGATCTTTTGAGTGAGGTATCTGTAGAACCCCTTCTTGTTAGTCTTTACTTCCCTTGCCAAGTTCAGCTCCGGCTGTGCCTTGGCCTTCCTGACTTCATCCCTACACAACCGCGCAGCGTCTCTATACACGTCCTTTCTCTGTCCCTGCTTGCACTGCTTGCGCAGTTCCTTCTTCTTTTTTTAGTTTAACCAGCAGGTTTCAACTCAGCCATGCCAGTCTCTTCCCTTTCCTGCCTGATTTTGTACATATGGGGACCAAGCATTCTTGCACCCTGTGGAAAGCTTCTGTAAATATTTTCCAGCTCTGTTTCGCTCCCTTGTCTTGGAGGACCATGCCCAAGGGGGTCCTACCGAATAATTCCTTGAAGAGCTGGAAGTCTGCTTTCCTGAAATGTAGTGTCCTGACTATAATCCTCACCTGTCCCACATCCCTCTGGACATGGAACTCCACCAGCGCATGATCACTGCAGCCCAGGCTGCCACTGATACTAACGCCACTGATAAATCTGCTTGTATTGGTGACTGTAAGGTCCAGTATTGCTTCTCCTTGGATGGGGGTCTCTGTCAGCTAGACTAAGAGATCTTCAATGCAGGAGTCTCCTGGATCGACAGCTTGCCATGCTACTTCTCCAGCATACATCTGGATGGTTGAAGTCCCTGAGTAGGATGAGAGCTTGTGAGTGAGAAGCCTCCTGTAGCTGGAGGAAGAAGGCTTCATCAGTGGTCTCTCCAAGCATACGGAAAGAAAGAAAGGTTAAGAAACTTGTGACTTGATAAATGTAGATGAATGACAAGAACTAGAAGAGTCTTTCACTGATCTGCTGAACAGGGGTTCCAGACTATTACCATGCACACATGTTTTTTGTACCAAGCATTTAGACACCAGTGAAAACAAAGAAGCACAATTTCAGAACTGAGATTACTCTTTTCTTCAGCATTAACATGTAAATGAGAATCAGTTAAGACAGCCCAGCTATTACAAATGTAACTACAGCTCACCAGAGGACAAATGATATTTTAGGTAGTCAAAGATTTAAATTCCTATGAGCATAGTGCCTTAAAATTCAAACATTACATGAGCTATTTTCATTCTCCTGAAAGCAAAATTTTAAGAAACGAGGAAAATCCTGTAACTGTGCAGTGCTTAATTTTTTTAATGTGTCCATTTATCTTGTACTCCTTAAAAGAAGGACAACTCCACTCAGACTTTCCAACAGCTCTTAGCAGTAAACTGTTACAGAGCTCACAAAGATGGGGTGATTGGTGAAAGAGTTATAACTTCTTTACTTAGCATCATCCAAAAAACATGCTTCATTTACTATTATGAGAAAGAAACTATGTCATGCTTTATGAGAAAATACTATTATTTACTTTTAATACATTAACTAATTTCCCAGCATTATAAATGTACACAGCATGTACAAAAAATATAAAAACTATCTGTTATTATTCATATCAGTTATAACAGAAGATGTATACAGGCTCAATCAATGGGCTGAGGCCAATTTTATGAGACTCAACAAAGCTAAGTTCTGGGTCCTGCACCTGGGTCACAACAACCCCATGAACATTACAGGCTTGGGGAAGAGTGGCTAGAAAGCTGCCCACTGGAAAAGGACCTGCAGTTGTTGGTCAACAGCCAGCTGAATACAAGCCAGAGGTGTGCCCAGGTGGCCAAGAAGACCAGTGGCATCCTGACATCTATTGAAAATAGTGGGACCAACAGGACTAGGGGAGTGATTGTACCCCCATAGTCCGTGCTGGTGATGCTGTTCTTCTAATACTGTGTTCAGTTTTGGGACTCTCACTACAAGAGAGACATTGAGCTGCTAGGGCATGTGCAAAGAAGAGCAATGAAACTGATGAAGTGTCTGGAGCACAAGTTTTATGAGGAACAGCTGAGAGAACCAGGGCTACTTAGTCTGGAGAAAAGAAAGCTGGAGGGAGACCATATATCTCTCTACAACTACCTGAAAGGAGGTTGTAGTGAGGCAGTTGTTGGTCTCTTCTCCCAATTAATAAGAGATAGGAAGAGAGGAAATGGCCTCAAGTTGTGCCAGGGAAGGTTTAGATTAGATATTAGGAAAAATTTATTCCCTGAAAGGGTCGTCAAGCACTGGAAAGCCGCACAGGGAAGTTGTTGAGTCCCCATCCCTGGAGGTATTTAAAAGAATTGTAGGTGTGTCACTTAGTGACACAGTTTAGTGGCAGACTTGGTAGTTTTAAGTTAACGTCTATACTCGATCTTAAGGGTGTCTTCCAACCTAAATTATTCTATGATTCCATATGCTCATCATATTACTTTTGCACTTTCAATAGTACATAAAATCCTCATTCATGAGCTGCACATTCGTTGATAAACAAGAGTTCAAAATTTGATATTATTTGCTGTGTTTAAGGCTAAGCAGTTGAAGAGTTTGCTCTAAGTGTTCTGTATCAAACATCTGTATTACATCAAACATTTCAATAAAAGTCTTGCTTTTTTAGTAATAAACAGTTTATTACAACCTTTGCAAATGACATCAATTTTATTTCTGCATTTACAATTTCCAGTCTTCTCTTCAGATCTTATTTTTGCCTATTTGAAGTGGAATCTTTCATCACAGGGTGCCTTGACATTACAGATCCAACTGGTACTCAAATCCCTCAATTGCAACAATAGCCAGATCTGAGTGTGGAGGAAAGAGCCCTCTATCACTTGCTAGATTGCTGCTGTCAACTGCTATTGAACTTTTTCTGTATAAGCTGTAGAAGCAAGGTAACAGTACAAGAAACAATAGACAATTGCTAATTTGACTTGCATTCTACTAATGTGAAACTTTTCTTAGTGTCAGCGGTTTAATCTCACACCTTCAGGAAAACGTTCAAGGACAAGAATGGAGTTTGTCTTAGAAACTCTGTGGTGTAAGCGCACAAAATTTGCAGTTTACAGTTCTCTAGATTCTGCAGCATACAAAGAATATCAACAGGACTTTCTCATGCTTTTAGCCTGGACTTAGTCTATTATTATGTTTCACTTCCAGCAACCAGATTTTAAGCAAAGAGTTTGTGTAGCAAGTATCCTTTCCGTTACTCACCAAGTAGCTGTTGTATCCACAGGTGTGCATTGCTGTTATTCTGTTCTTTCTTCAGGATGTTCATAGTGCAGAGGAAAGCTAAGTATCTGCTACATTGGTATCTATGGTATCTGCTACATTGAGGACTATGGTCTCTAAGTGCCTGACCCTGTCCTGAAATGTTAAATACTACAGCAGTACAAACTTTCTGACATCAATATCAATCAATTCCTGAATAAGACATCTAGTGCTAAGCAAGTTTAAGAACTTCTATTACTTTTTTATTGTAATGATAGTAGACTGATAAACTGATCTGCTTCACTTCCCCTGTTCCACTGCATCAACCCTTTAGCCCATTGATTCAATACTTTCATCAGCATTTCTATCATTACAGACATCTTCTATGTCTTGTGTGTTTTAACAAGCAGTGTTTCATCTCCTTGCCAAGAATAGCAGAAGATTAAACAGATTTCTCCCATTCAGCAGGGAGAAACATTATCTTTTACCTGATTAACAGTAAAATTCATCTTTGCCCGTCAATGTTAAAGGAGGAGCAGGCCTCAGCTGCCTGCCTGTGTTCCAGCAAGGCTGGCTGAGTCTGCTAAAATTCCCCCAGGGTGAACAGGACATGCAGGCTTGGATGGCAGCTCTGAGAACCTTGCACAGAAATCAGATTGTGTTCTCCTCCATTTCTGTCAGGCAGCTTGCTTAGCCGATATGGCTTGTTGGAGTGAAACCTGAGTAGACTACCCTTTCCACACATTCTCTTCCTAGCATTGATCAGGAAGGCTTGTACCTGCATTGGCAGCAGCGTAGTGACACCCCATGTTACAGGGATCTGTCTTCTTTCCTCTAAGATACCCTATTTTGAACAGCCAGATTCAGGCAGAAATGTTGCATTCATTTTCAGATATGAAAATTGAGTAAATAATGGGAATAAGAAAGCCTGTTCATAATACTGCTGTCATTCTCCCTCGTCACCACTTTGCCAAATTTTTGTTAGGGTTCCATGTAAACAATGGAAATATTTCTATCTGCTCTTTACTTTTTGGTGGCTTTTTAGTTACCTATGTGATTCTTCCTACACATTCTTCTATTTAATGTTTTTACATTTTTAGGTCTTTGCTAGCATCTACGCACTTTTCTGCAGACCTATATAAAGTGTCACGGCACCAATGACACTTGAAACTTCCTACCCTTGTCCTTGGCTCATGTTCATCCTGTTATTGTGGACTCACTGCAGAAGCCAGTAGGTCAGACATATTTATCCTCCTTATAAGGACAGCTTCTCTTCCCAGTGGCTCTGCATATCCTTAAAAACACATGATCTTGAATGAAACTTGTCAGCCACACAAAAGCTGCAATAGCCACAGTAGAAAAGAACAACACAACAGACCTAGTTTCTTTCATCTAAACTATCCTATTAAAAAGCCTTTTCAGGCAAACAAATAAATGAAATCTTTACTTATTTTCTTCATTTGCTGTTAAATAGTTAATGCAATGTGAAGTTGCATAGTGCACATTAGAAAATTCAAAGCTACTTTGGAAACTATGTTAGCAAAGGTATCAGAAACAATATTCCAAAGCACAATTTTGAATAAGCAAAGTTTCTCAGCAAAAATTCTATTCATTTGGAGGAAGACAGAAATTACTTTTCTTCTGAAGATTATTCCAGATAATCAAACTTATAGACCTTCAGTTCCTAGAATACAGCTCATACTTGAATAGATTACAGGCAGAATTTTCCTGTTCTTCTCTTACCCTTAAACATAAATAACTTAAGAATTATTAAACCTTTCCCAAGTGCATGTCAGATACAAACAAACAGAAGATAGTTATCACTGCACACCTGTGGGAAGAGCTGAGGTCTGCAGCAGTGAATTGACATGTCCAAGGTCACCTAGTCTACCAGTAACGGGGCGGAGGATAGATTCTGCTGAGTCACAGCAGAGCTTTCAGGCCACTAGCCCTTCCTGCTAGTTCCTTGTGTTCACTAAGAGAATGTGGCTGTAGGCTCATGGATCAAGGTATTTAAAAGTACTTGGATCTCTTACAGGCATAGATTTCACTGATTTTCACTGGATTCTGATGATACATCTTCACTGCTAGACAAAGGGATAGAAGCAGTCTCACTGTGGCTGCATGGCTAAGGATAAATTTACCTGCACTGAATTGTGAGTCCCTTCTTATTTAGACAGTTTCCTGAATTACAGCAGGTTATGGATAACACTCTTGGATATCTGCATGCTGCACATCAGTGGGCAATAAAGACACAATGTAAGTCATATAGAAAGATAAAAAACAAACGTTTAAGTTCCCATCTAGCCATCTACAATCCCTTGTGTTTAGCAGCAATAAGATGTATGTATTTTAATGAATCTCCAGATGTGCTTGTGTTCCTTTTTAAGTGATAGGGATATTTCAAAACTTTCATTTGATAACTGCAATGTTCTGAGTTTTTTAGCTCACTTTATTTGGTTGCTCACTGGTAAGGAATTTCCATGGTTCGGAGAGCACTATTAACGAACTACAGTTCATTATAATGAATTAGGGTTTCTGTAGCCTTGAAATTGGAAGAGACAGAGAGAATGAGAAAGGAGGAAGCTAATGAGGTCAGAAAGCAATCACAAATTAAAGATATGGGGTAGGACTGCCATCAGGTGGAGACCTAGGATAGCTACAGGAAAAAAGGCCAAGTTTGTTTCAGAACAAGAAGGAAACAGTGAAGGCTGTATCAAGGGCCAAAGCATGATAAAATCAAGATCCAACACAAACAGAAAATATTGAGCTGCTACCTCCCTTCACTGCTGCATGAATACTTTTGGGAAGCCATGTTAAGCAGATCCCTGTTTGCTGGGCTGGATAATGCCATTAGGAGCGGTCTACTCTGAATGAAACTATGGATCACTGATTCTATGAGATAAGGCTTCCACATGCAATTCATGCTACAGTTCCTGAGTACAAAATACAGTTTTCCCTCACTACACAATATTCCAGCATAAAAAATGTGAGGTACCTGTATTCGTAAAATTTTCACGGGTATCTTAGCCATGCTCACTTAACCCAGTTGTTGCCTGTTGGTCTGAGATCGAGAAAGATGAAAAAAAAAAGTGTATGCATCCTGTAGGACATCAGGAATGATACTGTAATAAAAATGTTCCCTGTTTGAAATATAACAGTCCTTCCAGTGTAATTTGAATGCCTGCGGTTCATTACATTACCCACTGTGTGGACTGTCTGCTAATATACTATGTAACAAAAAATGAATATATAGTGTTTGCTTTCTCTGAAAGAAATAGAGAATACTAACCTAGAACATTTTCAGAATAACATAATTATGTTTATTTTAAAAAAATAGTGCTTAAAATGAGGAAAAAACTTTAAAATTATACTGTTTATACAAGCAAATTCTACCATTTTCTCTGCCACTGTTACTGTACCATAGGTCATTAATATGCAAAAACATGGCTTTGTTTGGAGTATTACAAACCTCAGAAGACCTGGACAGTCATTATGATCATGAGACTCTTTGTGCAGGCAAATAGCTAGGCACCTGCTGAATTAAAACCTGACTCTTCCAAACATTTCTTTTGAGGAAAGGGGCCAGAATTGGATACAAGATATAAAACTTTTGTTTATAGGCTCTGGGTCATTTATACTATGTGTAAAGAATGCATTGTGGACCGAGCAGGGGTGTCTGAGCCTGCAGCAGATAAGATAGCTCCAAAATTGGAAACAGCACAACCATCTTGGCTCAGCAGTTCTCTCAAAGTAATTTGTTCTACTGAAAACTGCAGTGTAATGCCTTCAGTGGAGTCATGATTGTACACCTGGGAACTCTGCTAAGACCTGGATCCTGTGCTGCACAGATATATGCTGCATGTAGACATGTCCAAAGAACCCACAGCTTATATTGTGGTGGGAAGATTAAAAGTTTACATTGGCACAGGTAACACTTCAAAGAGTTTTACTTACTGTGCAGCAATGCAATTGCTAATGCTACCATGTCTGTGCTAAGGGAGTAATTCAGGTACATAAATGGCATACCTAAGAACGTAATTTTTCTGAGAACCCACCTAACTATTGGACAGTTATGACGTTACAATAATAATAATAATAATAATAATAATAATATTTCTTTTGGAGTCAGAGTCTCATTGGTTCTATAGCATTGTTTTGGAGTCAGATTCTCATTGGTTTTATTTTTTGTAAAAGCATCTGCTGAAGAAATGAGATTTCTCAGAATAAGTGGAAATTTTATATAGAATATTCTTATGTAGAATAGCAAATCATGTGTGCCTAATCTCTTAGCAGTTTTATAAAATATCCCTGAACTAACTCAAAGAATACTGCTGTTGCTGTTGCCCTTTCTAGGTCAGTTTTTTTTTTTTTTTTTATTTTCAAGACACAAACAGCCCTAATAAGCCAAATACTCAGTGACTGAAAGACTAGATTCTTTGAAATTAGACTTCAAGCTATGCTAGTTTATAGAGCTTAGAACTGGGACCTTTCAATATAAGTGGGATGTAAATAAATGAGCAATTTCCATTCTTTAACGCTGCTGCAGTCCTGGAACAAGGATGGTATATTCTGCCTCAATTTTGCTGGCATAGACAAAGAGAATACACTTGTATTAACTGCTGCCATTTCATTATTCTGTAAGTAATGCAATCTCACTAAATCGAGCAAATGTTCTTTCCCTGCTAAATTTGCTGACATTTCACAAATAAACTCGATCATTCTAATTCATTGCTGTGTGGACATTAAACATTCCATTTTATAAAATACTCTCACTGTAGCTTCAAGGGGAACCTTGTTTATGCAAAATTGGAAATAGGCAAACAGTTTATTGAATGAAATTTTGGATGCAAATATACTGGATAGAAAAGATTTGTTTAGAGATCATTTGCTAATGTCCTCTGGTTAACTGCAAAGGATTCTCGTTAGGGTAAAAAGCTACCAGAGGAAGCAAGAGAGAAATAGTTCAAAAGATTTCCTTTACCTATGCCTAAGCAAGATAGAAGCTGTTTGATCTTTTCCATAGTTTGTATTTCATTGGAAGATGCCCTTGTGTTCAGATTCATCTGCTTCTTTAAGAAGATCTTGATTTCAGTAAACTTTACAAGCATTATCAATGAACATGACACCCATGACAAAGGCCAATGCTTCCCATTACCAGAAGGTCCCAAGCTGAGGTGCGAAGTCCAGTTTAAGGCTGGAGGTTCATTTGTGTAGACCATGTAAGTGCACAACAGAACAATCATTATGGTAGACTGTATACCGTAAAATTTATTACTTCAACTCAAAATTTTGCATCTCTATGCTTGTTTCCTTCAGGGAATTTGACTAAATGTAGTACCTCAGAACATTTTTCTGTTGGTCTGGTGTGTATTACTATTACTTTGCGAAACATCAGCGTGATCTTCTGATCTTCACTCACTACAAAATAACCCCAAGTACAACAGTTGAGTCCATCAACAAGAAAGGATTATCTGGATATTGGGCACTCCCTTCCTAAGGATTTCAGTAATCTTACACAATTGTTTTTTTACAAAAAATATTAGCCCAGTAGGGTCAGATTTGGAGACCTTGTCACAATGCCACAGCAGGAGGTGCTGACGTTGTTCTTAGTCCACACAGCTAGAGTTCATCTCAGAAAAGCACATTTGATTTCTTGTCAGCAAGGCACAGGACTCCCATCCTCAAATCCTCAATTTGATGAGGTTATAACCCTGGAAAGCATCAAAACAAATACCCATTTCCTGGGTTAGTACAAAGATAGATTTTTTTTCCTATCATTTTATAAAGCGACAAAAATTAGAGGTTACATTAACCAAATAAACAGTTTACATGGATGAAACAAGTTAAAAATTACATTCCAGCCTTTAGCCAGCCTGCATCTTTCACTCTCTATGTACGTCTTCTCTATATTCATGTTACATTACTAGTTGTGGGTTACCCTGTGCTCACTACTCTTGCACTCATTGCTCACTTTTGAATAGGTCTGTACATCCCATAGCATTTCCCTGACCTCATAAGAATGAATAAGTCTGAAAAAGACATGCACATTTCATGTACAGTTTCCAAAAGTTCTGCATCAATCAGTACTTCTGTGAAGTCTTTCCATGATCTAATATTCTGATGAGATTGGCAGTCACCATCATTCCACTACAAAGGAAATAAGCTTCACTACAAATGACCTGTGCTCTTCACAGCTGTCTTCAGTAACTAAACAAGGATCTAAGATTCAGGCTCTACAACTAAATCCACTAAACCTCTTGTACCCTCAGTACAAGAGTAACATGAGCTCAGCAGACTGAAGGCTTTCCCTCCCAGCCTGATGGTTTGCTTCAGGATAGGAATGTTACACTATGAATGGCCTGCATGATCCCTAATGTTATGTAAAAATATCTGTCTTTTCACAGAAGGGAAAACTGACCCCAGCAACTGACTGAAGTCCTGCTCCTTCCAGGAGAGCTACTTTCAACATGATGGTTTAGCCTACCTCTAATGGAATCTCGTAGACAGGTTTTGCTGAACTACATGGTTCAACATGAGTTACTTTAACTTTTCTTTTAAAGGACTTTTCAGAAATAGTGTCCAGGCATTTATCTCAGGAATCAGAAAGAGCTTCTTAACAGAAATGAGAAATGAGAAAGGCTACAGTCACCAGAATAGATTCCCCTCTTATCAGTCCACAAAGAAAGCTCTACCAGAGGGTTTATACTATTTTACACAACACCTTCATAGGAGTGAAAACTGGCTATCTGTTTCATATTCTGCAGTTCTTCAGCATCTGAATAGTCAATAATAAGCAACCTACAACCTACAACAATGTCCCCTGTTGCCGCAACTCTGAAAAAAAAAAATTTAAAAAATCCCACCCTGAAACAGAATAAGCTTAGGCAGGAATATTTTTTTAACTGCAAAATTATATGTGAGAAGACATTTATTTTTCTTCTAAATCCCCAAAGAAGGATTAAAAAGGCAATGTACAGAGCAGTCCAGTTGCAGTAGCATTAAAATTATTTACTTCAGCAATTAATTTATCCTGCAGGTTATATTGTATAAATAATTCTTTTATATGCCATTATGCCATTTTATATCAGACAAATAAATGTCTAACTGGGAGAACACTGAAGGAAATTAGTTTGAACCAAAAAATCACAGAAACATAGCTGGAAATTACATATATTTTTAATATCTCCTTGGTCTGTGTTATGTGATATAACAGTGTACCAAACAGTTGTTATTAGGATAAACATTTTCCTACTACTTCTTGATGACCTTAAAGTCTCTGTTAGTTTAGTAGAAATTCCAGTACTGTGCAAAGTCATAGTAATAATGTACTACACCAATTGCTGGTGAATGTAGAAGTTCAAGAAGAAGAATTTTAATAGTTTGTAGAAATTATAAAATAAAAAGATGCAAAGTAAAATAACTAAGAGATGCTTAAAAAATGTATTTGTGAGGCAGGTTAAATGAGATATAGAAAATGCTTAAGGGGATAGTTCCTTCAATCGTTCCTCAAGGTGGTATTTCTAGACATCAGGCCACAATACTATCACCAGGGCTTGTGCTGCGTAAACATGCCTTCATTTTGTCAGTACCGGATTTTTTCTCCTTTTGTTCTGCCTTTTAATTGTTGTATAAACTAACCTGCACATTCTGCAATAATAACAGTCTGACTGAAGAGAAACAAAACTAAAAAAATGAAAACAGGCAGAAGTCCTTGTGCAACATATCACTAGCGTTCTTCTCTAGCTCAGAGTTTCTTGGCATTCATGTAGAGATTTTCACATTGCAGTAATCCATTTTAACTTCATCTCACAAACACCTCCTTTCAAGTCAATATAGCCATATAGGACCTGATTATGCAAATTTCTGTTTGACACAGCTGAACACCCTGAGTATAAAGCTCAAGGGTAAGAAATCTCATAATAGGTCTATCATGCATACAGCTAAAATGTGAGAAGAGATTCCATTTGCCTGGTGTTTAGAAGGTCAAGGCTGTCTTTGGTTTGGATCACATTATTTGCAACATGTGATTCAAAAATGAGGAAAATACATTTCATGGCTGCTGGTGGTATCAGGTCAGTGCTAACTAAAGCACACTGCAGAAGCAGGATGTGGCTCTGAAGGAGGTATGGGAGTAAAATGACTGTACCTGGAGTCTATGCAGACTTTAGAAGTCACATAAAAAAATTGCTATTGGTGCCTCACCTTAGGCAACCTCACACAGCCCAGACACAGACAGGGTTGACAGACTGAGAGCTCTTTCTCAATTCCATGGGTAGTGATGCATGGCTGTTCTTAGTTGGTGGAGTGATTTATCTCGTTATTTGTGGTAACAAGCGAGACTCTGGCATGCTAATAGCCACAAGACCCCTGAGTGGTTGGCGTCCAACTTCTTAGAGGGACAAGTGGTATTCAGCCACCTGAGATTGAGCAAGAACAGGTCTGTGGTGCCCTTAAACGTCTGGGGTGCTACACTGACTGGCTCAGCTCAGCTTATGCCTACCTTCCACTGACATACGCTTGTGTTGATTAAGTCCTTGCCCTTTGAACACACTGCCTGTCACTACCACCAATTGGATATTTTAGTGAGGTCCTCAGATTTGACTATCTAGAAGAAGTAAAAGTCATAATAAGGTTTACATAGGTGAACCTGGGGAAGGATCATTACAACCCAGCCAGGATGAGGAGGTTGACAAGTTACTCTACGAGCAACTGGGAGAAGTCTCACGATCACTAGTGCTTGTCCTTGTGGGAGACTTCAACTTACCAGATATCTGCTGGAAGTATAATACAGCAGAGAGGAAACAGTCTAGGACATTTCTGGAGTGTGTGGAAGACAACTTCCTGACACAATTGGTGAGCAAGCTGACTAGGAAAGGTGCCCCACTGGACCTGCTGTTCGTGAACAGAGAAGGACTTGTAGGAGATGTGACAGCTGGAGGATGCCTGCGGCATAGTGAACACGAGATGATAGAATTCTCAGTTCTGGGGGAAGTAAGGAGGAGGGTCAATAGAACAACCACCTTGGACTTCTGGAGGGCAGACTTTGGTCTGTTCAGGAGGCTGGTCAATAAAGTTCCATAGGACACAGTCCTTAAGGGCAAAGGACCTCACAAGGGCTGGATGCTCTGTAAAAAGGAATTCCTGGTGGCACAAGAGCAACCTGTCCCCATGTGCCAGAAAATGAGCTGGTGGGAAACAAAAAAGCCTGGCTGAGCAGAGAGCTCTGGGTGGAAATCAGATAAAAGAGGAAAATAAATGAATTTTGGAAGAAGGGGCAGGCAACTCATGAGGACTACAAAGATGAACTGAGATGTTGTAGAGAGAAAATCAGAAGTGCTAAAGACAAATTAGAACTTAGATTGGCCCATTCTGTGAAAGATAAAAAATCCTTCCACAAATATATCAATAACAGAAGAAGGGCCAAGGAGAATCTCTATCCTTTACTGGACACAGCGGGGGACATCAGTGACAAAGGATGAGGATAAAGTTGAGGAGCTTAATGCCTTCTTTGCCTCAATGTTTAACTTTAAGGTAAGATGTTCCCTGGGTACTTAACCTCACAAGCCAGTAGACGGGGAGGAAGAGCTGAACAAATCTCCCTTGATACAAGAGGAAATGGTTGGAGACCTGCTAGGCAAATTAGACATTCATGAACCTATGGGGCACGATGAGATTCATCCAAGGGTATTAAGGGAGCTGGCAGAGGTGCTTTGCTCTTTCTAGCAGTCCTGTCTGACTGGGGAAGTTTCACTGGACTGGAAGGTGGCAGATGTTACACCCATTTACAAGAAGGTCCAGAGAGAGGATCCAGGAAACTGCACACCTGTCAGTCTGACCTCAGTGCCAGGGAAGATTATAGAGCAGGTCGTCTTGGGTGCTATCTCACAGTACACACAGGACAACCGGAATCAAGCCCACTCAGCATAGATTTATGAAAGGCAAGTCCTGCCAAACTAACCTGATCACTTTCTATGACAAGGTGACCCCCTTGATGGGTGAGGGAAAGACTGTGGATGTTGTGTACCTGGACTTTAGTAAAGCCTTTGACACACTATGTCACAGTATTCTGCTTGAGAAACTGGCTATCACTGGGCTGGACAGGCACACCTCCTGCTGGGTTAAAAACTGGCTAATGGCTGGGCCAAAGCAGTGGTGGTGAATGGAGTTAAATCCAGCTGGAGGCCAGGAACAGTGGTGTTCCCCAGGGCTCAGTGCTGGGTTCAGTCCTCTTCAACATCTTTATCAATGGTCTGTCTGAGGGGATCAAATGCACCCTTAGCAAGTTTGCAGACGACACTAAGCTGGGAGGAAGTGTTGATCTGCTTGAGGGTAGGAAGGCTCTACAGAGGTATCTGAAAAGGCTGGATCGATGGGCTGAGGTCAATGGGATGAGGTTCAACAAGGCCAAGTGCAAAGTCCTACACTTCGGTCACAACAACCCCATGCAGTGCTACAGGCTTGGGGAAGAATGGCTGGAAAGCTGTCTGTCAGAGAAAGACCTGGGGATGTTGGTCAACAGCCGACTGAACATGAGTCAGCAGTGTGTTAAAGTGGTCAAGAAGGCCAAGAGCATCTTGGGTGTATCAGAAACGGTGTGGCCAGCAGGACCAGAGAAGGGATTCTCTCCTGTACTCTGCACTGGTGAGGACACATCTCGAATCCTGTGTTCAGTTCTGGGCCCCTCACTACAATAAAGGTATTGAAGTCCTGGAGCGTGTCCAGAGAAGAGCGATGAAGCTGGTGAAGGGGCTGGAGAAGTTTTACAAGGAACAGCTGAGGGAACTGGGGTTGTTTAGCTGGAGAAGAGGAGGCTGAGGGGAGACCTTATTGCTCTCTACAACTACATAAAAGGAGGTTGTAGTGAGGTGGGTGTTCGTCTCTTCTCTCTGTAGGTGATAGGTGGTAGGACAAGAGGGAATGGTGCCAAGCTGTATCAGGGGAAGTTTAGATTGGACATTAAGGAAAAATTTCTTCACAGAATGGCTATCAAGTGCTGGCAGAGGCTGCCCAGGGAGGTGGTTGAGTTACCATCCCTGGAGGTGTTTAAAAGGTGGGTAGTTGAGATGATTTGACACATGATTTAGCAGTAGATAGGTACAGTTGGAGCTGACGATCTCAAAGGTCTTTTTAACCTAATGATTCTACGATTCTGTGATTAGAATAGACAATCCCAATGTTACACTTGCTGATGTTATGCGTCATTTCTAACCAACCCTTCTTACCAATTTTCCTGCATTAGGTCCTTTATGGTGCCTTTGCTGGATCTCTGGGGCTTCAAATGGGACACTGCGAATTTTGCTGCCCAGCTTTTAACTGTCACTGGGATGTTTTTATCACCAGGCCTATAAGAGACTAAACTGGCACTATGAACTTCTCTTCCCACCACATGATCACATAAGAGGTGGACCAAAGCCAAATATACAACTCTGAGACTCCAATGACACTTTTTATTATTTTTAAAAAAATATTCCTTATCTAGTTATTATCTAGCTTCCATCTTCCATTTTGTCCAGTACTAGGGCAATCACTTCCATCCAGTGAAAATGTGGTATACGAAAAAGACATTTTTAACTTTTCACTGGGGTAAGCATTTAGATTTATTTTTCATTTGTTCGAACTAAGGATTGGAATATTCTAGATTAATTCCATGTCTTTATGTCAGCTTCCAGAAAATTTGCCCGTAATGGATTAAGAAGTAGTGTGACATGTCCATTTTTGGTGCAACATATATTCATTTTTGTGTTGGAAAGAACTATACAGAATATATTGCTTTTTTCCAGCCTTTTTAAGTAACAGCCTGTGTAAAATTGAAATCCTGTGTCAAGTCCAATAGATGTGACTCAATCCAATGTTGGATTACACTTTAAGCAACACTAGAAATTTAAACGAACTGTATTCAGTTCTCTGTTCTGCACTTTCACCAGTAATGCAAATCAAAACCAGAAAAGAATAGTTGGTGATAAAAAAGAGAATAAATAATTTATAATTTAGTATTTTATAGTTATAGATTATAATTTATATAACTACATTTATTAAATAAAATGTATAGAAACATTACTGAATTTATAATTTAAATTATTACTTACTAATGTCAAAACAGTTGCCCTAAAACTCAGCTTCCAAAATAAGTTTTCTGTAGATATTCATCGCATCTGTTACTGAATTTGGTGGATAAAGCTTAATTATAAAATATTTCCATGTGAGTCATAAAAATTATCTTTTACAATTCTTCATCCACTTTGTTTCCATGTGTAAGGATTAGAAGTGCATATGAACAGAAATATGTAGACAAGAGCCTATTAAATGCAACCAGATTTCTGCATAACAGGAAAAATGAAGTGGGCTACTGGACAGATTGAATTGCTTCAAACACAGTAAGAGTGTCAGGGTCCAGTTCCCAGAAAGATCAGCCTAATGTACTAAACAGGACCTGCAGTAAAGGTCAATTAAAAGATGGAGCAGAAAAAGCAATTGAAAACTGAAAAATACTGTGACTTTAGCCCTTTGCAGGATGAATACAGGAAGACAAAATAACATCTTTATCTAATGCTGTGGTAAAAGGCATTCTGCATCTAACACACTGTGGAAGAGGCGCAGAAAATCAGAGATGACCACAGTTTTAACAGATTATATAGAAAAAATAACTAAAAATTTTACAAAAGCTGCCCTGTTTCTTACTCTGCATTGAAGCATGCAGGCTGAAATAGTGGGCAATTTTCTATAGCTAGAGATTCTTCTGGAATTGTCTACTACACGTTTTTAGATGACCACAGTGTGTCACCAAGAGGAATTGTACTGCATATTCCATTGATTTTGTTGTTTTTCAGAACAGACTTGAGTTTTTAATCCATGTATCGTAATGGTTAGACAGCTTAAGACCAGTAATAATAATTTCCCCATACCTGTGCAATTTTGTGGGTTTACTTAAACTGCATTTTAAAATTACATATTTCTTGCTCTCTGTGTATATTTTTTTCTGTATGCACACACATAAATACATTTTTATATATACACCTAAAGCTTGAAAAATAAGAAATATTATTTATTGTTAACAGTAACTATAACATAACTTAATGTGTCTGTGAGATAATAATCCAATATTTCTAATTATGCTCAAAATACTATGCAACCACCTCCCTTCACTTCTTTGTTTTCATAACTACTTTGTCAGTTTTCTATCTCCACTTCAAAATCCAGGGCAAATAGAGATATTTAAATTAAAGGATCTTGCAAAAATTCCCAATGCTTTGTTTATTCTTTAAAAACTTGCCACTGCCTGATTTATTTAGAATCTCAACTGCAATGATCGCTAAACTTGTGCTGATTACTGATCACATCACAGTGCTTGCTCTTATGTGTGTACTGTGGATTTATGTATTTAATTTCTCCGGGTCAACTAATAAAAAAATCCAACACTTTGAAAGGATGTTTCTTGTATTTTTAAAAATGTATCAAGAAAATGTTATCAGCATAGATCTTGCAGTTTATTTATCCTCTGAAGATGACAACAAAGTAAGAAAACACAATGTTAGTATTTTTCTACTTAAAGCAGTGCAGTATGACTGACGTAATTGAATTTGAAACCAGTGGGCTGCTGCCAATCATGTGCTTCTGAAAACCAATCACATGTGAACAATTTTAGGAACTGAAATACACATAAGTTAACATTTCCTGAAGGTCTGGAAATTTGCTCAGCAAATAAAACCCAGACCAAAAAAACCCAAACCCTAACAATAAAGCCTACCATGTAAATTGGAGAAGTGTGGGATATATGAGATTAAAGATTGTACTGCTTTCAGGATTAGAGGGTACCAAAGACTAGCACCATATCCTTCTTATACAAAATCTACCTATGAGAATTGAACATCAGAAAACTTTGGAGAAGGAAGAGGTTTCAGAATTAATTCTGATGACGGTGACAAAATGTTCAACTTCGCATGGGATATTTTCTCATGAAATAGCTACTTATTGTGTGTCAGATCTCCACAATATGCGTCACTGTTTGTTTAAAGTAAAATTATATGAACAAAAAATAAGTCTATTAACACATATTTGTGCCTTTCAGTGACATTCACCTATTTTGGCTGAAAACATTTAGTTTATTCTCCTTCAGTCATCTTGAAAAGTCAGATAAGAGTCAGGAGCCCAAATTGTGCTTTTCAGCTTTCACCTCATCCCCTGAGGTTACTGCAGGCAAATACTTGGGTTTCTGAACTCAAAAGTTAAAGTACTCTTAAAGTGCCTCAGTCCCAGTGTAAAGTTCATTTCCCTCCAATTAACTGTGAAAATTCTGAGAAACTATGCCTTTTACACACCTGCAGCTGCAGTTACTAAACATATTCTTAGGGTCCTGTAAAGCGCCTAATGGTACTCACCTCCCTTCAGTTGCAGTCTGTATTTGAAATATTCTGATCAGAGAAAAATGTACATAACAAGAATCAGTGGGGAAATACAACCAAAAGGTGCAACAGGCATGCTTCAGATGAACTCCATTGTTTTGCATGTCTCTGTTTATAGCCATTAGTCTTGTGTGACTGGGTCAGAGTAAGCATTAGAAATGATTATAAAAAGAATCAAAGAACCTTTGGATTCTATAACATATAAATTGCAAACATCAATTAATTTAAGTGGTGTGAGGGTTTGGATATATTTCTCATCCCATATCAATTCAGTTCCATCCAACCGACTATAATTAAGCTAGTCATGGTAGTCCTGCTGTTATTTTACGGTATAAGGAAAGGATTAAGTGCATGGAAAATGAAAAATGGTTAACTCTGACAAAATAAAAAGAAGTAATTATTTGTATGGCTTGATATACCTTGTATTTCCAAACAGTCCTGTCATCTCTTAATGAAACATAGTTCATATTGACCTGTGACGAAACATCTATGTCCTCTACATAAAAGAACTTAGACAGCTGTAAGATGTGCAAAGTGACACAATCCCCTCAAATAACAACAAAAACAAAACAAAAAAAAAGATCAAGAAATGAAAAATTATCACTTCTGCAAGAGTTCTCTTTACTCAAGACATTAAGTTGCCAATGTGCTGCTTATGAACTAGTGGCAGTTTTGAAAGAGTTTTTTCTTTTCATGCAAGAAGGTCAACTATAGCTCAAGATGGTGAAGAAAGAAATCAGTCTTTTGGTTCTAAGGAAAATACAAGGGAGGAGTCGTTAATATGTGGTGGAACAAATCCATCCTTGGCTCACCTGTTTCTGAGTCAGCACTAAAGAGGAAAGCCAACGAAAGGGAAATAGCCAAAGTAACAGCTTCTTAACTCACTAAGGGTTACTTCCATGTATCACGAGGGTATTGCTTGCTTAACAAAAATTTATTTCATAACTTAAAAATAATTAATTTACAAATTAACCAATAATTAATAATTTAATAACTCTGTTATGGTTACATGCATTGATTCAAGGCCTTGTTATGTTCATGGAAGAGAAACAGAAGAGTGAGGGACAAGTCCTGCAGGTGTGAATTCCTGCCCATTTCCAAGCACATAAGCCTGTTACTAATTCTCAACATATTCTTTACGCAATTTCTGACCCTTTCGAACTTTCACTTCCACTTCTGATTTCCAGCAGAGAAAGGAAATGATAAAGAATCCTTTGCTTCATCTGGGATCAGTAACTGTGTGTAAAGTGCCTCCATGATAAAGACACTCTTGCATTTCTGACTCTTGGTCTGTGACTATGTGTGTGTGTCACTGCAGATTGTGAAAATATTCCTGTTTCTCTTACACGTGTTTCTCCCTTAAAACGGCTATGATAGCATCTCAGGACACTAGATAAAGAGCTAAACCACTTCATATTAAGATAGTTTGGCACGAGTCACCATTACCTTCCTGATTATAATGTGACATGGCCATCCATGACATCCTGGAAGTATTAGAGGGAGTCTTTTGCCAGACCCATATTAAATAATATTTGCAGTCCTCAAATTTTCTTCCCAGCAAATGTTATATCTAAGAGACAGTGAAGTGATTCTCAGAAGTCATATTTCTGTCAACAAACCACTTGAGCAATGTGTGGTATGAATAATACTGAGCCCTCATTGCCCTAAGCCCGAGATAGTCTGCTGCTTCCTCCATCACATTCTTCAGAAGAAATCTTTTGCATCCTTACTGTAGTCTGCTCTTTATTTAAATACTGATGAACGTGTATGTGTATGTGCATGTGCATGTGCATGTGTATGTGTATGTGTATGTATCTCTGTTTCTGTGTATGTGCAGAAAATAATTCAGGATCTACTCCTTTTTTACCCCACTTAATGTTTCTCTAGTGTCAAAGCTCCCTCTTCTGAAGAACTCTTGTCCAAAGCCTGAGAATTTAACAGAATTAATCAGCATTTGCTCCATGAAAGTTAAAGTGCATTAGCTAAAAAGCACGGGATTGGCCACAGTTTAGTATAGTCTACTTCTAATCACACAGATTTGTAGCAGAGTCTGAAGGAGGTTGAGGAAATTATTGTTATCTGACCCTATGACAGATAGCTAAAGAGTTTTAATGCTGAGCTTCGTTAAAAATGGTTTTGTTATTGAATTCCAGAACCACAATGGTAACTTATTTCTTGAGAACTCATCTAATAATTTTCAAGACTTATTTATTACCAAAGCTTATTGAGCGTTTTTTCCACGTTGTGCAGGCAAACAGCTCCTCCAGCTAGTCATCGGCATGGTCTTTTTTTTTTCCCCTTGCAGCAACATGTGAATTAAGTCCTTTTTTGGGCTCTGGCATCATCCACCTTTAGCTTTTGATTAAGCCTTCTTGTTAGCCCTTGGTATAGCAGTCTTGGCACTGATTCTTCTCCAACTGTCCTTCTTGCTCCACAGCAGAACAGATGATCCCAACATGCTTTGATAGACTTTCATGGTCACTGATGACCAAATACTTCCAAGACTTTTATCTCTTTTTTTTCTCTTCCTACATTTTCATGCCAGGACACTGAAAATATATGCACTTCACATCTTTGCTCTCATACCAAAACAAACTCTGTCCTGGGAAGAGTTCTAGGGGTGGAGGTAGAAGCAGAGAGGAGTCTGATGTGCATGTCCATCTTGACTCTTCTCACACCACTGAATCAATAAACTTTCTGGCTTTTGCTATCAACTACAGTAGGTTAGTAGTTCACCTCTGAATTTTTCCCCTTAAAAAAAAAATCACCACAAAATACAAAACTTTGTTATTTTAAAATTACATTTCTTTTTACATTATGTGTTTTGAACAATAAAATTATTTTATGTGCTCAGTGCTACCAAAGCAGAAGCTAGAGATTTAGATTCCAGCAACTTCTTTCGCTTGCTCAAAACACCCATGGAAACTGATATTGGAATACTTATGTCATGGTTTCTGTAATAGGTCTATACCAGGTATGTCTCTTACTACAATACCTGCTAGAAGACAAGGAAATTGGCATTGATGAAGCAAGGAGCTTGGCTTATTCCCTTACTATTTTCTTTTTTTTATTGACAGTTCTTGGCAGCGGACTTGGCCTTTGAAAAGAATGCTCTTTTTGACAGAAGATTGCATCCAGTGAAGTTTCAGATAACTCTGTTAAAAAGGTTAGTATTTGATATGCACTATTTTGCATAAGCAATTCTTGAAAATCAAGGCTGTAGTGTCAGGGAGCAGTGAGGGGCAGCTGTTCTGCACAGGAAGGGACGTCCAGAGCTGGGGTGATGGGGGCAGGTCAGGTAGTGGCCTCCCATGGCACTGTCAGAGCAGGGCAGTGACAGTAATCAGGGCCAGCCAAGAGGCCGGTGGAGGCTTGGCAAGTCACAGTGTCAAAGCAGATCCAAGGCCAAGCAGAGATGTCAGGTCTGGCATCCAGGACCAGGGAAGTGGGTGGCAGAGCACAGGCATGGCTGTGGTGCAGTCCTGGCAAGGGCCTGAGCTCCGCTGTGGCTTGTGAGCCAAGGCACAGAGGGCCTCCTGAGACATCTCCCAGATCTTTCTCACATGGCTCTTTCCCAGGAGCATGATGCAGGGGCACATGATATCAGGGCTGGCCTTGAAGATAGGCAGCCAAAGGCCAAGAGCAGCAGAAGTGGCAGAAGCTGCTGGTGCATGCAGGCTCCCCCTGGAACTTAGTTCCTCCTTTCTCACAAGGAAACCAAGAAATTTCCAAACTGTGAAAGCTACTTTGCATCATAACCCCACCCTGAGTCATTGATCAGAAGAGGAAATCATGTGGACAGGCAAACAGCAGTAATATATGAATTGTTATACAACCATAGCAGAATACTTCAGCACAGCTATGCAGTGTAAAGAATGATGTCATATTAAGATATTGCAGGATGACTACTTTGTGCTTCTTTGCTTCTCCACCTAATTACAGAGGGAATCTTTAGGGCTGTGAGCGTCAGTGAAAGACACATCTCCAGCAGCCATCAGATGATCTGTAGTTCTCAAATAATCGTGGAGCTACACAAGAGAGACATGAATTTCCTTCATTAGGAAATTGCAGAAGGCTTAGCATTGCTATCTCTCTCGTCCCCTTAGATTGACATCAACAAATTAGATTTGTATGCAGTGTCAGGCTGATGGTTTAATAACGCCTCGAAATTGCTGTCAATGATAAACACTAGTAATTTGTCCATCATTTCATAATGTAGAAATATGAATGACATCCCCCAATCATTCCTCCTGAACCACCCTGAGTTCCTTCATGTCCATGCTTTTTTCCAAATCAATAATAATCAAAGCTCTGATGAGTCATTTCCTCCACAGCTTGAAAGCACCTCTTCTCAATTATTTGAGAAGCAAGAGTTTTACATCGGTGTCAAACAGATTACGTATTATCTTAGTGGTGGCAAATGATAGCATGGTAGATCCTCAGAATTAGAGACAATATCATTTAGGCCTGTGTACAGAGAAAATTAAAATAAGAAAGAAATTCAAACCCAGCAGCACAGCACAGGTAAGAATCCAATATAACCTTTCACTTCTTCACAATGCATTGCTTAATGACTATGTGTGCTCTAATGTCTGAGTATGTAGTGCTATGTACTGATTTTGAGGTGCCAAATTTCTTCTGTACTACACCCCTCACCCCAAAAAAGAAAAAAAAACCCAAAACCTGCAGTGCAGGTTTTGCAGTTTAATCTAGTCTGGGGACTAGCTGAAGACTACTTTGAATAGCCTCACAGACTACAAGTAGTAGCTGGACACTGTTGGTAGAGTATGAGATGAGAAAACAGCAATTTGAAACTGTAGGAAAAAAAAAAAAGAAAGAAAAAAAAAGATAAATAGTTCTTTGTTCCATAATTTATAATAACAGTTTTATAATTTACAGTAAATGAAAAAAGTCAATAAACAAGAGAAATATCAGAAGTTTCCAGTGAATGCTTCCAGGGCAAAACGAATGTGCAGCTGGTAAAAAAATAACTAAATTTATTGATAGATTTCCTTAACGTAAAACTTTAGTAATTCATTTTCTCTTTTTGTATCATAATTCAGACGAAATCTTTTTTTTCTGTCTTGTAGATAAGACTATCTTATCTACAGATAAGATAAGACTATCTTATCTACAGGTTCAGGAAAATAATACTAAAATTATTGATTTCAGTCAAAGACTAAGCTGATACACAAAAATTGCAAACATATCCTAGCACAACTACTTAAAGGTACACATGATACATTCCTTCTTCATAGTTTGAGATTTTTGAGCTGAAAAATCCACCGTGGTGCATCATTAGAGGAGCATGTAATGTAGACAAAACTCAACAAAAGACAAAATAAAATGAAATACCAAAACTAAACCAAAAATATCCTAGGAAGAAACAAGCACGTCTTTTAATTCGTGACCTATAAATAATTGGCAACTTAAGTCTTCACAGTGTGTGTGAATATACCCTACCATATAAAATCCAGTCATCACTATGTTTTCATCCACTTTTCACCACGTCAAATGCTAACATCAGCTTCAAGACATTACATGATGTGCTTCCTTCTGTCCTCATTGTGTAACTATCTTGCATGTATCCCCATTGGAAAGGAACTGTACACAGAAACAACCGAGAAGGAACCCCAGACTAATGCTTAGGCCTTACTCTTGGAGTATATGCTTTGTTCGCAAATTTTCCTCCTGTTACTATGTTCTTCTTGATGCATGATTAATTAGCTTTTCCTGTTAACATTACTACTTCTCCCTGACAATCTGTGCGGAAGAAACTCTGCAGAGGCAAGCTCAAGTCTCTCTCATTCCCTGCAACCCCTTCTATAATGACAACAGAAATAAAATACGGCTTCAGTAAAAAATCCCAACACCTCAAAAAGTGAAACAAACCCATTTCTTCCACATAAAATCCAGGTATATCTAACTGTGAATGCCTAACATTTTTAATTTTTTTTACATTTTTCTCCTTCCACACCTTTTTTTAGTTTTTTACCCTTTTGTTATACTATGTTACACATATTGTAAGATTTTTGCTATCAGCTGGTGTTTCGGGAAGTATGTAGCAAATCTCAAGGCACTAGAGGAAATTTAATACCATCAGCAGGATGGTCAAAAAGGGAAGCCCTAAAACTAACACAGTAACACTTGCAAGACTTGAGAGAACATATAGTTTATGAAGGAAAGTTATAAATCTAAGTTATTAACAGGATGCTATATCACATTTTCTGTCACAGTGTGCATGATGCACCAGGCAATTCATTTGCTGACAGATGGTTTATGAATACTTGTTTCAAAATATAAATGCACTTCACGTCTACTGTTGCAAATGAAGATTTCAGAAGGCAAGCTGGAAAGATACTTTAACCTAATTAAGCTTTTAAGAATGCTTTCCGTGTCTAATAAAGCAAAATGACTCCTTAATATCAGTGGCAATTTATTTGTTATTTCCATTCTTTACTTAGTTTGAAGAGGCCTTCTGAACTTTGTGGTTATATTTTCAATTAGGACACCAGTGACAGCATCTGCACATCTAGTTTTATGTTCCCATCCTACTTGAAGTAACACACGTCTGTGACAGACCATCTTAACCTAGCTATCAAGATGTATCTGAACTCTCTACATCTATTTCTTTTAGATTTTTTTCATATGATGTAAAAGCAATATTTGTGCTCTGTTTTCAAAGAGAATCAGGTTGTATAAATTCACTCACAAGCTCTCTTATTCATTCACAACTTCTGCTGATAGCAGAAAATTATTCAGGTACCGTTAGGCTTCCCTCTGCTATTAAAAACCAATACTTTAGATCATAGAATCATAGAATCATAGAATGCTTCGGTTTGGAAGAGACCTCTAAAGCTCATCTAGTCCAACCATCCTGCAGGAGAAGGGTACATCTTGAACTAGATGTGGTTGCTTAGAGTCTCATCCAAGCTTAACTTGAATGTTTCCAGGGGTGGAGCCTCCACTGCCTCCCTGGGCAACCTGTTCCAGTGTTTCACCACCCTAATTTTAAAAAATTCCTTCCTTATATCCAGTTTCAATACACCCTCCTTAGTTTAAAACCATTATTCCTTGTCTTGTCACAACAGGCCTCACCAAAATGTCTGTTCTCATCTTTCCTGTAGTCCCCCTTCAGGTTCTGGAAGGTCGCTATAAGGTCTTCCCAGAGCCTTTTCTTCTCCAGGCTGAACAACCCCAACTCTCTCAGCCTGTCCTCATAAGTGAGGTGGTCCAGCCCTCTGATCATTTTTGCGGCCCTCCTCTGGACCCATTCCAACAGCTCCACGTCCTTATTGCGCTGATGGCTCCAGAGCTGGATACAATACCCCAAGTCGGGTCTCATGAAAGCAGAGTAGAGGGGGCAGAGTCACCTCATTCAAACTGCTGGCCACGCTTCTTTCGATGCAGCCTAGAATACAGATCACCTTCTGGGCTGCAAGTGCACATTGCTGGCTCATATCCAGTTTTTTGTCCTTAATTCCCTCAAAGTCCTTCTCTATAGGGCTGCTCTCAATCACATCGTTCCTCAGCCTGTATTGAAACCATGAATTGCCCTGACTCAGGCGCAGGACCTTGCACTTATTGAACCTCGTGAAGTCTGCACAGGCCCACTTCCCCAGCTCGTCCAAGTCTCTCTGATGGCAGTTTACAGAAACTACATCAAAATCCTGTTTCCAACACTGAACAAAAGCAAATGATGAGAGAAGACTTTTTTAAAAGAGTAAACTTGCTGAATATTTTCCTGTCTGTCAGCTACTTCAGTCTGGGGGACCTCCTGATCTGGACATGGTATCTTCAAATCGAAAGAACTTTGTATTGAACACCCATCAGAGGTTTTCTCTTTTATAAGCATGACCACTTGCTTCCTAATCCAGTACTGAGATTTTGAAGCAATGTGTAGTAAGGCCTCCCACAGCTTAGCTAGACACTGTGTGAAGAGCTGTGCCTTCACTTTGAACCTGTCCTTTCAGTTTTAATGAGTACTTTTGCCCAGTCACTCTATAAAACTTATTCTTTTATAGACCTTTATCAAATTTTCCCTGCTTGACTGTTTCCTAGGTTGAAGAGTTTTAGTGTTTTCCTCTCTGTCTTGGTTATTGTTCTCAAAAGAGAATCCCTCATTGTAGCTGCTATCACAGCATAAACAGCTGAATTTAAAGTAGGAATTCAATTCAAAGGTATTGACCCTGAATAAAGCAGTAAAGCAGCTATACAGAAGGTTTTTCTACAACAGTCATATGAGACCAGGCTATTCTCAGCCAAAGCTTTTTCTCCCCTTAAGCGATATAGCAGTGCATAAACAAAATCATAAGGTCTGCATTTGCCCCTCTACTTGACCTACTTAACCATAAAAAAATGTCATAATATTTTCACCTCAGAATCTGCTTTTCATGCCTCTTTCTATTTTACCTTATGATTTTTTAGCATGAGATTCCCCTGAACTCCAGCTATAGAATATAACAAGCACGACATTTCTTGCAGTTTTTTGCATGATGTCCTTCACCATTACACCTGGGCAACTGATTTAGGATACAATGCTGCCTCCCACATACACAGACATCACACATAACACACTTGTTCTCATTAAGCACTGACCAATACTTTCTCTGCATTTGAGGCAGAAAAAAGGGTCTTAAAATTTTTCCTCTAAATACATGGAAGTTCATGGTCATACTAGATTACTTTTTAACAACAACATATTTTGTGACTGACTGTCTGGTCAATAGACCATTTTCTCAAAAAATATTCCCCCTTGATGTGGAACATAAATTTGCTCTGTGATGTGAATAAAACAAAATCTCCAAAGACATGTTCCATTTGGCAAATGAAAATCAAGAAATGTAACCAAAAAGTAGACGGTGTGCTCATATGTAGGCATCAACTTGCAAACATGCCTTAGTTTAGGTCAATACAAAGAAAAGCAAAACCAAGAGTCTAAGGACTCTACAAAAAAAAGCCTATAAAAAATGAGAATGACTTCAAAGTGCGAAAGGAAAAATATAATGCATAGTTTTCCCTAGAGTTCTTTTAAATATTGTATTGTAGACTAGATATGGAATATAAATTGTATAATACAAGACACAGAAAGCATGAAATAAAAATTTCTATCTAGAATGGGCAATTAATTGGAGGAAGAGGAAAGAATAGAAACTTCCAAATATGCTGTTGAGCCCTATAGCACCAGGAACAATTTGAAGGCAGTGAGATGTGGAGCACAGCCTGTCTTCTCTTTTTTTACAGTGAGATTGCAAAGTAATTGCCTTTCCTCTAACGCTGAATTTATCTAGTTCTAAGTGAGGAACTGAGCTCCAGCACCACTGAAGAGTGCTCAATGCTGTAGCCCCGTGAACCTGGCATGTAAACTGTCTCCCAGTGCATGCCTTTGGCCTGGCAGATTAGACAAATGGGACTAAATAATCGGGTACCTAACATTTATTGCACCACAGTTGTATGCTAACAGCACCTTACTGAGATATCTGACAATTCCTCTGAGGCATCAAAGGAAATGTGTTTCCTGCAATATGTCAAATGTAGTAATGAATTCTGTAACCATCCTGAAAATCAGAGGATTTGACACAACATAAATGACATCAAATAGGTACACAGGGCACAAAGGAAAAATCCGCTTCTGTGACACTGCTCAAGAAAGTGCAGACAAATGGAGAAGAAAAAGGAAAGAGCTTTCAGTGGACTCTTGTGCCTTTAAGGTGAGAACTTCCTTATTGGTATTCAATATGACATCTCCTTCCTGTTAAAGCTTACAAAAGGCCTGCCCTCACTAAGTTTTACTTGGTATTGAAATACGATGTGCTACGAAGCGTTTTTCATTTTAAAAGGGTTACTTATGGTTTCCAGACATTATTGCCTACATTATGACATTCTGGATACAGCTCTCAATAGCCAAGTATCTTATCTTTTGACCAGCCTAGAGTGGTAAGATATTGATTAAGCAAATGGACTGTATTTTCAGTGATCATACTTTATAGCAATACTGTTATCAAATTATTATAACATGTTGGAACTGGGTAAAAATACTGCAAGTCATACATCTAAGTTTTTCCACAGATATTTCGGTATGACATCTCCTGATTGGATCATAGAATCATGGAATAGTTTGGGATGGAAGGGGCCTTTAAAAAACATTCTAGCTCATGCTTGCCTCCAAATTATACAAAGGAATCAATCCAAATTAGTTCAGGCAGGTGTTTTCCCACTGATAGTGAGGAAAGATGGAAACTCCATGAAGCCCATTAACTGCTACTTCAGTCATGATAGCATTATATAATCCTATGGTACATATGAAACTATTACAGATATCTGAGTGTGAAAGCACCTTACAAGCCAGCTGAAAAAAAGAAATAACCCTTAGAACTGGTGAATTTTTACTTCTCACTTCAGGTCTTTTTCAGAATACTAGCCATCACGTTACCTCTCTGAAGGGATGTTACATGAAGGATGTGTCCTAATGGACATGGCAGAACATGCTTTAGTCTTACAGAGATCGACAATTACGGAGTACAGGTAGCAGTGGGCTAATACAAGCTTTGAGAAACAACCGTGGTCTTGTATCTGTAAAAGCTGCATTCTAGATTCTAAAAAGAGGGAAATGTTAGCTAAGATATTGCACCAAACACAGTAGTTCCCAAAGTAAATTAATAGCCTCAGTAGCAGCTGTAGCATGTAACAGTAGAAAGATAAACTGAATAAAAATAAATTTGCAGTTTTGAGAATCATGAAAGAAGTTGTAAATCAGGAGGAAGTTAGGTCATTTTTGGGAACTCAAGATCAAGGACGTTTTGACTGTTTACCCTGTTCTCCTTCACAGATAGTTTGTGCAAATATTTGCTACAAACTCACCAACATCCTACTGGAGCACTTTACCGTGCTGCTTTAGATCTTACCACTTACCCGGCACTCTGCTCATTATTTGAAATATCCTTGACTACTCTGCAGTGTATGATGATACTCCGAATAGGAATCTTCACCTTTAAACCAGAAAAAGGAATACTCAGTGCTGTGGCTTAACCTAAGCTGGCAACTAAGCACCTCAGCTGCTCACCTACTTCCCCCAACAGTGAGATAGGGCAAGAGAATCAGAAGAGTAAAAGTGAAAAAACTCACAGGTTGGGACAAAAATACTTTAATACTATAAATAAAATATAATAATGAAAATACGATTAATAATGAAAATAGTAATAATAATAAATTGTAATGAAAATGAAAATAACAAAAATAGAGAGAAGTAAAACCCAAGAAAGGCAAATTATGCAAAAGAAAACAGCTGCTCACCACCAACAGACAGATGCCCAGCCAGTCCCTGAGCAATGGCCCCTTTACCAACCTCTCCCCAAGTTTTACTACTGAGCATGATGACTCATAGTATGGAATATCCCTTTGGTCACATGGGGTTGGTTGTTCCAGCTCTGTCTCCTCCCAAATTTTTGTGCACCTAAGCCAATTCACTGGTGGGGCTATATGGGGAGCAGAAAGAGGGCTGACTCTGTGTAAGCACTGCTCAGCAGTAACTAAAACATCCCCGTGTTATCAACACTGTTTCCAGCACAAACCCAAAACATAGCCCCATACTGGCTTCTGTGAAGAAAATTAACTATCTCAGCCCAAACCACGACACTGAGTTAAAGCATCTCTGCAAATATATTTTGACTAAATCTAGGTCTGTATCAACAACATTTGATGTACCTGTCCCTTCTCTTTATCAGTTCCTCTGTCCTTTGAGGTCAGTGGTAGTTCAGGTACTGATGTTTAACAGCAAAGTTTTTTATTCATTATGATCTGTTTTAATCAACAGCTAATTAAAACATACTGATATCTTTCTTTCCAAATATTTTAGAAGGCAGTATTCTAGACTGATCTTCCCATTCATGTTAAAAATTAGAACAAACTAAAAAGAAGAGGACAGAATAGAGGCTTGTCATCCTGATATTTGCAAAATCTTCTGAACCTGCAATTGCTGTTGACACACCTCTCAGCTAAGACATCAAGACAGCAGATGTAGTGTCAAAATAAAACCCATAAAACCAATCTGACTTTACATATAATTCCATTGACCTTCATTTGGATTGCAAAATATGTAGCACAAAGCAGAAGTTAGTATTTTTTTTTTTAGACAATACAAACTCATTTGGGTATTGAAGAGATTAGTACATTTTTTTTTCAAAAAAAGAGGCTGAATGCTTGTCTTCAAATCTACAGCAATATAAAGGAAAATGCATGTTAAAATAATTAATATCTATTCTTACTTTATAGGTACATTGATAGTGTGATAGTCCTTAACTTTAACTAAATATATAAATGTCCCTACTCATGCATAAGAATCCATGTAGAAAACGCAACATGCAGTTCTATTTAATTATTGGTGAATGTTCCCACACTTCACTGAAAGAATTTTTAATGTCAGTTGAGCTCAGCAATTCAAGTAAGCTACAGTCTTCTTAATCACAGTCCTTCTCAAACAACAATTAAGGAGAAATCTCTTGATTATTCAAAAAAATAATTTCTGAGTTATTACAAATTTTATTTTATCAGAGCAAATATTTATCTGCAGTATGTTATTCCAAGAGCAAGAAAATAGTTTTTATTTTCTGTTCCTCTATTTTAGTCTCCTCCTGTAACCATTTATATATAAAAATCTAAGTAATTTAGAATATGATTTTAGAAACCTATGAAACAGAAACCCACATGTCAAAATTTATGTCCAATAATTGACTTGGTATTCTTCTAACAGTGTGATCTATGGGTATAGGTTGCTAACTGGAATGACTCCACATGTCAGCCTTCAGTTAAGCTTTCATCTAGCCAGTTGCAATGAAGAATGAATCACAGCTCTCAGATGGCATCTCACATTACTTCAGCCATTCAGAAGTTAGACACCTAGCCTAAACTGCCTTCACAGTCTAAAGACAGAAAGAGTGAGATGCTACTGACTTATCAATGATTTGTGTGAAATGAGGAGGTGTTTTCAATCTGACTGTCAATGGGCAAATGTCTGAAGTGTTTTACTTTTTCTCACATCAAGCAATACTAATGCCTCCAGAATGGCCAAGAAGTGAATGCTGTTAGGCAACAAGGTAATCCTGTTTTCCTTTCCATAGTCTCCTGAACATACTGTTGAAACTCTGGGTAGAATTCACATTTAAATCTATGTTGGCCAAACAAGCCATGCATGAGCCATTGCCTATGGACTACTAAATCGGGTAACTGGGAAGTATTCAAAGCAAAAAATATTAATGATAGTAGTGACCAGGGAGTCAAAAACTCTGGCTGTGAGAGCAAAGGCTGTGCTAGCTTGATGAGGAAGGCAAACCCACGAGAGACAGTTTGAGTCAAAGAGCCACACAGTACATTACCCTTAAAATCCCCCTCAGCTAATGTATATGTGGACTCTCCCAGAATTCCTTTAAACTGATTAGTCAGTCCTTAAGCTCCACCAGTCTTATTTTTCTCCATAGTTTTAAAAATACCTTAGTATTGTAACATTTAATGAAAATTGACGACCAAACTCCATTACCTGTAGCCTTTCATTTCTTTTTAGATGAAACATCCTAACGAATAAACTAGGCCAAAATGAAAGTATTAGGTGATACTGTGAACAATGTCAGGCTATAGCTTAACTTCACCTTTCAAACCTCTCCTCTTTACAGAGATTAATCTAAGGACACCAGAATACCTCCCTGGAGGCAGATAGAGTTGGGGTTCATGACCTTTCCAGAAGGCTGTGCTGTCAGTTACTTACAACTTCATCACACCATGACCTCCAAGAGTGATTTTTTTGCATGCTCCATTGTCTGACTAAAATTGAACCTTTCATAATTTCATATTTAAATTTTATCAAAAACACCTTGTCTTTTTCCCTGAAAATGCAAGAATAAATGTATATTTTGCCTATGTTAAAAATGATTTTAAACCATTTGGTTATGAATTCTACTACCTGTATATAGTAAAACAAGGATTTGATACATGGCATGGTGTATTTTGTGGAAGAGAGATTCGTTTTCTTGTCTTAGTCTGGCAAAGCTATGACTGTTGCAAAGTTAGGCCTGCAAAACTTAAAAAGTCAGGACTGAAGTCATATGTGTGACCATAATACAGTCCACTGTGTGTATGCGGTAGACAATTGCTAATTATATAATTATATATATATATAATATATAATTATATACAAATTAATATTCCACAACACCCCTGCTTCATTCAGTTCATAACGGTGCTGGCAATCACTTAATAAGTGGCTCATCAATATTTCATTTTCTCTTTATTCCCATCTATAATCAAAATGTGCAGTGTGGTAAGCTATAATTGGGGCTAGCAGGGCACTCCCAGCCTCCTGGTGCAGGCACTCACAGATACTTCCCTAGTACAGGGAAGGAGGAGGAGTGGGAGATGGGAGGAAGGACCTTCCTTTCTAAAAGTATGGTAAGCTGACACACAGAACAGTACTCTCAGCTGTAGTCGAGAGTATCCATAGAGCAAGCTCAGTGTGTAACCACTGTTCTCTACATCTACATGTATATAAGGTATTGCACTACTTTCACAGGCAAACCCTCAGTCATCAAACAATGTCCAGTCCAGCTAAACATAACACAGAAATCCCATCAGCAGAACTTATCTCTATCCAACTCAATTCACTGCAGAGCAAGTCTACCCTGTTTATGCCATAAGTCAAGGTTCCTGGAAAAGTTGGTTTATGGACCATATAATTTCAGAAGACAGATAGAGTCAAGAAGGATGACTTAAAACTCTGCATGTCCTTAAATTTGAGCATTTCTTAACACCAGTTAATTAACTTTGTGACCTCAATGGTCAATTATTGTATTATATTTATATGTGTGTCAATGCATACAAGATACACTTTCTTACATACCATTTCCTTAGGTAAAGCTTCTTGCCACCTCCTTTTTAGTTTTTATGTTCACCTTGTCCTTATACACACACCTCAACATTATTATTTGTTGTGTTTGATTTTGCAACCACAGGGCTGGCGATTTGCCTCATAAATCCCTGAGATAGCATATATCTCTATGGTGTTATATATCAAAATGAGCAAATTTTGTGCACTCACACTATGATGCATTGCAGAACCTCTGAATGAGGTGTTTATTGATTGCATACAATAAAAAAATAGATTTTATGCTCAGTCATAACACTTTTTTCTGCTTTATTTTATTCAATACAAAAGAAATTCATTACCTAAGTTGGTTTAATGCAGCACATCATGCTACTGCAGAGACGGGAGTTCAAAAGTACTAACACTGCATGTGCAATACTAGCAGGTACTAATGTAGTGCATAGTTGTTGAAAAACCCATGCTGTTCTTTCACAGACATTTACTCTACTGGAAATGATGAAGGTCCATTTATTCATCTTACAAGAGTTACACGTATGACAAATGAATAATATGTATATTGTGGCTATGTAGAAAGGGAGAGAGCAGAAGAAAGAGAACAATGCTGGGAACTCCAAATGTCCACTTGTGTCTTACAATCACGGTCTCCTTCATCCATCAGCATTTTTTATAAACCTCTTCTTGTTTGGCTGATGAGATTGATAAAACATGCAACCAGGATGGAGCTGCCTTTGACTTCTTTGAAAACCTGCAAGATGGAAAAATAACTGCATACAATCTAAGGCAACAGTATAAGTTTATAGTGTTTTTGTAAAAATCTGGTGGAATTTAATGATTTCTGGTTTCCGTGGTCCATGTCTTCCACCCTCAAACCATGTAATTTAGACGTTGGATACAGACTTTGATAACCTGGGCCCAACACTACTGTATGACTTGCAAGAGATAAATCAGATTAAGGACCAAGCATCAGCTCTCCAGATGTTTCAGTAAGACTACAACACCTCAGTCCAGATTTGAGCGTTATTTGGCTATCTAGACCCTATTTGGCTATCTAGACCCACTTGTACTGTCAAACTTTTCAAACTTTTTCTGTTACATAGCTGTCTCCAGTCTCAAAGTTTGGTTTGCCTCTTCATAACACAAAGGTACTAGGTACAGCACTCATGCATCATCCTTCAAGGTCTGCACTTGAAAAATGCTTAATATAGAAACATGGGTTTTGCTAAACACCCCATCAAAACCACTCTGTCTTGCTTCACAAGAGAAGCTGAAGATATCTGGTCCTTTTAAATAACTCCAAATTTCAAAACATTTATTTTTTCGTGCCTGATGAATCAAACATTTTAGTGTTGTTTTGGGTTTTTTTAAAGAAACAGAGGAGACTAACGACAAAAGAAAAAACTTTCAATAACTCAAAGATAGTATGCCTTAGTTTTTATCACTCACAAACTATTAGAAGTGCTGTGGTCCTGACACTTCTGAAAGGACATTACTCATGCATGGTTAAGGTTGCCGGACATACTTAAGTGCTTTCACTTCCATCCTTAATGAGGGCTGCCTGCAGTACAGTGTCTAAGACCACCCCCAGTGTTACTCTTAAACTATTGTTTTTTCTTTTTGACTCAAGCATTATGTCTACATTTTAAAAATAATCTAGACAAATTTCCTTTTCATTCAGGGTCTCAGTGCAGCTTCTTAAGAGTTTTGTTTCACTGCGAACATGGCTAGAAACATATTATAAGCATAAAGCATAATTTTCACAGCATTAATCAAGATGTCTACTAGACACAGTCATTGTTGTATAAAATCAATTTAAATGAGATTAAAATCAAGCTAACTTCTACATTGTGTTTGAAAATTGTGAGATCCCCAGCAGTTTCAGTTCTCAAGAAGTTACAAATGTTTTTATGTGTGCATTAGCGCTGTCTTTGACAGAAACTTAGTTGTGACAATTTTTCCCATATTCATATTCTGAAGGGAAGATAAAAGAAATCTTTAAGCCTTTCTGTATTCATGATTCATTCTGAACATTTTGTAATTGTTTTGCCTTCTGGAGCCTCATTTTTAACTTAAAGTGGATGTTGCTTCTGGGTTGTCCCCTAGAGCTCTGGAGGTTTTGTACGGTCATGTGATGCTTTCATTCCTATGCAGATCAGCTGGACTTCATTTGCAGTGTCACAAAGGGAAAAATTCCTGTTACCATGCTGATTTAATTCTTACTTCTGGCTTTGCAAAATCCTAAAGGCAATTGTGTTTTTAAAGGCATGTTTGAGTTCAGACTGTTTTAGTTCAATATAGATCATTAAGGATTGTTTTAAAGACATTTAAAATACGCATGTGTATACATGTACACATACAGATAAAACCACATTATTAGACCCTACCAGATTTTGAGGTTATTTTGTATCCTTCTCACAGTATGGAGTAAAGAAAAAAAAGAAAACAAGTCTAAAATTTCAGTCTTAGTAACCTCTGATTGTGAAATCCTTCTGCTTTTTTTTTTTTTTTTTTTTTTTTTTACTGTCTTCTTGGTGACACACATTTTTATAGCTGTTAGAAAGACAGTTTCTTTCTGGTAAAATTCTATTCTATATCCAGAATTAGGAAGTAAGTACCAGTAGAAATGCCATATTCATTTGAACAGCCATACTTCTGCTCCTCCTAAAGGCTGGAAGGCATTTTACCATTCTCACAATCCAATGAGGGAGGGATTCCCAAATCAATTCTGCAGAAAAGACAGTGATGTTCGAAGCATTCAGAACAATTTAAGTTATTTTTTTTAAATCCTTAGTGTAGTTTTTATTCAGAGACAAGCTGTGGAAAAGTTAAGTCAGTATTAAATCAAGTCTCAGAAAATAAAATATGATGGAAAACTGAAAAGTGCTGCTTGTGCAACTTTACCGTATTCCTTGGATTACAACATCTCAAGTACATTGCTTTAGCATGAAGGCCTCAGCCACCTTGCAGCAACAAACAAGCTAAAACTAAATCATAGGTGAGAACTCATTAAGGATGCGTTTATTCTGACTGTAAAGGCAGAAAAGCAGTTTCTGAGAATGGATGGCTAATATTTTCTATTACAAAAAATATTTTAGAATATTTTATAGCCTGGGTCAGCTCAGAACTGACAGGACTTGTAGTTCTGATTCAGTGAGGTGGAAATGCATCATGCTTCTTCCAGGGCTAGCACTAACCCAGAAATAGTACAACTGATTCTGTGCATCAATCAGAATCTGTGACACTTATAAACTGGCTTCACGGAGAGACAGACTAAATGTGTCCACCACCTGTTTTCACAAAGAAGAGCACTTTTTCCTATTGGGAACACTCTTCCTGTTTCCTTGGGGAGCGGCGTGGGTCCATTTTAGATTATCAGCTTTGAGCAGTACGGATGACAGTTCAGTTTCTAGAGGAGTTTAACAGATTAAGCATAAATGCACTGATGCAGACTGTACTGCATCTAAGCAAATAAGAGGTCCTAGACCACAGTGCAAAGTTAGAGAATGGCTCTGGAGGAAATACCTGACAAACGTTACAGACAGAATAAAACCACAGCTGGACCAAAGCTGACTCCTGCAGGGACTCTCTTTCATGTCTACTCTGCAGTCCTTGAGATTAGAGGACTCATTAACAAAGACATGATATGAGGCACTCAACTAATAAAAGTCTCTCTGGAGCATGGAATCTAGGAGTTTTGTGTGCCACTAGTAGGATTACAGCCAGAATATTTTATTCTATTTCCATTTCTACGCACTCTGAAGGATCTGTAGTTTTTGTCTCTGTTTATGTCCTAGGTTCAGCATAAGTGTGGCTGTTTTTATTATCCACACGAATATGTCTTAGAATGAAATATGCATGTGACCAGGAGGCATGACAGCTAATAATACTCCATGTCTCATGCAATGCAGTCGCCATTAAGAGTATGTTTCCATCCAGTAGTGCTCTGCTCGTATATTCCTCAGACAATGGTGCAGGAATGCCTATCTAAGCACTAATCATTACAGAACACAAGAGGCAGAAATGTGGCTTACCCCCATCTATTAATTGATCCTCCAACCAGGGCAAATCCCAAACAAAACAGGGTCAAGAAAACATGCTGTCCATGCTCTAGTGTGTCAGTACACAATAAATGATGAATAAAAGGCTTCCATAGATGGTATGGCTTTATGCCAACGCAATCCACAGCTCTGACATATTTGCTACCAACACCTTTTTTGTTTGCTGATTAACACAATCCAAGATGGCTGCAGAAGGTTACAGATCCAGCATTTTACAGAGTGAAATGCTTCAGGAAATAGTGCTGAACAGAATCTTCACCCATAGTTACTCAATCTTCTGACAGTTAAAAGTTGATTATGTACTCTCTTGCTCTCTTTTTTTTTTAAATTTTTAACCTTTAGACTAGTTCTCTTCCGAAGGGTTTTGCTCCAGACTTCTAAAACTTCTGATTATCATCTCCTTGTTACCCACTGTCTTGGTCATTTTCAGTGCTACAATTATGCAGTTGTTTCACAGAACAATTTACTTTAAAAAAAGCCCTGCTTCTTGTCCAATCATAACTTGCTATTGTATACGCTTTTGCTTCTTTCAGCTGTTTTTCTCAAACAATTCACCATTCTTTAATATTAGTTTAAACAAACACATCACTGCTAAAAACAAAACCTAGAACTGATAACTAGCCATGGGTGTTTGGCATATGAAGTCATAAAGACCAGAGTGACCCAAGCTTACATCTCCACTTTAACATAACTAGATATTTTGTAAAGACATGTAAATTCAAAAAACACCTTTTCTCAGCTAATCTACAATCTCAGCCTGCATTATCCCATGTAAATTTAAAAATGTACATACCATACCTCTTCTTACCATGATCTTTCATGTGCAATGTATACAGCCTGAGACTACTTTAAACACTAGTGAGCAAAACCATCAATTTTATAAGTTACATACATGAGTGTGATCCATTTCTTGGTTTAAGGTAAAAATAGGAGAAAGGCAAGAATTGTGGCTGTTGCATGCAAAATTATGCACATAAAATAATGCAGAGATCACACATAGTGTGAGCTAATAAAATATCTTAATGTCCCTGAATTTTCTAATTCTTACTCTTAACTTCATAAAGTATATTGCTACTGACATTTCTAGTCAAAGCAATAAATCAGAATATAAACAAAATAGTCATTATTTATAGATTCTCACATGAGTAATTAATTTGCTACACAACTTCCCCAGTTTATTTCTGTGTAATTATACTCCACTTACCCTTCGGGATTGACACTACTATTTTCCACTTAAACTCAGCTATAAGTAAGTGAAGCCCTTATAGAAACACAAATAGCTGGTATTTACAAGGTATGAAATATCTTCAGGCCTGTTCTTATTTGAAATAGGGGTCTTTGCTACTCCTTGGAAAACATAGAGGCTAAAGTGTATGAGATTATGGTCCTTAGTTTTTGAAGCTTCTAATCCAGCCCAGTTTTTTCTGACTGTAATACAGGACATTTGCTTTTGTGTTGCAACATTGCTTTCAGGCTATTGGCTTTCTCTAAGTGTTGTTTACTACTATTGTGCTAACACTGAAACATTGCTTCTGCCAAAATTAAAATGAAGTACATAAAAAATAAATCCCAAATAGCATGTATTTTTATCAGACCATGACTGAATTCAATTAACTGTGCAGAAATTTTATATTCCTTAGGCAAAATGAGTCACTTCTGCATTCTTCTCTTTGTATAAATGTACAGTCCCATGTTACTGCCACTAATCGCTTACATCCTTGACTTCCACCTGTAGGTATAGTCAAGTATCAAGAATTTGAACCTCAAAGAGGTCTGTCCATGATGTTGTATATTTTGTTGCTATTTATTTCGGAGAACTTAACATTCAATCAGACTACAAAGTATCAGCTTAGCTTACAGCATTCCCTACTACAGAAACAAAGAGAGCATCTTGAGAGTAAGCTGCAGAAGCTTTGCATTGGACTAGAACTCCACCAGTACAAACTACATCTGCAAAAGTACATCTGCAAATTCCACTACATGTGTAAGCCACAACCCAACCTAAACCAACAATCCCTTTGGAGAATGAACTATTTAATAATGCTTCAGTATGGTAGCTTAGCTGAAGAAAGGTCTATTTCAACATAACTACTTGTATTTTCTGTAACACATCTATTCCCTGTAACAATGAAAACAATAGAACAGATACCTCATAACTCCACAGTTCTGAAGTTTAGAGAGGCACAGTTACATAATTACTTTTTATAAATTATATCGGTCCAAATCAACTCTACTGTGATTCATGGTAGGATAAAAAATAGATTTGAAACAAACCAGTGGTGTAAATTTCATCACTACCAACAACGCCTCTCCGTTTCCACATATTAGGTCCTGTGAGTTCAAGAGGTCATCCAAATTGTTTTCACTATGCAGAATAAAATGGCTGATCACATGCGGAAACACCAGAGCAGTTGATGACAGTAATAATGTCATTGTATGTGAGAAATTATTCAGGATTTTTTATACTGGGAGACTTTGTCTACAGTAAAGTGAAATCCACCTCAAGGGTTGAAGTTTTATCAGAAAGCAACACGGCATTTCACCCAAGCTCCATCACTTTCTTCTTCTACTTGCTACACCCCAGCCTTAATTAAACTGACATACTTCCTGGAAGCAGAGGTCTTTCAAAACATATTGCGATAATGAAAGCATTGAAACTCCCTCAGATGCTCCTCAGAAGTACAGAGGATTCCAAAGTTTATTATTGTAGTTATATACAGCACAACTTGTGGGAGGTTATACATGAACTATTGGTTTCTACTGTATGTATATATATCAGGTAAGACATTCCACAAATGTACTGAATCTTTCCAGAAACCCCAGATAGACTCTGATCAAATTTTGACAGACAAAAAGAGAAATTATTTTACTTTAAAATTACTGGCCTCCTTTTGAGTCAGACATCACAGAAAGGCTTCAAAGTGATAACATGTATGTTAAGATACAATACTTAACATTACATGTAACACGTCAAATAATATATCCCACTGTTGTTAGTCCCTTACCAAAACTCAGTATAGCAGAACTCCATAACACCATTATTTGTTATAAATTTCACATGAACTGAAAGAAAAAGGAAATGCAGACAACATGCAAATATCTTTACTTCCCTTACTGGATTTCCCCTCTACTACTGTTATGGGCTGACCCAGGCAGGCAGCCAAGCACTCATGCAGACAGTTACTCAATTCCCCCTGCCCAGAGTGAAGGAGGACAGAATAGGAAGATCAAAAGCAAGAGAAGTCATATGTCAATGTAAAGACCATTTAATAGGTGAAGGAAAGGAAAAATAAACAAACAAGCAGACCAAAACAAAGCAACACATAGGTGGTCACTCACCAACTCCCAGTGGTGGGCACAGTGGTGTCCAGCATGTCTCTGAGCAGTGGCCACCTTGGAAGACACCCCCACCCACCCACTCTTCTTCAGTTATCCCCAGCTTTGATTGGTGAGTAAGGCATGGGATATCACTTTGGTGAGTTGGGAGCAGCTGTGTCTGCTCTGTCTGTTTCCAATTCCTTGTCCACCTCTAGCTTTAACACTGGCGACAGGGCCGGAATGGAAAATAGACGAAGTCTCAGTGTTAGGCAGTGTCCAGGAACAGCCAAACTATTAGTGTTTTATCAATATTGTTTTAGCCAAAATCCAAGACACAGTACCATATTGCCTGCTATGAAGAAAGTCAATTCCATCCCAGCCAGATCCAGTACAATTGCTCACGCACAATATAAAGCCATACAGCTTCGATGATTTTTTCACCAAGTTAAGACTTCTCCTTAAAAAAACAGATCATAGTCCAACAATCATTTTCTAAAAGGTATTTACTGCAGATTATCTTCTGTTTCTACATGCATGTTGATAGGAAATGTGCCATCAAAAACACACCCAAGAATTTGATTTTTTAAGTTCTCCTCTTTTTTTCCTAACATTTGCCAGTAACAATAAGTAATACATTATCACTACAACAATTATCAAAAGTCTCCTTGAAACATACGCAAATTAGAGACATTTCTAACTGGCATGAAATATAAAACTTTTGTACTTTGATGGCTCTATTGACTCTAAGAGGAGCGTGGTCTATTTTGCAGTGAGGAATCAGAGCAGCGTTTTCCTTCAAAAATAACAACTGTATTCCACATCAGTGCTAGGACTGCTTTATTACAGGGAAGAAGGAAGCAGACTTCACCTCACACTAGCAATGCCCAATATGAGACATGATGTCCTGTCATGCAGCACAGTCACAGCTGAAGGAGACCTGCCCACAAGGGCCTCAGCCGAGACCCCTTGTGCCTCTCATCATCCCTGTATGACCCACAACGGGAGCATGTCATTCCTTGACAGTCCCTGGCAAATGATACATCGCCACGTTTTGGCTATTTGGGATCACCTGCAGAGGACATTAATTCCCTGTAACACAGGGTGCTGAGATGGCCCTGAAGGGGGATTTTCCTTCAGTGTCTGGGTACACTGGAGTTGCCCCCAGATTTGGAGTTGCCACTATTTTTGATATGAGAGGGTTTTGAGAGAAAAGGGAGATACTGTGCTCTGTAAGGCCTCTGCGTTTGTCCAAAAGGAAACCCTATAAATGTCTTTTTCTTACAGAATTACACAGAAGTACTGAAAGGCACAGCAAAACCATATTCACCAAAACATGGTGCATAGTCCTTTTTCTCTTAAGAGAAAGTTGAGATCTGGCAGTTTGATCTGGCAGTTTGATCCTGTGTCTCAAGCACAGTGCTGAGCAGCTGCACGGCCGTCTTACACCTGACTAAAGGACCCAAACCGCAGGGTCCCACCACGGAGCCCCAGGGTCGAACACGCCACGCAGCACCCAAGGGACCGAGCAGCCCCATGCCCCGGCAGGGCTCCAGAGCAGACAGATGTCTCCCCGCCCTGGGAGAAGCGACGCTCGGGAGGCCGGAAAGCTGCGACACTCCGCGCTGTGCCTGCCACGCCTTGCCCTGCCCTGCCCCGCCCCGCCCTGCCCTGCTCTGTCCGGCCCTGCGCTGCCGCGGACGCCCGGCGGGGCGGAGGGAGCGCTCGGCGAGTCGGAGTTGAGGAAGTGGCCGTGGCTGCGAGAGAAAACGAGGAAGCGGCGGCGCAGCCCCTGTGCCGAGCGTCCCTTCCCGCTCCGTCCTGGCGCGCGGTGAGTAGCGGCCCTTCCCGTCTCCGCGGGCGGCGGGGTGGAAGCGTCCTAAGGCGCTATGGCAGACAGGCAGCATGCCGGTCCCCAGGTAGCGGGCGTGAAACCTCCCTGCGTCGTACTGCTTCCGAAGATACAGACCGCTAGGCTAGCGTTTGAGGAGCGTAAATCTAGACTTTAAACACACAAAAAATAGATTTATATCTTAGTATGTTACGGTGGTGTTAGATTTTAAACAAAGTGTACCCAAAAGCAGGGCTTCTGTTGGAATAGTGCGGGGTATGTCAGAGGTTTGATGCCTGAGAAAATGTCTTGTCTGTCTTATTAAACTTCCCTATTTTGTTTCCAAGAAAATAACTGTAGTCTATTATTAGAAGAGTAGGTGAATACTACAGTCTGGGTAGTTGCTCTCCATTTAATGTTTTCCGCCAGTGCTATTCGGGTTTTTTCCTTAGCGCTGTACTCCATAAACTTTGTGTTGGCCAGATCAGTCTGAAGTGATCCCGTTTTCGACAAAGACAAGCAATACATTTGTTATATGTCGCTGACTCCAGTAGAAGCGTAGCAAGTGTCCGCTTCGGTCTGGCCAAATTACGTGATGTAGAATCGTGGAGGGAGTACTCTGGGTTGGAAGGGACCTTAACGATCATCTAGTTACAACCCCCCTGCAATGGGGGACACGTCCCAATAGGCATTGTAAAATACTTCAATTTTAAAACAAAATTATTCCTTTTAAGAGTAATAACTGTTCAGGTTTTGTTTGCTTGTTTTTTTGCTTGTTTCAGTGCTCTTTTCTCTGAGGCTTCTTTCATGCTCTTTTTATCCACAGGAGCTTAGATCTCCTCCACCCTTGGGTTGAATCTGCAGCCTAATCCATGGTCACAGCCATCCGGTGTAGAGCTAGTATCAGCTCACAAAGCTGTGTATTTTTACAGTCTTGGAGGCCATAAACTGTAGCAGTGTAGAGTACATTGAGGCAGTCCTCTTAGAGGAACTGTAACTTCTTTTTTTTTTTAATCTTCATTCTTCTGTTAAGCATTTAGCGATAAACAGACAAATAAGGAAGTTTGAATGTTCTTTTCATTGTGACAGTTATCCTGTGGTGGAGAAAGGTTATCGTGGTGGAGACAACACAATTTGAACTAAAGAGTTTGGCATCAGTTAGGATGCTCAAAAATGGCTGAAATAGATAAAGAACTGCTTTGGTTTTCAGATTCACTTGAAATAACAAGAAAATTCCGAAAGAAATACGATTGAAATGTTCTGGGTTTTTTTCTGTTAAAAAATTTTCACAATCTGTCAAAGCAGAGGTGAGCTGTGCAGCTCTTCCCATTTGCATGGTGCTGTGGTGCTGATACAAAAGCAGAATCTCATCTGAAGTCACAGGAAGACAAAACCTGAAAATTATTTTTAGAAGCAGCTAGCAGCTTATTTTGAGGCACAAAATAAGAGTTTAAAAAACTGATGGTAAAATTATAAGATTAACTTAAGGACATTTGAAGGTACAGGTGACAAAAAGAAATATTTATGTAGGGTCATTTCCTTAATTTTTTTTTGGCGAATTACACTTCTTTTTTACTTCCTAATGCTTTTCCCATAGCAGTATATAGCTGAAAACAGTAAGTGTGCTGTCATTGCTGGTTTGAATATCGTGACTCTTAAGAAATTGTGTTTACATCTGAATCCACTGAAGACTGATAGTGTCATTCTTTTTCCAGCTTTACAGACTTTTGGATCCGTGCCTCATCGTTGATTGTGTGCACATTAGTCAGGCTGTGCCAGAATCTGCTTTCAGTTACATGTGTTTAGTTCCAGAATAACACGTCTGAAAAGGGGAACTCGGCTGGTTTTCTATCATAATTACAAGGAATACTATCCTTGTCTTAAAGTGTCAGTAACAGTTACAGAAAGAGCATTCCAATGAGCTACTTCTTTTTTACTTAGCAGTAAATATGCTTAAGTGAGTTAGTCCACTGGAGTGAGAGTACTTTTACCTGTGCTGTTTAAAAGCTGAAGATGGTTTTGCAGGCATTTGTGAGCATGAATAGTAAGATTCTGTCATGAGAACGAAAACTTCTTGCCTTGCAAGGATTTGTAGGGTCAGCTTCTTAGTTCCTAATTTAGGAAAAAAATAGCATTTTATTACAGGAAAATAGTTTCATAATCTAGTTCAGCAGTGAGTTTGTTGTATTTGACAAAAGAAGAAAAGCTTGTGGGAGGAGGTGGTGGTAGTTTACTTTGTGTCTTGGCTGCCATTTCTAGAAATGCTTTTACAGAGAAACATTCCCAATATTTGCAGCACTTTTACTGAGAGATATTATTAATTTGTCCAGTTTAATTTAAGTCCTTTGATCACTCTTGTGAGAAAAAGAGTCCCTTGGCTTTGCTGGATTGTTCCCTGTTCTTGTGTACAGTATAGTACAGTACACATTTATAAATATTTATTTGGGGCATGGTAAAGATAATTTGATCACAAAGTTTTTGGTTAGCATTTGCATTTTTCTCCTTTGAGTTAAGATTTCAGTAGCAAGGTTATGTAGTTGATGTTGTCTAGCTTTTAATTGCATGATACAGGGTAACGTGGAGGCGTACAATTAAGCAGATGAAAACCTTTTGCCACTGACTTCTGCATTGCTTGTTGGGGTTGTGGGGAAACATCAGCGTCGCAAGTGCAAGCAGTGTGAAAGAACCTGTGTGCTCCTAACTCAAAAGAAATTATTCCAAGATTTGCTATAGGAAGGGATAATTGATAAATATTCATAAAGCTTGACACAAAATAGTGCCCACCTTAGAGAAATAAATTAAATTTTGTAGTTCGTCTTTACATTCCAAAGTTACATCATAACTTCCTATTGCCGTACATCTGATGAAAAAACGGGCATTTCTTTAGATGTGGTTCTTGTAGAAAGGAAAGAAGAGGAAGAAAATTTTTGAGACTTGTGGAGATCCTAATGTTCTGAGGAGACTTCAGTATATGCAAAGTGCCACAAACCTTCCCTTTGTACCAGGTACCAAAGAAACTAATAAAAAACTAACAAGTATTAGCACCCAGATAACCAGGGTACAGAAGTACGATACAGATCGTTTGTGCAGTTTCATTATCACTCAGTTTGTAACTAGCTGATGTTAGAATCTGTTAGTTTGACCAGCTAGGACTACCCTGTCATTTCTCCAGCTTTGTCGTAGTGCTTCAGGGCAGTGTTCTTCAGAACAGATAAGGGGTGCCGGGTGTTCTGTGTGGACAATAATATGTCCAACAACTTATCTTCCTTTCAAAGTACGTGGAGACAATGCAAGGGATCTTTAACAACTGATGTTCAGGAGAGGTAAGATGTGTGGTACAAAAAACTTCTGTAAAGAAGTAGGACTTGTGGTGCTGTAGTATATAAATCCAGCCATATAAACCCAGGAGGCAACTCCTAGGCTGGGGATGGAGTTGAAATTGGCAAGAATCACAATTCCTGGTAGCTAGAGAAAATACAGGCAGGAAGTGTTAGAATAGAATATATACCAAAGAAATGAGCATACAATTGCCTAAATATTTTAATAAAGTAAAGTAAAAGAAAAGAGCATTTTTTTTGTTTGGTTTTTTTTTTTTAAAGATACTTTTGTATTGTTATCTTAGGCTAATCTATTCTGTAAAATGAATTAGAAGAGCTGGGATATGATCAAATACATCAGCCACAGCATACCGCCACCCTCCTGGATAGTCATTTTTCTTTTGCTTGCCTTTTTTTTTTTTTTACCACTGCTTGTGTAAAATAATGACGTAAGTGAGAAAAGGAAAAAGACACAAAATTTTTGAGACTACCACCTCTAGAACATGTAGAAGACAGTTCTCTCAGTTAAAACTAGATTCTGACAGAATCTGTGACGTAGAACTGAAATGTTAAAATGTGCGCTGCTGTTGACCACTGAGTGTGTAGTTCTGCTTTCAACAATTCTACTGTTAATTTCAAAATGGGCTCTACAAATTTCAGAGGACTTAACCTCGGTTTAAAACAGTGTCTTAATTTTTTTTTTACAAACTAGTTTTCTTGAGTTTTTTATAGGATTGCTTGAGAAGTTGATTTTGTAACTAGATTGTAAAACTGAGGTTAGAAACCTTCTATAAACAGAATTACACACATACTTTCCAACTCTTTTAAAATACATTACAGAAACTTGAATTGAAAAAACTTTGTTGTCATTTTGTTTGGAGAGAACAAAGAAAATTAAGCTAAAAGTGTACTAAGCAGTTGTTTGCAGATGAGTTCCTACTCTGAAGCTCAGCCTAGATTTGATAACTTGAAGCAAGATAACGTTTTCACTGTATGCAAAAAAAAAAACCAAACCCAAAAGTAAGATTTTGGCAAGATCGACTCCGATATCTGAAATATGGGGAAAGTCAGTGAAAGAAGCAGCATTAATGTAGTAATCGTCGACATGAAGTATTAGAATTTACTGCTGCATTTCAAAGAATACTTATTTTTGTAAATCAGATAATGGTATTAGATATCTTTTGAATCCGTGGACCATCTTGCAAGTTTCTGAGAATGATGACTTTAGATGAGTATCAAGATGAAAATGGTGCTTTGAACTGTTCTGGTCATTGCACACAGAAGGACACCTGAGATTGAGGCAGGTTTTGTATGACTATTCTCTCCTCAATTATCATGTGCAGTTGGTGAGAAATCTTGTGCTACCTCAGGTGAGTTGAACAACTGTTTGACGGTCTTCATCCAGCAGATGTTACAAAGATCTAGTCTGCATGTACTCCCACACACAGAAGGGCAGGAAAAAAATTGAGTTACAGAAGAGTGAACTCAAACCCACTGGAGTCTGCTTTCTGTAAAGGACACAGAGCAGTATTTACTGGGAAGCAGTGGTGTGTTGAGAGAGTAGTGTTGCCAGTGTAAAATCAAGTTGCCTCTGACTCCCAAGGGACAAGTTTCATCAAATAAAGGCAGCTTTTTGATGTCCTGGTGTAGGACATCAAATGGTGTAGGAATATTTGCCACTGGACAATTTAGCAATGTAATCATTGATGATGCTGTGCAGAGAACAGCACAAAGTGGGGAAAATAGTGAGACTGCGAGCTATCTTTTTCCAGCCTGGTAGTTTGTCACGCAAGAGCTAGGGAAGTACTTACTGCCTGTTGTCCCAGAACGTTCAGAGCCCAGGTGCATCCTCTCTATGTTCAAATTGATAGATGGGCCTTGTCAAGAATATTTCACTGATAGAGGTGCTGAAAATAAGCTTCTTCCATGGGAGGGAGAGGAGAAGGCTCATGCCTCAATATGTATTGCATTTCTGGAATATTCTCATGTTTTATCTGAGAGGTGAGGTTACAGCTAGTCCAAGTTGTCATTTCTGTCTAAGAGGAATTTCTGATTGCTAAAAGACTGTTTGATCCAGTCTTTATATTAATGAGCTGTGAGCTTATATTGTACTGGTTGTTCTGAGGATACAGAGGGGTATGAGGAGAGGAGGCAGACTTAGTCTTTTCTGGACAGCTGTTTCACTGATGTGCTGCTCGGTATGCGGAGTTTTCTGCTACACAGTCTGCCTTTGGTGTACATGCCGTCACAAAAGATACTGAGGAAAAGCTGATACTGTTTTTTGAAAGAAACCTTCCTATGATCTGGTTCCTAATTAGAAAACTTGCACAGATTTTAAGAAACGTTTCCTTAATGTTGGCAGTCTGACTGTGAGCTGGTATCACATCTTCCTTTCAAAAAAAAAAAAAAAAATGCTTGTCCTTACTTCCATATCTCTGTGTGTGTGAATTATTTCTGAGTGTACTTGCCAACAAGAGAGGAGACTTTGTCATATACAGTGCCTCTGTAAAATAAAACATTAATCTTGCCATATCCTCCTTCCAGGAGCTTTTCTAAGAACAAAGTAACATGGTACTTCATAGTGATTCTATAGACTCTAGGATAAAGTGGCACTGAGAAACCTTCATCAGTTTTTTAAAAACTTGGGTATTCCAGGAGTTTGAAAAGCAAGTTATTTTTGTCCTGAAATAATTTCTCTACTTTTTATATAAAGCAGGATACTGCAGACTGTTTCAGGTGACGGATAACCTTGGTCTAAGAGGAACATGCCTAATTTTGACATTCTAACTCACAGTGAGGCCAGTCCATTGAGGCTTCCATTCAGCAACAGGTTTTAGTGATCCTAGAGACAGAGCAATACATTTCAGAGAAACAAGTGAAGTATAACGGGATCCAGGTGTTCTTGGTTTGTTGTTAACTTAATACTATGTTATTGCTCATGGTCATGGCTGAGAAACTGATAAAGTTATCTACATTTGTAGTCTCTAGAACAGGAACTACGAAGAGACAGACAAAGCTGCACAAAGAAGAGTCCATACTCTCATAACAGCTTCGGAAATGTCAGTCTGCAGCAACTAAACAACTGTTTAAAAAAAAAAAAAGCTGAAGGAAGATAATTATTGGAACCAAAAAGCAAGCATATGTTTGAGGTCTGCCCATGGGTAAAAAACAGTGTGGTTATCCCAAATTTTGAATGAAATGTGCCAGTTTGGTTTAGTCCTGTGATTGCTTTCAATCTTCAAGATTGCTGTAATAATGTTCAGGTTTTGCTGGGATATCTTTTATTTTCCAGGTGAAGGTATTACTTTTCTTCCATTTTAATTCCTTATGGAACTGGTGTTGCTTTAGTTCTGCCATGTTTACAAGAAATTTTGCTAAAATTTCCACAAGAAATAAACCCCAAGGTTATGGATTGTGAATGTATCCCTACTTGGGGCCTGATCCTTCTAATGAAGCCAGTCTTTCTCAGTTCTCATGGCAATAATCCATAATATCAACAGCTATATGCTAAGGGCTGCAGTTTTCTCTTTTTTGTGTGCGTTTAGAAATTGAATGGATATTCCAGGTTTTGTCTTTCTGGGAAAAGAGGAACATCTTGGTTCACGTTATTGTTGGTACAATGTTCTGGTAGGTCTGCTTCTGCTAGCAGCTTCTTTCTGAGTTGTGAAAAACAATTGACAGTAATGGACCTTGAAAAAAAGAATTTGAATTAATTCTACATGAAAGTTTAGCAATAGTTTGATGTGTGTCTATTTTATTGTGTTATCTTCTCCATAACAGTTCTGTCATCGCTATCTCGATAAACAGTCTTTCGTAAAATCAAGAATATGTTCTACCTGTAAATGGGCTACGCTGACATACTTCATATCACTGTATCTTTGAACCTGAAAATATCCAGGCCACTGGGTAGGCAGTTCTATGTATTTTTAGTGATTCTCCTTGCAAGTAGGCTGATAGTGTTTTTGCTTTTCTCTTATGTGTTTTCACAGGGTTTATAAATTTATTTTGCAGCTCACGCTGTGAAACTAAAGTAGCTTCTTGGTACCTAGAGGAATTTTAGTTTTTACTGTTATTTCTGGAAAGGCACTAAACTTAAAACCAGAGAAGAACATTATATGTTATGTAACGCAGGTCCATAGTTCCTGAAATATGCAGAGTTTGTTTTGGGCTCCATGAGAAATACTTTTATAATTGCACCCCAACCCACACTTTCTTTTAATTAGCATTGGGAAGAAACAGTTATCCCTGTACTCTTCGTAGTCGCTGCAGAGCCCACAGTTGTTGTTGCTGAATGTCTATCTGTGGCCAAAGAAGGTTATTCATACCTTGTCACAGTGAGAAAACAGGAGATTAGAAATGGTCTGGCTAGAGTAACTTGAATATGTTCCTTCAGATGTTAGCTCATCCCCAGTGGATCCATGTTTTGTGTGGTGCTTTAAAGGGTACAGATCACAATAAAGTACTTTGCGCAGAAGGGAGCAGGCTTCCATGCAAATGATACCATGTATTTTAAGGTAGAAACGCTTTCTTTGACGAGAGACATCCTTAGCTAGCGGCAATGGTTGCATTTGTGACAGTTCCCTGAAAAGGAGGCAAAGGAATGACTAGTATAGGATGGCAAGGGTGTGGAAGGAAGTGTTGATATTTTTCTGAAGGGGGGGGAGGAATGCCCCAACCTTTTTTTCTTTCCTTTTTTTTTTTTAAATTTTATTTTTTTCTTAAATATATGTGAAAGTGACAGAGTTTCTAATGCTAGGGAAAGAATATTTCTAATCCATAAATACCAGGCTATGACATATGAAAATCTTACCAAAGACAGGAGAGTCCCAAAAGGAAGGTGGTGTGAAAGTAAGATAATAGATTCCTAGCATCAGTGAAGAATTTTTTTCTTAGTGATCAATGGAACCCCCTGAATAACATAGGAAAGCTATGGTACTTTTTCTGAGCGTGTTTGCCTTATAATAGGACAAGTAATAGTGTTGCCAATTCAAGTAATATTTCCTCAGGAAGTGTCTCAATAGCTAGAGTGCCTGAAGTATTCTGATGATATCAGAATGTCAGATGCAATTTAGAATAAATGAGGGCATTTCTGGTGTGTTTCGGTGGAAATAAAAACATATATCTGACTGTCTTCGGTGTAGATAAAAATTACTATGGAAAAGCAAATCTAATGAGAAATATTTCTAAAATCACTTTTTTTTTTAAGCAAATTATAATTTTAGTTATGTTTGTGGGTTTTTTTCAGTGCTGTGGATGAATAACTTGTGATACAAGGGGGGAGATAAATGGTGTTTTATTAAATCTGGTAGATTAAATACCAATACCACTTGTGTAGCTGGCAGATTTTTGTTCTAATGTGGCCAAAATGCTGAGGATTTACGTGAACAAGGGCAAGCATTGTTTTCTCTTAATCTGAGAAAGATGGTAGCAAGGCTACTAACTTTCAGAATCATGAGAACAAACAAAACCTGCCACAGACTGAACAATCACACTGGCCACTGATTGTGTTACTAGATCCAGACTGTGAACTCCCTAGCAGAGGTCTTCTAGGCCCAAAGCTACTACATTCCCTATTTGCTCCCAGACAGACTTAAATTAAGCTACTGTTCTATTAAAGAATATGTCTCAGTGTTTAAAGCCCTTAGCAGGAGCATTATAGTTATCCTAAGAGCATTGCAAGAAGTCAGAAATATCTGACAGAAAGGAAATGCTTCTTAAACTGAACCACTGTAAATTAATATATGTAACCTGGCACCCAAGACAGGTTTGTCTGATAAAAGCACTAAAGAGAGAGTCCAGTGTTGAAACAATAGTAAAAGTGAAATTTGCTTAAACACTAACAGATATGCTTTGTGTATTTGTCAGCATTGCCCCAAGAGTGTGTGCGGAACAACAGGAAAGGCTTTGGAGAAGGAGGGCATGTTTTAGGGTCTGAAGTGCAGAAAAAAAACCCAGTGCAGCACAATGCTTAGATCATCTGTAAAAAGGTGCAGAGATCAGAGGAAAACTTCTCAAGGAGAAGCTGCACAAAATACCTGAAGAAGGAGACCCAAGTATGAGTGATGGAAAGATTGCTGTAGAGTGTAAACTAGTTAGAGATGCAGTAGATGAAGACTGAGACACACCGCCTTAGGGAGCAGTAGAGAGCCAAGGCACTTCCCCAACAAAGGTCAGCATACCGGAAGGAAAATGGTCATCCCATGAATGTCACTTTGCCTTTTGAAGCAGTACTACACACATCTGCCTTGGTATGATGAATGGGACATTGGAGATGTCACTGTCTGTAAAAGTTGTAAAAATCATCACTGTTACCAGTTTAGTTAAGGAAGATTTCAGATTATTTTCAGGAGGTCAGAAATGTCACTGATCAAACAAAAGTGTCCCAGTCAAACTCTAGTTTGTTTGAATGACTTTAGAAAATTGTATTCTGCTTTATTTCCTTCCCTAATGACTTACTTTTAAACATTTACTGTGTTCTTCCTTTATTTCTGCATAATTTTCTCATTAAAAAGCCTCTCCTAAGGCTTGGATAGAAATTAAATCTTCGTGTTTATGCAGGAAGGTAGAAGTCATTTAAAGGTAGTCTGATTAATCAAATTAAGAACACCATTCAGCTGCCTAGACATACTGGAAGGTGATTTTAAAGGTGAAGAAACAAGAATAGAACAATTGTTTAAATCTATTTCATTTGTTAAAATACTATAAAAATGTAAAAATCTGCTTCAAATGTGAGGCAATAACAATGGATTTATAATGTCTTCAGGGTAATTATGTCAGGATTTACATCAGTTTGGAGTATACCATTAAGATTATACTAAACCATGAAAGCATCCAATTCTATGCATGCTTAATTCCTTTGAGCTTTTAGGTGCATTTCATAAGGTGGAAACATAGAGAAGAATCTTAGAATGAAAAATTGTAGTACTGCTCACAGAGGCACATGTCTTGATTACAAGAATCCTAATTAACCAATGTTTTTAGGAAAATATACATATTCACATTGTTCTAATATTATTATTTATTTTTAATGTATATGATGAGAGACCTGTTGAAGTTACAAGTTGGGTGCTTAAGATATCATCCTGTTCTAGAACAAATTATTCCAGACAGTGTATTTGCATCATTCTGTGGTCTTTGGTGTGTCTTTCTTATGTCTTTTGCATGCAAGAGATACTTGCTCTAAGCTTTACTTCTTTACTTTTGTACACTGCTCACAGAGAACTACTTTGAAAAACAAGGGAAGGGAAAAAATAACTCTGTTCAGGTAAAGATATTCATAACACTGCTACACGTGGCTTTTGATCTTCTGTCACACTTCAGTTCTTTTACTCATTAAATAGTTGGATGATTAAATTAATCAATCAGCTGTCCTAAGTTGCCATCTACCTTCCTGTTTGGTCTTCATAGAAAGATTTGTACTCCTATTTGTCATTCTTTTTGTTAGAGTGTGGGTAAGTAACTCTATGCTCACTGCTATCTATGCAAACCTTTCGATAAAACTTCTACCTCTACCTTTGTTTAACTGTAACAGATAAAAGAGAAGCAAGCTGAGAGTAATATGGCAAGTACAAATTTTTTCTGATGCTTGCCAGGTGAGTTTTTATGAGTTTTGCTCTTCTAAGAATGTAAGAATGTTCCGCTTTCCTGCATGCATGAGATGTGTGAGGTACTAAATTCTTCTGTTATGTTTGGAGCACCCACTGTCTGCAACACTGATGAGGAAGATACCTGAGGGGAAGTGGGTACCTAGTTTTCCTACGTATTTGCATAATATTTTCTTCTTTCACGTAAGTGAAACATGATATTTGCTTGCATTTGTAGCTTCCGTAAAAGGCAAATTTAATGGGGAGAGAGAGTTGCACTTTAGACCTTCTTTTACTGTTACACTCAAATGCATCTCTCAGGTAACCAGCAGCACCTCCTTCAGCCCCCTCAAGGGTAAAACCTTACATTCAACCCTTTGGGGATTTAATCTCTGTCACGTTTTTCTCATTACAATGAAATGTGAATAACTCTAGGGCATAGGCAGCATGACTAAACGTAGAAAGTGTTAATTTTTCTCTCACATTTTGTCCCAACTGAGAAGCACGTAGAAATGTCAATAGGCTTCTAGAATTGTTGTTGCCTAAATTTGTTGTTGCCTCTTGGGAGGTCTTGCACCTGGAACAGCCATTCTGCTGCCCTCTAATTGAATATGTTGGTCAAAGCTTCCATCAGGAGAACCTGAGGCTCCTTACAGAGGTGTCCGTTCTGCCATTATTGCCCACAGTCTTCATCTCAGAATTCTAAGAAGTTTTTATGATGCCCTTAGCTCAGACCATCCAGCACTTTAAAGAGGAGGTATTTTAATGTTCTGTTGTGGCTGAAGTTTAGCAAAGGATGATGACTTCTTGAGCAAACATTCTGGGCAATTTTGGGATATAGGCAATTTGGTCCTGCGACTATGTAAGTTGCTGCAGCCAAGTTGTTATCTGCACTGGAATGACGTCTCTTCACAAACTGGAAATTGTGGAGTGTATTGCCCATAACTGCTGCTAACAGAGGTCATAGCGTCAGTAAGGAATCCAAGATGTCTAAGTACAGACCTGTCAGACACCTGCTTTTCACCGTTCAAGATTTCACTATGTCTACGTTTTTTTAAGCTGTTTTGTCTGCCCATCTGTGCCTTTGTCATGCTGGAGACAGAGTCTGCTTTGGATTTTGTGATATTTTCACATTTGAGACATTTCTGAATTTGCTGTGAACTGCTAGGTCACATTTCAACTACACTTGCCTGGTTTTCTAAAGAAGCTAGCTTCTAGACAATGTCTGCTTCTAAAAATTGGGTCTAATGAAGCAGTATAAGTGATCAGTGAAGAATGGTTGAACCACTTGCCCGAAGTCTCTGCCCCTATCTTGACACAGTACTGAGTCACTCACTGTGCTTTGCATATTTGCCAACAGGCCTGATAGGTTTTCAGAATGGAGGAGTTTGTTTTTATGTCAAAGAGTATGGAGAGGAGGATGGTTTTTAAATACTATCTTTGGGGAATTTTCATTAAACCTTTTTAAAAATCTTTTTATTTTTATTCCTTTGCCATGTTTAAATACAACATTAAAAAAAAAAAAAGAAAACTTGTCAACCTCAGCCTCCCAGGCTCCCTTGCACCACAGATACGAAGCTCTGCAAGTGGAACCAAACCTCAATGAGGATCATGGGTCCCACAGCCTAGAAATGCTCACTAGGTTAAGACACACTAAACCTTCCATTGAAATAGTCTCTTTTAAGAAGAAGAGGCGGATTATATTCATAGGGGACTCCCTTCTAAAGGGAACAGAAGGACCAGTCTGCAGACCAGACCCATTACACAGGGAAGTTTGCTACCTTCCTGGGGCCTTGGTTAGAGATGTAGAGAGAAAACTACCAACTCTGGTCAGGCCCATGGATTATTATCCTCTGTTGCTTTTCCAATTAGGTAGAAATCGCAATGAGAAATTTCAGAGCAATTAAAAGGGTCTTCAGGGCCTGGAAATGGAACTTCAGTTTCTGAGGGATGGTAAAGCTAGCAAGGACCCTTGGTCTGCCACTTCACAGGAAGTGAGGAATAGCACTTCAAATGGCACCACAGAAGGGTTAGGTAATTCAGTGTGTAGTCATTTAGGAATTAAGACGGTTTCCCCTTAGGAGCGTAGCAGGATCAGCAGCCCAACTGAAATGTATCTACACCAATGTGCACAGCACGGGCAATAAACAAGGGGAACTAGAAGTTATAGTAGGGCAGGAAGACTATGATATAATTGCCATCACGGAAACGTGGTGGGATGACTCACATAACTGGAATACTGCTATGGAAGGCTACAGACTCTTCAGATGCGATAGGCGAGGAAGGAGAGGCAGTGGAGTAGCCCTGTATGTTAGAGAGAGAGTTTCAACAGCCTCAAACTCATTGATGGTGGTGATAGGTTTGAATGTTTATGGGTGAAAATCAGAGGTGCACCTAATAAGGCAGATATCATGATGACAGCCTGCTATAGACCACCTAGCCAGGATGAGGAGGCTGAGGAGTTATTCTACAAGCCACTGGGAGAAGTCTCATGATCACTAGCCCTTGTCCTTGTAGGAAGCTTCAACTTACCAAAGGCCTGCTGGAAGTATAATACAGCAGAGAGGAAACAGTCTAGGACATTTCTGGAGTGTGTGGAAGACAACTTCCTGACACAATTGGTGAGCAAGCTGACTAGGGAAGGTTTGTGAACAGAGAAGGACTTGTAGGAGATGTGACAGCTGGAGGATGCCTGAACACGAGTTCACTATGAACTTCTCAGTTCTAGGGGAAGGTAGGGAGGAGGGTCAATAGAACAACCACTTTGGACTTCCAGAGGGCAGACTTTGGTCTGTTCAGGAGGCTGGTCAATAAAGTTCCATAGGACACAGTCCTTAAGGGCAAAGGAGCCCACGAGGACTGGATGCTCTTTAAGAAGGAACTCATGGTGGCACCAGAGCAACCTGTCTGCTTGTGCCAGAAAGTGAGCTGGTGGGGAATTAAAACAGCCTGGCTGAGCAGAGAGCTCTGGTTGGAAATCAGATAAAAGAGGAAAACCAATGAACTTTGGAAGAAGGAGCTGGCATCTCAGGAGGGCTACAGGGATGAAGTGAGATCATGTAGAGAGGAAATCAGAAGTGCTAAAGGCCAGTTAGAACTTAGATTAACCCATTCTGTGAAAGATACTAAAAAATCCTTCCACAAATGTATCAATAACAGAAGAAGGGCCAAGGAGAATCTCCATCCTTTACTGGACGCAGGGGGGGACATCAGTGACAAAGGATGAGGATACGGCTGAGGAGCTTAATGCCTTCTTTGCCTCAGTCTTTGACAGTAAGGTAAGATGTTCCCTGGTACTCAGCCTCATGAGCCAGTAGACAGGGAGGAAAAGCAGAACAAAGCTCCCTTGATACAAGAGGGAATGGTTGGAGACCTGATAGGCAAATTAGATAATCATAAGTCTGTGAGGCCGGATGGGATCCACCCAAGGGTATTAAGAGAGCCAGTGGAGGTGCTTGCCAAACCCCCTTCCGTCATATACCTGCAATCCTGGCTGACTGAGGAAGGAGCATTGAACTGGAGGCTGGCAGATGTTATGCCCATTTACAAGAAGGGCTAGAGAGAGGATCCAGGAGACTAGAAACCTGTCAGTCTGACCCCAGTGTCAGGGAAGATCATGGAGCAGGTCATCTTGATTGCTATCTCACAGCACATACATGACGAACGGGTGACCAGGCCCACTCAGCATAGGTTTATGAAAGGCAGATCCAGCCAAACTAACGTGATCGGCCTCTATGACAAGGTAACCTGCTTAATGGGTGAGGGAAAGGCTGTGGATGTAGTCTACCTGGACTTCAGCAAAGCCTTTGACACCCTTTCTCACAGTATTGTGCTTGAGAAACTGGTTGCCATTAGCCTGGACAGGCGCACCCTCTGCTTAGTAGTTGACAGGTGTGGTTGGACTTGATCTCAAAGGTCTTTTCCCACCTAATGATTCTATGATTGCATGATTCTAGACATTGCTCAATAAGAAGCAAGCAGCCCTTAAAAGAAAGCTCTTTAGCAGCGGTTAAATTTGTGTGGTTTATATTAGCAGTGTACAAAAGTGGCATTTCTGAGGGCCTTGCTATAGTTAAGTGAAGTGTTGACTCAAGTCCACAAGTTCTAATTGCGTTAATAAAGCTAACTGTTGAATCTAGGCATAATATTCGTAACTCATCTGATAGAAAGGAACATACAAAACTGAGTTTGTCAAACCCAATGCCCTTTCACCTGCAGAGTTGAACCTAACTGTTCAGGATAACAGGTTACTCCCTTCTAGCATAAAATGTATCATTAATGAGCTTTAAAGAAAATTGAAGAACTGCAGTCAGTGGATAGTAGCAAACTTCCAGGCCAATGTCATGATACGTTAGAAGGTCAGACAGTTAAGGATCACTAAAATTCAAGCTCCAGCAAGAAGTAGCAAGGTCCGGTCTGAATCATGAGTGTGCAGTCTAGGAGGCTCCAGCAACACACTGTATCTTAGTTCTGATTGGGCAAATTTCAGCTTAAACCTGACTGCCACCTATCAACAGGTGACCTCAAAGATGTGGCTACACCTTTTGTAATTATAACTCTTTTCAAGTCTAATAGTTTGGGAACAATAGCACTGCTAGAAGAGCAGCATGAGGCTCAACTGTCTTAATTTTTTGAGGATTTAATTAGATTTCCAGGTCAATATTTAAGCCTCAATGATGTCCTGATGTATCACCTTCTCTGCTTTCTGTGTTTTGAGATTAGTAGTTCAATTTAATTTGGTATTCCTATACAATGCTTCCCCTTCAGAGGGTAGTTTGGAACATCTTTTAGAAAGAGCAGAGAAATTTTACTCATAGGCTTTTGGTCCTATTGCTGTGTATACATATCAATTCTGTTTTGTGTGTGTGCTGTGACTTCTTAATGCATAGATGTTGTTTTTTCAACATTTATTTTAATACTTATAAATATGCTGAACTGTAAGTGGTGGAAAAACTTGGCATTAGAAATTACACCAAAAAGCAGACCAACAAAGAGAACTTGTGTCTGAGCAACTCATCCTGAAGAGTAAATACTGAGACTAATCTGAAACTAAGGAGTACTCTGAGGAGCAGCCTGATCTGAAACACATTAAAATCAAAGTGAATTTTAATTTCAGTAGCCTTTGTATCAGGATCTTTTCTAGCAGGGAATGCAAGCTTCCCCTCCCAACCCACTTTTATTAGCTCTTAATTTCATTGTAGAATTTTTTATCCTTTTTATACATGAAAGTCCTAACATATTTTTAAGTCTGAAACCAAGGTATGGAGAAAAGGAATGTCCATTAAATTTTTTCATGAAAATAAATTATGACAGATAAAGAGTATGGTGGCATTTTTCTGTCATTCCAACATTGCTGGGATGTTTTGAACAAGTGCTGCGGTGCAGTACCATTCTTGGGATGAGAATTGTTTGGGATTCTTTTGATGCTTTCTCCAAATTAGCTGTACAGTGCTGGTGCAGAGCCATTTCATTCATATATCCATACATACAGTGTGTGTGTATGGAGGCTAACCTCCCTACCAACATGTCAGTGAAAATTCCCTACAGTCACAGGAGTAACTTTTGGTAGCTGTGTCCCAGCTGCCTCTGCTGTTGAGGACAACAAAAATTCACATAGAATAGAACTTACTGCAATTGTTCTTTTGTTTTAATTGTGGTAGAACATGATTTAAGCCCTTTTCTTACTGAGAACTTAGCAGGACATCTGTTTTCTTCCACCTTTGCTGAAAATGAGATTGAAGAGTTGGAGCCTGCCTTTAAGGAGTGCTTCGGCAGAGGTGGGTTGTTGTACGTTCATCTCCTAACCAGCAGTATCTATAGAGCAAAGCGGAGGAAAAAAAAAAAAGACGTGGTGAAATGGGAATGTCTGAAGGAAACAACTGAACAGGAATGAAGGAAACAGGAAGCAGAGAGTTGAAAGCCTCCATATTTATGTGAAAAGATCCTTAAGGTCAAGTCGAACCATAAACCTGACACTACCAAGTCTGCATGAAACCATGTCCCTAACTCCCATGTCTACAGGTCTTAAATACTTCCAGGTATGGTGGCTCAACCACTTCCCTGGGCACCCAGTTCCAGTATTCGATAACCCTTTCGATGGAGAACTTTTTCCTGATATCCAACATAAATGTCCCTTGGTGCAGCTGAGGCCATTTCCTCTCATCCTGTCACTCTCGGAAATTCGAGACAAACACCAGCCCAGCCTGTGGCAGCTGGCTTGTGCTGCTGCAGAAATGCCTCCCCTATGGCTTTCGTGGTACCTGACACCATGTCCTTCTGAAAGAGATGTGCAAAGTGCTGGAGCTTGTTTGGTGCTAGGAGCAGAAAAACTGAATAAGCCCCAGAAGGCTGTGGTAGAGCATAGGCAAGGGCCTTCTGAGGGCTCTCCTCATCACTTGGAAAGGAGCAGCTGCAGCCCTGGGACAGGGCAGAGAGGTGTAGGGCTGGGCTGTGCCCCCGTCTCGGTCTCTCCTTGGAGGTGGGGTGCAGGGAGGTGGGAGGTATGATGGGACGAATAGCAGGAGGAGAAGTCCCAGCCTCCTCTGCACCTCCCCACTGCTCAAGCCCATTTGGGTGAGATGCCAAGACGCCTGTGGCAGACTCTGGCAAGCTGTCAGGGGAGCAAGCTGATAGACACCCAAGACCCTCAAGCCCCCATGATCTCCCCCAGACACCACCAGTTTATCACAGGAAACTTGCAGTGGGCGGTCCGGGAAGGCAGTGGAACTCTGCAGGAGTCTTCTCTGGCACTCTTGTAATACCCACAGTCCCAGGACAGGCACCTACAGGACAGGCAGCACCATGCAGCTGGGCAGAGGGAAAAGGAACTCTGGAAGAGGATGCCTTTGCACAGCACTCAGACCTGCTTCTTTTCTCCATGCCAAAGCTGGTAAGAGCAGGCCAAAGGTATTGAAGGAGCCCGTACACCTTGTATGTGCACCCACAGGAGCTGCAGACAAAATGTGCAGGCAGAGGCTTATGGCTGCTTAAAAGCAGTAAGGTAGGGGGCTTCCAGGAACATTACAGGGGTGTAGAGGGCTGCTTCCAGCTGCCACCCAGCTGGGAACACAGATGCCCAAAGGAGGAAAGCCTTCTTCGTAGGATGTTTTCCCATGTGGAACTCCAGTAAATTCATCTCAACTCATCAGCCTTTCCAGGTCCCTTTGAATGGCATCACAATCCTATAGTATTTCTGCCACTACTCCCTATTTTGTAGTGTCTGTGAACCTGCTAAGGATGTACTCTCCCTATTGTCCATTTAATTAATGAAGATCTTAAATGGTATTAGCCCCAATACTGGCACTGTTGTAACACTATTAACTGACCTCCAATTGGACCTTTTTCAACTACTGATTATGGTCCTTTTACCCTGCATTATCTTACTGAAATAATGCATTCTGTTTGTGGAAACCTATCTTTGTCTTTGTCTGGTGCAGTCTAAATTCTAATTTTGCATAGTATTTTATGCAGAATCAGTGTTTGATTGTGACTTACTAAGGACTGCCTTCTTCTGTCTCCTCAGTTACAGCTTTCTTTTGCAATTAGTAAACAAAAGCTATATTAGTAGATAATATGGGTTAAGTACATGAGTTCTCATAACTGAGACATTTAAATGGGAAAGTAGAGGGAAATTTTGTTAACAAAATTTCAGAAAGATTAACTTGAGCATAGTACGTGATCTTAAACCAGTGATCTTTGGTTGCAGACACGTAAGAATAATAAATAACATGCTGCACACATCTGTGTTTTGTAGAGCTGCTGTAGCTCTGCAGTGTGATGTCCTCCTCCTTTGGGAAGGTGGGAGAAGACCAGAAGATCTGCACAATATGTGGTTTGTCCTGACTATGCCCTGTTAGTTTTCTGTACTGTGTGAGCCTTATTCATTTGACTTCTGTGTTCTCCACTACTGCCTCCTTAACATGTTTTTTTCACATATTCACGGAGCAGCATGGGTGTTTTTGCTGCTGTTGCTTGACCCAAGCACAAGAGACAGCAAATCATCTGTGGTCCACTGATTGGATGTATCTGAACTAACCACTAGGCATACCACAGCTCTGCCTGCTGCAGAGCTGCCAGGACAGATGTCAGCCTGAAGTACCACGTGCCAAAGGCCTTGCATTAAAGACATCTGTTCCTCAGCTGCAGCTTTGCTCAATGGACCTTCCCTTAGTACATGGTCTTCCATGAAGGCATTTCCACATTTTGGACAGCTACAAGCAGAGAGGTCTACTAACCCCATTCACATACATCCAGAATTATTTAATGCTGATTCCACAGGTTGCTGCATGGCTTCCTGAAAATCGTGGGCTTTGTTTAACTGTGAAGGCCACATTGTCTTTACTGCTGAGTATTCTGCACAGCAATAGAAACAAGAACTGAATTTCTGATGTTTTTGTCCACATCTAGTAAAGGTAATGGAATGTAGGAAAAGAGGGCTGCAGTAGACTTAAGTAAAACACAGATAACAGTATTTCGGAGATTAATGCTCATGGGTTTCGTGTTCAGTATGTGTATGTATATTTCACTTAGTGTATATCCATTAGAAAAAAGAATACAAGATGTGCAATGTTGTAAATACAAAGAAAGAACAGGGCTTTCCATATATGTACTTGCAGCGTTGCCTTCTTAGCCTTAATTTTGTGTAGTACACTACAAATAGCAGTGGCTATCACTTGTTTTCTATACTTGAGAGTATTTCAACCTCAGGTTGTCACAACTGAACTTAAAAGACAAGGAAGTAAAAATTTTGGCAATGAATTTGTGAGATACTTCCTAAGGAAATGTTTAATAAATGCAAATAATATAAAACCAAGCACATATTGCTAGCTTTATTCAGCATTCCATGCATTCTCTGAATAATTTTTCAGGTGATGAAGTTATTTTACAGATGTGTAGGCAGTAGTACTTGGTGGGATTTTTCTTTCTAGACTGAAAGATTTGGACTCCTAAATGGATTTCCTTCCTTCTTATGTCCCATAAACTATAGATGTATGAGTCTGTGGCCAGTCCTAATAAAAAAGTGTTTGGACTGGGAAAGCATTTGGAGGAGAAAGTATATGAAAAATTCATGATGTTACAGGAAACAATCACTTGATTGGTGAACTTTCAGTTACCTAAGTTACTGCAGTTGTGGATCACTTCATCTTACAAAAAAGAGCTTGCACATACTTTTGCAAGAATACATTGCAAGGTCTCATGCAAGGTCTCATTGATGTCAATTTATTAGCTTCCTATCCACTTAAATGTCATCAGGAGGTAGCCAGGTTGTTCTTCCCAGTATCCATTAGGTCGTCATTTAAATGTTACTAATATAAAAAATAACCAAATTCAACATTTGCATTCTGATGTTTCCTCTTCAGTAACAGAGAAAAAAGTGGTTCAAGCACAATATGTAGCTGTCTAGGCAGTGTAAATCTGCCATGAGTTTTAATGAAAACAAATTCCTCCACTGACAATGTGGGCTAGAGGCTGGCATAAGTCAAGGAAGACAGGACACAAGATAAAAGTATTCCTGTAGCTAGCGTTTGAGTCCTTGTGCATATATTTTTTTAAAGTATATCTGATATTAGTATATAATAATAGAACCTCTTATATATGATGTATGTTAGCATACATAAGTGGGGGGTTTTTTTGTTAAATTAAGAATAAAATAATTGAAGCCATTTATCTTATATTCAATATTATTTTTCAGAGATGCTAAATTTTATTCTCTTCTGTATTTTTCTTGGTAGTAGGCCTTTGTATTACTTCAATAAAAGCTGATTGGAATGGAAACTACACAAAAAGACACTGTCACTTCCCCCCCAATAAAAAAAAACATAGGTAAATTTCTATGGAGAGGAATATTAACTACTTTAATATAGGACTTCTGTCAATACTCGGCCCACCTACTAGCATAAGTTACTTTGATAAGCAAAATTGTAATGGCACAAAACTAGAATGAAAAAAACATTCTCACTCGGTATTTCTTACCTAGTTATATCCTTTTACTGAGAAACACCTCAAGGCCACTGTGAAAGGATGGATTGAGACATTCAGGCAAGTGAAAACTTCAAGACCTCTATATAGCTAGGCAGTGGAGCAGGGAGAGAAAGGGTTAAAAGAAATATCTGCAGTTATAGGAACCGGAACCTTAAATGCCACTATATAACAGGAAAAAGCTTTCTTTTGGGATTTAGGAAGACAACTTCCAACAAGATAAAAATGAAAATAAAAATGTGATCTTCATCCCCAGATCTTTTAAAAAATGTATTACTGATATGCCTCATGTGAACTGCTGTATTAGTGGTTTATCCTCTTTTTTTCAGCTGATGTTCATGTCTCTGTCTTTGTTTTTCAGGTACAGGGTATTAAGTTTGCTACTTGGAAAAGAAAAACCATGGCTTCCAACACAGCAAACCCCGCTAACCATTTGCCATATTTCTTTGGCAATATTACACGTGAAGAAGCTGAGGAGTATCTGATGCAGGGAGGAGTGAGTGATGGACTGTACTTGCTCCGTCAAAGCCGGAATTACCTAGGGGGCTTTGCCTTATCTTTGGCCCATGGAAGGAAGGTTCATCATTATACAATTGAGAGAGAGCTGAGTGGCTCATATGCTATTGCAGGAGGCAAGTCTCATGCCAGTCCTGCTGATCTCATTAACTATCACTCAGAGGAAGCAGATGGCCTTGTCTGTCTACTGAGAAAACCTTTCAACCGACCACCAGGTGTTGAACCCAAAACAGGACCCTTTGAAGATTTAAAAGAGAACCTCATCAGAGAGTATGTCAAACAAACTTGGAATTTGCAGGTAAATCAAAGCTGATTTTGCCATAAAGTGGTCATTGAGTTAGGAGAAAAACAGATTGTTGGTTTCCAGCTGTTGCTGCTGCTATGTAGTATTATTTTGTAATGGAATCATAGCTTTTTGGGTTTTGAACAGGGTGGGGTGTTGGTTCTCCCCGATACATGAAGTAACTTAGCCATAAATGTAGTTTCCCTGAAGTTTTCCAAGACTTACAGATTTTATGGTGTCTTGGGCTAGTATAGCTTCATCTGCCTTTGCACTAAGCTGTGTCATCAGATTTCTATACGCATCAAAAATTAATAGATGTAATGAACAAGATACAGAAATGGTTGGTTTGATTGCTTTTCATTTGAATTTTTATTGGCTGATGCGCAGACTTGCTTGGTGACATGGTAACTTGTTTTAATCCTCCACTCTTAGCTGGCCTTGTTTCTGTCTGGCTTGTTTGGATTATGTACACAGTGGGACTTGGTTTCTTAACTGCAAGCAAGCAGGAATCTTTTGTGCTGAGGAAGACAGGCTGGATTTTCCCTTAGAATGACTGTGAAGAAGCCGGTCTTATCATGGAAACACTAGTGTAGGAGAGGCTGCAACAGGAATATTATTTCACCTTGGATGCTGTGAGTTACCATTGTGAACTCATGGAGTTACACTAGGTTTTTCATCTCTTTTGGTATCAACAAGTAACCCTATGTGTTCTGCTCTGTAAAATATGTGGAGCAATATCCTAAATGGAAATGTCTGAAACTTACTCTATATTTCCTACAAGTTCTGAAGCTTACAGTTGTTTCTATTGAACTGAGCCCAGCGTAGAAGGAAGTTGATGAACTCAAGTTGAAAACTAATGAAACTCAGGGGTTTTGCCTTCAGAATTTGGGCCACATTTAGAAGTGATAGGTTTTAGATGAGTTCAGAAGTGTCTGGGTTATCGCTAAAATATTGACACAGTTCACTCTAAAGTTGTGACTGTCCCGTCTGGTTTTGGGAAATTTACATTGATGTCTTCAACATAGACGTGCTGCAAGGCAAGGTATGTTCAATTTATTTCGGTAACTGTCATGAGATATGTGATTACAGAGTGACACAAAGTATATGTAGCTATGTCTCATTAGCAAAAGAAAAATGACATAATTTTCAGTTCAAATACTGATATATGAAGGGCTTAATTTACTTCTTATTTTTCCTTCTCTTTTTCAGAGGTAAAGTAAAAATCCCAGCTTTGTGATGTTTAGCTTACTGTACATTAGTCTCTGGTTTAATGTCTTTATACCAACCAGATCTTTTCTTCACATAAAACAAACGTGCAGATTTTGGGTGCTCCAAAAGCAGTCCAGTACTGGGAGTCTGCCTGTCATGTTTTTATTGCAGAAGACAGTTTGACTGTTGTGCTCTGTTTTTGCCACTCTCTAGGGCTATGCTCTTGAACAAGCTATCATTAGTCAAAAGCCTCAGCTGGAGAAGCTGATTGCCACTACAGCCCATGAGAAGATGCCATGGTTCCACGGGAGGATATCTCGGGAAGAGTCAGAACACCGTATCCTCATAGGGTCAAGAAACAATGGAAAATTTCTGTGAGTGCTTTTTTCTGGGATATTGCTGTTTGCCACCAGTGTTACTACACAGTTCCCTTGAATGAATCTCAAACAAGAACATGGTCTAAAAGGTGGATTATTCACAGTGAGAGAGCCAAGTCCAGCATGGTATACATGACATAACCATTCCTGTACTAAGCAAGTATCTCCAAGATTAGGTTTCCACTTAGCTAAAGATGGGAAACTAGCAAAAACATGGGTCATGTTTTTGAAAAATTTTGAAAAATTAATTTTTTTGATTAATTTAATTTACTAGGTTTAATTCTAAAGGGAACATCAGAGAAACTCAATGTTTCATAACTGTTAAGCAGTAGTGAGACACCGTGGTAGGTTAACCTTGGTCCACCCAGCCACTGTCTGATTCTCCCTCCTCAACAGAACAGAGCGAGAAAACAGATGGAAAAGCTCATGGGAGATGAAGACAGGGAGATCATGTACTGCTAACTCTTACAGGCAAAACAGACTCCACTTAGGGAAAAACAGTTTAGTTCAAATTGAATTGGACAGTAAGAAACAGAGATGAAAGTATTAAAAAACCACCTTCCTCTCACATCCCACACACCTGGTTTTCATAGAATGAACTACACTCCTCCACACCCAACTCTTCTCCCCACCAAGCATCTCAGGGGACAGCAAGTGAGGGACAGGGGCTGTGGTATGTTTCTCTCTGCTGCTTTGCTGCATCCTTCACTCTGTTCCCTGCTGCAGTGTGGACTCTTCAAAGGAGGTATCTCCAATGGAAATACCCACCAGCATGGAGGGCTGCAGTATGGACACCTGCTCTGCTGTGGCCTCTCCCATGGGCTCCAGAGTACCCTGCTTCAGCACTTGAAGTGCCTCCTCCCCACCTCTTTCTCTGTCCCTGGTGTCTGTCTTGCTGATTGAGTTTTATGTTTGTTTTTTTTCCTTCCGACCACCACCTACCAGGCATTTTTCTGCCCTTTTAAAAGGATGTTTTCTTCACAAAGGTGGAGGCACCACATGTGCAGCTGAGGGGCTTGAAGGTGTCCTGCAGGTGTGTCCATTTGAGCCAGCTGGAACCTACAGTCCTCACAGAACACCTCCAGCCAAGGCCTGGTCACCTGCACCCAATACACTGACTTACCAAAGTGATAAAAATACAAACAAACTGCTTGTTTTGATTCATAACTGTCAGTTTTCTTTGGGGGTTGGCTGTGGTGGTGCTTTTCTTTGCAGTTAAGTAACAGAAGGAATTGCTTTTACTGTGGTAACACTATTTTGTGTCTGCTGATGTTTGTGTTTATCGACCTCACAATCTTTTGTTTTCCAAGTGCATATGTGTTGTTTAGGATAGTGACTAATATTCAACATCTCGTGAGAATTAGAGCCAATCAAAATCTTCTAACAAAAAAGTTTTTCTTTTGGAAAATCCTCATTTCAAAAAAATTCATATTTTCACTGAGCCATTTTTCGTTCCCCTCTCCAAAGCAGAGGTATTTATGTAATGATTGAGAATGGAGCTTAAAGGTGATAGCCAAAAAAGGATCACTTAGAGCTGTATAATTCCTGAGAGAAATTCCATTGACTACCTATGTAGTCTCATTCAGCCCTCAACTATCTCTTTAAAGCTAGTCCCAAGTAAACGCGCAGGAGTGAGTCTGGGATTAATATGTGTCTTCAGTACCAACTCTTACACTTTACTGATTTGCTGTAACTGTGCCACACTAATTCCTTATGTAGGTGGAACCTTCATATCTTTCTATGTTTCAATCTTTATTTTCAGGAACTGGTCACTCCTCTGTTTATTTCCAGTAGAGTTAGTATCTCTGAGGTCTTACCTATGAATATTTTGAGTGTACTGTCATCTCATTGTTTGAAATCTCATTCCTTCCCTCAGTCCTTGGATTTTTTCCTGTTTCACAGTCACTCTCACCCAAGTTGCTATGAGCCTTCACATTTTTGGCCTCATACCCCCTGTTTCTTGGAATCACATCTAGAAGGTCATTTTACCAGGTTGCTTTTGTTGTCACTCATAACAAAAAAAAGGTTACTATTTTATTTTTATATTTGTAATAAAAATTGATGCCCACCTTGGAGTAAGGTGTGTCATGTTTTAGCAAAACATCTTCATTCTTCATTACATACTCTGGTCTCTTTTTAATCTTCTGTAAGCATTCCTAGAGCTTTAAATAGAAATACTTCCCCAGCATTTTTCTGGTTCCCTTAGAGATAGACTAGGAGGCATTTCTGGTGCTGTTTGCAGTGATATGCTCAATGAGCTGTGTAGGGAGCAGTCAGACCTTCTCCTGCGGACTGGTTTTATCGGTGGGTACGTATCTTATATACAGGCAACTGATAAACGCATAGAGGGGAAAATGATAACTTTGAGGCTCTGTTTAAACCATTAGAAGTGCCACTGGAGCTTAAATAATATAAAAATATAGCATATAGTATGTTGAGCTTGTGTCCCTCTTATTAAAGACAACACAATTTACTTCTGCATCTTTAACGTGCTTTCCGATGCTGTTATTGTTCTTGCATGGACTGCCTATCTGGCAGGCTTAGTGCTCAGTAACCACTTAGCTGCCATTTACCCTTGTGCTCCCAAGAAAGAAACAAGGTGAGAACTTCATCTGCCCCATAATTCAGCAGCCAGAGCAGCGTGAGAAATAATGTGTTGTGCATTTGTATCAATAATGTAGAGCTCTTGCAGCTCTGAGATCAGAGGACTAGAGGTTCATGACAAGTAGCAAAAGAACTGTATAATTCAGAGAGGTTTTCTGGTTTGTGCAGTGGTTTGCCGAACATGGGCTTGCTTGGCAGATGTGGAGGAATAAACTATTCATTTGATAGCTGACTGAAGCAGCAGCAGCAAAATTGTTGAGTGCTAGAGAGGTGCCTTGTTTTACATTTCAGGTGCAGGCATCACATGTTTTTTCCTTGCCCAGAAGCAGCACATCAGAATCTTCTGTATGTCTGTGAACTGAGGACTGTGAATTTGTGTTTGTGAATGTAGCCGCTAGGGACTACTTTTCTCACTCTGGTCAAGACATGTAAGCCTGGTAGCTGACTGAAAGATAGAATTTAGAACATTCAATGTCTAAGAAGTTCATTTGTTGAGGTAGGAATTGGAGCCTGGGAACATTAGAGGGAAGCTAGATTTTCAATGAGATGAGGTATTCTGAGGTTATTCAACAGGTCTACAAGCAGGTGCTGGTATATGATAAAAATAATATTGTTTATTAAGGAAAAAAATGTTATAAGGCTAGAACATTTCTGCATATTCTTTTACAAGGGTCAATTCCTTACACAAGAAATCTGTTAACTTTCTGACCTACTTGCCTTGGAACAGAATCCAGTACAGTGCTTTCTGTGACAACAGATCTAATGCCTAGATTTCTTTAGTGCTGCTCTGCAGCACTACAAGATTACCCAATCTGATTTTTTTCTATGTATTTAATAAATATGGAAATAGTTGAAAAGCTTCCTAACTACAGTTCAAAACGTCACACATAGCATCAGAAATCTAACACAACGACTCATCCAAGCTGCTGGAAAAGTTCTGAGCTAAATGTGGGTCTTTTGCTAGGCTTTTTTCAAAGCGTTTTTTACAACTTTTGTCATGACTGAAAAGTCAGTGAAATAAGTATGTGGGTGCTATAGAGTTTGTTGACAAAGCTAAGTACAGAAATAATGTCATGAAATCATGCAAAATAGGAAGCAGTACACACTTCTGGGAAGAATGCTCATGAAAGGTTGCCAATCTAACTACAAAATTTGAAGAAAAACTATAGCAGTGGAATAGAAGGAAAATATATCTCAAAAATTATCTGAAGAGCAACTGAAAATAGAGAACTTGATTTAAGTCTTACACCCCTGTTAGTTTAATTTACACTGCTTTATATACTGTATTAGATGCTGGTTCTAACCAGACTTCTGATTTTTCATTATACTTCGCCTCGTAGGGGGCATGATTGTAGAATATGATAATCAAAAATGTCTAGGTGATCATAGATAATACTATTTATATTATTAATACTGTTATTAATATTGTGATAATAATAGAATAATAGAATCATAGAATAGTTTGGGTTGCAAGGGACCTTAAAGGTGATCTGGTTACAAATCACTCTGCCATGGGCAGGGATGGCTCCCCTAGATCAGGCTGCCCAAGGCCCCACCCAGCCTGGCCTTGAACACCTCCAGGGATGGGGCATCCACAGCTTCCACCTTTTGCAGTGCCTCACCACTCTCACTGTGAAGAAATTCTTCCTAATGTCCAGTCTAAAACTGCCCCTCTCCACTTTATACCCATTGCCCCTCATCCTATCACTACAAGCCCTTGTGAACAGCCCCTCCCTGGCTTTCCTGTAGCCCCTTCAGGTTTTGGAAGGTCGCTGTAAGATGTCCTTAGAGCCTTCTCTTGTCTAGGCTGAACAAGTCCAACTCTCTCAGCCTGTCCTTATATGGGATAGGGCATCCATCCCTAACAAATAATGATGTTATTTATAATATTTTTTTATGTTGTTTGTGTAAATGCATGCGTTGCCAGCTGAAAAAATAAATGAAAAATTTGCTAACATTTGCAGACTAGCAGTATAAAAGTCATTAGTTTTCTCTGCAATTTCACATAGGAAAGAACTCTGGTAACTGTGTGGTGGCTCTTGGCACATCTTTCTTCGTAATCGACCACTTCAGTTATATGATTATGTGATCTTGCATAACAATCAGGAATTCTGAAGCTGAAGGGAGACAAACAGTATTCAGAAATACTGTTAATCTTAAAAAATCAACGTTAAGGAAAGTCTGAGTGAAGGCATAGCATGATTAGCAGTTTCCTCGATAACCCTTTTGTATGGGTTCATAGCCATATGCAGTTTATGTAAAATGCAAACAGTTGTGTACAAGGAAAGTAAAAAGTAATGTTGCTAAGAATGTCTTTAATATGCAACAAGATATACTAAAGGAGGCAAAACTAGTTTAGACTATTAGAATGACTCAGCTGTACTCATCGTGGCTGTTTGCTTCAGCAGCAGAGAGGGTCAGAGGTGTGAAGAAAATGTGTGATTCCTGGCTCAGACAGCTGCACTGAGAAGATCCCCTGCTGCGGGTGTGGTTAGACAGCAAAGCTATTTGTTAGGGTTTTCATGGAGCATACTGTATTTTGCTGGCAGGGCAACGCCAGCAAAATAGACTACAGTGATGCAATCCTTCTTGCAAAGTTGTTTCGTCACTGTGCAGCACACCACAATAGCCTTATCAGGAGATGAAGCTTTAGGTTCCATTGGAGACAGCAATAGTGTGTGGCTGAGCTAGTTCCTAAATTCTGTAGTGTGCTGACATTTCTGAAACAGCTGTGAATGTGTTACTAAACAGAGGAGAAGAAATCATGTAAATGAAGACTGCAGTAAATCCACTTTTTGCTTTGTATGATCCTTTTACAGATGACAGCAAGTTCATTCCTATTACCTCAAACCTGGAACATGTGCAATGTACTGCAAATATTTGAAGTGATAATGAATAGCCATGTTGTTAATAACATTACAAGAAAGATGGCTGTAAGGGCAGACAAGTCAGGAATGGCTGGAGCTTGATGAGCGTTGGGAATTGTCAGTATCTGTGACATCAAGGAAGGTGTTATCACTGAGAAAGCAAAGCAAGACTGAGAATAAACTTTGACATGCCCTTGGATTCAGGAGCAACAATAATTTCACACCATTCTTATAGCAAGCATTCTGCTAGTTTGTTTCCTTCACTGTCCTCCACTGTAGAATGCTGTGTCAATGAAGCATGTGGTAATTGCAGTTTATTTTTTTCATCCTCAGGGATTTTTTTCCTTTAGAAAGGGATCATTTGGCTTTTCACTTGGAAGCAGAAAAAAATTTGGACATTGTTCTTTTTGCTAACAATCAAAAATACAGACTTAAAGGAGAGCATGGATAGCTCTTTACAGGGTTTATAGTGATACTTTGGGTAGTTATTCGTTGCTATTTGGGTTACATTCACCAAAATGATAGTGCTTGTTGGACCAGTGAGGGATCTGGTTGCCAAAATTAAGACTTAGGCCATCATTTGGCTGTTGCTTCATTGCTTTTGATACTCTTCACACATGTTCTTGAAGACAGTAGTACCTCCTATGTTGTGTTCTGTAGGGATCCAGATTGTGCTGGAGATGGCTGCCTACAGTTTGAAAAACCTGGACCATAGTCCCAAGAGAATGAAGCTGCCTCTGGATTCTAGTCAATCCTAAGTGTTAGAATGGATTTTTTTTGCATGTGCAGTGATAGAGCCGTCTGACAGAAGTTGTCATGACTGTGAACTGCAGATGTCTTCACGATTAGGTAGCTGTTGGGTTGGAGAAGGAAGAGCTCAGAAACACAACTCCAACCTTATAAATCTGAACTCTACTAAATCCTGAACTGGATACTGATACGGACTGTTTGGATCTGTGCCATGGTCCTTAGAAATCAGACCTCTCTTCTCTTGTTGATTCCTGTGCATGTTTATGATGCCTCTTGTGATATTAGCAACACTTGCAAATGAGGATAGGTTTGAGTAAAGCTGATTGTATTGGAGCCACCATTTCCTTATGTGACATATGAAAAGCATTTGTTTCTGGGAAAAAATCTGTTGCATTTCTGTAATCTTGCTTGTGCTGTATTCTGAACAGAAGTCTGAATGCAATGAAATGCCATTCTTTTGTGTTATAGAAACAATGGCCTCTATTCTGAAAATTTTTTCCAAGCCTTATTTGCTAAGAGCAAGTCGGAGGAAGACAAAATAAAACTAGTTCTTCATTTTATCAGAACTTGTTATTCTCCACTGGTCAGTTAGCACAGGAAATCAGCATGCTGAGAAAATACTTACATGTGATGAAAAACCACAATGTTTCAAATTGCTCTAGAGGCGCTAGGCCAATCACTTTGGTTTCAGAAAAAAAAATGGCCTCATTTACCTTTTCCTTTAGCCAGTGTCCTGTTCATATCTTAGGCAGCAGGAATCACTCTACTTGAAAAAATAGTTGTGTGTTGTCCAGACAAAACTGGTTTAGTTCAGCCTTGAGTGAGTTAGCTGAAAAGCAGAATTTAATGCTTGCCCATGCAATCTTCTGAGATGTGATAGCAAGTAGTAGTGTTGCACCAGCAGAACTTCCTAACACCTTCATGAGTATATCCTGCTATATTTCTTTTCAGGGCCTTTGAAAAATTCAAGTAGAGTGAGAAGGTTTCTGTGGACACTGGAACAAGAAATGTTTTGATGCTGCTGAGCCTGTGTTTTTAAATAAGAAAACCCCTTTATTCCAGAAAATTTTAATCCAACACTATTTCTGGCTCACTGTTCCCAGCAAATGAACGTGGGCAACCTAAACTAAAAGAAGAAACCTACTTTCTGAACTCAGAAAATGCTATGCAAACTATGATGGAGCTCATAGCAAGTTCTTGTCTGCTCTGGGTCCAGTCACCAGAAGACACTGATCTCCATGTGAGCTGGGCTTGAGTATATGTAAAACAACTCTGCAACACTTTGTAGGCATCTCAGATGTTGTTTGCAGATCTCCTGGAGCAAGGACGTCATCCCAGCAACATAGGAATTTTAGACAATGTTTTCCTATTACATACTGTGATCTCACACTGGTGAAGTTTCAACTAGATGTATAACTCAGTATCATGTGAAATTTCATGTGAAATCTACAACAAAACAGTATTGTCTTTAAAGAAATTATAAGAATTGATGATTACAGAAATGTGGGATTTACTTTATATTCCCAGTGAAAGAACAAGCTGTTTCAGTGCACAAAGATTAACCCTTCATTTGTATTTCACATTATGTTGTCTTAGTATTTTATATTCTGCCTTTACAGTTGTCTCTTTATTTCAAAACAAAACATACAAGAGAGAAATATTGCTTTAATGAAGGCACTTATCTGTTGTTGTTAATTTTAGGTCAGCTGTAGAGAACATTGAAGTGTAGCTGCTGGATCCTGGCCTCAGGCTTCCATGGGCTTTGAGTGCCTGCAGTGCTCAAGCCTTCAAATGCTTTCTCACTTAGAGAGCATTTTTGCACTGCACAGTGTCCTGTAGCTGCCTAGTGAAGAGCTCCACATTGTGAATTTTCTGTTGTCATCTGTTGCCTTTTGAGAGGGGAAAATAAAAAGAAACTTGAGAGATTTCTATCATAAAACAAATGACACTAAGAAATAAATTACAGTCTTATCAAAAGTCTTCAGAAGTTGCAGTGCTCATTTTGCTTTGTTATTAATTCAAAAGCTTAAAGGAAAGGGTGATTTTAAGAAATAATTTCAACCCGGATGCTCATTTCTAGTAAAAAATAACCCTCAAAGTCTCTTGTATTCCTACAGTATCCGAGAAAGGGACAGCAATGGTTCCTATGCCCTGTGTCTGCTGAACGATGGAAAAGTACTGCATTACCGTATTGACAGAGATAAGACAGGAAAGCTCTCCATACCGGATGGAAAAAGATTTGACACCCTCTGGCAGGTCTCTTAAATTTTAATTTCTTGGATATCTGTCATTATATTTCCATATAACTGACTAAGGCATCTTGTTTCACTTTGCTGTGCAACAACAGTTTCTAGCTAAACAGCAACATGTTTTGCAGGTTATTCGTGACGTTTCCAACTTTATGTGGTATCGGTACATGACGGAAATACATGTTAATGTAGAAAGCTATGTAACTGTAGAGAGTTTAGTAATTTTTAAATATGATGTTGCAGCTTGGCGAAGTTCAAAATCACTGTAAGTATTATGCAGTCAGCTGAACTCTCTCTAGAATGGAAGACTGTTAGCATTTGCAAGTGATCGTGTTCAATAATAGGTTATGACAATAATAGGTTATTTACCTAACAAATATGTTAGGTAAAGTCTTCTGCTAATGTCCTCTACAACGGCAATAAACAGAATTCTAAGAAGCACAAAGGGGATTGTTTAGGATGTATACAGACTGTATTCTTTAGCTTTGAAATGTTCTACCTTCAAGGCTGAAAAAGCGCTGAGAGTCACCACCACAATATGTTTTAAACCCTGGTAAAAATTAAGCAATTAAGTAATGCATAGTTGGTAATAAAACTGAATACGGGAGCTATGAAAATGCTAAGGGAGTTGAAACCCCTGCAGAAAAGTCTTAGGTCTTCTTGTTTAAAATTCTGTTAAAAAAAGTAATGTGAGTCACAAATCTAAAATATTAGTCTTTACCTGCATATATTAATTCTTAGTCTTTCCAGTAAATGTTCTGCATATTTCTCTCCTGGAGTCACTTGAAATTATAAAGCAGCTATACTATTTTACAAATTCTTTGAATAAGTCTGCAACTCTTTTACTTACAGACCCCCTTCCATTCTACCCAAATGTACCAAAATAACAGTAATGAGCCTGTAATAAAATAGCATGGAGAGGACAATCCAGAAACACAGATGGCCACAACTACTGTTGCTATACATTTATTAACTGCTTACATCCCATTGCAACTTCGAGGTCCAAAAAATAGCATTGCATATGAGGACAGCTCCTGCACTGCAGTTATACCTATCTTGAGGAGGAAAAAAATTAAAAAAAATTTTAAAATTGTGGGTTTTTTTTAAAAAGAGGGCAGAAAGAAGTGATTTGCTCAGACTTACAGAGTGGTTAGTAGCAGAACCAGGTGTGGAATGCTGAAGCATACACATCCAGCTCCTGGATCAGGTTCCAGATTTGTCCATGAAGTTTCTTCAGAAACATACATACCTGGTAAAGAGAGGTAAAGATGAGGTAAGAATATGTGTAGTAAAGGTCTGCTGAATGCCCAGTTCATTTGCTGTAATATATACCAATTATTGTACATATGCACAACTTTAAAGACACGAGATACTTAATTTTGCTTGCCTTACTTTTAATATCTTTTTTTAATCTTTTTTTTCTCTTTCTTTTTTTCCCTGTCTCATTCTGGTAGTTAGTTGAGCATTACTCATACAAACCAGATGGATTGTTAAGGGTTCTCACCATTCCCTGTCCACAACTTGGCTCAGAAAATGGTGAGTTATTCCTATTATTTTGATATATGTGAATGGCCTTGCTAATGATGATAAAGATGTGTGCATTTTTTCCACTTGCGATCTAGGTGGTTGGAGATTATGGTAGATTAAAATAGTATTAAAAAAATAGTTAAATATCAGATTTCCAACTTTTCAATTAGTTAAGATCTGACAGATCATGGAGGATGGGGACAGATCCTCTGTTAAGGGAGGCTATCAACTCCTATTATGGCTTGCTCTAAATTAACGTCAGATCCAAAATGTGCTTTGCTGTTCGAAGTGGCAGTTTGTGTTACTTGGCCCACCCACACTAACAAGGTGGTCATCCCAGCAGTCCTCCAACGGTCCTTATTCCAAGCCAAAGCCAGCACATCAGTGGCACTACTGTAGGCATTTGGGCTGGGTGCAGTGAGAGGTGCACCGAACAGGTTATTTGCTGATAGATTAGGAGATACTTCCCATGTTGGAGAGGGCAGGGCAGAACAAGGGATTGCCTGCACCTGATGCTGTAAATGGGGGTCAGAAAGGCATTCTTTGATAACTCAGGAAAAGACAGGGAAAGGTGTTGAGGGGGTGTCTTGTTGTCAGTATAACTTGGCCTGTTTCTTCTTTAATGTCATGTTAAATACCAGTGAGAACTTGTCCTTCCTCTTGCCCTGACTGCTGGGGAAAAAAAGATGCTATTCCAGAAGTGACTTTCTCTCTCTAAGGACGTCTTCTGTTATTCTGACTGGATAGTAGTGCCATGTTGAGAGGATGTACCTGTGGTTTTTACACTCCTTTGAATCATTCAGGCACAGCACTTACCAGAGCCTGCTGTGCATTAGAGACAAAAACAAAGAAGATTGTCCAAGAGAAAGACTGTAGTACAATTTAAAAACTAGGAAGTTAATCCCTTCTGTAAAATGTTGTGTTCTTACAGTACATTTCTCGCCTTGCTCAGTTTCCTTCTTTATTTGATTCTTTTACAGATAATGTAATTTTTAACACTCGTCCTCCTCTTCCTGGGACCCCTCCTAAGGTAAAAATAGGTGGCAATATAATACTGGCATTTATTTGAGAAGGCTTACAGTCATATAATGCTCTAGGAATCCTAATGCTTGGTTATTATTGCAGCACTGAGGTTGTTTTTCTAGGGATATAAGCAGTAAGTTGAAAAAAGTAAGCTTAACCTATTCTGGGATGGTTATTGCTTTCATCAATGTTTTGCATGAGCTATTAATCATTTAATTTTGTGATCTTTGTACATATAATTATGTGAAAATCAGTATTTTTTGTATGCAGAATGCCTCATTGATGGTCATGTTCTATAATGATTGCATCAACACTAGCAGGAGAGATACTGCTTTGTTTACATTGTCCATTTTGTGAATCTGCTGGCTGGAGCTGAAGTGGGGGTTTGATTTATTTTCGTATTTGGTATATGCAATTAACATCAGACTTTGCATTCCTTGTGCAGGGGAAGTTCTTTCATCAGCTCCATGGAAAGTGAGCAAGCCCATCTGTGATTATAATTGCCTAAGTTTGTAGATTCTATTGATTAGAGAAGCCACCTGAAGTGTGATACATAACAGCAACTCATTCACCTTTAATTGATCTCATCTGAAATATGGAGTTTAATTTAATTGTTTCACCACTCCCTGGAGACCCTAATCATCTAGGTCATTACCTTGATGCAGTCCCACATTATAGAAAAAATATTTTTATTCAAATAGGCAATTACATTTATTTTAGTACTTTTGAGTCCCCGTGGATCCGTGAACAACCATTCTCATGCCCACACTTTCTGAATATCAAATACCCTTTTAAACCATTGGAAATTATACAACCAAAATTGGTGCCATTTTTTTTAAATGTTGTCCTCAGATTTGAATCTATGGCATTTACAAAGATGACTGTGAAGTTTAAGCAGATAAGACCATGTATATATCATCTAGTAGCCATCCAGAAAGACCCTGACAGACTTGTGAGGTGGGGCCATGTGTATCTCATGAAGTTCAACAAGGCCAAGAGCAAGGTTCTGTGCATGCAATCATGATTGGGCAATCCCAATCACAAATACAGGCTGTGTGGAGAACAAATTGAGAGGAGCCATGAGGAAAAGGACATGGGAGTGCTGATAACACAGAAATTCAATATTGCACATCAGTATGCACTTGCAGCCCAGAAAGCCAACTGTATCCTGAGTTGTCTCGAGAAGAATGACAAGGAGGTCAATTTTGCCCCTCTACTCTGCTTTCATGAGACCCCATCTGGAATATTGCATCTGGCTCTGGGGCTGCTAACATAAGAAGGGCATGAATCTGTTGGAGGGAGTCCAGAGAAAGGCCACAAAGATAGTCAGAAGGTTGGAGCACCTCTCCTATGAAGACGGGCTGAGAGAGTTGGGGTTGTTCAGCCTAGAGAAGAAAGGACTCCAAGGAGACCTTGTAGCAGCCTTCCAGTACCTAAAGGAGAACTTAAAGCTAGAGAGAGACTCTCTACAGGGGCATATAGTTACAAGACAAGGTGCAATGGCTTTAAACGGAAAGAATGTAGATATAGGTCAGATAGAAGGAAGAACTTCTTAACCCTAGGGGTTGTGAGGCACAGAAACAGGTTGCCTAGAGAAGTTGTGGATGCTCCATCCTTGGAGCATCCAGATTTGGTGGTTCAAAGCCAGATTTGGTGGGCCTTAGAGCAGCCTGGTCTGGTGGATGTTGTCCCAGCCCAAGGCAGCAGGGTTGGAGCTCAGTAGTCTTTAAGGTCCCTTCCAACCCAAACCATTCTATGACACTAGAACTAGGGTTCACACAGCTACAGTGATGGAACAAGGACATTCAGTGGGGGAGTACTATGCAGGTTTTAGATTATCTGTAGAAAATTTTGCAGTTTAAGTGCACGTGTATGTAACTTTCAAGAAATCTTACTTCAAGTATTAAAAAAAAATGTGTATCTGACTACATTGTCTGGTGGTTAGGATTGTGGAATGAAGGTAAATGGGTCAAGCTCTTCTGTTTCCATAAATACATTGCAGTAGTACTGCCCCAGTTGTCCACGGTGCTTTACAGGTGAAAGACTTGGTCATGCAAACAGGGTATGATTAATCTTGCCTAACACCAGTGAACTCAAATAAAGAGCCTGTCATTCAGCAAATCACACAGGCTCACATTTGAGGGATTTTGCAGCAAGAGAGACACATACCTGTCCACATGTCACTTCAGCCTAAAAGTGGTGGAGTGAATTTCCACTGATACGTGCCTATGTCTTTCACCTCAGAAGGGGCCTAGCTGATTAGTCAAGACTATATGCCTTGGTTTTACATAACCATAGTTAGGTGAGATTAATTCCACCCTTCAGCACGTACTTCTTTAGCAAGTAGCTGGCTTAAGTATGCTTGGTAACTTGCACATTTTGCATACAACCGTTAATGTTCTTAGGATTGATCAGTAGTGTTTACATGAAAGACTCATCATGATGGATAGACAGAAAAGCAACGAAGATATGAGATGTGTTGAGTGCATATTTTGCAAATATTCTCTAAGATAGTCTTTAAAGCTGCAGTATGTTTGAAATTTTGTCATTTCTTAAATCTGAAATCTGAATTCCGTATTTTCTTTAGGAGTTTTATAAAACAAACCTGCTAAATTACATTCCTGTAGTATAAACATAAAAATAGAAAGTCTGAAATATAAGATTAATATTACTATTTGTGGAGTTCAAAGGCTTCAGTTGAAATTGACAGGTTCTCATGCATTAATATCTTTGTGCAAAGGAGGAATTCACTAAAAGCCACTTACGTAGCTGTTTTATATCAAGAGCCTGAAATGCAATGAATTCAAATTGCAAAATCAAATCTGCATCTTGCAAAGAATACAAATGCTAAGTCTTATGTAGAGGATGTGCAATCTATCTTTACCTTTACACTGTCATAATTAATATTTAAGTTTAAGAGTTTCTGACATTTCTGAAGTACTGCATCTTTTTTTTTCTTTTATTTAGTTTTACAACATGTATTGCCAAAATATGTGATTTGTGACTGTGAACGTTTGAGTTGGGACTCAAAGTGATTGTGATGAATTTGAGAAACGTCCTGGAAAAAACAGAGTGTAGTTCAGTAGCAACTAGTGCAAGATACTGTATCTCTAATTGTCAGCTGTAGACACAAGATGGGCAGCAACAAGAGTTTTTTAGAGGATGTGATGCCTCTAATGGATCAGAACAAGGACTAGCGACTATCATACACGTAGAAGAAAGAGAAACATCTAGAGTGTTTCCAGCTTGTTCAGAACTATTTAAGTCTCAGCTGGAATACTTTCACCAGCTTTTGACACTGCACTGAAGGATGTTGTGGAACAAGATAATCCAGAGCAAGGCAACACAAATTATTGTAACTTGTAAGAAAAGACAGATTAGAATAAAGAAGCTAATAGAGAGAGAGTAGAGGAATAGAACATGATTACTAGCTGAAGAAAGAAATGGAATGGCTGTTCTGAGGAACAATATAATACTGGTGGTCCTATCCAGACCAATTTTTCGGTTGGTTTTTTTTTTTAATATATTAGTGCCAGAAATACATTGGTGAGATTACAGAGCCTTGTCGGGGAGCATGCTCAAATCTGAATTTGCTTTGAAGCTAAGAGAGTATATGACCTCTGCAAGATGACTGATGATATGCAAACTCCAACTAATTTAATTGCAGATTGTAGGTGCATAAGGGCTTGGAGTAAAATTTGCAGCATCAGGGAAGTTATTTGTGTAGTATGTACTAATACTCCAAGAACACACTTAGTGACAAAGCGTCACTGTTTCTTGTCCCCTTTTCTATTATCTGGAAACCTCCTTCTTAGTAAGACTGATGTGCTTTGTCTGGCAAAAGTCTGTATTGAAGATTTCTCCATGCAGAATATGGAGGATTACACCTTACATCTCAGCACATATATGGACTAGGACTTTTCCTGCCTTTCTCCAGAGGCTCCATAACTAGATTTAAAATTATTTTTATGCCCTTTCACTTTGCAAATTACTTTTTTTTCTCCCTGGACATCATCCCAGTATGTACGTACAGCGGTACTTTTGATATGAGCCTGAAATCAATTGTTAATATTACAGTGAAGCTGCAAACTTCTGGCCACCTCCCGAATTCTCCACTTTTTTTAGTATTTTATTTGTTTAGCCACAGTTTATCGGACAGTAACAATTGACCTAAACCTTATGAATACAGCCTAACTTTAGACTAGTACTGTTGCTCTCCGTGATTAAGTATTCCTCTTAGCATGCGTTTGAGTTAAGCAGTTACTACCATCAATACAAACAGGTGGCTTCTTCATCAAGTGCTGGGAGCTATGCTTGTCAGAAAAATGTCATGAACCATGGTCACCATGTACAAAAGAGCACTTAAACTCCTAAGAGAATTTATCTGTTGTGAAACTACAGATAAGAAGTGCTCAATAAGTACTGCATTACAATCTTAATTAGGCAGGTATGAATTCTCAGTGAGCTCTAGAAATGATGATTAGTCACATTTAATTAATTTAATTAATTTAATTTAAATAATGTATTATAAAACATATTTGTATTTCTTGAAAGTATCATTATAGAGAATGTAAATGCACCTGTAAAATCTAGAACGTATTCATTTTTGTTTGGAATTAATATGGGTTTCTGTGCTTTTTGCTTCAACAACTATATTGTTTGATATAAGATCAAGGTGTGCTTCAAATCTTGCTTGATTTATTAGTCACACTTCAAAACGTGTTCACTTCAAAAAGTTTTCAAGTGATTTACATTGTTCAGTATGATGTGAGATGGCTGAAGTTCTGTAACAGAGACAGGAGAAACATACTTGTAAAAAATCTGGGAAAAGGGCAATATGCTTGAATTTTAAAACTGCCTTAAGGTACAAGGTCCAACAGAAAAAAGTCTGAGATTATCCCTATATCTTGGGAACCAAGAGTGGAAGGGGAGAGGTAAAGAAATGGTTACAGAACATGGTCTAATGTGTCACAGTGAGACAAGGCTCAACTTCATCGCTTCACTCAGTACAAGTGGACACGTGTTCTTATATAGATGTTTTCTTACCCTTGGTTGGAAAATGTCAGTTTGCAAGAGTGAGCACTGAGTTAGCATCAATTTTCTGGTGAAACTGAAGAAATCTGCAATGGAAACTTTTCAGTTATTGACTGAGGCTTACAGTGAAGAGTTCCTGTGTCATGCATGAGTTTTTGAATGGCACAAATGGCTTTTGGAAGGCAGAGAAAACATGAAGGATGGTGATCACCCAGGCTGCCCATACACAGCAGTTGCTGATGACAACATTGAGAAAGTGCAAGATTTGACTTGAAAAGACAGAAGATGGAGTGTTGGAGTAGTAGCTGAGCAAGTTCATTTGATGCATTCTAATGGAAGAACTAAAGATTAAAAAGGTTTGTGCAAAAACATTTCAAAAAATGCTGTGAGATGGATGAAAAGAACATTGGAAGGAATTGTGTTTGTACCTTTAGCAGTGCATTGAGGATGAACCTGATTTGTTGAATTTGGTAATTATTTGTGACAAAACTTGGATATTTACATATGGTCCAGAAATCAAGAGACAGTCAGTGTAGTGAAAGTCAGCAACATCTCCCAAGACAAAAAAAAATCCAAACATGAGTCATTGAAAGGCCATGGTGATTGTTTTCTTTGATATCCAGGCTATTGTGATGCAGAGCACATCCCCAGCAGCTAGACAGTAAATCAACAGTATGACATTGAAGTCTTCACAAAATTGCAAAAACAGATGAAAAGGAAACAATCGGAATTGTGGAGAAACAAGTGGATTTTGCACGAAGACAATGTACCAGCCCACAACTCTGTGTCTGTGAAGCAAATTTTAACTAATAACAGTATTACTGTGCATGAGTCCCCACTCTTTTTTCCATACCTGGTTCCCTCTTCCCAAAGATTAAGTCAGTACTCAAAGGAACCCATTTTTTGTCTGCAGAAGATGTGAAGGCAAAAACGACGGGGATTCTCAACAGCCTTTCAGAAAATGATCTGTGGAGTTGCATTGAGCATTGGCAGCATCGTATGCAGCTGTGTGTCAGCTCAGAAGGGAACTATTATGAAGGGGATTGTAGTTATTCTCCTAATTTGTTAAATAAAATGTGTTAGAGGCACAGTCTCTGTTTTTTTTCTGTTGGACCTCATGTATATACAGATTAACGGTGGTTTGAGAGTAATGCTATTGAAAGAAAATTTATTACTAAGATTTTCTGTTCTATATTTGTTTGGTGCATTATGTGTGTACTTGCAGGCACACACAAGAGAAAGGTTGGGAATGTTTTTTTCTCATATACTATGTCTGTTTTGTAAAATACCTTTAGCTATTTTCCTGACACGTTTACTGTTCCTCTTTGACATTATGGTTTCTAGAGTTGGGCAGGAGGTGGAATTATCTCAAGACTCAAATCGTACACCTTTCCAAAGGCTGGCAGCAAAAAGGTGCCTCATATAGTCTTCTAGGTTTTTGACTGAGTTAAAAGGACTTACACTTCACTAATTTCACTCTTCCCCTGCCACACCCTCTGTTTGGCTTGCTGTTACTAAAAGTGTGCATCGGCTACTAACAATTAGATTGTGGAGATCTTGTAAGCTTTCTGCTTCTTTCCTAATGATCTGCATAACTGTGGTCTTTATTTTATAACTAAACCAATGGTTTTAAAGAAGTTTGAAAGATCGAGGGACTGTTTCAAGTCATTTCTAACATCCCAAAATATTAGTGCAGATCTCAATATATCTGCAAATAAAATGTAAGTGACAGAATGTTTTCCAAACGACAGTCACTTAGAGGAGAAAAAACTATATTTCTTCTCTGAACTATCCTTCCTAATGAGAAAATTGGCTTGCCTACACAGTGCTATTACTGAGCACACTTAGGGACAATTTGTTAATAACAACCACAAAATATATTCTCTCATAACCTATGTGCACAAATCTTGTTATGCATTGACATTAATTAGATTTAGCCAAGTGCAAGATGCCACAAGACCAGGCAGGATGGGAAAGGTGAGAAGATATCAGGGAGTCACGGGAAACCCAGCTTTGTACTTATGAAGATGCTGCTGCATGGCCAGAAAATTATGCTGTCCAGTAGTTGATGTAGTTCTGAAGCATGTAGTTACGAGCTTTGTTTGCATGCTGAGAATAACGTGTGTGTACTTGTTCCACCCATGAGTCTCTTTTATTTATTTATTTATTTATGTATTTATTTATTTCCAATTGCTCTTCAACAAATATGAACAAGCACAAAAAGCCCTAGAGGTACACTCCTGTTCAGAATGGAAAACCCTATTTGACATATACTATATTTGATAATTCTGGTAAACAATAATAATTATTTTTCATAACTTCGGTTCACTTTTATACACAAGTACTAATAGCTGTTGTCATCTGTATACCCTTACAGGATCCATGTGTCGTTTTTAAATGCTGTCATCTTGTACAAATGCATATATAGTGTCAGGTCATGGTCTAATCCCATCAGAAAAAAAAAATGCTATGCCATCACTCATTAGACAGAATTATTTTGGGTTTTTTGAGAAAGGTGAGCATGGGATCTGAATTCTCTAGATGTGTTTTTGGTCACTCTACTTTCACTTAGCCTGGTAAAACCTATTCTTCCTTATGGTTGTTTTCTGCAGTCAAATCTGTATTTCTTGCCTTCTTGGAAACATATAGAAGTACAGACAGAAGCACGCTGGCAATGAACGACTGGGATTTTAAGAAAATAATTTCAGAAATTTGACACTATTTACATGTATTTGCCCCTGAATACTCAACCACAAATTTCATCATACTGCCAAGTGTTCTGAAATTTGGAGTGTATCAAAACAAAATTCCTGTTCTGAACATTTCCAAAGTTCCCAACATGCAGAATTTACTTCAGACTTTGTTAATTAGGCAGCCACCTGTCTTATGTCAAAAACTTTGAAACAGTAATATTAAAAATGTATGCTGCTGTGTTTGTTTAGCCTTGGAAGTCATGGGTTTGGTTTTTTTAATTTCACAGGCCGTTTTTCAGATCTAATTTTAGCACTCAGATCAAAATTTTTCAAGCTGTTTTACTCACTGCTGTAAGGCTGGCAATTTAGACACAATTTAAATGAATTTGTGCCACCTAGTGGTGACGATGACATCTTAGCCAAAGTTCATGGAGTTTAAGGTCTGCCATGCAGTATTTTGCTACTCAGTTTGGTTTAGCGGAATAAGTCAACTTTCTAGATCTACATATATGTTCGGATTTTGCAAATCAGAATTGTTAACTTGAACAGAAATGGCATTTGCTGTACAGATTGCCTTAACAAGAATATTATTTGCTATAAAATGGTAATCTTTACTACAAAAATCAGACTTAGAATAGTTGAATTTCATTCAAACTTTAAAGCAAACAATAAGTGATCTTGTTCTTGTTTTATGAGATAGATGCTATCAAACCTGCATAGGGGTGATCCTACTAAGGTGTTACCCGTGCACAGAAAGCAGTATTTCTTTGCTAGAAAAATATATTTGAGTCAATGCAAACTCTCTTTTCCTCTCATTTTCTATGTGGCTATATTAGTATAATAGTGCCACACTAGTATAGCCAGTCTCTAGTAAGAGAAGAAGAGCACATTTAGATTAGCTTAACTATGGGTACCTGAGAAATTTAACCAACAAAAATTAAACCATAGAGTAAGAGAAAAAATATTGTTTATGTGAAAGCAGGACAGGCCTACAATAGCTTTTTAGTATAAGAGCACAAAATAACAGCCTGTCACATATTTTACAAGTGTGCATACCACAAGATGTTACATAGTATGTGCCATTTTTAACAGGATCCTGTAGTCAACTCATTTCCTGTATTCATTTTTACTGGATGAGCAAATCCGTGGTCATTTTGCCCATTCTCTGCTCTTGAAAGAATACAAGGAGCAATCTCCTACCTCCTACCATGGTTGTTCTAAGACAAAGCTCCCTTTGTCAGAAAAAGGTCTGTGGAATTAAACTTGCTGGTTTTTAAGTGTAGGGCAGAAAGGACTTTACATTTAAATAGTAGTTAAATAAAAAGGAAATTTTATTGCACTATGACCCAGACCCCTGTGCATGCAGTGATGCATACTTCTTGCACCATTTCTAGTAAGCCTCACTTGACTCCAAGAGCAAAATTCCAACCTCTCTTCTAGAAAATTCTATTCAAAGTTGTGCAGGATGCTGTGTGCTGTGAATACGTAACTGGCAGAACTAAAGAAAAATGTTTAAGGTTTTCTGAGTGCTGCACAATATTCCCAAGTTACTAATAGGAGGTGAAAAGGTGTCTGTGAAGCATTAATTTGTAGTTCAGCCAGAAATATTAATGAAGAATGCAATGTTAAGCTGCTTAATCAATCTGCAACAATGAGGAATATCATTCCACACATACATACGTATTAGTTAACTAAGCTAAAACTAATTACATGGATGACATTATCACTCATCTTAAAAATGAGAAAGAAAACCTGCATTGTTAGATTTGGGGTCACTGTCATTTCCAAGTGATAGCTGCAGAGTTTTATTCACAAGCACAGGATATGCTCTTTTTTAAAAAGCAGTTTCCAAACAAAAGCATCCAGTCCTTTCCAATCTTTTCATTTTGGTTTTGATTCACAAAAAGCAGGAACACCTCTGAATGTCCCATTTGAGGATATAGCAGGATCATGGCCAGAACTGTATTTTGAACAGCTGTTCTGCACTGGTGAATGGGTTCTTGGGATATCTGGGTTTGGAGTACGTGAATTCTTTCTGGCCGGTCCAAAGTACAGCAATATACTGAGACCTAGGGTCAGGGATATTTAACTACCTCTCTAGTATGCAGCTAATACTATTTACATAAGATACTGTGCTCTCCATTTTTATTTTTTTTTAAAATTTGTGGGGTTATCCAGTACTGGCTGAGTACTCCTTAAGTGTGTCTGCCCTGTTGTTCAGCAGTAATCAGATGAAGATTACTTATCAGACCTGTACAAGGTGTTGCAGTGGAATTGATAATTTCCATCATTATGATTCAGCTTTTAGGGTTATATTGCCACCAGGAATGCATTACTTCTTCAAACAATAAGCTCAAGTCCGTTTGAAATCTTGAGCTTATCATTTCCAAAGGCCTTTTTCAAAGTCCTTGTATCTCATATCTCTTAAGTTTGGGTTACGATGAAGCAAGATGGTATAGTCTTTTTACTGAAGTTGTATACTTCTGTGGACTGAATTTATATTCCTCATTATGTAACAGCAACCCTATCCTGTACTTGACTAGGGAAAGAAAGAAAACAGAGCTACTGCGTGTCATTGGTTAGCTCAGAGCTACAGCTACACCTGTGTGATTTTACCTAATTGTGACTACAGAAAAGGTTTCAGTGTTTTAAATGAGTGTGCTGTGGGGCTTTTCAAGGCTTGGATTCAGATATTCCCATCATACTTTTTGATACACAGTTGAGGTACTCCCCACAGTAAAGAGAGGACAATTGATAGACAATTGATATCAAAGCTTTCAAAAAGTAGAGGAGTCTTAAGCTGTTGCAGTTTCTTCTAGATGTCGTTTTCTGAACGCTATGCATTTCTATCAGAAAGATTATTTTAAGGGTAAAGTATGCAAAAAGTATCCTCTGAGACTGTGATTCTATCACTTGTAAGTGTCCGAGAACTTTCCTTCTAGTATCCTGGAAACTGTGACTGAACACTTGGCATCTCAGTTCTTTTCTTAGGTAGTCACCATATTTTTATCCTTTTTTGTTCTACTCTACTTTTGTTCCCCATGGCCAAGAAGTCTTAACCAGAGGCTTCCATAAAATCCATGCAATGTGGCAGTTTGCACCTGCTTCCATTGTACTGGTGTCTGTCTAGCAACAGGTATTAATGTCAGTCTGTATTGCTTGGTACGCACTGAATTAATTGATTGAATTAATTGATTAACTATTTGGAATGTCAAATTATGTCTTTTTTTTTTAAGTATAAGCATAGTTAACATGGGAAGCAAGAATACATCTAGAAAGCTGTCCACTGGAAATATAATCACTTCATAGTAGTAATACTGAATGGGTTATAGTAATTAGCAATAAGATAAAAAGCCTAACAAGTTTTGGTGTGTTTTTAAGCAATAGAGGATATATGAAATAAACAAAATCACTGTGATCTCAGTAAGTGTAATTCCATCTGACTTGGTTTTGCTTTGCAAAAGATGATTAATACTTTTGACTGAACACAGGTATTTTTCTATACATCTTGACTTAGAGTAGGGAAAGACAGTCTTAAGTGTCCACAGTGAAGCTGCAAGCCCATTACTTGAGAGGTTTAGGATTGAGTTCCAGTCTTGATGGTATTTATTAGGTTAGTGAATGGCCAGCGTGTGAAAATAAGTCTAGGAAATGCAGAGCTGGCAAGATGTACACGTCTAGAAAAACGAAACTAGAGCTGGTCATCTTGGTTTATAGCATTGATTTGCTTCCTTGGAATTGTCTGGTCAGTTTGGTCCCTGACCCATCTCAGGATTGTCTCAGGGCTCTTGTGGCTTGCCCTGATAGCAAATGGCCTTTCAATACTATTACACAAGATTGAGTGATTCAAGTCAGGAACTTTACCCGTATCATCCCTGATGCCACTAGGTTCGTCTTACTGGGCCGGAATCTTGACAAGTGTTGGCCACCTATTCAAAATTGCTGTAAAATTTATGTAGTGAAGCTTTTTCTGCTTCACTCAACTGGGCAGGCTGCTTCATTTTACCTACCACCAGGGTCAGGCATTTTCTGTACGAAGCATGGTTTTCAAGGGATAAAACTTCTGATGTACTCACTTGTGGGTATCTCTTAAGTTCTGTTTGTCTTTATTTGAAAACCACAACTGTTTCAGGCAGGAACTTAGACCACTGAAAGCTTCAGTTACTAAAAAGAAGAGTTACATGCACAAATATTTACAAAGCAGCTCTATCCAATGTTTTGCAACTACAACATACCTTTGTTTCCTAGTTCAGCTGAGAAAACTTGTGTTGATATTTAAATTTTTGATTTTAGAACACTCTCTTAGGAGTATAAGGTCACTCATGGGTAAAATAAAACTTCTTCTTTAAGAAAGACAAGGGACCAAACTACAGGAATAAGTTCTGTAATTCTCTTTTCTCAAGAGTTCACAGACAGATCACATTATAAATTTCTTTCATCTGTACTTTATTGTGCCAGACTCACCTTTCAGACAAGGAGCTCCAGAAGACATTCGGTTTATTTTGAGGTGGTTTGTGTGCTCCATACTATTCCTCTGACAGCGAGTAGAGGCAGAGGGGTTGTATTTGAACCAGAGGTTCAAGTACAGTAAGAATTTGGTCATTTTCTCCCTCCTTAGAGCAGACAGACTGGCCTAGTATCTGGTCTGTGATGTTTGTCCATGATTTTGCACAAGCTTACTAAAATAATTACATTTTGCCCCATTTTCTTCCAAGTGGAGTTCTTTAGCATCCACAAGAGAAAGAGGGAAGTGTTTTCTGTTTTCACTGTGATAGGAATTTCTCTGTGGCTTAGAGATGGAGAGGGATAACTTGGAGATGGTGGGAGGACAGATTGAAGAGAAATCCTTATAACTACTTGTGTTAAAAGGCAAGTTCCAAAATTTTGCAGAATAAGATTTGTGCATGAACCATTCCAGTTACTTCTCCCAGATCAAATGCTCTGAAATGTTTTTAATACTTTTTTCTGCTTTAGCAATATATGTTTCATTTGGCCTGCATATTTACTCAAGCAATAACCTCAAGAAATACACTTTGTTGGATCCTTTTCTTGCTTTCCGATTCTCACCTATGCGTCTGTTGCAAACATTATGCCATAATCCTCAGGGAAGGAGATGCTTTTAGCTTACCTTTTCATTAAACATAAAAACTCTATTTGTGTGCTACAGTTTCAGCCAACTATTGGCCACCCCACTGATGAAGCAACTTTTAATCCTTACGTGCTGCAAAGGAAAAGAGGTCTTGCAGGAGCAGAAAAAGGTAGGCAGAGTCATTTGTCAATAATACAATTTCTTTCTTTATGCCAGAGATCTCCCCTCAATGCATAATTCTTTTTTCATGCATATATTTCACAGAATGTGGTGTATTGTTATAGCCACTATCATAGCTCAAGTCTGGGAGCTGAAACTGCCAGTTGTCACCATCTGTAATAAAAGTCATGAATCCCTTTTACTGTGTTGAAGTGAAAGATTATTACTTCCTTGTCTGTAAAAGCCGCATCCTTGCACTTAAAAAAAGAATTGTGCTTTATTGCATACGCAGTGCCAAGCTAGTGCCCAGGCTTTCTGTAAAATGCAGTTAAATATGAGTGCCTAGGAATAAACTGTATGTGAGGCAGCATTCTGAATGAAGAATTGTTGAGGTATCTAATAGGTGGTACTAAAGAGAAGGGCCAGTCTTTAACCCTCCTTCTGCCAAGGAATCTCCTAATTTCATGTTACACAGATAATCAGTAGTTAGAGCGTGTCACCAGGCACATGTCACTTTCTTTTGGAGTGTTCTAATCTGCCTGTAGCTGGAGTGCTTGTGTGTTTTTTTCCTAATGTCCTGAAGTCAAACACAGTGACAATCCTGACCACAGAAATGGTGAATATAGTAGCTGCGGCAGCAAAAATGTCTCACATAAAATCTGATTTTTTCATTGATTGAACTGCAGGTGATCAGAGAGAGGCCTTACCCATGGATACTGAGGTTTATGAAAGTCCATATGCTGATCCAGATGAAATGAAACCAAAAAATGTCACTCTTGACAGGAAATTGTTAACCTTGGAGGAAGGAGAACTTGGCTCTGGCAACTTTGGTACTGTAAAGAAAGGGTTCTACAAGATGAAAAAGTAATTGTTTCCTTCTATTTTCATGGATTCTAATATGTAAAAGCTCTAGCCTTTTTTTTTCACAACGATAGTAATCTTTGTCTTCTGGGGTGACGGTCTGTGCCTAACTAATTTCAGCTAACAGTCATTGGTTTCTCTGTGTAGATATACACTCATTTTCTATACATTCATTTTCTTTTCCTCTGTTTGCAGACACCTCTCTGTCTGCAGCATAGTCACATCTCAGCCATCAGTTATGTCTGTAAAGTGAAGAAGTGTCCTTTATGACTATTTTCTCTCCTGTCAGGCATAGTAAAGTGGGAAGCCTGCTGCCTTCCTCCATAGTTGAAATGGGCAGTCGTGCTACTCAGTATTTCCCATCTCCACAGCCTCTCTTTGAGAAACAGTGTAGAGTGGACAGCTTTCCTGTAGCAAAGAGATTTTCACCTAAAATAAGAGTAATAAGTACCTGTTTCATGAAGCTGGAATGTTGATTTTCAAGAAGGCAGAACATGCTGTGACCTCTTTTGTCCTGTAATTGCAGTAAGAGCAGACCGTGTTTATACTGGCAGAAGTGGGAGCACCTGACTATTCATGTGTTTTCATAGTAAAATGTTATCAGTATGTTCTTTAAGTGCATTGATTGATTATAAATAGTCTTTCACCACTTGAAGCAGAAGGCATTTCTTTAACCAAGGTTTTCAGAGCCAGGAAGGCTTTTTCTTTTTCCAGTACAGTCAGAGGGAATTTGGAGGGCTCTGGTCCCAGGCTGTGTATTTGCTAATCTTGTTTCACATTTGAGTTCTGCAGATCCAATCAGTCACTCTTTCACTTAGTTGTATGAGCTGAAGGTTGCAGGAGTAAGCTAAGTTTCTCAGGATTTCAGAGCACTGCCTTGGGCCCTTGCAATGCTGCATGTTCTAGTGTCACCCCAAAAATACCTCAGTATTTAAAAAGGCCTTTAAAGCTTTTCAAACTGGAAAATGTTATGGAAATTCTGGTCAGAATAGGCAAGAAAATTTTGTCCCGTACATTTGTTTTCAGCTTTGTTAAGACTTTTTGTGGCTATTCTTAGTTTTCTCAGGTTCCTTCCATTCTCTGTCTCTTGCTTAGCTGTCTTCTGAGCATTTGATAATGAGATATTCCTGTTGCAGTCAGGTTTTTTTGTCGCCGAATGTCAGTGCTGTCTTTTGTCACAGTTTGTGCTTCGTGCACCGAAACATCAGATGAAGAATGTGTCCATTTGCACACAGATTATTCAGCAACTAATTTAAACTGTTTTCCTTTTTTTGTAGGGGTGCCAAGCCAGTGGCTGTAAAAATTCTTAAGAATGAGAGTAATGATCCAGCCATAAAGGATGAATTGCTGAGAGAAGCAAATGTAATGCAGCAACTGGATAACCCATATATTGTCCGAATGATAGGCATATGTGAAGCTGAGGCCTGGATGTTAGTAATGGAAATGGCTGAACTTGGGCCATTGAACAAATTTTTGCAAAAAAATAGGTATGTAAACTTTGATTTCATTTCATAGGATTTTCCCAGAGAGGAAAAAAAGGATTTAAGTCCTTTTAATCGATATGTTGTTAATGTAATAATTAATGATTGTAGTTAGTTTTCACTGTGACATGATTATCTTGTAGATGTCTCCTAATTGTCAAATATTTCTGGTAAAGTAGTGCATTTTGAATAAATTAAAGAATTTTCATATGTCCTTCAATCATTCTTTTGTTGATATGATCACACATCATCTTGCTCAGGGCATTATGTTTCCTAAACATAAGTGGATCAGTATGGTTCCTAGTATGGTGTGGGGAAGTTCTTAGTAAAGATTTATATTTGAACTCCTTGAAAAGTCATGAAAATGAGCTGCTGACCTCTTAAAAATTGAGTTATGATTTTCAGACATGTCACGGAGAAGAATATAACAGAGCTGGTACATCAGGTTTCCATGGGGATGAAATACTTGGAGGAGAATAATTTTGTTCATAGGGATCTGGCTGCAAGGAACGTGCTATTAGTCACCCAACATTATGCCAAAATTAGTGACTTCGGACTGTCTAAAGCTCTCAGTGCTGATGAAAATTATTATAAGGTAAGCTTTGCTCAAGACATGAAAGCTGTATAATAGCATAGCTTGATAAGGTTACTTTCAGTTGAAGTGCAGTGGTTGTTAAGAGTTGAAAATTAGAAATAATATGTATCATCCATTATTTTATAGCACGATAGTAAGTTAAGTCACTGATTTTCAAAATGCATCATCAACATTAAGAGATGTTTAAGGAAGAAAAAGCCAGTCCCTTCTTTTAATTGATTACTTCTTTAATTTACTTTTGTTAAACTTGTTATTGGAAGGTTGAACTTTATGATGGAAACAGTTACCTCCTTATGTAAAATGGGGAAAATATCTTTGCTGCAGAAAAGAACTTTGGGGCACTTAAGTTTTCACTACATCCAAGGAAAATTTAGGCTGGCACACTGTATTATTGACTCGTAGAACTTATTTTGGCAAGGTTTTTTGAAAGAATATCATTGATAAATAATCATTTGATATAAGCAGAATATATTTAGCTTGGTTTTAAATTCACTGGTTCTCTGTACAGCAACAGGGACTGAAATAACTGTCACATTTAATAAGGTAAAAACATTCACAAAAGAAAAAGGCTTCAGTCTTGTCTACATTTTTTTTCTGATATGTTGCTCTTACAGTTCAAATTATTTATTTCTTCTGGCTATTTCCTTTCATCAGCTGTTTAATAAGACAGACTATGAAATTTTGCAGAGGAGGAGCAAGTGCATACTCCATTCTGATGACCTTCCTATGGGAAAAATAACTGCTGCCAGAAAAGGCAGTAACATCTTTAATCACTGCCACTAGCCTAGCTGGAGCACTTTTGAAGAAGCTGCTACCCATTCTTTCTAGTGCCAGCTGCATCAGAAATGTTATGGTACTTAGAGCAAATGTATGCAGATCTTAAGTTAACTGGGCTTATAGGGATTCTGATGTTGTCTACTTACCGCTGTCTCTAGCCTGATTTTTTTCCTATCTGTAACTTATTTTAGGCACAAAGTCATGGAAAATGGCCAGTCAAGTGGTATGCTCCAGAATGCATGAATTTCTACAAATTTTCTAGCAAAAGTGATGTCTGGAGTTTTGGAGTTTTAATGTGGGAAGCTTTCTCTTACGGGCAAAAACCGTATAAGGTGAGTACTTCTACCTGGCAATTTTTTTTTCTGTAAAAATTCAAAGCAAATTTGAACGAATGCCTTTTTTTGCCTCAGAAGGGTTATTGGAGGCCAAAGCAGGCCTTAGCACCCTGTCTGTTGTAACTAATGAGTCAAAGGATAGCCCAAAAATGAACTCTGGGCCTGTTTATTTTATATTCAAATGTGTTCTGTAATCATTTGCAACTCAGATGACTTCTGGTTATTCTGTTCCAGGGAATGAAAGGTGGTGAAGTTGCGCAGATGATCGAAAGAGGAGAACGAATGGAACGTCCTGAAGTCTGTCCAACAGAAATCTATGAGCTAATGAAATTGTGTTGGACGTATGAGTGAGTGTGAAGTGATGCTCTTTCTTTTCACAGAGTATTTTAATCTGCTTAATAGCTAGAAATGGGGTGGGGAGGAGGTATTCCAAAGTGCATGTCTTCAGCTGGTGTTTAGCTTACAACCCACCTCCAAACTAAGAAGTCAGTTGGATTTTGAAGTGAAAATTATTTTGCGCTATTGAGTGCACTACAAGAAGCTGACCTTGCACAGCTGATTTTGGTGGAACAATTATTTACAGAAAAGACAGGCTGTTATAAAAACCAAGTATTTCCACAAAAAGGTCAGTCTGATTTATTTTGAAGAGAAAGTTTGAGGTTAAGCAAATATTTGTTTAATCTTGGATTATATTTTACTTTAACTTCCATGACTCTTTCTCTACTGACATTTCAAAGTCCTGTCGCCAAATTATTCATTCCATTTCTTAATAATTAATAGTTTTGAACTATTTTTATCTTGTCTCATTTCTGAAAATATTCAGGTTGGATCTTACTTTGACTTCCTTTTAGAGGCAAAATTTCTTTTCACGTCACAACTAATATGTCAGAAACATTTTTCATAATGGATAACAATTCAGAAGCTAGAGTTATGAAATAAATAGAAGAAAAATAAGAAAGTCTACCTGATATTATTTTTAATTGCTATACTGTGAATTTTTAGTAAAAATGTTTTAAGATTTATCATTTTAAACTATTTTGTTAAAGTTAACTTTTAGCTGTAGGAAGGTCTCCATAAGCACCCAAATTTTACTGTAATGTCACTTATTCTTCCAATTCATCGTCTGGAGAATTTATGTCTCCCACAAAGGTCTCTGGATTCCATTTAAGAAGCTGTGGTACTTCACTTCTGTGTGCCATGCTTCTTTGTTATTTTTATTACACCTAGTACTCTAGAAAGCATGTGGAACCATAAAATAACTTTTGCCCTTTGATTTGATGCAAAAAATGCTATTAATAGTATTAGAGTGAAAGGGATCATTTTTTTGTTGTGATTAATAAGCATATCATAAAGCATGCTGCTTTTTATTTGTTCGTACTCAAATATCTTTAATATTGGGGATACATAAAAAGGCTCATCAGGCAGCCTGACTGTCTCAGTGTGTAATGGTCTTGTCATTTTGTGTTCTCCCAAATCAACAAAGATGTAGAGATATAGAGGAAAAAAATACAGTAAGAGCCATATAATCTATGCATAGGCTTCTCTCAGTGGTGCTAAGCCACTCTGTATGACTGTAGTAACCATTATAAGGCAGACATTGCTCTGTAAATATTCTTTTCTCTAGATTATTACTAAAGTAAATGAAGTAGAAAATGAAATGGAGCTGATTTATGATTTATTTCTTGTAGTACCTTCACCAACCACAAAGTAACAGTCATAGTAGAAAATCCACTGACTGGATATTCTGTACTGATGTTTGCCACTTGGTATTCGGTTTTACAGCATAATTTTGGTAACCATAAAAAATCACAAGCGGCTTTAAATGAGCTATCAGTGACTTAAAGTCCTAAGCATTACAAGGCTCACAAACCTTTGCAGCCTTCTCCTTCCTACACAGTGATACTTGTTGTTTTTCCACAGTGTTGATGACCGACCAGGATTTGTCGCGGTCGAAATGAGATTACGTAACTACTATTACGACATTTCCCATTAACAGCATGAAGAACACCACCTTCCTTGTCTCCAGCCAGCACTCTCTGAGAAGCAGTTTCGTTTCCAAAACCAAGCAACTTGGATTTTTGTACTGCCGCTTTCACACTGCAAAGCTCAGAGCTAAGCCCTGTGTCTATAGGGTTGCTTATTCTTGCCTTTTGTACAAAAAACAGCTCCAAAATAGAGTGTTGAAAGTGGAGTGGTCCCAAAATGAGTAGCAAAGATGTCAGAGCAGATGCTTATACTGTTGCTACATTCCATTTGATTTTATTTACGGTTTTATTTGCATTACTTTTTGTGGTCATGTAAAATCTATTTAATGTCTTTCTGCTGTTTTCCTCTCTTGTTTTTGAATGCAGATTGGGATTTACATTCCTGTTATTAATATTTCTAGCTCTCAAGTGCATTTAGAGTTGTCCAGCCTTTACCCTCCTCAAGAATAGTATAAATATTTCTCACTGTGAAGGAGATTCACTGTCAAATTGTGTCAGTTGCTTTGACTGACAGGATGTTTGATTTTGTCCCCAAGCCCCTTTAAAACCAAACTGGATTCTTCTCATTAGTAATGTAAGCAGAGGGGTACCGACAGGTATTAATTTCTAACATCATCATCTTTAAATGTGACCAACTTCTCTTGTTCCTTACATCACGTGGAAGCCCAGCTGTCCCTCAGGGAGTTATTTTTTTCCTGGTAAAGCCTGGGAACTCAGGGGCTTGGTCTCGTTTTGCAATAAAATATATCATCACCTAAGACAATGATTCTGGGACTCATCACTGTATTCCTTAAAAGACAGCTGCACAGTGAAAGGTAATGGAGCAGCACCTTCCTTTCTCTGTGTGCTTTGAGTCTTCTCCAGTGATATGTATCTATTTGGGTATAGCAAGGCTCCTCGTGTTGTGTTTGGAGCAGCAATCATTTCTACCTTTTTTCCAATCTTTATTGAGAAGTATTTGCAAGACTTCAGCACACCTCTCATTACCAAGACTTCATTACCACCTCTAAAGCTAAATTTCACCACTAGCTCAAATATTTTAAAACAGGCTTACGGACATTGAGTTTACTTTTGTCCACCCCGAAGTGTTGGCATTTGTCCTGTTTTTAATCCCTGTGAGCATCTCAGGAAAAGCTGTTGGTCTTATCACTCTTTTGCAATGTACCATGCATCTCCATTAATGTGCAAGTATAGCAATGGTAATAGCAAATAAGGTAATCAAATTCTTATTCTGTTTTTACCCTTATGCTTTGTTTGTTTAATCTCATTTTAAATATTATAGGTATCAACATTTTTATCACTTATTCCTCACAAGCAGCTACTTTACTGGTATTTACATATATCTCAGGAGTCTTCCAGCATTGCATCCACTAGATACAGAGATTGTAGAAGACTATGAAGAATAAGATTTAGAGTTGGATATATTTATTGCATATGGCTGGTTAGAACATACATGTTTCGTGTTTTTGTGAATAGGCTATTCTTAGAGATGCAGTGATATTTTTTTCTCTAGCCAGGAAACTGTGGTCAATTACAGTGAGAAAGTGTGAAATAATTTTCATAGAATACGTGACTATAAACAAATGTAGGAGTTACTGTATTTTTTTTCTTTTTCCTAAGTTTGTGGTCTATTTTTTTAAAAAAATACCTGGTGATTTTTGGTAGTTTAATCTTGGATGTCCAGTTCGAGACCCTTCAGAAAGTACGTGCTACTGAAGGATATTGAGTGCAATAGACCATGTTTCAAATGTGACCAAACATTACTTTTATTGAAAATTATTGAACTTTTTTTTTTGTTGTTTTAATAAACATTTTTCTACAATAACAGCTTGTCTAGAAATTAGAAGTATTTATATGTGGGTGTTTTGTCGCTTTAATCCTGTTGCAGAGAAATCATTCACTCTGTATGTGAATTTAGTATATTCATGGGGATATTAGTTATAAACAAATTGCACAAATCTCTACTAGCCAGCTACTGACAGTACTCAATGTTCCTGAGACATATATTTGCCTATCTCTTTATTTCAAATGTTATCTGATACAAAAAAAATGGAGGAATATTTCTTCCACTTCATTCTTAATGAATGACAGTTTCTGGTCTTACTTGATTATTTTTAAATTCACTATTACGTAAAGTTTACAATGAGAATGTAATGTATTGTGAAATAAGTGGATTAGGTTTTAAAATTGAAATTAAAGACACTTTTACAAAACAAGTTGTTTTCACATGAACCCTTTGATATTTAAGTGCTTTCTAACTAAAAGCTGATGGTGTGCGGACTATGTGTGTTTGCTGAATTGTGCTTGGATTTAACCCCACTGCACAGCAATCAAGGCATGATCAGATGGGGAACCTGCAGTATCCTTCACCACCCCTCAGGGTCCACCCCGTGTATTCCCACCCTGCTGGAGTTGAGACACACAGACACAGATGGCTGTTTGCATGAGATGTTTATTTGCCTCCTCTTCTATGGTACAGGGGGAAAGTCCTTGTTTCCTTAAGCAGCTTCAGTCCTAGTGCGTCTGGTCGTATGTGCCAGCTCCCTTGTAGCCTCCAACATAGCCGCTGTTGTCCGTCAGTTCCTGGCGACCAGCGAGACCCTTCCCTTTGCCACTTTCATCAAAGCGCTCCTTGTGGCTGCCTGTGTATTTGCTAGTGTCCGTCAGCCTCTCGACCCCACCAGCCTTGGTGGCTTTCTGTAAGAGATGAAGGCCAGCAAGAGGCAGCCAGCATTAGGAGATGGCTCACAGACAGCTTCTTCCCTACATCTAAAGACAGCACGCATCCCTGCAGCAGGCATAAATCATCCCACAGCAGCTCAAGGTGCAGAGCGGGTGAGGCAACTCATACTCACAGTGGTGCCCACACTGCCAGGCTCCTTCCCCTCAATGAGGCTATACACAGCCTGCAGCGCTTCCTCCGGTGATTTGCCCTTGAAGCGCTTGCCGCAGATCTCCTTCATGGCCTGCTGGAACTCAGCAAAGGTGATGGTCCGGGCACCCTTGGCCCTAGGGCGAGAGGGAACCAACAGGAAAGTTACCTTACCGCTGAGAAGTGGCAGGATGGGGAATCCCCAGGCTGCCCCTCGCATGACAGCCCCTCAGTCTTCTGCCGTTCCCGTGCTGCCCACCGTGCCGTCCCGCCACACTCACTTGACTTTGCTGAAGACAATGTCGACATCGGTGCTGGTCACGGCTTTCCCATCCATCACGCCACACTCTTTGCACATCTTGGAGAAGTTCTTCCCAGTCATGTCATTGCCACTGCCAGATGGGTCACCGTATACCGCAAACTTACGGAAAGCGTTTTCTACTCCCTCCATAATGCTGCTGTGGAGCAAAGAGGTTGGCAGGGAAGGAGCCGAGGGCCGTCTGGAGACACTCGTGGCCCACGCGCCTCACCTCCAGCACTGCAAGGGGTGCCACCCACAGGTATCTCTCCACCATGTGGCAACTATGACAACTGGGATCCTGGCGGGATTGAGGCAGGGAGAGGATGGGACCCTAGGCAAGGCAAAGGAAGTGGGGGGGGGGGACTCTCAAGAGAATCAATGACTGCTGCGTGGGAAGGAATGAGGTAGTCAAAGCTTCTGAGCTTTTTTGAAATTCAGGTTTCACTTAGACTCTCTCAGTAACAAATTTGTAAGCTGATTTACACTTTGCCTGTTCTTTGAGGATGAACTGGGTGAGTTTTTCATCCAGACCTTACAGAGGTGTTCAAATCTCACCTATCTTCTTGCAAGTAGTGTCCAAAGAGGGGGCCCCATCTCACTTCATCCCCTGAACTCCTCCCTCAATTAGGGTGTCCTCCTCTGGACACCAGTACATTTTCATCTACTGATCAACTTAGACCACTGCGATCAGGTACCACAGATCTCTGAGTGCAAAAAAAAGCCACTGCTTGGATTGCAGGTCACTCTACCACGTCTTGAGTGGCCAATTCATGCTGCTTGTGAGACACCCTTGAGCTCTTTTGCAATACCAGCCTCTCCTACAGCCTCGTGCTTCCCCCAGGGGCTCTGGGTTTCAAGGTTGTTTGCAGGCTGTCAACCCAAATCTTGTGTGGGTCTGCACGTCTCCAGGGCAAGAGTCAGGCAAGCTTGTACGGGGGAGGCTGTGTGCTGCCAGCATGAAGGAGGTGGTAGGGGCTCTGGTTGGCCTCACCGGGGCTTCCCAGGACCCTTCACTCCCTCTGGGTGAGGAGTGGACCCAGCTCACCTGTGGGAGGCGATGGAGATGCTGACAGCGATGGCACTGGCACCTTCCCACTGCTCTGGAGGCAGTGGCCACTTGGAGCGACTCCTTACTGGCTCTTGGTTACCTCAGCAACCACACGTGTCACAAAGTTACGATGGCCCACCACAGAGCAGGTGGGGGGGGGAGTGTAGGAGAAGAGGTGGAGGATAACCCTTTGCCACCAGAGAGATGGTGTGGTCCAACAGCCTTGGCCCGGGGCAGGCAGGGAAGGGCTATGGGACCTTCAGCCCGCTGTGGAACAAAAAACCAAATAACAACACACTTGTCAGCTATCATAGACACTAGACATCGGATATGTCATCCGCAGTGGGACATGTGTTCTCAATGGATAGTACATTTATCCCTATAACCAGTAAATGCAGCCAGTGCTTCTTCCTCCATCCTCGAGAAGCTGACCTGCTGCCAGTGTGCTTGTGCCCTGGCAGGGGATGTGCCCACGTGCTTTTGGGGTTCATCAGGACAACCATAACTCCAGAAGGTAGGGTGAGGCGGGAAGGGGGAGAGACAAAACAGTTATCACTTGTGAAAAAAAACAAAGCCACAGACTTTTCCACTCATAAACTAACAAAGTTGAAGCAGCTGGTAACCGGGTCAGCTCGCATGCTGACAGTCACACTGTTTGTAGGGGCGCTGTGAGAGTGCATTGTTGTGGGGAAGAAATCAATCAGTCCTTCATTCTAGGAAGACCAAGGGATTATGACTTACACACTATAGCACAGAAAACAGTTAAGGAGCTCTGTCTAGGTTTCAGGCTTCATCATACAGCCCTGCAGCCTCTCAGCCACACTATTGCAGGACCATCTCAAGATCAACAGGATATGATGCACCAAAGGTGCACTGCTGAGCACAGCCACCCTGAGTACATGTAATTCTTCACCGATTACACTGCCACTCGGAGAGAGAGACTCCTTTGCTCCTAGGTGGGTCACAGGAAGGGCAGTGGACAGCTGTCAGCCTTGAAAATCTGGAGGGAGGATGGTTCAGGGATGGGTGAAATGGCCAGAAAGCACCTACTACAACCTCCCTCTGCTGCTGGGGAAAACAGCCTGGCATCCTGCCCTGCTGTGGTGACAACAAAGACACAGCCCTGGCACAGTCATGCACGAATACTGGTTCTGCAGTACCTCTTTTTGTGCCTGAATCAGGGGCAGAAACTAAGGATGCCAGTGTACACCTCAGACAAATGGTTGGTAACGGTGCTGCTTCTGACTCTTGGACAAATGCTGATCACCCCAATGAATTATTTCCACTTTCCTTGTTGCATGCAGCCTCTTTTGGGGCTGCTCCAACGGGGATTCCAGTCTCCCTATGTGTGCAAGGAAAGCAGGGAGGAAATGAGGCACTAGATGTCATCACAGGAATGATGAAGTGTGGGGCAGATGTGCATGTTGGTTGTGAGGATTTTTCTTATATTCTGGACATGTCTTTTATTGTGTCTCTTTTCTATGGCAGAGTGTGGTTTTGGAACTGAACTTTTTTCCCCCCTTTTTGGTCAAAATGTATGACTTTTTTTTTCCTTTAACTGAAAACCTATATCTGGCTTTAGGTGATTAAGTGTATCTGAGGACCCTAAAAGAAGGCAATACTCTCCTAGAGTGAGTAGTTCAGTACCCATAAACTTCAAGGTCAGGAGTTCATCTGGGTTTCTTTGGTCTGTAACTCAAAACCACTTCATACCTGTTCTGTGATGCCAACAGCCTGTTCCCGCTCCTCAAAGTCTATACATGACAATGAATAAACCAAGAGGTCACTTCCCTTAAAGCTCTGGAGCAATGCTCCCCAGACATAAACTCAACTAAGCTGTAAACAAAACCAGTTCAAACCAAGGAAGTTTCCAAAATTTCAAAGATTGCCAGGGAAGGTGGGGCGCACACTAGTGGATCTGGATGGCAGCAACAGGTGGTGTCATCCAACCCCCACCTGACCTAAAGGAGAATGCCCCCTTGACAGCTATGTACCTCTCAGGGAGAGTGAGCATGCAAGAAGCTCAACAGATGACACCAACGTTTAACAAAAAAAAAAAAGAGAACTATGTTATTTCCATCCTTGAAGGGAAAAAACTGAAAAATGCCATACACACACAGGGAAGCACATATAGGCAGGGATTCTTATAACCCAAAATGCCTTATTAAGAAATAGGCAAATGGCCAGATTGCTGTTCCTCTGAAATTTCCTAACTTCTCTATGTTAGTTTTTCCCTAGTATATCTGCATCCCTATTGTTATCTGCAAATTTTATTAACAGCATTTTTTCCTGAATTTTCAACTCCATGATAAAAACATGAAAAGGCATTGGACATAAAAACAAAAGTTGCAGATTCCCCTGACAGACACTGTTAGGAAAAAACATCTTCTGTGATCTGTCAGTTCGCCTTCCCTAAATTCATTTAACCTGGAGGACAGAGCTTTAAAGAGCTGCTGTCTAGAATAATAACATATAAGTGACAAATCACACAGCAAAATTGTTTTAATATGTTCCAGATGTATTGCTTCACTGAAGTTAATACAGAGATTAATCTGAATCATGGTCTTTGGTTTTCGATTCTCTTATGGCTGCACGCCAAATTTTTCCTGCTTTCAACTGCAAGACTTTCAACAAAGTCAGGCCAAGGGAGTATACAATTTAGTCCCAAGTAACTACTGAAGTATTTGAAGCTGTTGCCAGCCTTTTATGAGCTCAGTTTAAAATTATATTTAGGGAGGTTTGAAGGATCTTAGATAAGACGGACACTGAAGAAACAGAGGAGGATCATCAGCAAAATAAAGAGAATCCAAAAAAAGGGAGAAAGGAGAAAAGCAATATCCTACTGAAATAATATAAATAACTTACATAAACAGACATGCACACACACTATTCCTCTGTTCCCAAAGCAAACACACCATTAACAAGAAACTTGCAGAATATGAAAGGATATGCTAGGTTGCTTAAATCTTAAATCTTCAGTTGTAGAGAAGTGATTTATTCTGTGTCAGTAAAATGCTTAGCTGCAAAACAGAGACCGGAATTCAGTGTTCTTTTCAAATACTTACATAAATCTGCAGGAAAGCTGGAAGACAACTTTGATACAATCTTCATGGAACCAGCATTATTTATTTAAGGAAAAACAGGATTTTCAAGAGACTAAAAAGGACAAAAAAAAAGGAAGTTAAGGCATCTCTAATAGTGAAGCAATCCAAACTAGCTCTGTAGAACAGCAGAAATCCAGGAGAAAAGATTAATGTCTTAAACTCCTTTGTAGGCAAGAAGAATATTAACTTCTGCTGCTATGAATAAATGAATTCTAAATTATTCTTTGTCTGCTAGATTTTATGAACTATTACCATAATCACATAAATGCCGTTTTTTCACATAAAGATATGTATAGCTCAGGACTTGCCTTTCAGAGTCATGATCAGAGAAACTGTTTGTATGAAGACATTGAAGCAGTGAGATTCCAATTATTGTGTGAAACACTCTAAATGGGTCAAAATGAACTGCTTGGATTACTGCTAGACCCAGAAGACCCCAAACAATGGAGGATGAAGGTCAATCAAAACTCAGATGTGGAGCTCTGCCTATTCTCCAAGCTCCCCTGTTTGATCCCAGAGCATGTCCTTTTGCAAGCCAAATTGTCCCTTTCCTGGGCAGAAAGTAGACAAAGAACAAAGTTTTACTGAAAATGAGACTCAGGTAGGAGAACATAATAGGTAGCACAAGTTTGAAAGGCAGTGACTTAAGCTGTCTTGCTGTGAAATGCCACCTGGAGTATTGTTCCAGTTCTGGAATCCTAACATAAGAAGGATATGGAGCTGTTGAAACATCTGTTGAGTCCAGAGGAATGCTTCAAGGATGATCAGAAGGATGGAGCACCTCTGCTACAAGGACAGGCTGAGAGAGTTGGGGCTGTTCAGCATGGAGAAGAGAAGGCTCCGAGGAGACCTTATAGCGATCTTCCAGTACTTGAAGTACAAGAAAGCTGGGGAGGGACTTTACAAAGGTGTGGAGTGATAGAATTAGGGACAATGGGTATAAACTGGAGAGTGGCAGATTTAGACTAGCTGTAAGGGGGAATTTCTTCACTATAAGAGTGGTGGTCACAAGTGGTGATCCCCAGGGCTCGGTGCTGGGTCCTGTTCTGTTCAATATTTTTATCAATGATCTGGATGTGGGGATTGAATGCGCCCTTAGCAAGTTTGTGGACAGCACAAAGCTGGGAGGAAGTGTCGATCTGCTTGAGGGTGGGAAGGCTCTGCAAAGGGATCTGAACAGTCTGGATCCATGGGCTGAGACCAACGGTATGCTGTTCAACAAGGCCAAGTGCTGAGTCCTGCACTTGGGACACAACAACCCTGTGCAGCACTACAGGCCTGGGGAAGATTGGCTGGAAAGCTGCCTGGCAGAGAAGGACCTGGGAGTGGTGGTCAATGGCCACCTGAATATGAGTCAGCCATGTGCCCAAAGTAGCCAGGAAGGTCAATGGCATCTTGGCCTGTATCAGAAACAGTGTGGTCAGCAGGACCAGGGAACAGTTTGCACCCCTGTACTCAGCACTGGTGAGCCTGCACTTCGAATACTGTGTTCAGTTTTGGGCCCCTCACTACAAGAAAGACATTGAGGGGCTGAAGCGCATCCAGAGAAGGGCAACAAAGCTGGTGAAGGGGGTGGAAAATAAGCTTTATGAGGTGTGGCTGAGGGAACTGGGATTATTTAGCCTGGAGAAAACAAGGCTGAGGGGAGACCTTATTACTGTCTACAACTACCTGGAAGTGGGTCTTGGTCTCTTCTCCCACATGATAAGCAATAGGATGAAAGGCAGTGGCCTCAAATTGCACCGAGGGAGATTCAGGTTAGAGATCAGGAAAAATTTTTTCACCGAAAGTGTTATCAGGCACTGGAACAGGCTGCCCAGGGAAGTGATTGAGTCATCATCCCTGGAGATACTTAAAAGACAGGTAGATGCGGTACTCAGGGATACAGTTTAACAGTGGACAGATACATTTGGACTTGGTGATCTCAAAAGTCTTTTCCAACCAAACAACTCTATGATTATTTGATTCCGTATGCCTCCATCTAGCCCAAAGGAACTCAAGGGTCTTGTCATTTACTTGAAAACCAACATGTGAAAAACTGTGCTTCTGCATTGCCTTGGAGTCTCTGCTGAGCCACAAACACCACAGTGACTCACAAAAATAAATCAAGAAATTATCCGTCTTTATCTCTGTGCTGAACTACTGACCTTACTAAGCATATCCCCCTAGTAAAAAGAGATAACTAAAAAAAAGAAACAAAACCACAAACCAGATTCCCTCTCTGTCTGTGAAATGGGATGGTCTTTCTTATGATAATTTGCCTACAGTGGCTGACATTGTGTGGTCTTTGCAATGGGATATGCCTGGTTCTGTCTGAGCCAGGCTGTCTGCATGGTTGGCTTTACTGCTGCGAGAGGAGTTGAGATGTCCCCCAGCAGTGATGGGGTGGATGATAAAGGACAGGCACTGAAGCTCAGCATCAGTGCCCAGGAACCACAGGTTGCTGTGACTGTCCTGTACAGAGAACCACATGTTGATGTGGCAGCTGACTGTGCCTCCCTTGGATGCCCCAGGTGTGCCACTCCACAGCTCCTGTGGCCACTTTGACCATGGCAAGGCTGAAGAGGAGGTAAACTGAGCCCACAGGTTCGGCTGCATGAAGCAGCCATGCAGGTAGGGAGGGTGATTACAGTGAGGGCAAAGCAGCATCAGACTGCATTTCTTCTACACTTTACATCCATTATTATCTCCATTATTTTCTATTAAGAAACCCCCCACACACACTGTCACATTTATGTGTTTTGAGGGGCATGAGGCAGAAATGTAACAATAATCAGTTTTCACTACCCTCCTTCCAAATTCTGAGTACTTAACTTTCTTTTTCTTTCTCAGTGCTGCGATTGGTCTGCCTAGTAGTCATACTGCAGGGTCTGACACCTCATGAAGGCACTAAGCAAGACCGTTCTCAGGTCTTGGTACAGGCTTATCGTAAATATAACCTATGTCGCCACTGCTCTTCAGAGCTTTGTACAGTTCTTGATATTATACAACTATTATCCTATAGCTTAACTTCAATGTCCCCCTCAAGCCGTGTGTGGGAGGACGTGAACTGAAAAAGGTACATAAACACATAAACTAATGGTTAGGCCAGTTCCCTTAGCAAGTTCCATCAACCACTTTCTTCTCACCGTGGGTGCCTTTTGGTCACAGTGAGGACTGGAACTAATTTTAGCCAGAGAGTTAAAGATGCTTTGGTCTCAAATACCATTCCCACATGAGGGCTCTGGCGTAGCCCTCTGTCTTGGCTATTGGCCTTCATACACTTCATACTACTATTTTTCTCTTCAGATAACAAAATCAGTGTGAAATCTTCTGATGGTTTAGATGCACCTCATGGTCTTGACCTCAGAAGAAATACATTGCTTTAGATTGAGCAGTTTTACACAGTAGTCACTAATTTTCATCAAAATTTGTAAGCATTTTTTTTTCCACACTATTGGTACAGTTTATTTCAAGAGTCATCTCAATCACAAAAAATAAACAAAAAAAAAAAAAGAGAAAGGCCTTTAAAAAAATCAGTCACAGAAAGAAATGAAACACTAAGCCTCAACTTAATCTGACCAGAACACAGAACTAAATTATAGAGACACTATATCTGTCTTTTGAAGCTATTTTTTGTCATAGAAATATTGGCAGAATAACCATCCTCTCTCAAATTAGTTCATCTAGGGCAAATATATGTCCCCGTTGGCCAGAACTCCTGCTGCCCTATTACATTGAGGTTTCTCAGCACAAGTAAGAAAAGACTGTGGCCCATGGTATCACATGAAAATATTGGAGAACTAATCAGGTTTGCCCCTTTGCCGAACCTCTCCCAAGACTTATTAAAAAAAACCAACCCTTAGTTAAATGCTTTTACAACACTCTAGCTAACTCATTAGGAGATACGGCATTAAAAATTGCATTTTTAGAAGTGATTACTAACATATTAAAAAGACATTTTCATATATATTGAAAAGGTCATATTCACATACATATATAATTTCTATAAGATAATATGAGTCATATTCATTGCCACTATAACATCTACTGCTACCACTGAAGCTGTATTAGGAACTATTTTTGCCTCTGAAGTCTGTTTTCTTGTTCTGTCTTAGCTACATTATATTATTTCCCTTCACAGGCAAATTTGCATTTACCTCAAACTTGATTTGATGCAGTTATCTAGAAATAAATGATCTTGTTTCGGCTTGTTTCACCAAGTTGAGCCATCAGCACACTGTTACAACAACATCCTTCTGCCTGCAGAAGACTCACAGCAGTTCTTCAACTTTGATCTAGAAGACTATCTGAAAAGCTACAGATCTTTTGTGTGTGATTAATGTATAAACACAGTTGTTGCTGCTTGTCTTTCTCACAACATGACAAAGCGTTCAGAGGTATGGGCTTACAAGAAATTAAGTCAAAGTGGTTTTTAGGGCTAATATACTACCATACAAAAGGTAAACATAGTATGCCTTTAAAAAAAAAAAAAAAAAAAGTCAGATCACAAACCTCTAGATATCTATTGTAACTCAAGCTCCTAAATTGCTTCTATCCTTACAGAAATGTACTTCCAAGCCATCAGTTGTGTACTGCCATTCAGACCAACAGAAAACTCAGATGCTGGCATGCATGAAGTATAAATAGGACAAACAGACTTCCTCATCATTTACCACTGAACACTTTTATGAATAAACTCCATGAGCTTCTTGGGATGCTCTCATTTATACTATAGCTGATGTTGCCCCATCTTTTCCTATGATAGCTCAAGTCTTCTGTTCTTTTCCAACCAGCTGTACAGGTCTGTTTCAACTAGAGAATATTTTTTTAAGTCTTTAAAAGTTAGTTTCAAGCAAAAGAAGGAAAAAAAATAATAACTAATTACCAGTGTTATTTTTGTGCCTTATTTTATCAAAAAGTAATACTCTTCAACGTCAGTCCATAAAGGGCAAAGCTTAACCAGTATTTAAAAGCAAATACTTGGCCATATTTGCCGAGATACTAAGCAATACAATGGCCAATTTCACAAACTACAGTCTTAGTATTACACTGTCCTTGCACTGTAGTTTAACCTTCTCTTCTACCTTGCTTTCCATAAAAGCAATTGCTTACACCGCATATCCCAGCTAAAAGCACTGAGCAGAACCAGACTTAAACAACACAAGAGAATTTACATTATGTTTTAGAGCTTCCTGCTTGATTGCTTAGTTTTTCTGCATCCTGTTTAGTAAAAAACGTTGTTGTGTTAACAGCAGATTGTAAAGTCTAAAAGCAGTTGTAAGGATGGTCTAGGACACCAGACTTTTAAAGCTACAGACTTGTTTCTGTTCTGATCTATCAATGAAGACATTACAATAAGGGTAATGTTTTTATCACTGCTAAAGAAATTGACAACATATTTCAAAACGCACTTCAGTTTGCAGAGTAAAAGACTGTCTTTTCTTCATTATCGGGCAACAGTTCAGACTTCAAACATCTTGCTGAAAGTAAAGAGCAAAGAGAGGGAGCTGGGCACCCTTCCTTTTAAATACCTCTGCAGGGAAGCACTGTGTTAGTTAAGAAGCAGATACACACTTCTGTTCCCTTTCTGGGTGGCTGATGTTGACAAGATTGACTAAGTTTTGACTGAAGTAACACTATCCAAGCATATCAATAGCAGAGATTAATTTGGTTGATGTGTCATACAAAGCCCTGCACTCCCTCCCCGGGGCAGAGGGTACTCCCTAAAGAACATTGGAAGGAGCCAAGAAACCACCAGGGCCTTCTTACTTTTCTGGTTACAGTCTGACAAGCGTTCTGAAAACCTGCACTGTCTAGCACCTACTCAGGTATCTTTCAAATCTAGAAATGACAAAAGAGAGTTAGTGGCTATCTACAGCCTTGTGCACCTACTTGAGTCTGATTGTTCTTGCCTACTAAATATTTCAGCGTTCAGCTCTTGGGAGCTGAGCTGTCATTGTGCTGCATGTTTGCGGCATCTTGAAAATGCAGATCAGATCCAACTTAGGAACTTTAGGTATTGCTGCAATAATATTGATCAATAGTACTGATATCAGAACAGTCAGGGACTTGCATATCTAGACCAGGACCCAGCACCAGCTCTCTGTACCCCTCTAACCCGGATAGATGCTAGCAAGAACAGAATCACAGAATCACAGAACGGTCAGAGTTGGAAGTGACCTCAGGAGATGGTTTAGTTAACCTCCGCTTGCTAAAGCAGGTTCACCTACAGCAGGTTGCACAGGAACTCATCCAGGTGAGTTTCGATATGTCCAGAGAAGGAGAATCCACTACCTCTCTGGGCAGTCTGTTCCAGTGTTCTGTCACCTTCAGAGTGAAGAAGTTCTCCCTCATGTTCAGGTGGAACTTCCTGTGTTCCAGTTTGTGCCCACTGCCCCTTGTCCTGTTGGTGGGCATATTTAAAAGAGTCTGGTCTCATTCTCTTGACATCTGCTCTTCAAACATTTATAAGCATTGATAAGACCCCCCTCTCAGTCTTCTTCAAACTAAATAGACCCAGGTCTCTCAGCCTTTCCTCATAAGAGAGATGCTCCAGTCCACTCATAATCTTCACGGCCTTTCGCTAGACTCCCTTCAGTAGTACCTTGTCTTTCTTGAACTGTGGAGCCCAGAACTGGTTACAGTACTCCAGATGTGGCCTCGCTAGGGCAGAGTAGAAGGGGTGGAGAACCTCCCTTGACCTGCTCACCACACTCTTCTTAATGTGTCTCAGGATATCATTGGCCTTCTTGGCCATGAGTGCACATTGCTGGTTCATCATCAACCTTTTGTCTACCATGACTCTGAGGTCCTTCCCTGCAGAGTTGCCTTCCAGCAGGTCAACCCCTAACCTGTACTGTTGCATGTGGTTATCCCTTCCTAGATGCAGGACTCCACACTTCCCCTTGCTGAACTTCATTAAGTTCTTCTACCTCCAGCTCTCTAGCCTGTTCAGATCTCGCTGAATCATAGCACACCCTTCCAGTGTATCAGACACTCCTTCCGATTTTGTATCATCAGCAAATTTGCTGAGGGTATGCTCTGTCCCTTCATCCAGCTCATTGATGAATATATTGAACAAGACTGGGCCCAGTACTGACCCCTGGGAACCACTCCTGGCTACACACTTCCAACTAGACTGCATCACTGATCACAACCCCCTGAGCTCTGCCACCCAGCCAGTTCTCAATCCACCTCACTGTCCACTTACCTAATCCACACTTCCTAAGCTTATCTGTAAGAACATTAGGGGACACAGAGTAAAAAGTCTTCCTGAAGTCAAGGTAGACAACATCCACTGCTCTCCTCTCATCTATCCAGCAAGACACGCCATCATAGAAGGCTGTCACACTGGTCAAGCATGATATCCTCTTGGTGAATCCATGTTGACCACACTGAAAACCTTTTCAACCTTTTCTTTCAGATGCTTAGAGATGATATCCAGAATGAGCTGTTCATTCGCCTTTCCAGGGTTGGAGAGGAGGCTGATGGGCCTGTAGTCTCCTGTGTTCTGCTTCTTGCTCTTTTTGAAAATCAGACTGACACTGGCGTTTCTCCAGTCCTCAAACAAGCCTCCTGTTTTCCATCATCTTTCAATGATAATGGAGCTTAGCAATAACATCTGCCAGTTCCCTCAGCACTTGAGGATGCGTCCCACCAGGGCCCATGGATTTGTGGGTGTCCACTATGCCTAAATGATCTCTAACCAGATTCTACTTGACCAAGGGATAATTTTCCTTTCTCCATACTTCCTCTTTCCTCCAGGGCCGAGGATTCCTGAGGGCCAGACTTAGCAAAGAAGGCATTCAGTAACTCTACCTTGTCTCTACCCTCCAAATGTTTATAAAGTACTAGATATTGCTACTCCGTGGCACAGACAAATCCCACTCCACCTGGCATCTCTGACTTTCACATCAGTGCTGGTTGCTGACATAGTCCAGTGAGGCTGCTGTTCTCCTGTGCCTTTTGTGTTTCCATGCCCTTGCAGCAGGCTGAGGAATGACAGCACCTTACTCTGTCCTTCATGTGAAACAGTGAAACTCACCACCATGAGATGCTTCATATGACAGAAATATAAAGAGGTTCCAAAAGCAACTAGGGATAGCCAGGTAGGAAAATTCCTTGAAAGTATCATGGAAGATAGAGAGGCACCAACCTCTAGCATGGACAGTCTCTGAGCCTGACTGGTAGCCAGGAAGTTTAATACCAGAGGATGCTCTAGAACCATGTGCTTGTTCTGGTCTAAACACAAGCCAGAGAAGATATGACGTGTGAGTGGATGAACTTTTCTTCTTATTCTATACAGGTATTTTCATACCGGTAGTCAACTCTGTTTTCTTATTGTAAAGACTTAGAGAGACATTAACATGTTATACTTCCTCCAAGTTCTTATACTTCCACTTTTGTACTAGAGTAGAAAATGGAAAAATTGCTGTGGCACCACATTCTTCTAAAACCAATAAACAAACAAACAAAAAAACTGCCAGTGCACCACAAAACACTGCTTCTTTTAGTCTGGGAAGGTTGTAAAAGCCCTGTGCCGTTGCCACAGATGGGAGCCAGAGCAGCTCACACTTGCAACTACACTGAAGAGGAATACTGGAGTCCTGGACACAGGAAACTAAGACAGGACAGCTTATGAAAAACAGGAGAGTGCAAGTGCTCATTTTCCACTGTTTTACAGCTTGTAAAATAACATACATATGTCTTCTGCAACAGCAACATTTTCCAGCCTACGTCAGAAGAGCTGACCCCTGTGTTGCACACTCTATATTACTGTGGCAGGGCAAGTCAATGGAGGCAGAGACTTAGGGCAGTATGTGTGGCTGCAACATGTTTGAGCTTCCCAAGAAGGATTAATGTAGTTTTCTCTGACTGCAAGTCAAGCAGTGCAGGTTTTGCCACACAGTGTCCGGGAAGAACTACTGAGGCTGCCAGGCTACATGCTGTCACTTCGCTGATGACAGTACCAGGTTATTGGTTCTCTGAGTGCTGTTCCTGGCCCACTTTCACAGTTCAAATTGACAGTACACAACCCATAAAACCAGAAGGAAGGACGAGGAGGGCAGAACCAGTTTTCAGACACATCTGAAACCCACTGAACCAAACAGAAGGCCTATTTTGGATAAGAACACCATCTCCAAACGCAGCATTCATGTGTGATTTCACTGACCAATCTGTGCAGGACTCTTTTGTAGAGTTGAGATAATTTGTGGCATGATTTTTAAGGAATGAATTTCTGAAAAATATATGTATGCAGTTGTCAGTAGTGGTTACCAGCTTCAGATTCTGCAACAGCACTGCTCTGGTCCTGGGAGGGCTTGGAGAGGCCACGGGTGGGAAGTGAATTACATTGAAAAGAGAAAGTGGTATTAGGAAGACTAAGAGCAGTCTTGATACTCTCCTGAGCCTGCAGGCTCCTCACTGTCTTGTGTTGTGCAATACGAAATACTCTGCTTCCTTCACACTTCTTCTCTGGAGCCAGATCCCCAGCAGGTGAAAATCAGCTTTCTGGTGCTGTGATCACAGGTCTCTGCCAGTTGACGCCAGCTGAGAGTTTGGCTGTAAGTCTTTATTTTCCTGAAGGCACAGCAGCACTCCAAAAGTGCATCAGAAGCCTTACACTCTACTGCATTCCCTCTCCCATCAGTCCTGGCAGCAAAACTAGTTGCCAGCAGTCACTTAGGAAAACGTGTCAGTTTTTAAAAGCACGACTGTAAAAGGGAAAGGAAAAATCCACCAAATGTCTTCTCTTTCTCATTTTTGCACAGAGGCACCTCACTGCCCCATGGAGAGAGAAGGCTTACTGGACACGAGCCACAGCCCCAGTGGGATGTTTCTAACCACCCAGTGAAGCGGAACAGTCCCATTGCCATCAGGCCAGAGCTAACACACAATATTTTACGCAACTATTTTTGTGGTGGGATCGAATGGCTTGGTATCTGGGACATCTGCCGGAAGCAAGACACTCTTTGTGGGAGTCTACACAACTCAGCTGGCCTCACACTGCCGGTTGCTGAAGCCACAGCCTGGGACTACTTTTCAGGCCTGGTTAAGGGGAAAAGAATTAAAAAAACCAACAACCAAACAAAAAACAAACCCCAGCTTGCTTCAAACTGATAACAATCATACCATGCTAGATGCGCCTTGTGCAAAAACCAAGAACATGCGACATCCCCGCACACACCTCCCTGCTTCCCCAAATCCTATTTTAGAGTGAGGAGCCAGAGTGAACACATGGTTGTGGCAGGACCTCACCACCTTCTACCTCTAATTATAGGAGTGTCCTGGTCTATATTAGCAGGAAAACACCACCACACACAATCAGTCATGCTCCCTCTCTGCAAATACAACCGTTCAACCGCCAATTTCAGGCACTGGTTCCTTCATAGCAAAAAGATATAAATATAGATCTTGATGGTCCCAATGTGTCTCCTTTTTTTTTTTTTTCTTCACTTTAACTCCTGTATTATTTCCACAGTTGGTTCTTAAGGTCAATGTCATGATACGAAAAAAAATACTTAAGGCCATCTGCTGTCTTAAACCCACATACTCATACTGTTAAACCAGTACCCATCAGCACCAATAGGTGCTCCAGGCACAAAGGGTGGGTGGCCAAGTGGTAGAAGATGTTTTAAAACTGACCAACTCAACCTTTGCTGAGGGAGGAAAAATCTTGTCACAGTCTCATATCTCTTCTGCTCACAGGAAAAACCCTTGTTACTTGTGCCTTCAGATAAAATGCACAGATGTTTTGTTTTCAGAATTTAACACTGTGTGTTGCTATGAGAAGTTAGTGTGGGGTAAGATCTACAAGTCTTCCCGAGGCCTTCTTGCTTTATCTTTTGACATCAAAATGAACTCAGGGGATGATCTGCTTAAGAGCAACAGCACGCAACCCTGGCTTGTAGGCTTACTTACTTGTGGGTGTGTTCCCATATGTGTACGTATATATGCATTAGAGAGAGAATAACCCTCAAATTATATTCTGAAGGTTTTGTAAAATTCTTTGGAAAAAGGCATCTTAATGTCCTCTTGCAAAACAAATTTTTTAGAGAGTGGGTCTTACCTTTTTAACACCACAGGTGAACACAACTGTTCCTTTGTCCTTATAAGTCAACAGAAGCTTGGCTTCTGTACTACTTTTTTCTTTGTCGGGGCAGTAGTATGAGACTGGTTTGTTCTTTTCCAAACTCCAAATCCAAAACTGCATTCTTTGCTATGAACTATGGTATACTGAAGTGTGGTTTAACAAGGTCATATGCTATTTCAGATATGTAGCAATGAAAATGTAATTGGAAAATCAAAGAAAATTAAAAACAGCTTATTACACTGAAATACCCAACATTTATATGAGTCCTCCATAATACACAGCTAAGAAAATGGGAGAGGGCAGTCAGAAAGCTCAAGGAAACATAAATCACAGGGAATGGAGAGAGGAGGACAGCAGGAATCTGGAAGAGACTTCAAGAGGCCATCCACTCTTTTTCTTAGGGCAAAATCACTATCTCTGTCATTCCCTACAAATGCTTGTCTTATCTTAGATGAGATAAGACAGACATCAAACACTAGTAAGATGGATTCCACAAGCTCTCCAGGCAATCTCTCCCAGTGCTTCACTATCTCTGCTTTTAATGCCTTGCCTACATCTTCTTCCCTTACTTTGTGTCTGTTTCTTCATAACATGTCTACCAGGGACAAGAAAACAAGTGGGAATCAATTCAGAGAAATTACACCATGTTTTGAAGAAGGGGTGGTAAATAGCTTTTCTTTACAAGTTCATTGTAAGTTACTCTGGTTTATAACTATGCAAATTTTTCCTTTTCTTTTTCCTTTTTTTAGGGCCAAATTCATTTCCCCGGGCACACTGCTGGCAAAACTATCTGCTGAAGAAAAAACACAAGTAACAGTGAATCTCTACAAAGATGTGTAGATGGGCAGAAATACTGAAATCTTTCCTGAACCAGTTTAACAGTGTCCCTGTTAGAGGTCTGAATCAGCAAGACCTGGATACTTGCTGTGGTTTTCAGTACTAACACCTGAAGGTAAGAGCAGATTTTATATTCTTACATTCTCAGGCAATAGAAATTTACCACTGATGCAATCTGAAAGCTTTTAATAATTGGTAAGAAATAGTGTTTCTCAGTGCAAGCTGCAGCATCACCGTGTTATACTGTCAGAAACAAACCAGTTCCTACACTGTACACAGTTTTGAAAAAGTAACGTTTTGGAGAGGGATGTCTTCTTCCCATGGAAGGACATTAGTCAGCATCGATGGCCACATTCAGATTATCCCACATTACACATGCAAACGTGTTTGCAGAATCCAAAGGGCAGTTCCATTGCAGGGAAAGAGCTCCAGTGATTTCTGCCAAACAGTAGTGATCTCCATAAATTTAGAACTTTGTCCCCAGTCTTTCTCATGTTCGATTTCCTTCTGTGTTTACAGAAATACTCTCCACTGGCTATAAATTAAGGGGAAACTCAACCTTCCATATTTGAACTGATAGCTCCTTTTGGACATTTTAATGAATGTATTATGGTTGTCAAAGCAGGCTTTCAAGTCAGCATGATTTTAAACACTTAGACTTGCTAGCAGGTACAGAAGAGACACATTTTTAGAAATGGAACGAAAAAGATCTATACAATAGTGTTAGTTCTACATTCTGCTCTGAAAAGAATGGGGTATTCCCACGGCTCAGCGTTAGGTCCCATTCCGTTCAAGAAGGTCAATGGCATCTTGGCCTGTATCAAAAACAGTGTGGTCAGCAGGACCAGGGAACAGTTTGCACCCCTGTACTCAGCACTGGTGAGCCTGCACTTCAAATACTGTGTTCAGTTTTGGGCCCCTCACTACAAGAAACACATTGAGGGGCTGAAGCGCATCCAGAGAAGGGCAATGAAGCTGGTGAAGGGGTTGGAAAATAAGCTTTATGAGGTGTGGCTGAGGGAACTGGGATTATTTAGCCTGGAGAAAACAAGGCTGAAGGGAGACCTTATCACTGTCTACAACGACCTGAAAGGAAGTTGTAGAGAGGTGAGTCTTGGTCTCTTCCCCAAAGTGACAGGCAATAGGATGAGAGGCAACAGCCTGAAGCTGCACCAGGGGAGATTCAGGTTAGATAGCAGGAAACATTTCTACCCTGAAAGGGTTATCAACCACTGGAATAGGCTGCCCACAGAAGTGATTGAGTCATCACCCCTGCAGGTATTTAAAAGACAGATAGATGACGTGTTCAGGGATATGGTAGTGGACAGGTACAATTGGGCTTGACAATCTCAATGGTCTTTTTCAACCAAGTGATTCTATGATTCTACGATCTTTAAGATGGCATTAAATTTATGTGGGATAGCTACTGCCAATAAATATTTATTGTGCTGTAAGTTTTGCCTTAGAAATGGGTTTGATGGGACACTGGGCATTACCTTTTCAGACCTTACTACTTACATGACATAACCAACAAACAGAAATACTGCTTATAAAAAAGCTTTGGCATTTGTATTTTACTGAGATTCTAGTTACGAGATTTAAACTATATCATAAAGATAAGACTGCAGGTTTATCTAATGATAGGGAAGAAATAATATTATACCTAGACATAAACTGACTACAACAGCTTAAATGAAAATAAGTCAAGTAAACTGTTTTAGGCCTCTTCTGAAAAGACAAATCTGTTTTTCTTCACGTATCTGCAATGAGAGAGCACTGCTGTCAGCATGGCAATAATGAGCAGAATTTCAGCATCAGAGTTTCAGATTTTGGTGAGAAACAGCTTGGGAAACTCCAAGTAGATATAACCCATGTGCAAACCCAAACACCTCAAATTCTGTAGAACAAAATTCTCCCTATCACAAACATTTAGACTGACACTATGAGGCCTGGAGCAGCTGAGCACTCTGCCTGCCAAAGCCTCCTGACAGGAATTATCACACACTAACTCAATCCACCAAAGGCATGAAAGTTTGACAGGGCAGGACACAATCTGTTGCAATCTCCTGACCCACAGAAACACAGAAGCACATGTACAGCTTTCCACTCATGATCAGATCATGTCCAGTTCCAGGTCTGTTCTCTTACGCACCTCATCTTGAGTCTGACTTTTGCAAGAACTTACTTTTCACCTTTTGATTTTGTAAATGCATCACATCCACCACCTGCGTTGCACAATATTTTCTCTGGACTGAAAGGAGAAAAAACAGAGATGTAATAAGCCATTTCTCAGAAGAATATGTGTCTTTCTTTCTTTTCTCCATGACTTAATGTTATTACTTCACAAAAGAATATGGGCATACATCCAACATCCCGCAGTCCTGAGAGACCTTCCCAAGTAAAATGCTCCTCTTTAGTGTTCTTCAGTCTCTGCATAGCTGGAGCAGAACATGGCCTCAAGTCCCTTACTCTTGTCTCTGTGTGCCATGGTAGGTATTCCTCACCACATCAATGCTAAAAGGTGCTGTCAGTGCAGCTATGATTTCTTTTTCATGCCCTGTTTGACATGCTTACAACAGCAAAAGCTCTAGATGCAAGATCCATTTGGCAAAAAAAATTGCAATTGCCAACACAGAAAAAAGGAACTACTTTACACAAAAAAATACATTTGTTTTAGCACAGGTCCCTTAGAATTCTAGAAAATACTCTCTGGTGTGCCAAGATCTCATCTTCATTTTTTTCTTCTCTTTATTACGGTGACCCTGTATGACCGTTTGAGGCATCTAGATGTTTGTATACAACCTCGTAGTTACATGAGGAGTCACAGGTCTTCTGCCCACAGCACTGCTGCATGTCCCGGCAGAGCAGGGCAGTGGGTGCCCAGGAAGCTCTGCTCACCCATCTTGTGGTGCCAGAACCGAGAGTGGGCTTAGCAGCTCAGGAGGGGAACGACCTGAGAACCTCAATGTAACCTCCCAGCATTGGGAAATCCCTGGGAAGCTCTCTCAGCCTCCCAGTCATTCTTAGCAACAGGCTGTAGCAAGCCAGATGTAATAATGTATTTATTACATTAGCATGCAAGTTTTAATAAATGTGTTATAAGGAAGGAGATACAACAAAATAAAAAGGCATGTAGTTAGCTCAAGAGGCCTTCTCTGCTACATTGGGCCAGTAGGTACAAAGCCAACCTAACCTTTGGGACAAATATCACAGCTCTGAGCAATAACAAAGGTAAAGAATTTCTTCATATCACTCTTTTCCTTGGTGACTTTTTGTGCCTGTGTACACACATCCCTAAGGACTTCCTGTAACCCCCAGCTCCAATAATCAATTCAACCAGGTTGTTAGTTTGTATCTCTCTGCCTTACTAATGAAATTCCACCTATCACCAGCCCAGCCTCTGGCAGGAAAACGGTTTTTGAAATGTATCTTCACAAAGGGCAGGTATAGAGAGGTGGCTGAAAGCCACATTAACTTTGAGTTCATGTAAGTCTATGTGTACAACGTCTCTGACAAGAACTATTTATTTATAAACCCACACAGAGAATAAAGAATGTAGCCCATTAGTACCGTGCAGTAGAGTTTAAACATAGGGCAAGGGAATAAGCTTTGACAAATAGTATCCTTGGGAAGGTAATCTCCAGACATAATTTGCTTAGTGGAAACAGGGAAAAAACAGTAAGTCTCCTTCCATGGCAATACCCTCTTTTACTCCCTGAAATCACAAGAACTTCCTCCTAGGAAACCAGAACAAAGTGTTTTCTACTCAATGGATACTCTGCGCTGCTCTCTGCCCAGCTCTTAGTCATTATTTACTCAAAAGTCAGCAAAATGTGCTGTTGCCATGTAACCATAAACTTCAGTGATCTTGTATCAAATTACCCATAATTTGTGGTTGGGACTATCGGCTATTTTCCAGGTGTAATCAGGACTCTCTTCTAATGTAATGAAATTAATTAGATTCACCAATATTGTGAGGTGTTTTCTAATTAACTTCTTTCAGAATATGACAAAACATATTTCTTATGCTCTCCTAGTAACTTCTGCCCAATAGGACTTCAGTAGCATCTTGAGCTGGTACACCCAGGGAGAGACATCAACTACTTCATTATAATTAGTATCTTATGACACTTAAATTGGAGATCTCTGACTAATGGCATTAACTACCATGAGCTAAATGTTATAAAGAGCTATAGAAAAGCTAAATTTTGGGCCAAGGAATATAGTTTGCTTTTGCTGAGCAGCAGGGGGAAAGGGAATACTTGCTTACCAGGAAGAGAAATCACAGAAGCATCCACTTCATTTCTTGTCATTTGTCAATTTACAAAACACACTTGGATGCTGCACCTTTGTATAATTTGGAAACAAACAACAAATGTGCAAGACAGTTAAGGAAAAGGCAAGTAACAGTGCCGTAGTACTGGCTGCAGGTGGCTTGTGCTGCCATCTCTGCCTGTTCATCAGGTTCACTCCCATGTGAATCACCAACTTTTTCTGACACAGTCTCTGGTTTGGAAATCGTTGCTCTAGGTTTCACCAAGGAGAAGGAGTGGCCCAGAAAGGGGAGCGCAGGCATATCCTCCCTGCTGTGAAACTGTTAAGAGATGCATAGGAATTGCCAGGATCTGTGTTTTGGTTTGAAAGATGGGAGAGGTTGAAAGCCTGGCAGATGCCCAAGCTTGGCTGCTGTGCAGCTGCTCCAGGTACAACTGCCAAGCCAATTTCATCCAGTTATTGGCACTCAGATGTATGGATTCAGGTTAACATACTCACACTTTGCATTACAGGAAAATCTGATGGTACATTTGTCCTCACTAGTCTTTGCATTCAGCCAGGGATGGCTATGGAATATAGGACTCCTTGCAGATGACACTGCCTACTCTAGACCCTATATATAAACCCTTATAAGTCCTATCAAACCCTAGGTGTGAACTCGGTTTGCATTGTGTCAGCTTACATGTAAGCAAGACACCATAACCCCATAACCCTAACACCACAACCCCACCACACTAAAACTACCCAAGCTTAAAGCATCTCTAAAAACCTCTACTCAGGGGCAGCTCCTGAAGCCTTTGATCCAATAACTGCACAAGTCCCCATTTTAACGTAAGAATGAAGGCAGGGAGCTTTCTCCATTACAGATATCACTCAAAAAATATCTATGCTATGAGCCATTAGCATTGTAGCTGTAATCATAACTCTGCAATAAACTAATTTTCTAAGTTATTGTGAGACCAAGTTCCCCTCTCCCACCTTACCTGTAAGGCCAAAGTAAGCTAGCTTTTAAGAAATACTGTTAATACTGCACTACAAATAGCAGTACAATTTTTCAAGCAAGAAATGATAGTTTGCCCTGTGGCTGAATAAAAAAAAAAAAAATAATGCTACTTGCTTAGTGAATAGCCTGGAACAAACCAGCACATTACAAGTAAAGATGAAAAAACATTGTGTAAGGTGCAGCTGTTCATTCCAACCCTCATGAAGTTTAAAGATATTGTGTAGGGTGCGGCTGCGAATGTAAACTGCAAATAATTCATCGGAAGCAATTTACGGGAAGGGACCTTCCAAAGGTCTTGTGTGTTTTTCTCTCCAAGTCAGTTACAATGTCTTAGACTACAACAGCTGCGCAGAGGATTGGGAGTTACTGGGCTGAGTAAGTTAGGTCCAGCAAGAGCAATACTCCTGAACCTGAATTGAGGTAGTGCTTCTCAGGAGTTTTAAGGATCAGGGTATGGTGCATCACGATTCATAACCCCTTTTTGTGCAATTAATTTTTAATTGATTTTTATTTTTTCCCTTTCCCTTTTACTTTGGAGAAAAGTCCTGACAATTTTTTCAGCGCCTTGGCCAGCTGCTTCACAGTCTTACATGTAGCAGTGACATCCTCCATCTATCCACCCATTCTCAGTGGCAGATAAAGACAAGACAAGCTCCAGGATGGCCCTGAGGCCACAGTTGCATGGTGCATGCAGTCAGTGTGCAGTTGCTCCAATTTAGAATTCCTCCTTACTGTGATTTACAAATACCTTTTTCTCTCTCAAATCTTCCGTTTGTGGCTGTACTTGCCCTTCATCACCAACACGAGAAACTGCGTGCCAGTTTTAGTTCTCCTTCCTGCCGTGGTATTTGTAACTGACGGCAATTAACGCCTTTCTGGAGCATGCTTTATTCATATTCCTGTAACTGTAAATATCACCCAGCATGTGCACAGGGCAGCTCTCACCTCATCATTGCCTTTGGGCCTGTTTCATTTTGTGGTCAAAGCAGAAACAGAATGTGGGATTAGCTGTCAGTTCTACAATGGTTAGACTAAACCTTCCCTGTTGTCACTATTGAAGTCCCATTCCTAAAACTGGACATTTTAACAAGAAAAAGAGCATATTTCCAACAAAAGTGGATATTTCAAATTTCTCTCCTCTCTAAAGCAACATATCTTTAAGATCTACCTTTTTTCCTCCTTTTCTAACCAACGGAAGTAACAGAGCATAAGTAGCACACCTGGACTACTTACCTCCAAGACTGAGTGTGCCTTGTGGGGAGACATCCCATTTTATCTTGATGCTCCAGTCTCCCTCTAACAGCTGTTCAGCTTTGTCAAAGGCTTTGATGGGAAAGTACTTTCTGTGTGTTGAAGTAGAGACTCCCCATTCATGTTCACTGGAGACTAAGCTGAGCAGGCTCACCCACTAGACAGTGCTGTTGATTCACCTTGACTTTTGTTACTCAGCTGTAACTTCATTCCTAAGCCTGACTCCTTTTCTGTGCACAGGAGGCCTCATTTCATCTTCAGGTTTTATTTCTCAAGTGTTGTCATAACCAAAGCCTCAAGCTACTAAAGGAAAACGTGAGACTTTGAAAGCAAAAATATTTATATTCCCTTAACCATTTTAAGCCTCCTGTCCATGAATAACAGATTTTTTTTCCTTTCCAAAAGGATAGCAGGTGGGTGGATTTCATCCATTTTCAACCTCATACAGCTTTCCTGTCCCCCCAGCTCCCTTCTGCCGAAAAACTCTTTTTCAGCCCAATCTAAGGTCCACCAACCAGACTTACTCTGATAATTTTGGCAGGGCTGTGCCAGAGCTTCCCTGAAGGATGAGCTGCACATCCTACCTGCTTCTGAGCTGACTTGTCTACAGGGTGCAAGTCTCTGTGGTGCTCTTCTTCCTCCCACACTACATCCTTCTGTTGCACTGGTCTCCTTCCCTGCCTCTGCCTGAAAATATGCTGCTCAGAGACCATCGGCCCAGCTGCTGAGGTTATGCCGGCACATCTGCAGCACCAGTGCAGGAGGCAGCTGGGAGGGAACCTTATTCACTGAACCAGTATGTTCACCCCAGAAGCTGGGGACAGTAGAATATGGAGGGAGGGTAGGGGGAAACAGTCTGTTGAAACTGAGATAAGGAGATAAGGACATAAGGAGATCAGGAGATAAGGAGGAGCCTCGTTGGAGAATTAGATACGGAGGCGAAGGTTGGGAGCTGTCAGAAAGAAACAGAGGGAACCTGCAGAGAGGCAGGAGAGTAAGGACTTTTCCATTTGCTGTTAGGGACAACCTGAATAATTTTCTGTCTGTGTATGTCTTTATTTCTAAAGCTAGAATTTTGGAAGGAATAGTGATAGACTAATACTGTTGTTTTACACGTTACTGTTTAAAATTTACATTTAATGTATGCAGAAGATATGTAAAAACAAGGTGGAAATATATACATACACATAATCACATATGATCAGACTCAAACTATCAGTTCATCTTCAAAATTTAAATATTTTTCAATATATCAACAGTACTGAGCTATGTCACAGAATGAATATTTCCACTGGAAGAAAATTTAATCCTTTTACTTAGTTAGGGAGCATATTAAGAGGTCTTCAAACACATATTTCTGACATCTCAGCTTGTATGAAGTCTTTATTCATGCCTGAGCCCAGAAAGAGCAATGATTACTTGGACCGATATAACCCTGCTCTATTATAATAGTTGCACACATTCTATGTGGTAAAACTACTGACAGAAAATAACCAGTGCAAGTCCAGCTGTTACCCTCCTTAACAGGCACCCTTCCTATGCCTTTTACTAGTTCTAAGACTGTCACTCAGCTTATCTGAAGTACTAATGAAGCTCAGTGCAACAGACTGGATTACATTTTGCGTAAAGTTTACAAAACATAATGTGAATTGCAGCCAGAGAGGTAGCACTGAACCCACAGTGAGGACACAAAGAAAATGAAGAGCTGGAGAATGAGGAATGCTTACAGCCTTCAGACTAAGAAAAGTTTTCTAGGAGAAATGTGAACTGGGTGGCTGTCATTGTGCGTGCCTCACTGAGCCACCAGCAACAGTGGGCTCACTGGAGTTAGGCAATGCATGTGAGATGCAGTACCAAGCATTGCTCTTGTCCTGTTCCCTTCATAGATAGTTCTGTTCTTTGCTGCACTAGTACCTAGTATTTTCTTTGCTGGCATGTCTACCTCCTGAAATGCTGATGCTCTCTGGGGCAGGAAGCTCAGGGAAGAAAAGCAAGAGCTAACTCCAGCACCCCATGGGGCTTAGGAGACAGCAGATGTCAGAGCACTAGCAGAGAAAAAAAGCCTGGAAGGTCCAGCATTTATGAAGGACAAAGAGTTTAATTACAAGTATAGACATTGAATCATAGAATCATAGAATAGTTAGTGTTGGAAGGGACCTTACAGATCATTTAGCTCCAACCCCCCTGCCACAGGCAGGAACATCCCACTATATCAGGCTGCCCAAGGCCCCATCCAACCTGGCCTTGAACACCTCCAGGGATGGGGCATCCACAACCTCCCTTGGCAACCTGTTCCAGTGTCTCACCACTCTCATAGTGAAGAAATTCTTCCTAATGTCCAGTCTAAATCTGCCCCTCTCCAGTTTATACCCATTCCCCCTGGTCCTATCCCCGCAAGCCTTTACAAATAGCCCCTCTCCAGCTTTCCTGTAGGCCCCCTTCAGGTACTGGAAGGTCGCTATAAGATCTCCTCTGAGCCTTCTCTTCTCCAGGCTGAACAAGCCCAACTCTCTCAGCCTGTCCTGGTAGGGAAGGTTCTCCAGCCCTCTGATCATCTTTGTATACCTCCTCTGGACCCATTCCAACAGCTCCATATCCTTCTTACTTTGAGGATTCCAGAAATGGACACAGGATTCCAGATGAGGTCTCACAAGAGAGGAATGGAGGGGCAGAATCACTTCTCTCGACCTGCTGGCCACACTTCTTTTGATGCAGCCCAGGATAGAGTTGGCCTTCTTGGCTGTGAGCGCACATTGCTGGTTCATGTCGAGCTTCTCCTTGACCAGCACCCTGAAGTCCTTCTTTGCAGGGCTGCTCTCAATCACATTGTCCCCCATCATGTACTGAAAATGGAGATTGCCCCAACCCAGGTGCAGGATCTTACACTTGGCCTTTTTGAACCTCATGAGGTTCTCAGTGGCCCGTTTCTCCAGTCTGTCCAGGTCCCTCTGGGTGACATCCCATCCTTCCAGGGTGGCAACTACACCACTCAGCTTGGTGTCATCTGCAGACTTGCTGAGAGGGCACTCGATCTCGCTGTCAATATCATTGATAAAGATATTAAACAGCACCAGCCCCAGTACAGACCCCTGATGGACACCACTCGTCATGGATCTCCATCTGAACTTTGAGCCATTGAACACTGCTCTGTGAATACGACCACCCAGCCAGTTTCTTATCCACCTTAGGATCCACCCAACTAATCCATATCTCTCCAATTTAGAGAGAAGGATGTTGTGGGGGACTGTGTCAAAGGCTTTACAGAAGTCCAGATAGATCACATCCATCGGTTTACACATGTCCACTGCTGTGGTTACCCCATCATAGAAAGCCACTAACTTGGTCAGACAGGACTTGCCCCTGGTGAAGCCATGCTGGCTGCCATTAATCACCTCCCTGCCCTCCATATGACTTAGCGTAGCTTCTAGGAGGATCTGTTCCATGATCTTCCCAGGCACAGAGGTGAGGCTGGCAGGTCAGTAGTTCTCGGGGTCATCTTTTCTACCCTTTTTAAAAATGGGCACAATGTTACCCTTCTTCCAGTCACCAGGGATTTCTCCTGACTGCCATGACTTTTCAAATATCATGGAGAGTGGCTTGGAAACCACATCTGCCAATTCCCTCAGGACTCTGGTATGCATCTCTTTGCAAAATGTGAACAGTTAGACATGAAGAAATTAAAACATAATTCATACCACTAGTGTCAGCAATTAGCAACACCTATAAGAACTAAATATTTAGAAAGATACTCTTAATCACATAGACAAATCTCTTTCTGCATGGGTAGCCCAAGTAATTACTAACAATGCAATTGGCATAGTAGTTCAGACTTGACGCCAATGGCCAAGGACTAACAGTTCTTGCTATCTAGGCAGGATGTCAGCTGCAGACAGTCACCCACCAAACTCTTGTAATGAGCTCAAAGTCTCTAGCAGACTCAGAAACAAAGGAAAAAGAGGGCGCTTTTTTTTTTTTTTTTTTTTTTACACAAACACAGAAATCTAGCTTCCACTTCAGAATACCTGTGAGACAACCTGGGGATGTGACCCTTACTGTGTGCTCGTTACATGAAGCCCAGCAGATCACACTCACCAGGAGGCCACAGAGTGGAGAAGGAGCTAGATGTGAGGTTTGAGTAACTGCCTGCTTGGCTATTAGCTTAAACCTTATCAATGGCTATAAAAAACTCTAAGCTTTGTGAGCTGAATTTGACATTAACTATGTTTCCAACCAGGGGATATACAGCAGATACAAAGCACAAATGCAGTCCAGGCTGCCTCTGCTCATAGCCTTGAACTGCTTTTTCTTGCTTGTACAAGAGCAATAGTAGCACTGCATAGAAATGTTCACAGGCAGACATTCACACTCCCTAGTTTGATTATCTATGCTGCTTACCCACATACGTATTCACAAAATCCTTATTTTTCCTAACTACTCTATTCAAATTAAATATTCATGTCCCTTAAAAAGCAATTAAATTTTACTTGTTTAGTAATTTGCAAATCTAAACAGCAACTGTAGAAAAATAATAAGCATAGTAAGAAATCAGTTATTTCCCTGATAAGCTCATAAACCCTTTTAATTAAAATCACAATATTTTTAATTGCTAAAGGGAATATTTTTGTTTATAATAGCAAACATTTCTAAGTTTTAATTTAAGTTCCAATCTAATATTGTGATAATTGAGAAATGGCCTCCAGGGGGCAACAGTATCCACCAAACAAAATAATGTGCCTCTCAACTCTACCAAAGGATTTTCTTCCACGAAAATGTATCTTCGTGGTATTTGCCTATACAGCTTTCAGACATGCTATATTGAAAACATCTGAAATACCTTGGAACTGCTGCATTGTGTCACTTTCCCTGTCAACAGCAACCTAACAATGTGTAAAGGATTTACAAAAGTTAGGAGTTGACAGACCTGGTAGCTTGATAGAGGTCAGTCTACCACCACTCTGTTCTCCCCAGTACAGCTAGTAGCAAGGCTGAGTACAGGTATACGCTCACATGGCCAACCACACATATATAGGCATGCATCAACAGCCTTGTACCGTTCCTTCACTAGTTGGTAAGGATGACAGTCCATTCACGGGAAATACATACATTATATGCACAATCTCCCCAGTGGCTGGCTACTGGAGCAGCCCAGAGGAGATGGGGCAGGGTCTAGGTTCTCTCACAAGGTTGTTGGGGCTCTCCACTCTTCCAGTGGCAAGCTGGGCTCCTCTGTTAGATTGAGGAGCCACATATTACCACAGTTTCAATACAGGAGAGGGGACAATGTGACTAAGAGCAGCCCTGCAGAGAAGGACTTGCAGATGCTGATTGATGAGAAGCTCAACATGAGCTAGCAGCGTGTGCTTGCAGCTAAGAAGGCCAACTGTGTCCTGGGCTGTGTCAAAAGAAGTGTGGGCAGGAGGTCAAGGGAGGTCATTCTGCCCCTCTACACTGCTCTTGTGAGACCTCATCTGGAGTACTGCATCCAGTTCTGGAATCCTCAACGTAAGAAGGATATGGAACTGTTGGAACAGTTCCAGACCAGGGCCACAAAGATGATCAGGGGGCTGGAGCACTCCTCATACCAGGACAGACTGAGAGAGTTGGGGTTGTTCAGCCTGGAGAAGAGGAGACTGTGAGGAGACCTTGTAGCGATTTTCCAGTACCTCAAAGGGCTGTACAGTAAAGCTGGGACGTAATTCTTACCAGGACGAGTAGTGACAGGATGAAGGGGAATTACTTTAAATTAGAAAGGGGAAGATTTAGATTAGATAATAGGAAGAAATTCTTCACAATTAACGTGGTGAGGCACTGGCACAGGTTGCCCAGGGAAGCTGTGAATGCTCCCTCCCCTGAGGTGTTCAAGGCCAGGTTGGACGGGGCCTTGGGCAGCCTGATCTAGTGGGAGGTGTCCCAGCCCAAGGCAGAGAGTTGGGATTAGGTGATGTTCGAAGTCCCTTCCATCCCAAACCATACTGTTATTCTATGATTCTACAATTAAATCACACGACCTAACAATAACCACATCCAAGTTGTACGTGATGGATGTAAGAAGCATGCATCTCAGTGCTAGCCTACAAACATTCATAAACTGGAAGAAATATTTTAAAGAAACCATTTGGCTTCTGCCTTGGATACCTTTGAAACCGCCATCTCCTGGGGGCATAGATCACAAAATGTTAGCACCTGGAAGCTGCTTATTGGTAGCTGCCTGATAGTAACTTTGTAAAATATTGTCTTCCCTACTTTCAGCACTAAAATCCACCCTTGCTAGTACAGAAAAAAGCTATTCATTATTGATTATTTACTGTGCCACTATGTTTAACAACTTTGTCAAGATCATATTGCCTAATTTTCTAGGAAAGGAATTATCCTAGAGAGTCTATAGTCCAAAACTGCAAGGACACTCATAAGACTGCAGGAGAGGAAGATAATGAACTATACAAGTGTGGTAACTATAAATTGATCCCATTCCTACATGTAAATGCAGGTACTCATTTTGTGGACAAGTATGAGATGTGAAGTTAGTAGATGGAAAAAGCAAAACCCAACTAAAGAAAGAATATGGTCATATCTCGTTGAGCACATCAACTGGGAGCGCGGCTAAGAGGAGCGAGGCAAAGAGGTGCGGGGCACGTTATTACAAAGGGGCAGTTTGAGCGGCAGTTTGAGCGGCAGTTCGAGCGGTCAGGACGAGCAGGAAGGGCTCAGGAAGAGGCTGGTGGTGAATCAGACGGGGCAGCGGACCACGGTGACTACCAGGCAGAAGATTAAAACTGCTCCGGGAGCAGCAGCGAGCAGGATGGATGTTGCCACCCAGACAGAGCCTCAGTGGGTCCATGCAGCCACGCAGACCCTGGGCTGTAGGCAGTGCTCCCCTCCCACACCAGCCCGTGCCTCTGATACCGGCTACACTTGTGGGAGCTGTGCGCGAGTCGGAGAACTACTTCACATGGTGGCAGAGCTGAGGGAGGAGGTGAACAGATTAAGGACTATCAGGGAATGTGAGAGGGACATAGATCTTTGGAGCAGTGCCCTCGCACAAACCCAGCAGGCTGCTGGAGCCAGTGCGGCAGAGCAGCTCGATCCTATAATCTGTGAGGTAGGGGGAACAAGAGATGGGGGATGGCAGCAAGTTCCTGTCCGGCGCAGGAAACCTGCTCCCCCCACCCAGACAACTAACCCCCAGATAGCCCTCAGGAATCAATATGAAATGCTGCAGGAGGAACCTATCCCCCAGGAAGAAGAAGAGGAAGAAGAAGATGGTACCCACAGCCTAGAAACATTCCCTAGGCTCCAGCATCCTCAGAGGGCCCTAAAAACATCCTCTGTCAAGAAAAAGAGGAGAGTGATCGTCTTAGGGGATTCCCTTCTAAAAGGAGTGGAGGGACCCATCTGCAGACTGGACCCGCTCCACAGGGAGGTCTGCTGCTTACCAGGGGCATCAGTGAGGGACATCAACAGAAAACTCCCTTCCTTGGTGAAGGAAACGGATTACTATCCCCTGCTAGTATTTCAAATAGGTAATGATGACCTACAGCGCAGAAAGCTGAAAGCCATCAAAAGAGACTTCAGGGCTTTAGGGAGGATGATGGAGGGCTCTGGAGCACAAGTGGTGTTTAGTTCTATCCCAATACTAAGGAATATGGAACAGGAGGTCAGGACAAACAGCTGATTAATGCCTGGTTCCGAGCCTGGTGTGAGGAGAGAGGCTTTGGCTTCTTTGATCATGGGGTGACCCACCCACCCCCAGGTTTTCTTACTAGGGATGGGTCATGCTTGTCTCCAAGGGGGACTAAAGTTATCTCTAAAAATCTAGTTAGGCTCTTAACTAGAGCTTTAAACTAGATGTGAAGGGGGAAGGGGAGGAGACCAGGCCAGTTGGGAATGAGCCTGGAAGTGGGACACCGTCGACTGAGAAATGGTGTGCTGGAGAGGACCACCAGTACACCACCACAGGGCAAGTGAGGGCGAGTACAAGTGGGGACAGTAAGGATGAAACTGGGTCTGTGGAATTAGTTATTCCAAGGACCAGTCAATTGAGAATAAACTCTCTTCCCTTTACAAGGGCTGACGGTTCATCAGCCCAGCTGAAGTGCATATACACCAATGCACGCAGCATGGGCAATAAGAAGGAGGAGCTGGAAGCTGTTGTAGGGCAAGGTGACTACGATGTCATTGCCATCACAGAAATGTGGTGGGATGACTCACATAACTGGAGTACAGCTATGTTGGGATATAAACTCTTCACGCAGGACAGGAAGGGTAGGAAAGGAGGCGGGGTAGCCCTCTATGTTAAAGAGTGCTTTGATACTCTTGAACTGGATTACGGTGAGGATGGGACCGAGTGCCTATGGGTTAAAATCAGAGGAGCCCACAAGAAGGGGGACTTTGTGATAGGAGTCTGTTACAGACCACCCAGCCAAGAGGAAGCAGCTGATGAGCTCTTCTAGAAACAGCTGGGGATAGTCTCTAAATCTCTGCCTCTTGTGCTTGTGGGTGACTTTAATTTTCCGGATGTCTGCTGGGAGTACAATACAGCAGAAAGGAAACAGTCTAGGAGGTTCCTGGAGTGCATGGAAGACAACTTCCTCGCACAACTGGTTAGTGAACCAACAAGGGAGGGTGCCTTCCTAGACCTGCTGTTTGTGAATAGAGAAGGTCTTGTTGGGGATTTGACGGTTGGAGGACACCTGGGGTTAAGCGATCATGAGATGATAGGGTTTTCAGTTCTAGTTGGGATTAAGAAGGGGACTAACAGAACTATCACATTAAACTTCCAGAGGGCAGACTTTGGCCTGTTCAGAAGGTTGGTTAGCAAAGTCCCATGGGAAACAGTCCTTCAGGGCAAAGGACCCCACGAGGGTTGGGCACTCTTGAAAAATGAAATCCTAGCAGATCAAGAGCAGGCCATCCCTGTGTTCCGGAAAAGGAGCTGGTGGGGGCAAAAGCCAGCTTGGTGGAGTAGGGAGATCTCAAGATGTGTCAAAAATAAGAAGAAGCTCTATGTGCTCTGGAGGAAAGGACAGGCATCTTGGGTGGACTACAGGGAGGAAGTGAGATCGTGCAGGGGAAAAATCAGGAGGGCCAAGGCCCAACTAGAAATAAAACTGTCTAAGTCTGTGAAAGACAACAAAAAGTCTTTCTACAAATATATTAACAGGAAAAGGAGGACGAGGGAGAATATCCAATCTCTATTGGATGCAGAAGGAATAACAGTGACAGGGGATAAGGACAAGGCTGAGGTACTTAATGCCTTCTTCGCCTCAGTCTTTAATAGCAAAGAAAGTTGTTCCTTCTGTTTACAAATCCAAGAGTTAGAGGAGCAGAATGAGGCTCCCATGATCCAAGAGGAGGTGATTAGAGACTTGCTTGCCCAGCTAAACTCCCACAAGTCTATGGGGCCGGATGGGATCCACCCAAGAGTATTAAAGGAGCTGGTGGATGTCCTTTCCAAATCCCTATCCATCATCTTCCAGCGGTCCTGGCTGACTGGGGAAGTTCCACTAGACTGGAGGCTGGCTGATATTGTGCCCATATACAAGAAGGGTTGCAGAGAGGATCCAGGGAACTACAGGCCTGTCAGTCTGACCTCAGTGCCGGGGAAAGTCATGGAACAGGTGATCTTGAGTGCTACCATGAAGCACATGCAAGAGAACCGGGTGATCAGGCCCAGTCAACATGGGTTCATGAAAGGCAGGTCTTGCCAAACCAACCTGATCACCTTCCATGACAAAATCACTCAACTACTGGATGGGGGAAAGACTGTGGATGTAGTCTTCTTGGACCCCAGTAAAGCCTTTGACACAGTTTCTCACAGCATTCTCCTTCAGGAACTGTCAGCCTCTGGACTGGACAGGTGCACACTCTCCTGGGTTGAAAACTGGTTGGATGGCTGGGCCCAGAGAGTGGTGGTCAATGGAGTTAACTCCAGCTGGAGGCCAGTCACAAGTGGAGTTCCTCAGGGCTCAGTACTGGGTCCAGCTCTGTTCAATGTCTTTATCAACGACCTGGATGAAGGCATTGAGTGCACCCTCAGCAAGTTCACAGATGACACTAAGCTGGGAGGAAGTGTGGATCTGCTGGAGGGTAGGGAGGCTCTGCAAAGGGATCTGAACAAGCTGCACCATTGGGCTGAGACCAACAGCATGAGGTTTAACAAGGCCAAATGCCGGGTCCTGCACTTGGGGCACAACAATCCTATGCAGCGCTACAGACTGGGGGAAGAATGGCTGGAGAGCTGCATGGAAGAGAAGGACCTGGGGTGCTGGTTGACAGCCAACTGAACATGAGTCAGCAGTGTGCCCAGGTGGCCAAGAAGGCCAATGGCATCTTGGCTTGTATCAGAAATGGGGTCACCAGCAGGTCCAGGGAGGTTATTCTCCCTCTGTACTCAGCACTGGTGAGACCGCACCTTGAATACTGTGTTCAGTTCTGGACCCCTCACCACAAGAAGAATGTTGAGGCTCTGGAGCGTGTCCAGAGAAGAGCAACGAAGCTGGTGAAGGGGCTGGAGAACAAGTCGTACAAGGAGCGGCTGAGAGAGTTGGGGTTGTTTAGCCTGGAGAAGAGGAGGCTAAGGGGAGATGTTATTACTCTCTACAACTACCTAAAAGGAGGTTGTGGAGAGGAGGGAGCTGGGCTGTTCTCCCAAGTGACAGGTGACAGGACAAGAGGGAATGGCCTGAAGCTCCACCAGGGGAGGTTCAGGTTGGATATCAGCAAAAAATTCTTCACAGAAAGAGTCATTGGCTACTGGAACAGGCTGCCCAGGGAGGTGGTCGAGTCGCCTTCCCTGGAGGTGTTTAAGGAACGGGTGGATGAAGTGCTTAGGGACATGGTTTAGGGATTGTTAGGAATGGTTGGACTCGATGATCCAGTGGGTCCTTTCCAACCTTGTGATTCTGTGATTCTGTGATATCTCTGGGTGTCACTTCTTAAAAATTAAATAATAAAGCAGAAGAACACTAAAGACAGGAGGGAATCACAGCCGTAGAAAACTTGAGGTTCAAGGAGACAGAAATCCCTTCTTTCTGGACACTGACCACAAAAACGTAGTCTGAGGCAGATTGTAGGAGGAGAATCAGTTTGGCACAGGAATGTTGTTCAGATACTGTCAATTGTCTTTTGATTTTCTAAGGTGCTTGAGTAATGTTGAGATCCAAAACGTTTAGTAGCTACTTGAGTGTAACATTGTCCACTTGGCCACCTGTTGTTTCTGTTTGACCTTTCTCTTTGATGTCTACATGTCAGTCAGAATATAACCTTAAATTAAGTTTTTTGTTGTTCAACTTGGTAGTTTTATCCTGGATTTGAGACCTCAGTGGAATATTTTCCTTCATTTTGATCATAAAGAAGGAATTACATTTTTAAATACATTTTAGCTTCCATTCATCATGTTGCTTTTATAGCTCACCATGTCCAGGCTTGATTAAGCAGTGATCAGCCATGACTCAAATAGCATAAAGAATGATGAATGCCATGTTTCTCTGATTGCATAAGATTTTAATAAAAGGAAGTTGCTCTTTGAAGTATGCCAACAATTTTCACCCCACAGTCGAAAGGAGGTCCAGTCAATCTTAGAATAAAAAGAAGTCAAAATAACTGTCTTCCTACACATGAACTAGTATTTCAGAGCCCATTCCAAATACTTCAAAAGAAGGTGCATTAAGAATCAATTAGCACAGTGTTAGTAATGCTGTCCTCGAACATGTAAACACTGTACATATTTTTTTTACAGTTGCTGTTAGTCAAAAATGGAAATGTTCTAATTGTTGCAGGACGCAAACTTTATATCACATAATTATTTAAAATTATTTTTACATTTTAACATAATTCTGTATAATAAGAAACATATACTACTTGGTTTGGAAAAAAACCCCAGGGTTGACAAAGACAAAGACGTTTAAAAGTATAATTGCAATAAGAAGACATGGGAGAGTAGACTAACGACATCAATATAATTCTATGTTACTTAATTAAATACAAACAAAAGTAACCATAATTTGTTTCAGGATCAAAAACATATTGGCCTTTTCATTTTGAGAGGTATTCCATGGCTCTCCACACTGCTAAATTTTGCCCAGTTATGTGCACTTTTGTTCATTTAGTTGTTCACATGTTATATTTCTCATAGCAAGTTGTGATGAGTGCAAGATTTTATATTGGAAAAAAAAGGACTTACTTGGGCATCAGCTATCAATGAACCAGTTTGTATTATTTCTGACCTTCTGCTGGCAGAATTTAAAGCATGTTAAAACAGTCCATCATACACTAGATGAGGAAATCCACTTCATTAAAAGTCTAAGAAACAAAGGAAATCCAAACCAATCAGTAAAGGCAAACCTCAACAGTCAGCTAAGCTGAGTGGAAACATGAAGAAATGCTGCTAAGTAACACAGTAAACCAAACACCTGAGCCGTGTGCATTACGGAAGGATGTATCTAGACAAGCTACAGTTGTGAGGTTGTTCTCTTATACCTAGCTGTAAAATGGAAGCTGAGAACATCTTTTGCTATGGATAACTCATTGGGAGTAGGACTGCCTTACAGGGCATGTCTGCACATCACACATCGGTTGTCATGACAGCACAAACTCTCCTTGCATCAAAGTAGACCATTAATATAGGTTTTTCTAGCTGATTTTTCTACCTATTCTACCTCACCAATACAACACGTCCAATCAATCCTGCAACTTCTTTGATTGTCCATTAAGGCTATTAAAATGGAAGCTTTACTGGAAGTTCAGACCCTGTGCAAAGGTTTTCCTCAGAAGAGCCTCCCCATTCATGTTTCTTAATTATACTGGGTCCTAAAGCTCTTATTTCCTTATTATTTTCTCATCTAGTAAACCAGTATTGGCTTCTATTTCCTTTTCAAAATGATTGCTTCAGTTTTGTGGGTGTGTCCTTTTTTCATAAAATCTGGAAGCATCTGAAATTGTTTCTTAGTGACCCTTTTCAGTTTGCCACTTCCTTCTATTCAGCTCTGCAAAGAGGACTTCTAATGCTGTAGTAAGGTTGGCCATTTCAGAGAAGAAGCTATTTTCTTTTCCTGTTGTATTAGTAGTGTGATAATGCCCAGCTACCACAATTTGATAGGAATATTCTCCAGTATATTAAAAACTGTCCTTGAAATAATGAAATACTTTTAAACTGAGATCACATGTGTATTACTGGCAAGAATACTGTATCTATTGTGCTTGGCAAGGAAAGGAGAAAAAGGACAGCTACTTCCTTATTGTTCACTTTAGAAAGTTAATTTCATCTAAAATGAAGCCTAGACATTTATCTGAGCCTTCAAAGGTACTTCACACTTTGCTCATATACTTCTAACACCTTGCCTTACCTACCCACGTGCAGAGGTCAGCTTAGTTATCTAACACACCACACAGTTGTTCTTATAAAGTCCAGCACACTGGTAAACACCAAATCAGTAGCAGGTTTTTAATATGTTTTGAGAGGAAATTATATAAGCATTGCCCCCTTTGGATAACATAGGTCCCACAAAATACACATCACCCATACAAAAACTGAAAGGCCTTCAAAATAATTCAAGGCCACTACATTCATCCCTGTTTCTATACTTTCCAGTTCCACTCTTCACCGTGCAAAGAGCTAAACATTGTTTCAAAAGCAAGATTTTTCACAATACATTGAGACAGTGGTGAACCTGACTCTTTTAAGTTAATCTATAAGGGAACAGTAAAGCAGAGCAGGACAAAGAACACTACAATGGAAAAATGGTGCCATCAGGAAACTGTTCACCTCCTAACTCCTGTGGAAAGCCACTGAGACATACAACGGACTGCTGATTAAATAGAGCGAGTCTGCCTCTCTTTTGCTGCCTGAGTCTCTGCACTGTAGAGTGTTCCTGGCACTCCTTTGAGTTTAATGGGTGATGTGAGCCACAGCACAGATCAGTTTATCTATTTATAAATATATTCCAGTTAAAAAAAAAAATATAAAATTCTGCATGCAAGCTTCTGCACATTTTGGGTCCTAAAGCACTTCTGTCAGCTCCAAATAAGTAAGTACATTACCAGAAACCTACTATATACAGTGTCTTTGGCTAGGCCACTTGTCCCAGTCTACTCCCCTCCTGCTGTTCCACGAGTACAAAAGGCATTTCACATTGCCAAGGAAAGGTAACTGTTTTGCCACCTGCCACAGGAAAACCTCCTCCATACTCTTTGTCTAGCTGCTTTAGATGCAGTTCCTGGCTGTAGTGTGGAAGTTCAAGCAATGAACTCCAGCGTGACAAGGGACATTTATTATTGCGTGCTGCATAAAAAGGCTTTTTGGCATCTCTCTTTCACCCCAGGTTCCAGCACAGAGAAACATGACTGCAGTTTTGGTACATTTGTGCATCCAATGTTTGAATCATCTGAATTCCAGCAAGTTGTAAGACAAAAGATATGCTAATATAAATCCTCCTTCTTTAATCATACTCAGTTATGAACTTCTGAAGGGAAGGGTAGGAGAGGAGGTGGTGTAGCCCTCTATGTTAGAGAGTGTTTTGATACCCATAAGCTCAATTAGGGTGAGGAAGGGACTGAGTGCCTATGGGTTAAAATCAGAGGAGCCCACAAAAAGGCAGATATTGTGATGGGAGTCTGTTACAGACCACTCAGCCAAGAAGAAGAAGCTGATGAGCTCTTCTAGAAACAGCTGGGGATAGTCTCTGGATCGCTACCTCTTGTCCTCGTGAGTGGCTTCAATCTTCCTGATATCTGCTGGAAGTACAATACAGCAGAAAGGAAGCAGTCTAGGAGGTTCCTGGAGTGCGTGGAAGACAACTTCCACACACAACCGATGAGTGAGACAATAAGGGAGGGTGCCCTTCTGGACCTGCTGTTTGTGAACAGAGAAGGCCTTGTCTGGGATGTGACGGTTGGAGGATGCCTGGGACAAAGCAATCATGAGATGATAGGGTTTTCAGTTCTAGGTGAGATGAAGAGGGGGATTATCAAAACAGTCACATGAAACTTCCAGAGGGCAGACTTTGGACTGTTCAGAAGGCTGGTTAGCAAAGTCCCATGGGAGAGAGTCCTTAAGGGCAAGGGAGCCCACGAGGGCTGGGTGCTCTTCAAAAATGAAATCCTAGCAGCTCAGGAGCACGCCATCCCTGTGTTCCGGAAAAGGAGGCAGCAGGGGAAAAAAACATCTTGGTGGAGTAGGGAGATCTTGAGAGATATCCAAAAGAAGAGAAATGTCTATGAGCTTTGGAAGAAGGGGCAGGCATCTTGGGTAGACTACAGGGAGGAAGTGAGATCGTGCAGGGGAAAAATCAGGAGGGCTAAGGCCCAACTACAAATCAAACTAAGTCTGTTAAAGATAATAAAAAGTCTTTCTACAAATACATTAAGAAGAAAAGGAGGGCTAGGGAGAATATTCAGTCCCTATTGGATGCAGAAGGAACAACAGTGACAAGGGATGAAGACAAGGCTGAGGTACTTAATGCCTTCTTTGCCTCAGTTTTTAATAGTAAGGGAAGTTGTTCCCTCTGTGTACAAACCCAGGAGTTAGAGGAGCAGAATGAGGCTCCCATGATCCAAGAGGAGGTGGTTAGAGACTTGCTTGCCCAGCTAGACTCCCACAAGTCTATGGGGCCGGATGGGATCCACCCAAGAGTATTAAAGGAGCTGGTGGATGTCCTTTCCAAATCCCTTTCCATCATCTTCCAGCGGTCCTGGCTGACTGGGGAAGTTCCACTGGACTGAAGGCTGGCTAATGTTGTGTCCATATACAAGAAGGGTTGCAGAGAGGATCCAGGGAACTACAGGCCTGTCAGTCTGACCTTAGTGCCAGGAAAAGTCATGGAACAGGTGATCTTGAGTGCTACCATGAAGCACATGCAAGAGAACCGGGTGATCAGGCCCAGTCAACATGGGTTTACAAAAAGCAGGTCTTGCCAAACCAACCTGATCACCTTCTATGACAAAGTGACTCAACCACTGGATGGGGGAAAGGCTGTGGATGTAGTCTTCTTGGACCCCAGTAAAGCCTTTGACACAGTTTCTCACAGCATTCTCCTTCAGGAACTGTCAGCCTCTGGACTGGACAGGCGCACACTCTCCTGGGTTGAAAACTGGTTGGATGGCTGGGCCCAGAGAGTGGTGGTCAATGGAGTTAACTCCAGCTGGAGGCCAGTCACAAGTGGAGTTCCTCAGGACTCAGTACTGGGTCCAGCTCTGTTCAATGTCTTTATCAACGACCTGGATGAAGGCATTGAGTGCACCCTCAGCAAGTTCACAGATGACACTAAGCTGGGAGGAAGTGTGGATCTGCTGGAGGGTAGGGAGGCTCTGCAAAGGGATCTGAACAGGCTGGACTGCTGGGCTGAGACCAATGGCATGAGGTTTAACAAGGCCAAATGCCGGGTCCTGCACTTGGGGCACAACAACCCTATGCAGCGCTACAGACTAGGAGAAGTCTGGCTAGAAAACTGCCTAGAGGAGAAAGACCTGGGGGTGTTAGTTGACAGCCAACTGAAGATGAGCCAGCAGTGTGCCCAGGTGGCCAAGAAGGCCAACGGCATCTTGGCTTGTATCCGAAACGGCGTGACCAGCAGGTCCAGGGAGGTTATTCTCCCTCTGTACTCGGCACTGGTGAGACTGCACCTTGAGTACTGTGTTCAGTTCTGGACCCCTCACCACAAGAAGGATGTTGAGGCTCTGGAGCGTGTCCAGAGAAGAGCAACGAAGCTGGTGAGGGGGCTGGAGAACAAGTCGTACAGGGAGCGGCTGAGAGAGCTGGGGTTGTTTAGCCTGGAGAAGAGGAGGCTGAGAGGAGACGTTATTACTCTCTACAACTACCTGAAAGGAGGTTGTGGAGAGGAGGGAGCTGGGCTGTTCTCCCAAGTGACAGGGGACAGGACAAGAGGGAATGGCCTGAAGCTCCGCCAGGGGAGGTTCAGGCTGGACATCAGGAAAAAAATCTTCATGGAAAGGGTCATTGGGCACTGGAACAGGCTGCCCAGGGAGGTGGCTGAGTCACCCTAGAGGTGTTTAAGGGACGGGTGGACGAGGTGGTGAGGGGTATGGTTTAGGGATTGTTAGGAATGGTTGGACTCGATGACCCAGCGCGTCCCTTCCAACCTTGTGATTCTATGATTCTATGATTCTATGATTCTATGAACTGAAACCAAGATGCCTCTGAGTGTTTTAATCTGCAGGAAAGCTGGGGTGAAACGATCTCAGAAGACATTTGGCAATCCTTAGCTTGTTTTTCTTGTTAAAACTCTGCTGTTCATTCTCAGCCAGTCTCAACCTTGTCCCTACTGCATCTATCATTAAGGTTGGCATTGGGATCAATAGTAGTACAAGGGGAATCAAAATGGAAGTGTTAATTGCCAAATCTGTAATGTAGGCCACCTGTTAGGAAGTCCTGTGACACATAGTAGCCCCGCTAAGGGAAGATCAAGTGTATCATGCCATCACCTAACGTAATGCAGCACAGCCACAGATAGTGCAGTGCCAACATCGAGCAGTATCAGTCTCTCAGAAGAAATACAAAACGGAACACAGACAAAACGAGGAGATAATCAGTGTTATATCTATATTTCCGGCCCACCACAGACATTTCGTCTTTATCAGATCTCCACTGTTGCGCTTCGATGGGATATTAATTATATTTCCTCTTACTCTTAATGAATGGATTTTGCTGTCTCTGTAATGTCCTTTTCAAAGCTGCAAAACTTTGTGGTGCAATGTTGTGTTTCTATCACTTAAGATCTGGGCTTTCATGTACAGCAGGAGGACACTTGGTGGCACTCATTCAACACCACTTTTACTTTCCATACCACAGATTCTCTGAGTTAACCTAAACATCTGAAAAATTCCCCTTAATAAGATTATCCTATGACCTCTGTCACTAAGACCAACTCCTGCAGTCAGTACTCAGTTTTGACTTATTAGTTAATGAAGTAAAAAAATAGTTAGGTTTGTGAAAAAGAAAACTAAAGATCAGTAAAAGACAGTAAATGGATCATTAAATTTCAGCTGAGGTGCTTTTGCCTGTCAATTATTCTGCAAAATCTTCACTTTTCTGTTTGGATGGATACCTAAAATTTACTCCCTGTGTAACGTGCAAATTATTTGTCCCTGCACATTACTGTTCACTGCAACTTCGATACAGCTGTTTAAAAATAAACAAAGAAATAAACCCAGTCTGAACCATCTGTTGACCAAGATAGCTACTGAGGAAGGGACAGCTGCAAAGGAGAGAGAGAGTTGCACTTCACCGTACCCAGTAGTCCTAATTTACACTTCTGGGTGACTGCCATCTGCAACCCAATATTCATACTGTGTTTTGAGAAAGACACGTGGGAAGCAGAAGCACCCTAACCCAATTAGATGAAAAGATACCTATAACCCCTCTATAAAATCCTTCCTTTCCAGGAATTACCCCACCATCTCGTGGACAGTACCCTGAAGTCCTGCCAAGGACCATGGCCTTAAAACTGACACCTGGCAGTTATTTCTATCAAAGCTGCTGAAAGATCTGACAGTCAGTAGGGGATTTGAATATTACCCTTAACAGCAGGGCACTATTACATTAGCTAAGGATAATCCAACACCATTAGATATACCAAAGCTTGACAGAAGGTGCCTCCTTTGCGAGAGGGGGAAGATCAAACCCAGATGTCCCTGCAGCTCTCCACTTACCACACTCAAAATAAAAATTCTGTGAAACACAGGTTAGGAATCGGTCAGTAACCACTAAGCCAAGACATTCCCAGTGGGAAATGTCTTAAAGCAATGGAGCACAGCCCAGCGCACCAGTCCGCCTGTCTTCTCCAAACACAGAAGTACCTGCCTTCCTCTAGAACAGAAATGGGGCCCATCCCCTCCACCCCTCAACAACACAGAAGCCAAAAGGGTGACCCACAGCTGTTACTCGGAGGTCACAGTACTCACAGAGGTTGAGTACTCCATGGATGCCCACTGGCCCCGAACCTATGTAATCCATGCTGCCAGGAAATTCCTTTGCCAGCAGTTTTGCTATTGTTCCAAGTTTTACTAGCTGCACGGAGGAAGCTTTAACTTCTTCGGACAACGTGCCCATCTCATTATCGGTACGTACTTGCATGCACTTTGCTGTACACTCAGCAGTGTTTACAGACTTAAATGCTTTGCTGACAAGTCCTGCACAGCTTTCTAATAATCTTTATTAAAACCCAGCACACACTTTTCAAACCAAATGAAGATTATTGTACTCTAAAAGGTGTGCACCCAAGCCAAATTTTTAATTTCATAATTTTTTACTTCTAGAGTATTTATGAAGAGTATTGCATATAAAGAAGAGAGAGAATTATCTTCAGACTGATCTAGTGGGATGTCCCTGCCCGTGGCAGGGGAGTTGGAACTAGATGATCTTTAAGGTCCCTTCCAACTCAAAGTATTCAATGATTCTATGACTCTATGATGCTCCCTTTCCAAACTTTTATGCAACTAAAGGCGTTTTCCTCTAACATCCTACTAAAAAGAGTGGGGGGGAAAGACTCCACTGATACAGTAGAAACACAGGAAGGCAAAGCGTGGTCCAGAAGTGAGTTACAATTTATAGGCTGAAAATCACACTGAGCGCTTTTTCACCAACACGGTCTGCCACAACGCACCTGTGTGTGCTCTTTGCAGCAAAGCAGCATCCAGCCTGTGCCGTGCCACAACAATCACAGAATCACAGAATGGTTTGGGTTGGAAAGGCCCTTAAAGATCATCCCACTAGGTCAGGCTGCCCAAGGCCCCATCCAAGCTGGCCTTGAACCCCTCCAGTGATGGGCCTTCCACAGCTTCCCTGCGCAGCCTGTGCCAGCGCCTTCCCTTCCAGGAAGGTCTTTGATGTCCCCTCCCCTTGCGGGAAGGTGGGGCCGGCTGCAAAGAAAAGCCAGCAGCGTCATTTGTGTGCACGCAGGGAATTTACGTCACATTTTACTGTGGATACGAGCGGCTTAAAGATTAATTACTGGAAGAAAAAGGACGGGAAGGGGAGAAGCAGGCGCGAAGCGGGTGCTGCGCGCAGGGCCGCCGGCAGGAGGCGCTGCGGGGCCGCGGAGGGACCAGCGCGGCCGGGGGGCGGGAGCGGGAACGCTGCTGATGCTGGGGATGCTGGCGATGCCGCCGCCCCGCCAAGGGTTAAACCCCTCTGATCCCCGGAGCGTAGGAGGGGTCCGGGCAGCACGGGGAGAAACGCAGGGAAAGTAGGTCACCGGCTTGTGGAGCGGGATGCCCTGCGGTCCCTGCCCGCACCGCCCTCCGCTCCGTGCGCGGATCGCAATTCCATAAAACACTCGGGCACGTCCAAGGTTCTCAGGGACATGGTTTAGTGGCAGATAGGAATGGCTGGACTCGATGATCCAAGAGATCTTTTCCAACCTAGTGATTCTACGATTCTATGATTCAAGGAATTTCGCAGAGGGAAAGCGGGCGAAGGGGGAAGGGAAAGGCACTTAAAATTAAGAGTGAAGCGTGATTTGAAATCCTGCCCGCGACGCAGCTTTTATAATCAGCTTGTGACATGCTTGGCGCTAAACACTGTTTATGTCCACAATTAATACAGTTAATACTAGGTTAGTTAACCGTGGCAGCCAGCCACGTGCATCGCCTGGCACATGGGTGCCTGCTTGTAACTGGAGAGGCACACTTTCCTCTTCGGTGCACGCAGCCCGTCCCATCCCAGCACATCTGGAACCAGTTTATCTGGGCCGCCCTCCAATGCAGCGCTCACCGTTGCCAGTGTATTCTTTCAGTCGAAATGCTATTTAAAAAAAAAAAAAAATAAAAAAAAAAAAAAAAAAAAAGAAGAAGAAGGAATTAGGACAACAAACGGGAGTGGGAGAGGATGAAAAAAGGGCAGCACAAGGCTCCTTCCAAACTAAGCCACCCTGCGGCAGTGTGTTTCACAGCCTGCCTGAACAAGACCCAGCATGGGGGAGCCTCTAACTGGGCCTCTGTAACCAGTTTGGCCAGTTCTTGTTTCTCCCATCTTCCCGTGCAGTTGGACACCTCAGCCTGCATTACCCACCTGCAGCTGCTGCTCACCAACTGTTGTCCCCAGATGGTGAGGGACAGCAGCAACGTTGTTCTCAACAGAAGGTGGTTCACCTAAGGGGTACAGCACTGCGCACCTACCGACCATAAGCTCGTAAGCCCAAGTAACCCACATATGGGTTTTGTAAGGAAAAAAGCTTTCTTAAGACAGAGATACCATGTTGCAAAGGGAAGATGAGCATCTCACAAGCTGGTTGCAAAACTTCGTTTGTACTTTTGGGGCAGGAGGTGAATTTTGAAACTGCATTTTTTGTGAAGTACACAAGCTCTAGCAAGACTTCTCCAGGCAAGTTCAAGGCTTCCTTGGGAAGTTTGGCCTCTTAAAACTTCATTGAGAGCAGAATGAACACACATATCAGTCATGCACTAACAAACATCACTAACATCTATCATGTGTTTCGTTGCTTATCCTTTCCTCAAGGAGAGGAGTGTTTGTTCGGGGATTTTACTAAAAATTTATGCCAGAAATGTCAAGGTCAAAGAAGGGGGCTCTTCACTTGCAGTAGGAACTGGTGAAATCTGAGAGGAAAGGAAACGTACTTCACAGTCACGGCTTGGCCATCAAAAACAAATGGCTTCTGCGTCATCCTTCATCTGGAGGGCTACTTCATGCCAGAAGAACTTCTCTGTCAATCCTCATCCTTTAACCCAATTCGTCAGATAGTTCGAGATGATCTGCCATATCAATTCCTGCTTTCCTTGGCATGGTTATATTACAGGCAAACTCCGTATCTCATTTCTGTTCAATCCCAGTCCACAAAATACTAGTGGTTTCTTCAATAATATTTTATTCAACACAATCAGTATTCTCTTAATTTTTGCTAACCAAATAGGAAAATTGAATAAGTTTGGGTCTTTTTTGTTACAAATTCATTAAAGGCAATTAACACTTCAGAGGATACAAAAGCCTGCATGTGTCTGATGTTACTTTGGTCCACATTTCTTTCTTTCATTACATTCCAGGTCACCCATTACTGCTTTTTCACCTGCTGCAAGCTACAAGCAAAAGAGTAGCAAACACATTGCAACACATGCTGAAAGACTGCTATTCTTTCCCATTTCAGTTTTAGAAGTAAATCCAATCCACAAGCCTCCAAAACACACAGAACCAAAATAAGTGGCTTTTCTTAAAAAAAAAAAAAAGGGAAAGCAATCACTGATATCCACTGAAAATTACCTTCAGAGGCACTTTTCATTTTGATGTACTTAAATACTACGGAATTAACACGGCATATGGCCAACTAAAGGGTCACACACTTACCAGCAATTTAAAAAAAAAAATCAACTAGCAGTGAAAAAATGCAAGTGTACAGAAAAGGATTGTGTCCAAACAATGCAATGCAATGATTATAAATAAAGAAACTTACACACCTACTAAAAGGAAATGGCATCCTACCCAGGGTGCAGTCATTGAATATATTAGAATGATATTTTACCTCCTAAATAATGAAAAAGAGAGACTAGGTGGCATTCCTGTTCAATTGAGTAAAGCTGCCCACATTTTTTCCATCATCACAAACTCATATTTAGGAAGGCAGGATAGTGTAGAAGGACAGACTGATTCTTTATGCTGTTGATCTCCTTGCTATACTATTCAGCAAGGCAGACTTCCCACTGCTTAAAGTGTCTTTTTCCAACTATTTGCCCATCAAGAATAGCGTTTCAGCATGGTGCTTAACCTTACTGTCCCTGATTCCTTCCGACAGAGATAGGTTGACCAAAGCCAATGGAGAGTTATATTATTTAGCAGGTTTATAAGTAGTTTTCCTTGGACTTGCTGCTATTTGTTACACAATATTTACAAAGCTGAGAATGGAAATGGAATATATATGTTTTATAATTCATATTGTCAGCTGTCAATTATTGTCACTGTACTAACCAGGTCAGTCAGCCACACTCTTCTGCTTGCAGCTGGAGGGCACTGATTGCAGCTGTAGTTCACTCAGATGACTCTTTGTGGGAAGGAATAAATGGGACACGCGGTTTTCAGTACAGGGGTGAAGATTACAGAAGTTATTACAATCAATTGGCAGAGCGGTCATTTTAATTTATAATGAAACCTGAGAGTAAGACTGATGCATTTATGTGTTCAGAATGAGGGCTTCTCTCAGCTCACATGGATGCAGCCTACTTCTTTTCTCAGCAGTCTATTCAGAAAGAATCAATGAAGGGGGGTGTGAGATGAATGACACGTGGATAACTGTCAGTGGTGAAACGTGGAGGGTGAACAATGTCACCATGCACAGCCAGATTACCAGAGTCATGGCATGCCTCAAAGCAAGTGTTGCCTGTGGAGGTCAGTGAAGAGTTAAACCATATCTTGGCAGCCGAAAGAGGGGGAATGGGGAATTCCAATCCCTTTCTACCTCTCCACCCTCTGTTTCCTCAGATAAGCAGGAGTTAGGAGAGCTAAGGACAATTATAAGATAGCCTTTGACTCATAATATAGAATAACTGCCCACTTAGCTACAGTTGTCTTAACTGTGTTCTGCTGCACGTTGTGTGGGGTAGAGCCTACTTAAATGTGTGCCTTCAGTCATTTGTTGACTAACACAGTCTCTATGGCCGATTCATGCATGTTCCACTGCAAACGCTTTTGACAATGCTGTTAAAAAGGCTTGTGAATGTCAGTGTAGGAGGGCAAAATATTTTGAGCTGCTCAGCTTCGCTTTATAAATATTTTTGGAAGCCACCAATGTGAAACGCTCCATTCACATTCAGCACTGAAAAAAAATAATGGCTTCTTCTAGAACAAAGACACATCTGTCAGTGCAGTAGAGTATATGAATTTACGCAATTTGCAGCACAGAAAAAGTACTTTCTCAAACAAATTAAGTTGAAGCAGCAGAGAAAGAACAGCATGACGCTCTCTATGCAATGTCAACAATAATTAACAGAGCACTTTAGAGTCTGCCAGCGCTTCCAGTGAGTAAGGTACTCTCAGACATTTGGTATGAGCAGGCTGCCCTTCTGTTCCTCTGCTCCTGGAACCCAAAGCCACAAGTGTTAGTTGTTAGCAGCTAGCCTATCATTAACTTTTTAAATGTTGTATGCCACCCAACATTTCCCCTTAGAGGACAGAGGGCAGAGGGCAAGAGGACACTGTTGCAACTGCTGTAGGGATTCAGCTGAAGTGTTTGCATTGCTGTGTCATACAGGGAAATGTGGGGCATTTGCTTTTTTTCTCAGGGCATCAAAATGAGAAAAAACCCAACACATTGCACCACACATAGGGCCTGTTAAGGTATTTATTGCTGAGTTTCCCTGTCAATAACTTTGGACAGGGCAGCCTCCTTGTTTCCCTTACAGAGGCACGCAACATTCGTAAGTTTTTTTTCAACTCCTGCAGATTCTCCAGGGACACAGACTGCAGCCATTTAATAGCAGGCGGTCTTTCCTTTTAGGCTACGTCTGTACAAAATGCAGAACTAATGTAAGCTTACTTTCACACAGAGCATTGTAGTGCTCCTGTATTTCTGATTTAATCATGCTACCTTTGCATATATTTATGGAGTAAATTTCCAGTATTGAAACATAATGGAACACTCTTGCCATCTTTCTTTACAGATGGCAAAACTGCAGCCTTGTCTAGAGTTCAGGGATTTCCACAAGTTTTTTTCCTTCTAGGCTGATTGTGAATGATTTCTTCCACATATAAGAGTGCTCACATGGTTGTCAGGGAAACAACTGTTGGCACAACTTTGCCCTGGTATTTGGAGGGCTTGGCCAGTTGATTGCTTTTCAGTGGATTGTGCATTTGTGCAGATGCAGCACACTGGCAGACTGACAGAACTAACTTTTTTATTTGCCAGTTTGAGCTCATGAGCATGCACCACCTCCAAACTACAGCTGTGAGAGACGGCGAGCATACCTCCAGCTAGTTTTATTTGAAGTAGTTTGAGTAGCAGCATAGTAAAAACCTGGTGACCAGAAGTCAAGTGCAGCTGCTGTGAGATACAGGACTTATTTGGGAGTTTGGCCTGCACTGTGTATATCGCTGTTAGTAGCTCAGCTGGTTGTTTAAACTAATCCACACCAAGATAAAATGCTGTAATAATGCTTCTCTGATGCTGGTATCCTTCATGCAGTACAGCACTGAGCTCTGGAATTCACATCAGTCTACAGCCTGCACCATTGCCTGCATCTCTTCTGCAAACCTCAGCACTTTCTTCCTCCCCCTCCTGCAATCTGTGACCAAACCTAAATCAAAACCAGCCATCACATCCCCCAAATTGGCTTAAAGGTTGAAAACAAGGATAATGAACTTTGCACTGGCTGAGGCTAATTAGTGTGCAAGCAATCATTTCTGCTTAAGCCATGCTAAACATTTGCTAGTACTGCAAGAGTTGAATGTTATAGTACACAGCAAAAGCCCACGGCACAAAGAAGTTAAGTGACTTGCCCAGTTTGACAGAGCAATTCAGTGACAGAGGTAGAAATAGCCTGCTCAGTTCACTCTCCCAAAACAGGTCTAATCTCTAGATCATACTTTGATCTTCGTTTAGCAGCAGAAAATAAAACTCCCTCTGTTCATGCTATAAGTCATTACAGAAATGACTTTCAAGTTACAGACTCACCATTATCACATCGCTGCAAGATCAAACATAAAAAGAGGGCAGTAGGAGAGGAAAAGAAGGGTTACTTTGTGTCAGTTACTTCCATAGTCTGCTCAACAAAGCTAAAGAGGAAAAACAATTTTTTTAGACAGATGCCTTTTACAACACATCAAACACTTCTCATGGGCGTATGTCAGATACATTATACTACAAAGGCTTTGTCCTTTGCATTCATGACAGCCCGGATGTTTATCAGGATTTTCAGTTCCCTAAATTCAAGATCAGATTGGGATATGCACTAACATAGCAGCTGAAGTACAACAACGATGTCCAAAATACAGAATCATTAGTGAAAAGAAAGCATTAAGTCAATGTGTTCCTGTGCTAAGGCTACACTGGGGGGAGTTTATGTCATCTCAAAAGGAAAGTCTGGAGAAGGAAATAGCCCATTTTTCAGTGTGTTGGCTTTGAAGGGAGTCAATATGAGGAAACAATTGTCTTTCCTAATGTATTTTTCTGCTAGTAAATGTCTAAGTCCTCCATGCAAAGCATGTGACGCTGATACCATGAAGACAGCATTGTACTATTTACTACATAACAACATCACATGCATATATTGTGCTCTCTACATGCCCACAGCAATGCTCTGATTTGTTTATTCATAAGAACAGTTTGTAATTCTCTAAATTATCAAACACAACAAAGAACATTACACACAGAGACAAATTACATTTAGCATTACTACATAGTCTTCCACTCTCAGGCCAACATTTAGTAGCATCTTGCATTTTCCTCTCTTCTGTCTCTGCCCTCTGCTATGCATGGTCTTAACCCTTGAAATACCACAGAGCGCTCCAAAAAGCTTGTCTCCTTCCTACATGAGGCGTTCTCCTTAATAAGAACAAACCAAGTCCTTAGCTGTTGTGCTAAGGCAGTACTCCCAACCCCTCTGCAGGCAACAGGCGATGGCAGAGGATGGTGTCTGCCACCCCATCAGGCTGATCTGCTCCACTCCCTGGGAATGGCCAGGCCTGAAGTTTTTTCTCCAAACCCTATCAGCAACAGTAGAAGCACCAATCACCTGTTCTCAAACCCAACACCTCCACTCTTTTCATTTAGGGTGACATTGAGCTCCCACAAGTTATTCTGTCCCTGAGACTACAGTAGGTTTAGATGCTTCACTTGAAATTTCACACTGAGTCAGAGGGACAGCATGCTTCTACGCTTACAGCAGAAAGAGAGGATAGGCAGAAAGACCAGAGATGTCCAAGGTCCTTTCCTTTGCTTCTGTTTGGAATATAAAAAGATCTTACAGTTTTTCTCTACGACTATTTTGTTGTAGATTGGAGTAGCTGTTTTCCAGTTCTAGTGGGTGATCTGGGTTTCTCAATAAGTTAAGCCACCAGGTCATCCTACAGTTAGTGTGTGCCTCCTACCACCGGTGCCACTGTGTAGTGTCCTGCAGCATTTTCCAGGTATTGCCATATCAGTTCATGCATTGTCCTTGCTTCCACCACCAAAGAACAAACCAATGCATCCACCAGGCTCCAGCAAACTTGTGTAGATGTATCCACAAAGAACAGGGCTCATGTTTGTTATTGGTAGCAGTAACTTCCTAGCCAGTGAGCTTGACCAGCCTCCCCCTCCAGATCAAATCAAATGGCTTCAGTTCTCCCCTAACGATGCCAGTGGATGGATGTGCCACCACAGAACACCCACCTCTCAGATCATATGTTGCTTATATGAAAATGGTGGGTAAGTTTCTGGAAGATTCCCCTATTCAAATCAGCCTGGAGAAAAGCAACATGCAATTTTCTGGCAACAACAGTGGAACTACAGCTATTCCCACCTCTAAGAAGAGCAGTGTATGTACTGGATATATACCAACCCATGAGTCTATCTGTGATGTTGACTCAAACTATAACAAAAAGAAAAACTTAACTAAACCAAACCCCAGCCTTTCCTGCACAGGAAAAAGAGTGCAAAAGAGCAGCTGGAATTTTCACCTGTTTTCATGTCATACTTAATTCCCATACAAAGGAATGAGAACAAGGCAGATATGTCAGCAGTAGCATCAACCCAATACTGATACTGGCCAGAGATATTGTAATACAAGAAGATGGAGCAAGACGAGGGTGAGTCAGATGATCTTTGTCTTCTATGCAGTGTCCTAAAATTTGGCTCTCTATAACAGGAAATTACACAAATATTGAATCACTGTTCTGTAGACATCATCGTTCTGTACAGAATTTTTCTATGGTGAGGAAGTCATTGTTAGGTTTTACAATTTATGCTACACTTTTATTTCAAAACATGTCCCAGAGCATCCAGCTGACCCTGTGCAGAGAAGTATTTGAAGTACATGTGACTTCTATTATCCCCAGTAACAACTCTGACCAATACGCTCCAGAGATACAAGCAATGACCATTTCATATTCTGCCTGGAAAAGACAAAACAGTTTGTGAATATTCTTTAACAAAACATTACAGAAAACATAATAAAAAGAACTGGTAAAGATCAGTAGAATGCTCATAAAATGGAGATATATATCATGACAAATGCACTGACATTGCCTGGAATTTTTCTGAGATATTTTTAACTTTTTCCACATAATTTGTTAGTGGACATATTTTCAGAAGGAATATTCTCTTTTGAAAGTGCTTTCCTTATTATTACAGAATCATAGAATGACCTGAGCTGGAAGGGAGTCACAAGGATCATTGAGTCCAACTCCTATCCCTGCATAGGACAACCCCAAAATTTACACCATGAGTCTGAGGGCATTGTCCAAATGCTTCTTAAATATTGTTAGTCTTGGTGCCATGACTACTTCTCTAGGGAGCCTGTTCTCGTTCTCCAACATCCTCTGAGGGAAGAACCTTTTCCTAATATCCAACCTACATCTTCCCTGACACATTTTCCTGCTACTCCCTCAGGTCCTATCATTGGTCTCCACAAAGAAATGAGCACCTCCTTCCTCCTTCCCTTGTGAGGAAGCAGTAATCTGCTATAAGGTCCCCCCTCCATCTCCTCTCAGCTGAACAGACCAAGTGACTTCAGCTGCTCCTCATACGACTTCTCCTCTAGACCTTTCACCAACTTTGTTGACCTCCTCTGGACACTCTCCAGTAACTTGATATTGTTTTATTCTGCAGCACACAAAGCTGCACAAAATGCTTGAGGTGAGGCCACCTCAAGTAGGTGAGTAGAGCAGGACAATCACCTCCTTCAGCCGGTTAACAATGCATGATGCACCCCAGGACACGGTTGGCCCTCTTGGCTGCCAGGGGACACTGCTGGCTCAATTCAACTTGCCACCAACCAGAACCCCCGATCCCTTTCCACAGGGCTGGTCTCCAGCCTCTCACTCCCCAGTCTGTATGTATATCCAGAGTTGCTGTGTCCCTGGTGTAAAACCTGACGCTTGTCCTTGTTAAAATTCATGTGGTTGGTGATTGCCCAGCTCTGCAATTTGTCTAGATCCCTCTGCGGGGCCTCTTTGCCCCCAGGAGTGTCAACAGATTCCCCTAGTTCCGTGTCATCGGCAAACTTGGTTAGTAAGCCTGGTCCTAACATGGATCCCTGCAGAATCCTGCCAGTGACTGGTCACCAGCCCATTCACTATGGCCCTTTGAGCCCAACCCCTCAGTCAATTGTTCACCCACTGCCTTATGTGTTTATCCAGCTGAAAGCTGGACATTTTGTTTAGGAGGATACTGCGAGAGACAATATCAAAGGCCTTGCTGAATTCCAGAAAGATTACATCAACTGTTTTTCCTTGGTCAGCTAGGTGGGCAACCTTGTCATAGAAGGAAATTAAGTTTGTCAGGCAGGACCTTCCTGTTAAAAACCCATGCTGGCTGGGAGCAATGACAGTGTTGTCTCTCAGGTGTTTTTTAGAATTGCTAAGCTTGCTCTTCTCCAAAAAGTCTTGGCAAGTTACTGTTAAAAACGTCCCTAAGACTTTAGAGGCTGAGGAGGAGTTAATCCAAACTGATCTACAGCAAAACACGTTTAAAATTTATTTCTTTTAATGGCTATTAAATGTTAAAAATGCAGTACAGGAGATATGCTGATAATAGAAAAATCCTCCCTTTTGCAAATAACAACAGTAATGAGGCATTATTGCACAACAGGAAAAAGAAGATAAGTATTTAATTCTGGATATTCTTCCCCTTGGACAATGGTCTTTGGCCAATTGTGATGTTACCCAGGTCTTTAAATAGTGAAGTTTCCAAACAAAAGGTTGTGAAAAAAGACTTCAAGAAAATACATTCATAATCAATGACAGAGCTTGGAAGAAGCCCAACCATGAAAGCAATTCTTGTTTTCTAACCTAGAGGACAAGCATTCTACAAACACACAGTGAAGGAGATTACTACAGTACTGAAGCAAAGCAATGAAGTGAAATGGAGTATGCACACTATACTTGAAAAGGTCTCAGACTTTCAGCTATTCTCAGTCAAGATGCAAGCTATCTAGCACTAATAGACTTGGGATGTAACATCAGTGGAAGTCTCTGGAGACAGCCTCACTGTTACATCAATACAGCTCCATGCTCCCAAAATGATCCTGCTTCTTTCCATAGGTACTCCTAAGTAGAAACATTTCTACTTTCTTTCCAGCTAGCATTGCACAGAGCGAGGTAGCTGAATTGCAGTTGCTCTTTTTAGTGTGTGCTGTTTTTACACATTTACTGCTAGTTCTCTGATTCAGGCTTTAGCCTAGCTATGGTGTAAAAAAATAAAATCTAAAAAAAAAAAAGAAAAAAAAAAGAAGAAGTGGTTTGGGTTTTGCAAAAGCCAAACCAAAGCTGTTTCAGTTCCAAGCCCCATTTGTTCTGAACCCTGAAAGTTAAAGCCTGGGTGGTTTGGATAAGTGCTTCTAATTCTAGCATACCCGTATTTAAAATAAGAGGGAGGATTTGTTTTTAAAAAGCTAAAACTAGGATGGTCTGGAACAAAGTCTCTGAAGACATTTAGGGAGGATTCAAAAAAACAGTTCCATTCCTTTCCCTACCCCTTTGATCTTTCATGAACTTTTATCCTATCTGTTCCATGCTTTCCATCTCTCAGATATTGTTTGCTTCCCCTCAATTTCCAATGGAGCTTGAAATTAGATTTCTTTTACTTCCTTGTTCACAAACAAATCTCTGAACCACACATCTTGGCATAACTCAACTCTCAGATTGAGTCACTAAGTTATTTCCACCTTTGTACCTAAACTTGTTGAAATAGTGCATCATGTATGTTTTTTCTAATCACACACCATCTTTATTTTATTTTGGAAGGAAAATTCTGACTTTAGTGAGACACAAATAGAACCATCTAATTGTAATGGTTTTAGTCTGAATTTATGACAGCAGAAATTGTCCTACAGTGTGACTAAAGACAGAAACAGTATTCATTGTCACAATTTATAACTACATCAAGAGTTAACTTGGGAACTGCAAGCTGGCAGCAATAATTCGTACATAGCTGCAAACTGTTTTCATCATTTCTGTTGATACTGGCAAAACGCTTGTTTTGGCTTTCTGCATGTTGCAGTCATTAGTATAATATAGTGTAGCCACTCAGATATATTTAGGGGAAGGTCATTTTTATTCATCTGATTATGTACTGGGAAGTTAAATAAACATGCAAGTTAAAGACATCAGCAATCCCACTCGTTGATCCATGCCAAAGTGAATTCTAAAAGCTGGTTGGTTCAATTAAAGGAAAAGTCAAGTAGTGATTATGTCAGTTGGAGGGAAGAGGGCATTACATTTCCTTTTAAGTGAGGATTACCTGGAACGCTGCTCCTTGATAATGGCTGAATACATCCATAAAGCAGGGGCTGTTCAGTGACTAGCTAGAATATACTTGGTAACTATGACACTAGCAAGATCATATATCCTGTTCATAACAATGAAAATTTCCTATTGAGCTTTCACTATTTAGAGAGTACAGCAGCAGGAACGGTATGGTATCATAGGAATAAGTGAAACACGGTAGGATAACTCACATGATTGGAGAATCGCAACAGTTGGCTATAGGCTGTTTTGTGAAGACAGGCAGAGAAGAAGAAGAGGAGTCGTGCTTTATGTTAATGAGAATCTTGAATGTATAGAACTCTGCTATGGTAATTGTGGAAGCCCTAACGAGTGCCTCTGCATCAAGATCAGAAGGGTCATCTCCAAGGGGGATCTTGGACATCTTCTACTGACTTGCAAACCAGGAGGATAAGGCCAACAAAGCAATATTTGGGTCACTTAAGCAAGCTTGAGGTCAACAGAACTTAGTTCTTACTGCTGACTTCAACTACTCAGACATTTATTGGAAGAACAATGCAGTGTCATCCATCAAGTACCAGGAATATATAGAGGACTGTTAGATGTGTCAGCCAGGAATAAGGCAGTGCTGGACTTGCTACTCACAAACCAAGAAAACCTGCTTTGTAGTATCTTGGTTAGTGATAGCCTTGGCTGTAGTAATCACAATAATGTGGAGTCTGAGGTCCCACTGAGCACACTGACGGTTAGTACTAAGACAAAGGGTTTGGATTTCAGAGGAGTTCAGAGCTCAGATAGGAGACATTCCATGGGAAGATTCCATACAGGATAAATGAGCTAGTGAGTGCTGGTAGTTTTTCAAGAATGCTGTGCCGAGTGCACAAAACCAGTTCAACCCCTTTAAAGGGAAGGGAAACTAGTGGAGCAAGAGACATCCTTGACATAAATGTGACCTTCTGAGTCTGCTAAAAACAACAACAAAAAAGGGTAACAGAGATGAAAAACAGACAAGTACCCATTGAGAACTACAAGGGCATTGCCAGGGCATGCAGAGGTACAGTTAAAAAAGCAAAAGTTCAACTCCAACTGAAATTGGTCAGAAATGCCAAGGGTTCTTCAGGTACTTAAACAACAAGCAGAAAAAGAAGGAAAATACTGGTCCACTGTTAAACAGGAGAGGTGAATTAAGTCACCAACAACACTGAAAAGGCAGAGGTTCTCAACACTTACTTCACCTCTGTCTTTACCAGCCCTGTTGGGCCCCAGGTCTTGGGAACAAAACCTCAGGTTGATGCAAACACAGACCCAACATAAATGAAGGAAGTGTGCGTATGTGAACTGTTACAGGAGCTTTACTTTTTCAAATCAATGGGACCTGACAATATCCACCCAAGGGTGTCAAGAAAGCTGCATGATGTCATTGTGAGGCTTCTTCTCCATTGAGAAGCCATGGAGATTGGGGGACGTTCCAGGAGACAGTAAGAAGGCTAACGTCACCTCTATCTACAAGAAGATCTTAAAAGAGGGTCTAGGAAATTATAGGCCTATCGGTCTTACTTCCGTCCCCAGAAAAGTTACAAAATGAATTCTCCTGGGGGCTATCACAAGTCAAATGAAGCATATGATTGGGAAAAGCCACCAGGGGCTCACCAAGGGCAAATCGTGCTTGACAAACCTGAACATCTTCTATGACAAAGTAGCCTGTTTGGTTGATGGGGGACAAGCAGTGGACATTGTCTATCAATATTTCTCCAAGGCTTTCAGTAGTTTCCCAAAGTCTCCTCCTAGAGAAACTGATGTGTTTTCGTCTAGACTGTGCTTTTGCTAAGAAAGTTTGCACCAGATCATCCTTGAGGTCCCTTCCATCTTGGTATTCTATGATTCTATAACTATTTATTTACAACTGTTTGGAGCATCATTCCAAGGCACGAAAGGATATTGTCCTTGAAAATTACATTTGAGGGGACGTAAATGTCCATGTTTTTCATTTTGCAATTCTGTAACCGTAAAAGTTACAAAACAAGTCACTTTTGAGAAGTACTCATCTTTTACGCTCATTAGATTGCAATCCAGAGATGACTGAACATGATATTTAAACAGCAGTGTTTTTGCCAATGAGTTACATGATCAACACGAACTGCTAATGTTTTCTATTCTAAACCTTCTCAAAATGTCAAGTGTTCTTGTCAGCTGAGTGGAAGTGGAATACAAGTAACTTCTGAAGTTGCTGTTGATGAGATACCCTTGGAGAACTTAGTATATATACTGAAATCATATTCACAATATGCTCTAATTTCCCCTGCTGCAAAAGGATTAGGCTCTTAACTCTCATTTCCATTAATGGCAATGTAGCACAGCCTTGGCCTTCCTTCCAAAAAAGATGCTGGGCATTCTTAAATAACACAAGTCTTATTTCCTGGGTTTTCTAAAATCCTAACAAAATACAAACTTTTTTAAAAGTTGCTTTTGAAAACCTAGGCCTGGTAACTATGTTTTAACTCTCACAATTGCAGCACTGTTAGGTTTTGGGTTTTTTTTTAACACAACAATTCACCAAACCAGCAAAGAAATTCATGGTTGTCTGAGTCATACTGGCTGTAGCAGAGTCACTGTTTCCTCAGTGCCAGTGTCTTTTGTGAGTTAAACCATCAGAAAAAAAAGTAAGAAAGGTTGTGTATGACTTGAGGTTCTTGCCGAGGATGTGGAAGACCTGAGTTCATTCCCTGCTCACCCACAGTTATCACGAGTGAACATGGACAAGTCCTACAGAGTCAATAATGTACCGAGGGAAAACTTTGATGTGCCCACCCAGAGGTCTTGCAGCCTTGCCCAGGTGCCTCAGAGCTCTGTCGGGACTTTCCGGGCACAGTTGCTCAATTGTTCACAGATTTCACCCCACTGCCATAGGAAGGACCATGGGCTTCCTAGCTTTTGCCTGAATACCATGTTTATGGTGGCTGTTACACTACTTAAAACAAAAGCCACAAAGTACTTTGCTTCTAAAGTTTCAGTGAAGTAAGATCAACACTGACACTGTATTTCAAGCACCATGGATTTTAAGATGTTGACACATGTCAAGTTAAGCTATTATTTTGGAGTCTCTTTCTTGACTAACAGGCATGTTTTTTCACTCCAAGTTTTTTACAGAAGTCTAGTTAGACAGGTGGAACTTCATGGACTACCAGCAAAGGGACTGTGCACTTGTGATCAATGTTTGGTACTTCGGTCACACATACATGAGGTCTTTTCCTCAGAACATGCCAAAAAAATGCCCAAAGTCCCTGCTCGCTCACTGAAAGGAAAAACTGTTGTTTTATACTGTTCTTCCATGCACAAATATCTGATTGCAGGAATAAATAGTGGTATTTTGGACAGGGAAAATTCCTTTTTCAGTTTTGGTGCAGTCAGTTCAGAGTAACTACAGAGGCATGTAATTTGGCGCAAAGTGTAAATGTTCGTGAAGATGAGCTTTTATATATGGCACTTCAAGGATAAAGTGTAAATAAGCATAAAAATCAGAAAGCAGGGTAGAATTTGGAATGTATTTCCTTATACTCGATTTTGCATCCATATTTTTTCACTTGACCTGTAGCAAACATTAGTTAGGATATTAGTCCCATTAAATAAATATTTCAGAATTTGAATGCTTTCAAATTGCTATCTGCTCATTTGTGATCACTTAGAAACTGTCAGTGCTAGTGTGTAATGAGTAATCCATGTCTAAACTGATCTTCACGCTGCTGAAAAGTAAAAGTTCAAATATGCTGGAAAAAGAAGAGGCCTCCGATACATTTTTGGGTCATTTCACATGTTTGATCACATCTGCTAACTATATTATGCCTGGCTGGGTTTAAAAGCCTATTTTCACACAGGTAATATCATACCTTACAGCACTGTAGCCTCATTTACATTGCATTCACAAACATAGTGAAGTGGGCTGAAAAACACACAGGTACATTCAGCAACTAGGTTAACCCGCATCCAGAGATATTCAGAATGTGGGTTAAGTACAGGTAGAAGAGTACAGCTGCCACATCCAGGTCAATGAGATGCATCTGGGTTTCCAGCCCATCCTTGCCTCAGCTGGCTTCCCCTCTAAACCAGGCAACTGGGCCAGTTGGTGATGCTGCTTTAGTAGCTCATCCTGCAAGCAGGGCACTTTTGCTCCTATTAGCCCTAACTACTTAATACAATCTTGATAACAGTAAATCCTCACATTCTGCAATATCGACTAACTGCCATTAAATATGAAATTAATCTTTAGAATACCACATAAGGCAGGATCTTTCTTCATTGGTAACAACGATCACAAAATCCTCAATGAAGTACAGAGCCATAAATGCAGCAAAAACCATCCCACCAGTATGAATGTTTAACTGAAACATCAGAAACTGGGGGACTGATCAGAAGCAATAGGCTACTGATGATTGCATGAAATAACAACTTTAATGCTCATAATGTTCAGGTGATTTATTTAATCTTCACACACACCCACAATAAAGAAAGGCAAAACAATTCTGTCTGCACTGCACAGGGACTATAAGACAGCAGGAATACGGCATCTGCCCAGGGCCAGCATGAGGAGTCTGGAATGCCTGGCTGCCAGCCCCATTCTCAAAATACATTGCTCTTTTCTAGAGAGAGCAGCTGTTTTTTTGTTCTCTGACACTTATAGAGCATCTAAGATTATTTCCATTGAAGATAATAATCTGTCCAGTTCAGTGGGAACAAAATTGGGTCATAAATTTTAAGCTGGTGCAATTTCACTGAAGAATCCTGGTAAGGTCATGGTTACACACAACAGCATAATTATTAAGGTTCAAATTGAGAAGCTGACTGGCACACCAGGAAGGCTGGGGCAGTAGCACAAGAGCTCCGAGTTTAGCTCTTTGTTCTGCCAATCTTCTGGCTTGGGCAATTCTTGTAGCCTGAAATGCAGCCAAGGTTGCATAGTGTGCATCTTCCCATGCCATGACTAGAGGTGTATGCCTCATGCAGGAAAAGGCAAGCATTTCCCCATGACAGTTGCACAAGCTGGAGACATGTGAAAGCACAAGGTTTTGGGAGTAAAGGCTTCCTCCAGGATGTATGGGTATCCCTCCGCATTTCTGTTGTGTGATGAGCTTGTCTGTCCCACAAGGAAGGGGATGTTGTGGAGGTAAAGTGAAGGTGGCGTAGACAGGAGACGTTGTTCCAGCAAGTAAGATCCAGGTTTAAAGTCTCAGATAAGATGTCCTTGTTATGCTCTGGTCTTTTTATGAGACTTCTGGTAAAACAAGCATTTAAATGTTTCCACAACAAAGCTACTGAATTGGAATGTTCATGCAAATTTGATCACTTTAAAGCAGCAAATCAGCAACGAAGCTGGTGGATAGTAAGTATCTTGTGACTGCAAGAAAGGCTCTCAGTGCTTCTGAGTGCCAGAAGTTACTACATGGGCAGGACACAGGAGCCAGAAGCCACTGACATTATTATAGCAAGAACAGTAGCATTTAAATGATCACCCTCATTTCTACTGAATAAATTTGCTCTTAGTACTGACTTTTTTTTTTTTGAGTGGAGGTAGGCAGACTGAATACAGATGTCAGCCTGACTGCTTACTACAAATGTTTTCTTTCTCCTGCTTTTGTACCAAATCTGTCTTCTTCTGTATGTCCACAGGGCATAGTGAAATTCCTACTGCATCAGTTTAGGCATTTTACTAGGGCAGTATCGATTTGAAGGCTAGACACTTTGGATACCCTCACTGTTACTGGAGAAATACAAGTACAAAGAAAGGATAATTAAGCCCACCTAAAAACCTAAGTGTGTCAAACAGCTAACACTAGTTCTTGTAATAACTTACAATTAGCATGTAAAGCCCAAGGCATCTGCACGTTGACAACATGGTTTAATCCAGTACAAAAGTAGGCTAAAATGATTAATATAGCTAACAGTATTTTTACAGAAGTGAAACTGTATAAGAGAAGACAGAAAAAATTACTGATTTCAGCAGTGTCTCCCTGACAAGTCTGTATAGATTTTGCTATTTATGGCCCATTTTTCCTAAAAGAACTCAAGGCTTACAAACGAAGAAATCCCTGGTCATACGAAAGACAGTTGTGGATCAAAATGAAGGATTAGCATGTTTAACTGCCCATATTTGTACCCTTCTACCCAGTTTGCATATGCAAAGGCAAAGAATGTTACATTTATCAGTGCATAAATGAGGAAGAGAGATAAATGACCTGGTTTGCAGAGGTGCTGAGCACATGCAGTTCCCATTTATTTCAACTGGAGTGTGAAAAACAGGCCCTAAGTGACCGGCCTAAGCTCACACAATGCATGATTGTCAGTGTCAGGAAGAAAACCCAGAAATCCTTCCAGTCTAATCCTCCCGGTCTAAATCCTCCCCAATCTAAACTCTAGACACAGTCTCTCCCAGGAAAAAAAAAAAAAGAAAAGGCCATACAACAGCCTAACCACTCTCTTATTCCTACCTTAGCTTGCTAAGGGAATAAAAAAAATGGGACATGAAAACTCCTGCATAATCTTTAATGACTAGCAAATAATGCCAAGTAGGCCAAGTAAATATGTGTGAAGCATTGCTCACACACCCAGCAACTTGCATGTGTGTCACAGATGGTTTTATTGAAGAGCCAAAAAGAGAAAGAAAGGAAAAGGAAAACAAGATACAGTGCAGATAGAGAGAAAGATAGAAAGACAGAAATAGAGACAAAGACATTTTCTAGTATTTAAAAAAAAAAATCCCTTAAAAATGCTACAAAAATTACTGATTAAAAAAAAACATAAAACCATTTCCTCTCCTTGATAACATGTAGGCTAATCTCTACATAAGTAGAAATAACAGCCCTTTGAAATGGCAATGATTTGCTTGGAAAACATTCATTAAAAATGTCCTGCAATTATTGACTCTATCATTATTTCCTGGCAGCAGCTGAGTCTCACTGCATCTTATGTTGTTTTTCCAATGAAAAGCAAAGCACTGTTAGGAAAAAAGAAACCCCACCAAAAAAAACCTACAAGGACATTGTATTTGAAATATGTGCTTGGTGACATGGAGCTGATTGCCCAAAGGAATCAGGATACATATATTTGTATTATTGTACACGTGAGTAGCTTGAATCATGTACTGCTCGCTGTCTTTGTTTGGATTATGCAGCTTGGCTGGGCAGCCATCCAAAAGATTCACATTAAATTCTCGCTATATTCAGCACAAAAGTCATCTAGCATCAGAGGATCAAAGTTACATCAACCAACAAGCACTAAGGAATTGATAAGCCACTAAAATTAGGTCATCTCCTAGCAGCTGCTTTTGATGGATGAAGCAGAATTTAGCCTCAGGTTTTCTATTTAAAGATCTGTTACAGCATCTTTTCCTGCAGCTACAATGAGAACACAACAAAGTATAATGCTTCTGATTAAATGTTTAATCATTACTCTTTACTCTTCCGATTGTTTCTGCCATGGCATAGATTTACCGTGCACATTATTTGCAGCTTTCCTTGCCCTTTTTAAACTGACATTAAAATAGTCAAGATTTTTAATTCCTAAGCTGTAAAACCTAAGAGATGATTTTTAAAAAATGTGGATAAAAATCTTGCAAAGCTGTTTACTTACCATACTTAGAGAAACTGTCACTTATTGGAACTGAAAATGAATATGCAATTATCCCACTACTGTGTCCACTGGAAGAATCACTGCATCAGTAGGAACTGTATGAATATAACAGTACATATCAGTGCATAAGTACATGCAGGGCTGTAGACATATTTATATCATTATTAATTTATTTATCACCATTTTTTTTTGCAAATTACCTAATTAATCAAATAAACACATAAACTTTTAAGAGTGCTTGCTATACGCTAGGCTATCTCAGACCATTAGCAACTGGCACTGTGATCACTAGATAGAGTACAATATATGCCCTACCAAGACATGCTTGTGGTGTCAGGGTAATACAAATGGTGTCATCGTTAGCAGCTTTCGAAGACAGCTCAAAAAGAAATAAACAAAATAAAGCCCCCAGATTTGTTTTGTATGTATAGAACCTGCCCTTGACCTGTTCATAATATGACCAAGGTCTGCTGTCTGCAGCCTCTGTACAACACTGTTGTGTCATCATCTGCATAAATGAAACAAACAGAGGACTTCGTTGCCAGAGGTTTTCAATATGGTAACTCTCATGGCTGTTAAAATTGCTAAAATCTAATTTAAATAATCTTGAGAAACACGGGGGGGGGGGGGGAAGAACATCTGCCCAACAGAAAAGATGAAGTCAACAGTCTTCTGCCTTTTCAAGTCAAAAAGTGCTGAAGGAGAAAGACAGAAAAATACATGTAACGTCACATAAGACACACAGCTTTCTGTAAATGATGGACATACATACGCCACTATATAGCAGTCATTTTCTATGTTCCCTTGTTTCAGTTTAGTGGTTGCTGGGTAAATTTTGTAAGGAGTGGAAACTCTCTGTCCATTTCTGATCCAAATTTGGAGTGCCCAGTCTTTATCATTTGAGAAAACAGCATTATGCACTGTAGTTCATAGTCTAGATCTAGCATTTTCCAGCTATGATGTACCTCGTTTTCAATTAAAAAACTAAGCTAGAGTGGGGTGAGAGTACGCAATGTGTCTGGAGTAGACAACACATCTAAACCTTTTTCTTTTCAAGGGACTATCTTTATGAGCAGAATGTAAATAAGTTTATTTTATCAATGGTGCTTAGTATTGTAGTTTACTTGGATCTCAAGCTAATCAGCTTTCTCTTTTGCGCAGGGCCTCAGAGAAAAAGCCAGCCAGAGAGCCAGCTTGTAGGTGCCTATTTGGCTCATGGAGTAGGACATCTGGCGTGATGGAAAAGCTTTGATGCCACATAAATTTCTGACAACCTCAGCTGAAGGCTGTCTGTCATAACATCTGCTGTCTTACTGTGTTATGACCACGCTTTTTTCCTGTGCATTGAGCATATATGATATTACACCATGTAAATCTTGGGATTTCAGTTTTGACAGAGCTAACAAGAAATGGAAGAAAAGTACCTTTTCTGCCCTCTAGTACCTTCTGCCCGCATTGGCTCATTTTAGCATGAACATGCTTTCTGTTCATTTACTAACAGAGTTGCCTCATCATATATTAATAACTGTGTACTCAAGGCAAAACTGTGCAAAGATGTCAGAACATAACAAGAGTTTGCTTGCTCTGTGACACTGCATCTCTGCATCAATATAAGGCAATAAACACAACACTCTCTATTGTAAAATAAAATACTTGAACCTTTTTCAATGGAGTAAGGCCACACATTTTCACTAGGTCCACAAAGTTCATTTAACTCAGAACAGAAAAGAACAACATTTGCATGAGAAAATGTATTATCCTAATCACCTTTTCTGGCAGTGGCTTTGATTTAGTTAAACCTATTACTGAATATTTTCTTATTTACTTATTCTTGACAGTGATGAACACAAATGAGTTTCATGTATATATATATATCATACTGAGTCTCATACTAATCTCAGCACAATGCAACATTTCTTAATCCATGCCCATAAACCAAACTTTGATTGCTCAAGAACTGATCTGAGGTACTTCTAAAGATTTCAATTGGCCAATATATCATTTGACAATTTGAATAATTACTTTTTTATGCTGCGTCTTTGCAAAGTTCTTAGCTTCAGAAATTACTTTCTCTTCCTCTCTTTTTTCTCATGGTCATTTGATGTAACAAATTGTGTGATGACTAGAATTTGTGGATAACCTAAAGAAGCAAGAGTATCTGCCCTTCTCTTTTGTGCTGCTACCAGCTTTATCAAATGTCAATATCCTTGAAAAGTTAAACAGGGAAAGCAATGAAACACCAAAAAAAAAATCACCTAAGAAAAAGAATTCTGCGCACTCACTCCTCCTTTTATTCCAGTTAATGATTAAAAGGAAGAGATATAACCTTTCTCCTTCCCTCCCATTATTTAGGACATTTGTTTGGCATATCTATGGTTTCTAGTTTTGATAAAATGCTGTGTTTGTCAATAGGACAGTTATCGTCGTTAATTTGACAAATCATATTTTGCTACTACATAAACTGAGGAATAATTTGAATAACATTTTTATGAGTTCTAGTCCTGTTCACCAGGTATGAAAGCACAGCACTTGTATATCATCTTGCTTGCCCACACACGGTTGCTATGCATTAAGTTCCAAAACACAAATGCACAAACCTACTGACAAGAGTTGGTAGAAAGAAGAAAATTGTGATTACTCATCTTCTTAGATGAGAGGATCTGCCTCTTTTAGGCCTCCTTGTTTATGTCAGGAGAGTTGTACTATCTTATCCATGTTTTCTTGGAAGGGCAATGTGTCCTATTTCCACTTAAAGGTTGAGGGTTTGGCAAGGAATGTTCTGATCTAAGAGTGAACAAATGTTGTGCAAGATCTCATTACAGACATCCCTGCTTGCTAGCCTAAAAATTTTCACCAGACAAACACTGTTACTTGGGTATGCTTATAAACCGAGAGGAGCTTGTTACTTATTCATGTAGTACACTTTACAGATATAAAAATCAGCTGCAAGAGGGGAAAAGTGTTTATAGAAGAATGGGTCATTATACACCACCACATTTTGATGGGTCACTAATCTAAGCAAGTTACAGCGAAGATTAACGTAGGCTGATAGTACGAGGTTTGGTTTGTGGTCATGTGCTCTGAGGAATCAGCTGTGCCAGCTGTCTTTCAGAAAGTGCTATCGTTTCCCATATCCGTGAACTGCACTGGAGAAGAAAATATTGAAAGGAATAAGACGACTCAGAAAATCAAGCCCCTGAACATGAGCAAATTAAGCAGTAGGATTAAGGCTTTCTGCTGCCTCTTAACTGAGCTGTCCCCATGCTCCCCAAACTCAGTTCTTGCAGCCACGTTCCGTTACACATTTCATACCCACAGGCAGGTACATGACATGAAATGCAGTCGGGTATTCTCCTACCGGAACCTCACCTTATTCCAGTGAATGGACAGTTACTCGATATTTATCTTTATCTTACTCATTCAGCACAGGAGCGCAGGTATCATTTGCTGCATGCATTTCAAACCCTACAAAAAAAAAGAGAATTTTATTTTCCTCAGGCTTTTATCTGGCTGTTAAATCATAGTATGTTCACATTGTTTTCTGGTCAGGTTTTTTTTTTTTTTTTTCATTTTAAATAAACCTGAATACATTTACTAAAAGTGAGATGTCATTATTACCATTTTTAGACGCACAAGAAGCCATGTTTCAGCAAGAAAAAGTAAAATTTGTCCACACTGTGAGCTAATTTGGGAGCCAATTTGAGATGCCAACCACAATTCTCAGTACTTGATAGCACTCTGTGTTTGCTGAATATGGTTCTCGATGCCACCAGTTCCTGCTGTGAGGGTTTAGCATTTCTGCAAATCAGATCAACACCTCTAAACATAGATATTCCTAAATCAAGAACCTACTGTGCTTCCTCAGCCATCCAGGATCCTTCTCTTCACCTACTATTTCTCAGCCTTTCAGTAACCGTACCACATGAAAGCTGCCATCTTTCTTCGCCTGATAGGGCAGTAAGATTTGGATTGCAGGAAGGATAGCATGTCTACTTTTGGATCTAATTTTCAGGTCCAAATAACCATTGAAGGCAGGAATTTCAGGGGAAATTTGCAACAAAATCTTCTCCTTTAGTGTTTGTGCATGTGCGTGCAAATGTGTGTAGCAGAGATGAATGAGTATAAAACTATCATTTTCCTTTGCCTTTACCTAATATGTTGTCTATAACCTTCTGTACCCTTCTTGTTTTCTATCCAGCAACTTGTTGCTGAAGGTATAGAGCTCATCTTGGTGTGCTGCACTCACTTCAACTTCTCCCATACTGCTTCTACAGAGCTTTGGGCCAAGACTCATAATTGTGAGCGGTTTAGAAAGGTACAGTGAGACTAATGTGAATGAAATCAAGAAAAAAGAAAATGCTCACTGAATAAAAAGGAAAAAATTATTATCCTCGGGAATTTATTAAAATCTGGCCCAGTCATCCAAGTGCAAGGGGGGAAGACTTACATTTGAGACCCTTGAAACTTAAGTGGACAAAACGTTTACTTTGCATGTGCTCCCAGGTGATGATTTGAACACATCATCTGAGATCTTTTCCAGCTAAGATTTCTAGTATTAAAATTACTCTTAAAATGCTGCCAGTAGCCTGTATAAGCTTTGCCTAGCTGCTGTGGTCAATAGAGGCACATTCACAGCTATATCAAGGCCTTTCCCACTTACTTGCAATAGCAGTAATGAGTATACAAAACATCTTACATCTCTTTTCCTTGCCATATATAGCAATTATTCTGTCATTCATCAAATGTACACAAAATCCTTTTCATATGTTAATACACCATTTGCTTCACAACTCCAGCCAAACAGTTGTGCAGTTCTTTGTCAAGAAGATAATATATTTAATCATGGAGTGCCTTGATTCCATTGTATTGAACAGGTGTTGTTTAATGGCACAGCCATTGTAACATTATATTCATTTATTAATCTAAGTGTAACGAACATATTGTAGAGACATGAATGTGCTGGGCTCATGGTTAGGGTTAGTGGTTACTTATGATGTGGTATGTGTAGGATAGTGGCTCAGATTCAGACTGTAGAGAAGCAGGCGTTCATTATAGCAAGTCCAAGTGATGTGGCTGGTTTTGCCCTTGTTCACTTTTGAAAAGCCGAGAATACATGAAAGACTTCATTGAAAATGTGCAAGTTACTCAGTGCGGTTAATTCTATGTTGGCTCCACTCCCACCTTCTTTCAAGACTGTGTATGTGACCATGCTTTCTGAAAGAGCAAGCTGCAATAAATTCACGTTGCTTTTGGAAACGTGTGCAATCCCTTGAATCCTATTTCATGAAGTGACCCGTCTTAAGATACGATGGAGAAAGTTAGTAGGTGACCATCTAAAACTGTGAAACTATGTTTGCGTGGTTAGTGTAGCTACAAAAGCTCTGTCCCTCCATTTACTCATTTTTACACACTCTGCTACATTTTTAAGAGTTACTGCTCCGAGTGTTTCTTAACTCGTTTCTTACACTGGTTCATTTTGTGCTGTAACACTGACATTTAGCACAGATGCTCAAACACTGTTAGAGGTTCCTGTCTTGGCCAAAGCCTGACTGGATGCCACAAAGGCACATCCTGAAATACAGCCTCTTCTCAAAGCAATCTGTCTGTCTAATAAGCAGGACTGACAATGGATTTGTTACTTAAGTGAGGTCAGGGGCAATTTGCCTACTGTTACAGAACAGGGCTGAGATAACAGAGAGCAAAAGCAACTTGTGGCTTCCCAACACAATATTGTGCCTGACAAGCCATGTCAGACTGTTTTATTTAGCTAGTTTTTAACTGAATTTACTACTAATCAGAATGAGTTTTACAAGCAGATGGGAACAGTAGCCAGAAGCCAGCTGTGGCAGATCACACACCCTTCCTAGCAGCCTGGTGGCTGCACCTCCCTGAAAGAAGACAGAGCACAGCTCTGAGGATCAGAGGATTGATTACGCAGGTTACGTTATCATCTCTTCTCTGTGTTAATATCTCAGCTTTGTCACTCGGCACTAGAGACCTCAGGACAGGTTTTGAAGTATACCTGCCATGTAATCAGATAAAAAAAAAATCATCCTCTCCATGCGAAACTGACAGCACAGCTAGGTTTCCCTACAGGATCACTCTGCAACCTGGACTTCAAAAGGAGAGACACCTGGGACGACTAAATTCATGCATGGCCTTGAGTAGACTACGTTGAGGCATCTTTGCTACACAGATTTGAAGGCTAAGATACAACTGCTTTATATCTGAACTGGAGCTGGAATGGGGAATAGTAGTTCTCCCAACTCTCCTACAGTAAAGACAGTGTGAAAACTTTTGAAAGAATCCTCTAAACTACCTGTCCTGTGAAATACAAACACAATACATAGCAGGGGGAATTTTTTTTACATGCCAGTTAGAGACACATATGAGACAACAGACTCAATATTCATTTCCTACAGATTGTCCTTCCATCCACCATTATTTGCAGCCAGAGCTTTGCTTACTTGATGGAAAAAATATTCTGATGTTGACTGTGAAAAACACTACTTCATTACATATGGAAATGAAAAGAACGTATTCCTAGATGAAAAAAAAGAAATCCCTGCTTGATAGAAAAAGGCAAAAAAATTCCATTCACAGCTCTGCTTCTGTCAGTGATACTGGACAACTTACCCTGAATTATCAGCAATGCAGCTAAGAGCAAACTTTGGGCAGTAACTATGGTGCGTTTCATCTTACTATAAACAGAATTGCTAACGTGCAAACTGATACCCAGTCACAGCTGCGTGAAAATAGCAGAGCAGCTAGGTGGGGAGATAGGTGATAGGAGGTTTTCCAGAAATAAACATCTCTAAACAATAGAAGTTCTCTGTGCAAAAGCTACCTAATGGGAAAATCCATAGCTTTCAACTATTATTTCTATAACACTATTCTTCATTAATCGAATAAACCTATAAATATTGTCCTGCATTGCTTAAGTGAAAATAAAAGCAATACACCATTTTAAGGAAAAAGCTTCTGTCTCCAAATTCATGGTTTTCACTCTGAAAGGAATAATGTTATTCAAAAGAATCTCCACAGTCGTTCCTATAGGAAACTTTTAACTTTTTCTTTTTCAAAGATTTATGAAGACTAAACAAAGCTCAAGCATCTCTGTAGCAAAAGTAGAGCCTATACAGATGAGGAAAACGTAGTGGTCTATAATTCCCTCTTTCTAAAAATCTGACTGTGCCTGAAGTGATGGGACATACACGGGTACAACGCAGCTCTTGTACATACTCAGTCAAAGTGCAACGGAGAGTTAAGTCATATGGGAGCTAAAATGATGTACTAAACATATCTATCATTAAATTATTTTTATAGCTTCAGCATGGAAACTTGATTGTACCAGTCAACAGTTACCAGCTGGAAGGACCCACTAGCAACATAATTCAGGATGCAGACATTCCATACATTGCATATGAATCTTGAAATAAGCAGAAAGAGGGGCAGGATTGCAGAATTAATTTTAAAAACAATTTCACAATAACCCTCTCTACCATGCCAGCCACTCAGTGTTCCAGGACACTCCCTGATAACTCCTGTGGTCTTGCTATCATGATCTCATCTTGAAATTTCATTATATAATGAGGTAAAGAATAAAAAATAATCTTGTAATCAGGATGGAAAAAAACTTTTACTCTAGACAGAAAGAGCACTCACAATTTATAGATATTAGCTGTTGTGTTTTCCTCCATCAACTTTCTGAAAAAGCACTTGCTGAGAAAACTATGGGATTTACTCTTTCTACTTATTTTGTTTATTCTGTTGACAGCTGCTGAATGGCATACCGTCTAGAATGGGCCAGAATGGAGCAAATGGTACAGGAAGATCTTCTGTGACAGCACTACATCTGCCACATTTAGCAAGGAAACTCGGAGCAGAGGGTATGCTGTGCCAATATGTAGGATGAGCTTTAGTAAGTGATGGGACTCCAGAGCACCACTACAAGGAGCTATGACAATGTTGTATTGTGAGAAGAGTACTTAAGAAATATATCTACCTTTTTAAAAAGTGATACTAACAAGGGTTTTGTTTGCCCATTCTCACTCTACAGACTCCTAGCTAATGAGCTATTATGTTCCCCAAATTATGCAGCACTCCCATAAGATCCTTCAGATTACACATGGATTTTTTTCCAAGCATCACATTGTCATGGCATCAAATTATCAACTGACCTGCATTAATCTAGAACTTCTGAAAAGTCATTATGCAACACAGCAGCAGAGCTACAGGAGCAGAGGTTAGTCATTACCATGCCCCTAACTGAAGTGACAGCACTAAAATCACATTAGGGAAGAATTTAAAAAGGCTACACCTACTGTGCCTAAGTAAAGAACACAGATGAAGTGTTAATTGAAAGTCAGAAAAGTAGCAAGTTATGAAAATAAGATTAGAAGAAGAGTTACAGAGGAAAGAGACTCAGCTGATTAGAGAGAAATTATTCATAAGACCAGCTGCTGTAATTTGGAAAAAACTCCAGAAGCAGCCAATTTGATAATACCATATTTATGTTAAATTCAACACTGTAAGAGACAATTACTGAAGATGCTAAATCCATACACTGGGGAACTCACCAGCGGATACTGACCATGCATGACATTTAGGATGAAATGCCATGAGGCTGCACTGTTCTTTTTCCTTGTCCTCTGTATTCCTCCATTATTGCTCACTGGTGATAAGCTCAGAAGGAAATCTGAGCTGCCCTGAGCAGTAATGAAGTGCCATTGTGTTACAATGGCGTGCTCTAACTTATATGTTTCAATGTTATTTTTGGCAGCCATGTGATAAAAATAAAAAAAACTCTGTATGTGTGTGCACAAGCACGTTACATTCACATCATATGAGCAGGAGGCATAATTCTGTCCCAGAAATAAAAAGTACTATAAGTACTATCAAGCCTTAAGTTTTCTATAAGTGTTCTTTCCACATTTGATGCTCATTTGGGCAACAAGAAACCAGTTTGTCTTAATGGAAGATGCAGCAGCAATTTGCTGGAGTATGCCTGCATTTTCCCTGTGCCAGTGCACTCGAAAGTACTAGCTAACCACATTATTGGAAGCAATTCTGACTCCTCACCTCCTCTCTCCACTACCTCAGCACCCAGATTAGTCTGCAATGCAGCATCTGGCCTCTACACAGCACTTCAGTAGTGCAGCAGGACTGAAGCAGTGCTCTGTACTGTAAGAGCAACGCCGTTCCTAATGCAAATACAAGCTGTTTGTAAGCCCATCTGCACCAACACTGAGAAGCCCAAACCACTGATAAGCTTCCTCCCAGGCAGTGTAGCACCTAAAGATGTGGAGTGCCTCTCAGGATTACTCCTCCCCATAGTCCTCAAGTGTCCTTCAGATGACGGACAAGTCAGGAAAGAAAAGCAATGACTATCAGCTGCCAAATGCAAGGCAGGTGAATGGGGCAGGATACTACAGACAAACCCAAGTTAACCTAAAGCAAGCTAACTTAGGTAGCAGGCATACCTTGGTCTGCACCACCTGTAGCTCCCTGCCGGCTACTCGGCTGCATTGCTATCCTTCTTCAGACATACCTCCTCATTTCTGGCAGAAAAGCAAAATAACAAGTGGCACTTGGAAGCTGTTTTTCTCATCGTGGCAAATCATGCAACATTTATGGATGTCAAGACATTTCTGGGCTTGAACGGGCAGCGCTTTCCTGTTGTATTACTAGCAGATGCAGACATAAAGGACCCAAAGTGCGACCCAAAGAGCAACCCAAAAGGCAGGAGCAGGGAGTGCTGCTGAGCTCCAGGGCCTTGAGGAAGGAGAATAATTGGGATGGCTAGGACATATGGGGGGGAAAGCTTACACAGAAAGAAGCTGAGTAAGCTGCTGGCCACAGTCAGAAGGAAGTGTTCCCCTGTACTTAGCACTGGTGAGGCCACACCTCAAATACTGTGTCCAGTTTTGGGCCCCTCACTGCAAGACAGTGAGGTGCTGGACCGTGTTCAGAGAAGAGCAACAAAGCTGGTGAAGGGTCTGGAGCGCAAGTTTTATGAGGAGCAGCTGAGGGAACTGGGATTGCTTAGTCTGAAAAAGAGGAGGCTGAAGGGAGACCTTATCATTCTCTACAACTACTTGAAAGTAGGTTGTTGTGGGGCAGGTGTTGGTCTCTTCTCCCAAGTAACATAGGACAAGGTGAGTAGAAATGGCCTCCAGTTGCTCCAGCAGAGTTTTAGACTGGATATTAGGCAAAATTTCTTCACCAAAAGGGTTGTCAAACATTGGAACAGGCTGCTCAGGGAAGTGGTGGAGTCACCATCCCAGGAGGTATTTAAAGGACATGCAGATGTGATGCTTATGGACATGGTTTAGAGGTGAACTTGGTAGCATCAGACTGACAGTTGTACTGAATATTCTTAAGAGTCTTTTCCAACTCAAATGATTCTATAGTTCTAAGATACCTGAACCTGTCTGTATGCTGTACCTGGTTGCTGATGAGTCATTGCCTCTGAGCAAGTCAAATTTCTGTGAAGGAAGTGTCTCAGTTTCTTGCCTTTGAAGGTAGAATAATGTTTACCTAGCGGAATAAACCTCAGAAACACCAAAAGCCTACCCTATTCTTTGAAGCTGACACATCATTCTACCACACAGTTATTCTTTTTTCTTTTGATGCTGTTTTCCTTATGAAAAAGAAATTATTTTCTGAACATTAAAATGAAACCTGGTGACTTACAGAGGTCACATCAGCTTTCTTTCCCCAGTCACTTCTGCCCAAACCTGTCTCTTCAGTCCTTGCTGTATCCCTGATACATGCATGTTTTGTACATACAAAACAGTATGCACTGCACTAAGGACCCCCGTGCTGACTGTTTAGCTAACACTTAAGCTTTACCTGCCTTTCACTCGAGAGGCACTGCCTCTGCCTCTCTGCCTTTAGACAGAAAGCAGTTTTCACAAATCTAGTCAAAATGTAATCATCTGTAATCCCTGTTAAAATCCACTTGCAGACTGAACAAACTCAGAAGCTGCTTGTGAAGGGGACTAGCAGACAGACAGATTGATGACAATGAAAGATTGCATAAGCCTTGTTTTCTTATGAAAGCAAGCTACAGTAGAATTAGGAGATTCAACATGATGTACCATAAAGATAATAATTCATCCATCCTATGCAACTTTAATATAGAGCAATATTACTAATTTTACACAGCAACACAATATATTACACAGGAAAAAGAAGGGCTGATCCCTCATTATAGTTGATCCAAGGGTCATGAACCTCATTATGGGTCTTGAAAGCAAATAAAAAACATTTAACAACAGCACCATAGAATTTAATTTAGAGTTAAAACCTACATAAAGGTGAATAAACAGACTCAGGATTTGGATTTATCCTCAAATCACTATAAAACTAAGGTACATTATTTTAACTAACTAAAATACCCATTAATCAAAAACACCTACTTTTACATTGCAGGAATAATGGTCACTCTTCTAAATTTCAGTGCATATAGCAGTCTTCCTCACAAACATTCATGTATATACCCATAAATGTAGTTCCCACAGCTGAGCTCCATTCCCTGGCTGTTTTACAGTGGTATACATGCTTTACATTATGATAATATGCACACTTCAGTTTATACACGTATAAGATTTCTGTTTAATGTAAGTTGCTGAGTCTATTCGTGGTTGCCACCAAAGTATTTAACCTCATTCTAAACCCCCAATTTTACATAGAATTGAAGTTACTTTAACAATACTGAAGCCTATGCCTTTCTGGTGACCTGCATCCAGCCATTCTAAGTCAACAAACATGTCTTTACCCTGACCTTTTTGAGCTTTTGTTCAAAAGTTTGAAGGCTGCTTACTGACAAGTGATTTGTTTCCATTAGAACATGCCTCATTCCAGCCATCCGTGACCATTTTGTACTTAGGGCTTTATAACCAGCACGTCTCAACATTCCTAAAATCCCAGAGAGGATCTGAAAATAGAATAAGAAATGAGCATTTAAATTAAAAGCAACAGCCCTTGCATGAAGCTGCCAGGTTTTTATGGTAGATAGTGTCTTTTTGCGCACCCTCACTCTGTCTACTCCCCCTTCTTCACAGGCTTGTAAGCCACATTTTCCATAATATTTTGCAATGCCACCTAGGGTTACATTGACTCTATTTATAGGGGTCTGTTCTAAAGTGAAACAGGTGTCAGATTGAATGAGGCTGTTGTCAGCATACATGTTCTGTTGGGGAGGGGATGGGAGGTTTACTACTTTCTGTACTTGGGGGATTTACAGTTTGATTGCTAATCTCTCTCTGCAGGGCTCAATGGGAGGAGGGGGAAGAGCAGAATAACAGTAGAAGGAAAGGTTAGCTTTCTGCTGAAACTATGCAATGGTGCCTCTCCCCCAACTCCGTGCAATCAGACCTTTTCTTTTTTCATGTGCTGAAACTGATCTGAGTGTTTGTGAAAGGGGCCAGACAGCCTGTCCTGAGTAATGAAACCCTTTGAATGGCCGCAAAACAGGCAGAGCTCAGCTGAGGTTGTGGGGAATTGAAGACTCCCACCCCACCCACATCCTCTACCCACTCTTTTCTATCCCTCATACAAGAAACCACTTCTGGAAAACAAAGATCAGAGTAATGCCTCCATGCGTCTCCATCTTACACTACTTTTGCTGTAATTATCTCCCGAACAGCAAAGCATTAACACTGCATTCAGGAACTCTAGTAGGAGGCAAGACATGGATTGCTATTCAAACTGGTGTAGCAACAGACATCAGCATAATGAATCCCTGACCCACTAAGCTCAGAGTCAAACCATGAGTACATGAAAAGATGGAGGGAGCGGAAGTGGCATAGGAAGATGAGGTAACACTTAAAAGAGAATTTAGTGAAAAGTAGAAATCATGGCTCATTGCTTATCTTCGCTTTGACTTGCAGATTAACCATGCTTATTGCCTAGGCAGTGATTTGTAAGTGAAATAGAAGCCACTAAGACATTTGACATAGACCAGTACCAGTTCATGAATTGTTGCAACTATTAATCATTAACTACATCACAATAAACTTCTTAATACACTGAAATAACACTCCAGTACATGCCAGACATGCTATAGTGGCAAGCAAAACAGTTGCTGCTTGTCCAGGAACACATCCAAACTACAGAAGTTGACTTGACAAACAGAAGGAGCACAAAGGTAATGTGGTGAAAGTCAGATTTTCATCAGACACAGCTGACAAGAGGAAGGAAAGTGGAACAAAAGAAATCATGACTGAAGCTGGCTTTTATTAATGAGGACATTTCATGCAGAGATGAGTGCCTTTTTGGCACAGTAGAGAAAGCAGGTCTTTGGGAAGCACTGGAATAAGAAGCCCACAAATGGCAATCAGCGTGTAGGGAGAAGCTGGGAGAGATGCAGAGAGTCAATGCCAAAGGCATAGTGTGCACCACAAAGACTGGAATTCCAGCTGTCAGGGTATAGATACAGTTTTGGGAAAAAAACAATAACAGAAATAATTTGATAAGTAAGAAGTTTTAGAAATGAAAAAAGGCTTGCATGTGACACTGGCAACAATGATTTGGAGGTGTCTTGGCATCATCAGCACACCAGTCTGGCTATATGATGTATATTTTTGTAAGTATTCACACATTTCCATCAAGGATTAGAACATAACAACTTCCACAACACCTGAAAATGGAAGGATCTTTCATGAGATAAAATCATAATTAAAGAATAACCTGGAAGAGAGTAATATTTAAGGTGGGTTGGCCATGGTACTGTTTTCCATTGGAAGAAAGTAATCCCTAGTTTTTGGAAAGATATAAGTCAAGTAATACCGTCACATTTATCTAAGGAACAAGGAGTTAAGGCAAATGGATTCACACGTGCAAAATTCCCAGTTCAGCATGTGTTTGTGGATTTACTGTGATTCATCAGACATTCATGTTAATTTGCTATACAGATAGCAACTTGCATTTTAAATTTAGTATTTGTACTTGGAGTTATCACTACTGTATAACTTATCATGATATTTGTGATTTTACTTGTGCACGTATTTAAGAATACTTGGGTTTTACATATCATGACAATCGCAATAATATGACAAAATAATCACAAAAGTATGAAAATCCCACTGCATGGAAATGCAGTGGAACTCTTGCAAAATTATTTAGTTTTGTTTTATTAAGCAAGAAAACCAACTCTAAAAATAACAAAAAACAAATCACATAACTTCATGGGAAATGGAATTGGGAGAAGACACACAAATATTTAAGTACAAAAGGTTACATTTTCAGAAGTGCTCATCAGCTCCCATTCCTGAAAAAGAACACCAGACTCAGCGCTGTCAAAAATCTAACCACTTCACGGAAAAGGCTAAATGGGAGCTGAACCATCTTTGTAATCCGATCCCATTTGGGAGATGTGGGATACCAGATTCTTAGGAAAGAACTAGATCTTATAATTGCTGTTTCTCAATTAACGAAACACAACTGAAAGAGCATTTTTGTGCAATATATATCATTTTGATAACAAATTCACATGCTGCAAAAATAAACAAGCAAACGGAGCCTCCGAAGATACAAAGATATTTTAGCAGGTTGTTCTTACATTTAGTAGGGAACTTCAAAATAGGCAGCTGGGTGAATCTCCACCTGCTTAGAAAGCCTAGGCAAAACTTCACTGGACTTTGCCCTTCCCTAACCTCCAGGGCTTCTGTTCCCATTATGGACAAAAGCATAGAGATAGAGCTGGACACTGTTCCCACTGACATGTCTTTGTAGGCTGCTGCAAAGTGTACCCAATGGAGCAATCATCTTACATTTTGCCATCGCTGAAGCTGCTGTGCCCAGCTTCCCCCTCATGTCAAGATTCAACTGTGTACTACATATATATATGCATATATGTATGCCGTGATTGAGAGACGGGACACAGCCTGATGCATATAAACATTTGCATATACAAAGCTTCAGAATTTGCAGGAAGGTTATCTGCGGGGGATTACAAAGCAGCTGGTCCAGTTTAGAATGTTCTCTGGAAAGCACTACAAGAGTGGAAAACACTCTTGAATTCAGCTATAACTACAAAAATGCTTTCCAGGTAAGGTCTGCCACCAGTCCCCTAGGTTTTTCACTCCGGCGTTTGTCAGAACTCATGCTCTTAAGCAAGTGCCCATAGCTTGGATTGCAAGAAATGGAGATGACAATAGCTGTAGTCTTTCTTGCCATGTTTAGGTCCCTATTCCTGATATTCTTGGCAACTGATCATCCCTCCAAAATGATCACGATCTCTATTAATCTAATTAAATCCATTATTGCTAGCCATAGCTCTTTGTTTTGTTTTACTCTCCTACAGATTCAGTTCATTTTGCATTTTTTATCAGATCACCGTTCTTATGATTATTTCTGCAAACTGTTCTTCCTGTCTTCAGTGTCACACAAATCTTCATTATATTTTCAGTGTGTGACAGGCCTTGATTCTTGAAGGTCACCAAACTGCATTTGAAAAATCCTTACTGGCTACAGCAGAAGTCTGTACCCTATTCTTTGTGCTGTACAAGTAATGAAATAATAAAAGTATCCACTGTGCAGCAGGAACTTGATGTTCACCTTTCAAAGGAATTGCCACCCTTACAGAGGTAATTTACATTAACATAAATATTCCATTAGTAGAAATGTTTATAACATGCTTCTCTCTCAAGAGGCATTCTGCAACATGATTCTTCAACCACTTATGTTTGACTAATGTGTATCACATTTGAATAATATAAAAAGACAACTGAGTTAAGTGATTGAATGCCTGGAGAAAACCAGTGTTAATTTCCACTAAAAGCAAAGCACATTCCCTTAATTTTGCAGCTTAATTTCTGCAGTATTTGGGTCGCAAACAAAATATGGTTCAAGAAAAAGTCTCCAATAATGGGCTGCAGAAGCTTGATTTTCCCCTCTCATCCTTTAAAATTCTCTAAAAAGGGTTTCTCATATGCATTATGTCAAGCCTGTTCTGTGACCCAGACAAAGGCTGGTAATGCTGAATACTTGCTTCTGGATATGTTGTTAATGTAACCTGATACCCCTACAGGAGCTTGACATAGGATGGCTTTTATATCCCACCCTAAATTAGTGCCAAAAATCCACCCAGAGAATATGGCTGGGGTGAAACAATGCTCTTCTCCTTGATTCCTTTTGATAGGAAATTCTCCATGGCACCCCGCAGTTTTTCAGAAGAAGCTTTATAAGTAAACATTAGAAATAAGCTGATACTCATGCCATCTATTCTGCCACTAAGCTAATTTGTTGGCTATATGCTTCAGTAATAGTAATGGTGACTTGCTGAGGCTACTTGCTTACGATGAAGGATATATAGCATGTTTCATATAAATTTCAGCTCACTGATATCCAAAATAGATGGAGTTCATTTTCCTGCCTATCTTTAAAAAAATCCATTAAAATGAACGGGAGGCAAAGGCAAGTCAGTAAGTAAAGAATATATTAAAATGTAAAGCTTAACAAGCCTTCTTGTTTATGCATAAGAATTATATCACTGACGGAATTCAGGCATGCTCAGAACAAACTCATGGCCATGAGCATGATCAGTCCTTTGACTTCACTAGGAAGAGGGCAATCTACTTTATCTGGAATACAGCAGAGTCTTGATGTCTTACATTGGTGCTCAGTGGAGTAGTGACCCAGATCTCTACTCTAGGCGGAGGAAAATGTTTCATAAAGGTCACTTAAAGTGTAATTATTCTTACTTTATCATGGTTATACGAAGTTAACTTGTTTTGTGCTGATCTCCTGTGAAATTTCTAAAACCAAATTGCTACAAATATAGCACTAGTGAGCAGTGCTCAAGCAGTCAGATAAGTATGCAACAGAAAAACAGAGAAAGATTGAGTCTTGTGAAGCTTTCGTTCTTTCTGTTAATGCTCTGCCCGTTGATTACTTATTTCTTTCTGTTATTCTGCACTAAAGTATGTGAAAAAAAAATCTGTCAAATGGCAATAGCAGGAAGATAAACTTTCATTTCAACTCAAGCTTCAATGACTTTTAAGAACAGAGGGGATATTTCCCTGAATAAAGCACGTGATCTCCTGTGTTCTCAGTCCATCCCATTTCTGTAACACTCTTATCTTCGTGTCTGGAGTGTACACAAGTGTACCATTACAGGGCCATCCCTTTATGCAAGCAGATATTCCCCATCTAGCGAGATGTTTTTAACTCCTGAAACACTTACAGTATGTGGTACATTGAGGTGGATGGCTCGTATTATTGACTTCTGTGCGTAATACGTAATAGACTTCTGCCGCATGGGCATAAAAATGAGCACAAGGATAACACCCATTAGGGACAGGGGACAGATTAGAAACAGAGAGCTCAATGAAAAACAAATTTAAATCATCATATCTGAGGCACAAAAATGACTGTTAAAAAATTTGCTGCGTGATTTTTTTGTTAAGGACCTCCCATTTCTTACCCATGTTTAAGACTATTACTAATACGAAGGTGTAGTCCACTTAGTTATTTGCCCGCTCATGCAAGAGGCCATTAGACACAATCAAACAGTGGTGAGAATAACTACTATGCAACTATTGTCCACAAGGGTGTGGAAAGGGAAAACACCTTTTTAATGGAAGTAGATAGGAAGAATTCCTCTCAGTTGTAGTTTTTGTGTGTGTGAGTAGGAAATTTTTCTTATTCGTACAGAATTCCACAAGTTCAGAGATCTTTTTTTATCTCCAGATGTCACAGGAATCATAATCTGCTAAGTGAAGGAGATGCCTTACTGTCAACAGTTGCTGGAGGAAACAGTTATACCAACGTGACTCCTATTCAGTATTTTTGTCCCTGGGTATATTAATTGCATTTAAAGCCCAAACCAGTAGAGCTACTCGTCTGAATATCAATTCATAAAAACTTCTTATATTTTTGAAGAGATACAGGTACTACAATTCCTCATGTGAATCCAATATCTGAATGATGAATTAAAGTCCTATTCTCATGTCTAATGTCTGAGTACACTACCACAGACAATTAAAAACAGTACCTGAATGTTTTGTGGCACTTCTGCAGACTACAGATACTGCTAATCTGCTAATCAGGAAGTAGATGAACACTGCTTTATCTTGCAACTGCAAGCATCTGTTCAGCACCAGACAGAAAACACAGTATCCCTATTTTAGTGACTACTGCAGTCATCAAATATTATCACAAGCATGATTAAGGAAAATGATGGACAATGCTACTTGCACAAAACACAGGATGTCACTGAAATCAAATTAAAACTGAGGTACTTTAATAGAAATAAAACTTAGGTTATAGAAAGTCAGAGGCTCTGAATCTGATCTGGTAAAACACCAGAGGAGAGTGGAGGAATTTCCGAGTCTGGATGGAAGTAATTGGTATGAAACTGTTGTGAGGAAATTTTCATGCCGGGAGGAATTTGTGCCCAGAGATGATGTACATCAGATCAGAAAACATGATGATACAGCAGAGCTGGGGAGAAATGAAGTGCTAAGCCTGAAAGGAGCTACAGGGTCAAGAAGACCTGTGCACAGTCTTTGCACTATGAACTACATTCCCTTTGTATGGCAAAATATTAGTGAATTCCCTGCCATAGTTACACAGAACCATCCATTAGATGTCAAGGTAAACACACCTGAAACATACAAATGTAAAACAAAACAGAAAATCTAGCACTTCAACTGTCCTGACACTTGAGAACTGTAATAGCATTCAAAACAACGAACTCCACAAAGCTGGACATTCACATTATATTTGATCACACAGAGTTACAATGTAGCGTTGAAAAAGATGAGGCCTTTCAGAGGACTTCTTTGTAAGTGTGCCCAACAGAGGCTGCTTGCCACTTGTGTCTGATAGCTACGTGAAGCGTTTAACTTCCTGATTTCTTCCAGCAATGCACAGAGGTATGCCCTACTCGAAAAGCTTCACTCTACCCTAGATGGTAGGAAGCAACGTGATAAAGCAAGAACTACACTACGTGTAGTTGAAACCCCTATATAAATATACACATATATGTAAACAACATTAACACATGGAGTTATGCACAAGTTCTGCCCACAAAGGGGAAAGTATAGAGAGAGCTACCTAGACTTCCCCTTGCCCCTTCATGCGTCAGCATAAACTATGCCATTGAAGAAGCAGAGACTATCACCAAAATGCCTTGCTGGAGAACAACATCCACGAAGAGGCATCACTGAGAAGCAGCGATGTGCCTAATAGGCACATTTCTGTTTTAAAGGAAAATATATTCTTAGCATTCACAGTAGTACTTTTTCAAAGGAAGGTTATATAAAGCGATACAACACACACAGAGACAGACGCAAAAAAGAAATGTGAATGACTCACCGCACTTATGCAAACTAAGTTGCGTAAGCCTTTTTTTTCTCAGCTCTTATAAAAAACCAAAACAGCACATACACTACACTAAAAAATAAGCTGAAATTCTCAGTTATGGAAGTTAAAATTGTTGAATAAAAGCAGAACTCCCTCAGCTTCTCAAGGTCCTTCACACCCACATCTGGTGTAGTGTTTACCAACGGATAAAAATAGAAAGTGGAAACTTAACAGACCCTAACATTTATCACGGTATTTAAGAATCAAAACAGAAAACATCAGTGAAGTGGAAATCACTTCAGACAAAATAACCCTGAAAACAGAGAGATCAACAGCTGCAGTTTGAAGGGAATTTAGTTAATCCTCACCAAAATACTACCCTCTAGATACTTAGCAAGGACAGGCTAGAAAGAAAATAATCAGCTGTACTATTTAAATTCAACAGGGAGATAACGATAATAACACTATTTGAAAATAATTTAATATTTTTTAAAAATCTTGCAGACTTTCTTCTAAATGGTTACACTCCTGACATATTAATTGTTGGCAGATGACATCATAGGAATTGGTTTCTTCAGACATGCACAAATTCCATCTTTCTTGCTAAAAGGTAAGGGTATTTTCCTATCTTCTAGAGCCAGCAGCTGATAGCATGCAACACATCCTAGAGCTGGGACATCAGCAGACGGAGAACTCCATACATTATCATTCAAGGTCAAGAACCATTATCTGTCCCAGGTGCAAAGCATCATGGATCAGCCCATCAGCAATAACTGTTTGAGTCTAGATTTTAAAACCACTTCAAACAGGTTGGCACACTGATCTTGACAGCTGGGAAAGCTTGCCTTTGAACAGACAGAAAACAAAATTTAGATTAAGTAAGCCCAGAATTAAAGAACGTGTAACACAAAACGAACCTTCTAATGTATTCTTAAAAATGTGATCCATGATAATTTAAGAAAGCGTTTGCAAATAATCCTTCTTTTAATTGTAGTAAGTGGCATTACTTTGGTGAATTATTCAAATCTACTGCTGATAAGATAATATTAGGAAAGAAAATTAGATGAGTCAGCTAACCTACTCTCACAGGATCCTGCTCAGTCTCTCTCATTCACAGCACACAGGCACATGGCACACAAGCATCATCATTTAGCGATGGGATCCTAGAAAAGCCTGAGTCCAGGGGACTGCTCACAGGCTGAAGTAGCTCTCAGCAAGAATGAAGGCGGCAAACCCGAGTGTATCACTGCCCTTGCCTGCCTCTCTGGCATGGAGCAGACTAGTAATGCCTGGGCAGCCAGGAGGACCCTGGCCATGATGGGGTAGAGCAGAACAGACAAAACTGCACTGCTAAAGGACAGCAAAGATGGGGACAGAGGAGTGAGCCTGGGAGATGGCTCAGAAGGAACCCGAGGCAGGGCACCAAGAAATTTGGAAATTAAGACTGTTTTACAGATGACACCAGGTAGGCACTAGAATAGTACATATTATTTGTAAAAAGAAAAAAACTCTTGGCATTTTTTGAGTAAGAAGCTGCAACTCTATCTCAGGATTCTGGTACCTTCATTACAGCTTTGTGACTGCACAATAAGCCCTGACTGCATCCCAGCCTTATAATTCAAAGAGCTGGACAAACACATAACGCAATGGGTGAACAACTGGCTGATGGGTTCAGCTCAAAGGGTCGTAGTGAATGGGTTGGTGACCAGTCACTAGCAGGGTTCCACAGAGATCCATCTTGGGACTCTTTAACATCTTCATAAATGACCTGGATGCAGAACTTAAAGGCTTACTAACCAAGTTTGCTGATGACACGGAACTAGGAGAAGCTGTTGACACCCCTGGGGGCAAAGAGGCCCCGCAGAGGGATCTAGACAAATTGCAGAGCTGGGCAATCACCAACCACATGAAGTTTAACAAGGACAAGCATCAGGTTTTACACCAGGGACACAGCAACTCTGGATATACATACAGACTAGGGAGCGAGAGGCTGGAGAGCAGCCCTGTGGAAAGGGATCGGGGGGATCTGGTTGATGGCAAGTTGAATTGAGCCAGTAGTGTGCCCTGGCAGCCAAGAGGGCCGACCACGCCTTGGGGTGCACCATGCACAGCATTGCTAATCAGTCGAAGGAGGTGACTGTCCTGCTCTACTCCGCACTGCTGTGGCCTCACCTCAAGCATTTTGTGCAGTTTTGTGTGCTGCAGAATAAAACAATATCAAGTTACTGGAGATTGTCCAGAGGAGGTCAACAAAGTTGGTGAAAGGTCTAGAGGAGAAGTCGTATGAAGAGCAGCTGAAGTCACTTGGTTTGTTCAGCCAAGAGAAGAGTTGACGGAGGGGGGACCTTACAGCAGGTTACTGCTTCCTCACAAGGGAATGAGGAGGAGCAGGTGGTCGTCTCTTGTCTCTGGAGACCAATGATAGGACCCAAGTGAATGACAGGAAGATGTGTCAGGGGATGTTTTGGTTGGATATTAGGAAAAGTTTCTTCACTCAGAGGATGCTGAAACACTGGAACAGGCTCCCCAGAGAACTAGTCACGTCACCAAGCCTAACAATACTCAAGAAGCATTTGGACAATGCCCCCAGACCCATGGTGTAAATTTTGGGGTTGTTGTAAATCTTTGGGGATAGGAGTTGCACTCGATGATCCTTGTGGGTCTCTTCCAACTCAGGTCACTCTGTGACTCTATGATATATGGGATATGAGTCCTAGTCCTGTGCCTACTGCCTGATACTCATTCAACATGATAGACAAAGAGAAAACAGCATAGAATATATTTAGAGGAAATAAAAACCTAGACTTTAAAGCCACAAGCCACAGCTCAACAGTTCTGTAAAAATCTTTATAAAAATACCATTCTCTCTCCTGTGGTAAACTAACATTTTCTATTTGAATAAAATATTGATTTTTGAGCTACAGAGTTGGTGCTACAGGTGATAAAAACCAAATTCTTGCTGTCACAAGAGCAATCAAAGCAGCACTCATTTTCAGAGACCTCATGGATGAAGACACAGGTTTAAACTGTTGCCACTGTATCAACTTTGAAGTATAGGTTTGGAGCATGCTAGTAACCCAACAATCTACCTGCAGTACTGTCACAGACACAGAGATGGACATAATTCCTGAAGCAGTTCTGCTCTGGCAGGCAGCCCAAGACAGAATCAGCAGTCTCATCACCTTCAAGGTAATCCCAGTTAACGCTAATGTTGCTAAGAAGAGTTATGTTCGTGGCCTCCAAGCAACTGTCTCCACTGTTCTAAGATGCTTCTGGTATTAGGGTGAAAATTCCTTCAAAACTGAAAACTAGCCTTAGGTTTGGTTTCAGAAGACATCCAGGTATCACAGTCAGCTGCTCCATGGTTCTCCTCTCCACTTTTAGGACACTCGGATGAGTGCAGGAGACACAGCTGAGTTAGGGGAAAGAATACCATGCTAGACAGCAGCAACACTGAAATGCCTTTGCTGAAGATCTATTGGTAAAACATTGATGAAACAGAAATCTCAATAATAACAACATGGCAAAATGTTCCATTCTGGGAAAACTGATGAAGGACAGTTTGTGCAACTGACTGCTGTAGCATGCTTTAGAGTCAAGTTGCTGCAGGTACTGTCTAGCACCACAACACAGAGCTTTGCCTGGGTCGTTTCTCGTGCACTGTGCCACACAGACCAGAAATGACATAACCTTGCCAGTTAAAACAAACAAAAAATATCTGTGTATTAATGAAATTCAAGTGCATAATTGTACATCAATTCAGTTTCACTGGTATGAACGATACTATGGTTGAGACAGTTACTGAGGAAGCTGAAAGAAACCACGTGACAGAAATTTAAGATTTATCATTTATTCTTAACTCTATCAACTCTGTCTCATTAGAAATCATACAAATTGACTTCAAGATCTCAAGACACTTTTTCTTTATTCTAAAGAATAAAATAAAGCAGAAGAAAGCCTCAGTCCCACCACTTTTCATGTGGAAAGTTAACTTTATTTCCATAGTTAGTCGAGTCATATAATGTTAAAATACGTGTAAGTATTCACATACTGCTAACTTTTCCTTGTCAGCATTTTCAGAGGAGGAATTGTTTTGAATCACTAATACAAGCCAGTATATTGTGCATATACAATTAATACTATTTTAGTATACTTGGATTTCCATTCACCTTTTGTCATTCAAGAGAGCTACAAACAAAAAAACCCCCTCAGTTTACTTCCCTTCAAACAACGTGACAGAATCAGACAGGGCAAAATTCAGTTTTACAAGAATTCACTTTACTGTAAGTTGCCAAGAATATCTACTTGGGTTTCATGGCCTTATCCTGACCAAAGAGTTCTGAATTTCGCCGGAGATGGAGAATATTACATGCTGGTACTGTGCGGTGCTTACACTGACGAATTAACTTTATTTTTAGGAAGTACAGACTCTAATCTCAGTAAGTATTACCACCACACCCAACTTCTACTTTAAGTGACAGGCAAAATCTATGAATACAAGACAAATTAGGTACACCACGGATGGAAAATGAAGGCATGGACTTTTTTCTCTGTATTCTTCAACAATTTTCCACAACTTCCTGATCCTCCTTCCTTGCAAGCAGAAGGATAAAGAACAACAGTACTGCTCCATTCATCACAAGAACACGAGTGCAAACAGGAAATGATGACTGAAAAAGCAAACCAAGCATGACTTCAAAATTTTGTATTTCATATTTATAGAGGACAAAAGCATGATTTTTTTGAAAACGACAGCCCAGCTGCCAGACTATGCACTGAGGTTTTGTTGAGGCCTTAATTTATAGACTGACATCATAGTTACAAGTGCTAAATGTTGACTGGTTGACAGAAGTCGGAAGACAGATACCATAGCCCTGCAAAATGCCAGTCTGACTGAAAGAAGCCAGATAGCTGCAACTTGGTAAATTACACACACGAGGTTTCTGACCAAGAATCTGTGTGCTGACCATACGAAACACACTGTTGCTCTAATCCAGCCAGATTAGGTAAATCAGTACCTGATCAAAAAGTGTCACTGCTGGGCATCTTCTAGCAGACAAGCCTAAGAACATAATGATGGTAACTAAACCATTCTTTCAGCCCTAGAGGCAGGGCTGTGCAATACTGGTAAAGCTGCTCAAGAAAGCCAGAACGACTACTGCGTTGCCAGCTTTGGTGTTGATGGAATATGCCAGGCTCAGTGATTACACTAGAAAAGTCACATGTGACATCAAATTCAATTCCTGGTCCTGAGGAGACAGCTGAGAAGCCAGATACAGAGGCTGTTTTCTTTCAGTAAAGGTTATTTAACATATAGTTCATGTATGAGGGTATGATGAGCAAGTATACTGGTATATATATTTGACTATAATAACCAAATATCGATTAATATATTAGTGTCTACATTTAGTAGATACATATTAAAGATACATAAATATATCTAGCACATTCAAGTTTCTTTCACGGAATTACACATCATACCTTCCTGGAATTATCACTTCAGCTATGCATACAGATATTGCTTAGCTAAAGAGTATTTGTGCCAGTTCTCCTAAATTTACTTTGAAAATACTAGTGCTAAATTTAAGGTATACTACATTTTTAATATTAATTATGCCATTCAAGACATTAAAGCCACCAATACCTACCAGAACTACCAAACACTGTGTCCTACACAATACTGAAGTTTAAACAGACCTTTTATCTAATGGGGAAGTGGTATAAATAAGGCCCAAGTGCTCTGCACAGGATACTCTTCTTCAGTGTGTTGCTAACAGATCAATCAATGCTATGCCACCTGGAGTTGCTTCTGGTGGGCAGAGGTTGTCTGCTGACTGGTGCACCGAATACAAGACATAACCAATCTGTAGGTTAATAAAACTCTTCTATGAAACAGTGTTTGCTTTGCTTTGGCTCCAACAAAGACTGTTTGTTAATTTTAGCATACAACACAAGATGGGCCTACTTTACGCTGCGCTAGTCTAAACCAGTAATAGAAATCTAGCGGTACACAGCTACAAACAGGTACATGAACAATTTGACCCATTTTGTAATCTTTGGGTTCAACTTCAGCTGTGGGTTCATTACAATGCCACCATAAAATGACTCAACGAGCAAGAGGAATGCAACAGTCTGTGCAATTTTTCTCCGTACATACTTATTAAACAGACACAGGCATATGTACATTGCTGGTGCAGATAGCTGGTATATGCAACTACATGACCATTTTCAGCATTTTATTGTAATTTTCAAGGATGAAAACTCTGATAATATAAATACATGATAGCAGAAGGTGTCATCCTATTCGACTACTGAAATAATTGACAAGTGCAGCCCTACAAGTCGGTTCAAAGAATACCGTAAGAGAAATCTACTCAGAGAAATGGTAACGAAGGGGTATGTGCCGGCACATCATATGTACTGTAAAAGCAAGACCTCTCTCAGCTGCTGCACCTCTAGCTTCCTTCAGTCACTCACAAATTATGTTGAGCCGATTGTCAGCTGCAATTAAAAGTGCTTTAAGTTCTTTTAAAAATGTCTCTATTAGTAGCTATAAGTAACTCAACCAACCTCACCTTTTTTCCTGCCTGCAGAGGTATGCTTTTGTGTAGGGGAGGAAAGAAAGATATGGTACACCAAGCCTGAAAAACAAAGAGGTCAGGCATGATACACCAAGTTACCATTTTGATTCACCGCTCCCAGATGAAAATATGTTTTGCCTGCATGGTCAGACCACTGGAAGACTCTGTCTTCTGAGAGGACAGTCATATATTGTCCTACAGGTAGCTGAGATACAGAGGTGCCTAGAAGGGACTGCAAGAAGAAGAACAGAGCATGAGGCCTCACAGGCTAGCCTCAAATGGTTACAAGAGATGGATCAGAGACATGGGAAATATTTGTATAGTATTAGCTGCCACACAATTTAAGTCTGTCAAAATAATGGAGAAATTTCAGTTGTGCATTTCTGTAATAACATATCTTGTGATGTATTTCAAAAGAAGCCTATATTATGTGGAAACAGGTGAATGAGCACAAGCACACAGTATTTCCCAGCACTGCGCTGCCAAAGCAGTATTTACTGGTTTTCTTTGCATTAGAAAGCCTCAAAGTGACACACAGGGATTACGTCCTGTCTTCCCTCTGGAGTGAAGTATTAGCATTCTTCATATACGCAACACAACAGCAAGCACAGAGCCATCTTGTGTGCATCCTGACGGCAAGTGTCACTTGTGAAACTCTAGGTCACATCTACATACCATAAGGACTCGTTTCTCGACAGATATAGTTCATTTAGAGGAGAAAGACAGCAGCAGAGCACACGTTTGCTCCCAAGCCCCCTTACTACATCTGCCCAAGAAGGGACTTCCTGTCCTGTGAAAGGAATTCCTCTAAGACTGAAGTTTCTGCTCCACCAAGCTAATATCCCTATTCCAGCTCACCAAGTGAGAATTTAGGACAGTGAAACCATGAGAAAGAGATTGTGGACAGCCTTCCTTTATCCATTGCCCAGAGTCTGCTTTGCCCTCTGAGAACATTCCATCGTACTGGTGGTCTATGAGAAGGGCAGAACATGCTCTGGTTCCAGGTTCTGTTTGTAGGGATTTTTTAATTTTTAGCCTCACTGTATTAAGAGTTCTGGAGGTGTGAATAAAAAGCCATAAAACGCACTTTGAAAAATTAGATTTCACACCAGGTACATGTTCTAACTTAGAAGTCTTGAAGGCCCCTTGCAACAATATGCTACAACTCCCACTGTTACACCAGACTCCATTGTTGTCTTCTAGCAGAGCTCCATGTACTTTGCAGACAGACTTTTGTATCTCATATTTCACCATCATTAGGAAACTGAGAAGTAAGCTCTAGTCTATAAAAGAATTAGGCCTAAGTATGCATTAAAACCAGTATTTTGCAAATCCTACACTCAAGCAAATTCTGACTCTCAGAGTCAAAAAAAGAACTATGCACCTACATTACAACCCTCAGAACAAGAACAATGCTCAGCCCTGAACACATCTGAAGGCATCCGTTAATGCATTTGAACCCTTAACAGGATTGTGTTGAATGCTGCAATCCAGAATAACATAAAACTTTCCTGGTCTAGGTGATTAGATACCTTATTCAGGCATGGAAACCAGATGTTTTTCCTATCTACTCTTGAAGTCTAACACATGTATGCCAGTGTACATCTACTCCACTGATTGACTCAGGCTAATAAAAAAAATTAATACATACCACTTTCTTTTTCAACATAACTGGAACTGATACAGGTTTTCCTTGAGTGTGGGACAATAAGAAGTCACCACCTCTTTCCCTGAAGAGATTTAATTCTATATTTCACAGGAAAGCATCCTGGGTGCCTCAGCCTAGCAAGGTGAATCTTCAAAACAACTGGAATTCCATACTTACCAGCAAATTACTGATGTAGACATGGGGCATGTATGAATGCACACAGAGAAGAGTGAGCTTCACAGGCTCCAGGGATTATATCCTCCCTCTGTACTTGGCACTGGTGAGACCGCACCTTGAGTACTGTGTTCAGTTCTGGGCCCCTCACCACAAGAAGAATGTTGAAGCTCTGGAGTGTGTCCAGAGAAGAGCAACGAAACTGGTGAAGGGGCTGGAGAATCAGTCTTATGAGGAGCGGCTGAGAGAGCTGGGGTTGTTTAGCCTGGAGAAGAGGAGGCTGAGGGGAGACCTTATTACTCTCTACAACTACCTGAAAGGAGGTTGTGGAGAGGAGGGAGCTGGCCTCTTCTCCCAAGTGACAAGGGAGAGTACAAGGGAGAATGGCCTCAAGCTCTGCCAGGGGAGGTTCAGGCTGCACATCAGGAAAAAAATTTTTCATGGAAAGGGTCATTGGGCACTGGAACAGGCTGCCCAGGGAGGTGGTTGAGTCACCTTCCCTGGAGGTGTTTAAGGGACGGGTGGATGGGGTGCTGAGGGACATGGTTTAGGGATTGTTAGCGATGGTTGGACTCGATGATCCAGTGGGTCCTTTCCAACCTAGTGATTCTATGACTCTATGAAACTAGGGCACCTATCTGATGGTGGGGAGACCCCCATTTTGGTTACTAGTGAAGTACAGAAGCAATCATACGAGCAGGAACAAGAACCCAAGTCTTTCTCTTACTAGTCACGAAAAATACACTGAAAAAAAAACTATTAATGCAGAAGAGTATAGACCGTAGACCAGCTATTGTACTATTATATCACACGAAGAAACAAATGTGGATTTGAACAAAGAAGACAGATAACTGAATTAATTTGTCTCAGATGATGGCAAGCCACTTGCTGTCTAGAGAATGCAGAAGTTTAACACCAGTGTCTGCATTCCACTTGGAGACCCAAACATCTGCTCTCTACTAAAGCCGTCTTGTGGATGTGAACTCTCCTCTGACCAGGCCTATGACTTCCGTTCACACAGCTGCTTCCTCTATAAAAAAGCCACTTTCCCCTCAAGTTAAGTGGTCCACATAACCCAAACAAGCTCATTATAATCAACTATGCTGGTATTTTCTGCTTAGCTTCTGACATTCTTGTCTGTTGAAACTGCTCTGACCTTAGGGCTGTATCCCATGGATCCTGCTTTAATCCACCCCTACATTTTTCATAATGAGGCTCATATACCTTTACACACCACACATAAAAACACACAGAGACAATCCTTTCAATAATTAGTAATTTTCCCTTAAGGGTAAAAATGTTCTGTAATAGTATTTCTTCTTATTATGAAATCATGTAAACAATCTTGGTGTGGTAACATTTTGTAATACGTCTGTGTTATGCAATTAAGGCTGCAGGGTTCAGACGGGTTACATGCACCTGGAGACGCTGACACATGGTGGAAACTTGGAGCTCTTGAAAAGCACTTACATGTCCCTATGCATGTATATGCATATGCGCCTAAATACACAAACAAAATGACATATCTATCATCTGTCTATATACTTCTACAGAAAAATACTGGGTACAATAAGGACTGTATAGTTTAATTTCTGCTCATTTCCTGTTCTCTTCAAATTAATATCCCTTTCTCAACCTTAAAAAAGAAAAATTGTGCTTCTTTTTAGGGAGGTAGATCTTATCTCCTGCCTTCTTTTCTGCTAAGACTTGTAAACCTTGCTGACTTTTGCTATTGTGTGTTTGAGTCAGTGTAACTCAATATCCTTAACTTTGATTTTGATTCCTTTTCTCAGCTTTCAGTCTGGTTTTGATGATGAAAATGTAGAAACTTGCCAAATGTTTGTATTTGCAAAGCAAGTTCTGCTGCCAAAAATTTAAGAATTTATTTGTTTAGTGACTTTTTTCCTTCTTCTTTAAGGTCATCATTGGTTAAGGTGATGTAATGACATAACATTCACATGAAAAGCAGTTTCTCACTTCATCTTCCTCTTAAATTCCAACAAAGACAGTGGCTGACTTTGCATAACCAAAAGTTTATCTCAAAATCACTGTGGACTATGTGGTTGTGCCTAGAGAAGTTAACCACCACTGGAGTTAAACAACAGACTGCTGGCTGCCTCAGCATAAAGCATCACAGTAAACCACGTCCTGGCAGAAACAGGCATTTTTTCACATTTTCCATCATCCCACAGATTCTTTCATCTGAGGATTGTGGGACAGCAAAACTGTGTAGGAAAGGTAGGTTTTTAATACCTGCTAAAAAGTTGGTGTGAGAAGGGAAGCAATTTGTTACTGTAATAAAAAGGCAACAGAAAGATCAATGTTTGGAAGATAAGGAAGATACCAAGAAGGCTCAAGATCAGTCTTACTTAGAAGATAATAATGTGCAAGGCTAAAAGGTAGAGTAGGGTTTTCTTGAAACAAATTCTATTAGTTCACCACTCTAAAAACTTCAGATTGATTCAGAATTAGACTGTTTCCATATACTTTCCTTTCCTATCTCCAAGCCACAGTCTGTCCCAACGAGTCTTGGGGTACAGTACAGAGCTTGACCTGGGACAGGCCACAGTATCAACAGTGCAGTTCTGTATCAACAAACACATAGGTGTAGTTGGTACTGATCAGTGCAGTTATACATCTGAAACACATAGCAATGAACCGACAGAAAGGTATCTACATGTATACCATACTAGATGTGACCATTCCTTTGAACAGTCTGCAATCCACTACATTTCAAAGACTGTGGCACACTCCACCTGTATCATGCACATAAAATCTACCTACTGTTGTAGCAAGCAAAATCAGGCTCCTGTAGGGAGGACCTCACACTACACTGTACACTCAATCACGAGGTAGACCTGACAGCTAAAGCTCCAGATCTAGGCACAGCATTAAGGGTCTTTGGCACACAGGAGGTAAGTGTACTCTTCGGTACAGTACAAGAGAAGACATATCTGAGTTTCCTCTCCCACCTTTCCCTTACTTGACTGCCTGGATGCTCTAAAGCACACCTCCAGGCATACTTCAGTCAATTCGGTTTCAAGCCCAACTGATTCAACCTTGCAGCACAACCGCTGCCAACATTATTGACAATGTATTTATAGACAGACAAGTTTTTCACACTGAGCATTGCAAGTGAAGTTCAGGGGGGTTGAAGGAAGGTCTGCTCTGAAGCAGACGCTGAACTCTCCAATAAGAAGTGCTGTGCTGCTTGCTGTAAGTGTGTAACTTACATGTGAACTGAAAGGCTTAACTGCAGCGCCTGAGTTACCTCTAGAGCCAATGGAAAGAGGCTGACGCTGCCAGCAGGCATGATTTAGCACACTTAAATCTATCTGGGCACCTCCACATAGGAAGTGAATAAAATAAAATCTTGATCTGCGGAACTACTGATCTTGCCAACCTCCAACAAACAACCAGGATTCTTAATACTTTGCAGGATTTGACCCTAGTGAGCTACATGCTGCCAGACAAAATATTTTGCATGGAGATCATTAAAATAAAATCCCTACCTTAGAGATTTGGTTTTGGTTCAGCTTTCTGCATCCACCACTACAGGATATGTCCATGTGTTATAGAGATAACAAACACCACCTTCTTTTGCTTGAACCCTCAGGTTTAGCCCTTATGCCAAAATTTATATTGAAATGAGCTAATATTGAAAATAATTCTGAAAATACTGTAGCACCAGTCTGTTGTTATTTCAGTCACCTGCAGGCCAACAGGGAAGCCAAAAATTTTTCTTCTCTCATTCAGTAACTCTGTCAGACCACACTTTTAATCCAAGAACTTATTTTAAAGTAAACATAAGAAACCTATTTTAATAAGATGCATTACCAGTGCTTTTTTTCCTGCATGAATAACTCTCATTCCCATTTTCGTTTTCATAATTACAGAAAATGTGCTGGTTTTTAATGTCTGTTCCAGCAGAGCTGAAGATGTTGATTTCAGACTCATTCATACTTTGAAGTCTAATTCACACAGTTGATCCACAACATTAACTGGAGTGCAGGTCTCATCAATTTGATAGAAGTGTCTTTATAACAACAGATGGTAAATTGTTGACACTTAAAGCTTTAAATGGACTCTGCTACAAAACTACTTAAAATGCCTTCTTAAAAAGAAAACAACAAACAACGTAACCAAAAAAACAAAGAAAACAAAAAACCCACACACAAGTGTTCAGATACTTTAACCCAAAGAAATTGCTGACAGATTTGTTTTCAGCCCAGCAGAGTAAAGAGCTGACAACACATTTTTGCTGGATATGGTAACTTGGGTCTATTTTTAGGACTTTTTTTTTCTTTAAAGTACACAAAAATAGCAGTGGGCTTAAAAATCACCATCTGCTTCTAGCAATGAAATAATTCTCTAAACACCAGATAACAGGCATAAAAAGCCCATCTCCAACTCTTACATTTTCCACAGCAAGACTGAAAGTCTAAATTATGTATTTCTTGTAAGCATCGTTGATTTCATAAAACAATACTGCAGGGTCATAACAACCCTGTAAACGTCCACTATACCTATTTATCAGTTATCAGTTATCAGTATAACCATCTACATTTCAGTTGAGAATGACTGACTGGCAAGCGCTATTGCTTTTGCTTTTATAATTTAGAATAGCCTAAAGCTGCTGAGATTTAGGGCACAATATAGACTCTCACACTTTTCACTTTACACAGATTTAATTAAGGTGGGAAAGAATTCTGACTTGCAAAGAATGATTTTTTTTTTTAAATGCCCATTATAGCTATTCTGCAATTAGCATTTGCAAATGCATGTAAAGAAATTTGAGCTGGCTCATGTCCAGCTAGGTTGGATACCAGTAACAATGAATCACTATGTCAGTTCAAGATGGCCCAGAATCTGGATGCTTGCTCCTTGGCTGAAGCCTGTCACCAAAGTTTCTCAGTCCTCAGCTGTGTTTATGCCTCTGACAGCTAAAATGACTGACTTCAAAGAAAACCTGGCCCTGCAGATATCCCCCATGCTCCATCTATGCACAAATAGCCTTAGGAAACCAAGGGGTATTTTTACTATCAGTCAGTCCTCACTCTTGTATCTTCTGAACCCTTGCACAGCATACACTGTGATTGAAACAGGAGGAGGAAGAGGATCCATTAGTTCTCTAGAAATGGCTTGACTGAAGACAAAGGCTCAAGCTAGCATCTCCTTCCCACCACCCTCGTAGAGAGAAATGTGCGTAAGTTGGTCATCACACTTTCTCTTTGAGGGCTCTAGCCACAAAGAGCACATACCTGTGGCTAGATGGCACCTCCTGACTCTCAACATGTCACGTATGTCACAGGGTGGGGTATGTCACAAGTAGCAGGAGCAGAGATTCCACAGAAGGATGGGCAGAAGTGGCAAAGGCCAAAGAGGAGCAGAAAACAGGTTTCACTAGAAGAAGCACTCATGGGACTGTGTTCACTGGTTCTGTGGTTGTTCAGTAAAGAAGACATATTTTAAATTTTAGTAACTTCAGATTAAAACATTTCAAGGTTTTGAATCTTGGAACAGCAGTTATCTTTTTAATATAATTTTCAAGAAAGGCACTGAGGTTTATTTACCCCATGATACTCCATAAGGAAACAATGTCTTTTTCAGATTAATATCAGATCTTCTAAAGATAAAAAGTGAGATAAACCACATCAAGATGTTTCAAACAATACATACGATGACTTATAAACAACCCATTTTACAAAACAAAGCAGCTTTGGAAGTACTAGTGTTTAACATGTACCATTTCTAACAAATTTGTCTTCATGGTATTCAATCAAAATCAAACCTCACAACAGCAGCAGTTCAAAGAAAGGTGATGCCCATAAATCATTTATACTTGCTGGATCAAAATTTTCATGAAAATTAATTGCCTAACATTTAAAAGACTTGGGACCACTGCAGTAACAGTATTTAGGATAATTTTCACATTTTGACAAAAAGGGAGCAGAAAAATCATGGAGAAACATAACCATTTTGGTCTACCCTGTTCTGCAAGGACAGAACTTCTTCATAGCAATGTGCGAGAATCATCTACCTCTAGTCAACAACGATGAAATACTTACTTCATAAAGGAAATCTGTTCTTATTCTTTCTGAGTCAGTAGTCAATAACTAGCCCAAGAAAAGAAAAAAGAAAAGTAATTAAGGGAAGTAATGGTTTTGAAAACTCTAGTCTTCTCTGGACCTTTTTGAAGGGAATCCTCTTCACTGAAGAAACAGTTGCAGAAAAAAAGAAAGAATGGACTATGAATATCCAATACTCCTAGTGATCTCACTGGGAATTACACATTTATTTGGAAGGTATTAAAGAAGTAAGGTTACACACTAAAGGGCTGATCCAAATACCTTTACACAAACGGAAAAAAAAAAATGTTGCTGTCTTAAAAGGAAACTGAATTCAGGTTTTAGTTTCCAGTTAATGAGATATCAGTAAATGCAGAGAACTGCAGGGGAAGTGATCAAGGAAAGATGACATTTGGGGCTGGTTTAAATATTTTTTATATTAAATACTTATCTAGGCTGTGATTTCCTCAGGTTTATCAATGTAAGTCTCTCCATCCTACTGATTACATCTATCTGAAATGGCATGCAGACCAAATAAAAAAAGTTAGGTTGCAAATGACTTAATGTCATCCTTAATGAAGGAATGGAAATGGGGCATATCACAGATTCTATATGTGTAATTAGTGTTTAAGAGTGAGCAAAGAGAGCTATGTAACCTGCACATGATCCATTGGTTATTTCCGGCAATCTACTCATTCTTCACAATAATATTCAGTTATTGCTATCACTAAGGATATTGCCTGGTTTGAAACAAACACTTCATAGGCTCCTCCTTCTTTTGCAGTCTGGACATTTTTGTGATTTATTTGGTCCCACTAAGGCTGCTTTTGTGAGTGCACAGAATCAGGCCCCAGACGTGCCAAATCATCTCACAAAAAGGTCCTCCCAATACCGCTAAGCAATGCTTAGGTCAACTGGGCTCGTACTGTGCGCACATGTCCTAGCACCTGAAGTCAGCTCCAGGACAAGGGATTAACCTTCTGTGCTGCCAGGTTCTGAAAACTCTCAGCTTTTGCTGGACCCATAATGAGTTTAAGGCACTCAGCAACTGAGTCTGCACAACAGACTGTTTCTACAGCATATCACACATGACATTTTTGTTTCTTCTCTCAAGTAATAGATACACATAAGAGACTACAAATAATGCAAATTTCGAGACATGTGCAGATCCATTTTGATCTGCTAGTTGTATTTAAAATTAATAAATTCAGGCCATGTATAAACTATCCAGTCATATGCTGTAAAGGTTTAAACAGTGAAACCACAAGGGAAAATTAACATCTCTTTCCTTTTCATCTTAAAAGTGTCTGAAATTAATTGGTTGCTAAAGAAACCTGACATAATTGTAACAGAGTGTTTTGAAACCCTTAGTGGAGTTCATCTGAAACCTCAGCATAACAAGTGGCCTCTTATCTGCGTACTATTCCAGGAAGAAATGCATGGCATTTCATCATCACAGCTGAAAGACTAGCCGGCTCTGCACGTAGGCTAAGCGAGAATAAGAGCTGTCAGCTATAATGAGGGCACATTGGCAGCTAATGCTTAGTCAGAGGCTGTTTCCTTTAGCCTTTGCTACTGCTTGTAGGAGTTAGAACACAGGAAAAGGTAAAAATTATAAAGAACATATTGAAGGTCAACATTTGCCTTCTCTAGTTCTTCTTAATGAAGATTATTTCTGAAGAAATGGCACACATGCATTAACATGGTCACATCCTAAACTATCCTCTGAGGTCTTTGAGTAGCTTTATTTTAATGTGACTGTTTGTAAGAAGGACTACTTACATGAGAAAGAATCATAAAAAGCAGATGTCTTTTTTTTAATCTAACATTTAAAGGCAAACTACTAAGTGGAAGTTTAACATAGCTATTTCCTTGTGAAAACCGATTTTGAATTTCTAAACAGGCAAACTAACTTTCTCCTTAACGAAGCTCTTGAAACATAGATAACTAGTAGGAATTAACATGAGGTTTTTCCTCTTTTGTACATCCTTAGGATGATAACATCTGTCATGAACTGTCATAATGCTTTTTAACATATGAATCTGCAAAATTTGAACACAGAATAATCAATAAATAGAATATGAAACTGTTGTATGTAACAACGTTCAGACTGTAAGTTTGCAAGCTGCTTCATTCAGTAACACGTTTTGCTTTCTTACTCTGCCTGCAGAAAAATCTGGAATTATTTGGAATTTACTATAACGACACTATCTAAGCACACAACTGTATACACTATAGCAATGAACACACTAGACCGAGTCATTTTACACACATGCAATTGCTAGTCTAAATAAGGGCTAGATTTGACTTGTTCTGTTTCACTCACTGGCTGAACACCGAAAATAGCTGGCACAGATTTTCACAGGAAACTCAAACTTACACAAGCAGATGAAAACCACTGCGAATGAGATGCTGCTGTGTGCAAAAATTCACCTTGGGTAAAACTTTAAATGCTAAAAATAAATCTTGTTTTCAGATCTCACAAATAGGCTTTTCTGTTCAACTCCCAAGTTTCAAAGCAGTTATTAATCATGTTCTGTACACAGTACTAAGCAAGAAAGTGTTATTTCTGAAACACATTATTTTGAGGCTATATTTGAATCGTCCATATTTACGCGATGAGAGTTATGTCACAAAGTTAATCATTCCCAGGATGCTAGCATTCAGGGTAATGAAAAACTTCTTGTGCAAGCAGTCATTAATCAGTGAGTATAACATTGCATAATGCTTTCTGAAGCATGTGTTATGTGATCAGAGTACAAGGCTGCATAATACACCAAAGTGTTTATGCCATATGCTGACCTTTTCTAAAGCAGAAATGGAGCCATGTGATGCGCCGCTCCTGCCAACAGTTGCTTATTGCCAATAATTAAGTTTGATGATATGAAGAAACACAAACTTGTATTGCTTTAGAGTTCTAAAAGGAAGAAGCTTTGAAGTTTTTGGCACTGTTAAGCACAAAGATGGCCAACTTGGCTTGGATACACTACTGTTGTCCATTACAGGCACCACCCATCAAAACTGGAATCAAGCGCCCTGTTCAAGTGGTTACTGGCATTTGTGTAAAGGAAAATATGTGCATTGCTACAGGACTGCTGTATCATCCAGAAAAGCAGAAAGGTCACTGGAACAAAGCAGCCAAAAGCATGCTTGGTACTTCGTATCTCAGAACATTACAGTAACATTTGATGTTCTTGTGCAATAGTGCTAGTAATCAGCTATTACTTAATCTCCTACCAGTATTACACAGAAGTATACTTGCGAAATACTTCAGATAAATATGCTGTAATTATATGAAATATAAAAACATGTATAGGACAAAATGTTTTTGTAAGTCTAAACACACATACCTGTGGAGATGTGGTTTTAATAAGCTATTTTAACAATGGAAACAATGCTTTTAAAGCTTCTATGAAAAATCTTAAAACTATGCACTGGAAGCAGAGTGGACATATGAACACACATTCCATATTATGCACACATACACACCATGATCAAAAATTTGTCCTGTACGCAGCTACTTTGTGCTTCCCTGTTGGCAGAGTAAGGCTGCAGAGCTGGAATAACCAGTTTCATGCAACTGTTTTAGCACTAAACCATCCTGGTAGCATACCTACGTCCCTGCTGCTTCCACACCACCTCCTCTCCGACTTGCTAGGGTTTCCTTTGTCCTCACTGATGATTGCCTGACTGCTTTGGGGAGCTGGTACAGAAAGGGGCAGACAGGTTTGTTTAGTATTACCATCCGGTAACAGCAGCTCCTCTCCATCATGGGATCTACAATATCTCACCAGTGGCTAAAGTGATTTCTGATATCCCTTGCTTACTTTAAGGAAGTATTTTCATGCTTATCTAATAATCCTGAAGAGTAAAGCAGCCTAGAAGGGCAATCACAAATGCACACAACTAAGACCACATCTATGCAGGGACTTGGGTACCAAAGTCCAAAATTTAATTCTCAAAATTCCTGCTGAGATTTTGCTTTAAGAAGTCACAGTCCTGATGATACTGGACAATCTCAACTAAACAGTGCTGTATCTAAAGCTCTTCAGGATTTCTGAATTAAACTATCCACACCTACAGAGTCTAGCTCACTAGGCATCTTCTCACTTGGCAGACAGGACTCCACACAGTACAAAGTAAATGCTGGGTAGGAGAGGAAAACAAGCAGGACTTTTGTCCTTGCTACAGCAACTATTAAAAAAATTGCATGATACTTGCTGCATGAGGAACTGCAAGACAGGCCTGCCCTCTCTAAACTAGCAGGTGAATGATCATTATCTCTATATCTCAATAAATCAACTTGTAGATTAAGTAATTAAGGTAGAAAAGTCTTATTAGAAGTGACTGAGAGCATCCGCTGACCAGGTCACTGGTATAGAAGTGTTCAGTTCAGGTAAATTAAATGAAAGAAGAGCAGAAAATTAGTTGCTCTGGTGTTTCATGAGTCCTTCAACTACTGAGCAATTAGATAGATCTATTACATACAGGGGCTGCAGCATATACTCCTATTTTTTTTTTCAAAAAAGAGCTGATTTCAGCTAAGATTTGGGAAGAAGGGTAAGAATCCAAAATGTAGAAAGGAATTTTATTCCACATAAAGTGGAAAAAACCATTATGTCCATGTGTTCACAATTACAAACTCGTAACTTAGGCAGAGAGCCCTTTTCATTATGCCATTATTTTGCGGTTCTTACCTCCTTTCATAAGCTGTATGGATGCCCTAGGAATTATGTTCAGTTGCAATGATCTCTACAAGTCACTAGGATATACAACTTAGGTGCTGTAACCAATAAATACAGAAAGACCCACTTCATGGAGCTGCTCATCAAATTATCAGAAATGGCTGTGCTGAAGTGGACTATGACTTAAACATGCAGCCTTAAAATACCCTACAAACTGCCTCTCCTAACCATCCTTCCTAGACTCACTGCTTCTTAGAAGCACTCTCTCTGGCTCTTCTCCTCCTTTCACCCCTACTTGGAAGAGGAGGCTGGCCCAAAGATGACAACCACAGGGCAATATGAACCACAGATCAAACCCTAAGTGATCACTAGCTGGGGACACTAACATATATTTAGAAAAATAGTTCATCTAAAGACAACAGTCCCAGTAGTACAGACATTACATAAAAGAGGCAAACTTCTTCCACACAAGTGTACAGAACTATTATATAATCATAGAATCAGAATAGTTAGGGTTGGAAGGTCAGGTTAGAAGATCATCTAGTTCCAAACTCTCTGCCATGGGCAGGGACATCCCACTATTACTAACATGCATATGTAATGAAAACACAACCTATTCTAGCCTTAAAATTAAAATTTTAAACTTTCTCTTTCTAAGCTGCATGAAAGAGACATATTTTTTAAGAATGTGTACAACTGGCATCAGATTTTTTAACATGCTAGAAAGAATCGAGCCAAAGATGATATCATAAAGACCCTTATGCTTAAGGGAAAATGTTAAATCAATTAACAGTTGCTAGAATAAAGAAGAAACAATGTAATGTATAAGTGCCTTAAAAAAACCCCAAACTTTTCATGTTCTTCTGAAAGTGGTTATGTTACGCAACAAGAAAACTGCAACATATTCTCATCTCTTTAATCTTACGAAAACTTCATTAGCATATGCTTCAGAAATTATTATCAAAGAGCGGGAGTCACTAGCCAGAACTTTGATGAGTTTATAAACATATGTATACAGACTATGCCTTAGAGGGTTAATGCACTATTTTGAACACAAGTATTGCAATAGGATTTAGCTTTGACACAGAACGTTCACACCCCCTGTAATAAATTCTTTTAACATACTTTGTATTTCTTCCCATGTGAATGAGAGTCCTTGGAAGAATTATCTACTAGATAAAATTTTAAGATGAAATCTAAGTCTAGACTTATTTAAGTAGGGTGGAGACAGATCTTATAATTTATGACAGTTGTTGATTAATGAGCTGTTCATGATTGCTGTAGGCCTGTCCAAACTGCAGAAGCAAAAGACACTACAGAACTGGAAGGAATGTGCTAACTGGGTGCCACACCTTTATTGAAACTCCGAACTCACTTTAACTTCTGCTGTGTTTACTCTGCCCTTGAACTAGCACATGTGCACAACCAGATATACAGTAACATACACGCATCCCTTCACTACTTGACTGCTGCTTCTGTGGCAGAATTTCTGTGTTACAGAACTTCCACACTGTAAGTATGGACACTTGTAACAGTTATGGTTCATGCTGTGTGGGGTTTAAGCTTTCTGCAGGTAGTGTGCTCTTGCACAAGCAAATCCAAAACTTCCTGGAGCAGAATAATACTACCATACCCTGAGGGCGATTGGTCTCATCAGACAGTCTGAATGATTTTACTTATTACACACATACGCATATGCACATACATATACATACGCATACATACGACATGTCAGTAAACATACATACATATAATTATGCATAATGAATACATTGCATAAATATGGTACATTCTGTATAACTAAGGAAACCTCTGTTCGACTCTGTTCCAAGGTTGAAAATGAACATAATTTAAATCTATAATAAAAAGCATATCACCTTACCTAATCTATGGTGACCACACAATCATTTCTGATTGCATCTTTCAAAAACCTTTAAGGAAAATTTTAAAACTTTCCTAACTTTGCGTATAAAATATCAATGTTCTTTGAGTAAAACCAACCCATATAAATTCTTAGAAGTGTTCCCCGCACCCTGGTGTAAAGTGCCAAACTCAGGGAGAACAAAAACCACAAGGAAAAGAAGGCACAAAAGAAAAACCAGTCTTTGCAATCCCTCAAAATACACAAGAGGAATTTCATTACCTTTAGATGAACACATCTCTCCTTTTAGTCTATCTGTTCGCAATTATTCTCCCTTTTCTCATTTTTGGAGATAGTTGTCTTTCTAGAAGTGTGCAGAAAAAGAACATCTTAAAATAACCACTTCATCATCATCATTATCACACCTTGAATACAATGACTGAATCAGCTTCACTAGCCAATAAAGTCCTACAGCTTTGCAGCGCTGTCATTAGTTGCAAGACCAGGGCTGAAATCCCACAAATGTGACACAAAACCACATCTTGTTCAATGTACACCACAGAAAACACCAACGGTTTTCAAGTATATGTTTTTTAATTGTAAGTTCACTATCTAATCTTGGTAGAAACTTCTGGAGGGATTTGCTTGCATGGAAAAGCAACGAAACAAGAACTACACTGGTATTATAAACTAAGATGCTTCAGTTACTCTTTTCACTTTGCATCTATGACTGGGTTTTGGCACATGAAGTGAGACTAGTACCAAACTCTGTACTTTATTCCCTCTGTACTTTATTCTCCCAAACCCAGATTCCAAGTAGCATGACATTCTGCCCTCTCCTGTTTTGGAGAGACAGATGATTTTTTTGTTTTGTTCAACAGATTTGATTATGGTTAAACGAACCAAAGAGCAATGACTGAGGAAAATAACAGCTGCTGAAGATATATTCTGATGTTTACCATTTTGAATGCAGCTGGTTAAAAGCAGTTCTAGAAAAGCACTGATATGAGCCTTGGTATAGGGACTACAAGTAACTGCACACAGACTGACAGAATTTCTAGAATTTGGCACAAATGGCTCTGCAAATCTCATAAAAATGTTTCATAGAACTTGAATATCCTTCAAGTGCTCTTAACTGTATAATTACACAATCTCAGAATAAATAAAAAAATCATATTTTTTCATAGCAGGTGAGATACCCAAAAGCACTGCATTGAATTAAGCTATTCAGACAATTCTAAAAACTTTACCTAGAAATTCAGTAAAACTAGTAAGAATGTGAGTTACTTCAAGAATATTGAAAACAGAAATGCTTTCTAAATTAAAGACTAAAATGATATGTATTATATAAAGTCACACAATTTCTGCATGAAATGGAGAATTTCTAGGCAATGTAGTGACTTGAACTTACACCTTTAAGAAGTAATGAGCTGAAGGTAACGGACCTGCCTTTTCACTATCCTACTCTATGGAGAAGCGCAGGACTCACTCTCCACTTGAGTTCAGCACTAGTAGGAGAAAAAGCTGTTTATGCATAGGGACTATGAGATAATCTTTCAGGAATCCAGTGGGGATCAGGACTCGCTCACCTATGAGGAACTGCAGAGAAAAGCCTCACTTTGTCAGGAACAGAAACATCTGAGCCTAAGGACATGATGAAGGATTTGCTAGATCATAACTTTTGTAAGGAAAAGTCAACCTTTATAAAAGCATTTCTGTTACAAATCACCCACTCCTGGAAGCAGACTTCCAATACTACTACTAATCATGAGCCTTACAGCCATCACAACATGCCACTTAACAGAGACAGTAAGTTTGTAACACATCTTTTGCTGAAATAAGATCCCTTCAGAACTATTTGAACATCACTAGAAAGTACCTTTAAAAACTGTCCTACTGGTACTCATTTTGTAATAATATTCAAACTGCTGACTTCAAAGAAGGGACTCAAATTGCTACAATACGATAGTATCTTCTCCTGAGAAGAGGAATGGAGAGACCACTGTGACAGCAAAACTATTTTCTAAGATCAATACTAGTAGTTAAAGGCAAAAACTCACACAGTCTTATGCCACAGAATTTGATGTTACTAGATTTTTTTAAATAGACATTCACAGAAGCTACTTAATCAGCACTTGTTAGAAAAGTCAATAATCAGACTGTGCATCAAAGTTATGAAATAGAAACCCATCAGCACAGACTTAATATTTTCTCTCCTATTAACATAATTCCTACTCGGTAAAAACAAAAATGATATGTTAGCATTTCAAAAACACATGAAAATGACCCTCTAGGCTTTATATGACTATGAAAACAAGCACTGGTACTTTATTTGCAAATTACTGTGCATTAAATGATCAACTCAGCAAGTTTACCACTCAACAAAGTCTGTGCTCTACCAGTTACAATCAATTTACATGTAACAATATGTCTAAATATGAATTTAAATGAGTTGTTGTCACTTCATGGTGATCTGTTGCTTTATCATCATCGATATGGACAGTGATCACAGTTAATGTTGCAGAAAAGGCAGAGCATGCACAAGTTCTGTGAGCAAACAGTAACCAAACACGAAGAAATTTGTTTTCATATAAAAAGACAGTTTCTGATTGTTAAGCCATGTTTATTTTCCAGTCAAGTTAACAAAAATACATTCTAAGAGGTTATTTCCAGGCATTTGCTGTATATGCCACGTCCATAGCAAATATATAGTACGAATCACAACTGCTTTCTCACTTTGTAACCTACTAGATTTCTCTTTCAATGTACGAAAAGAACCCTGAGGCCGCCACAGAATAAAGAACAGTTCAATATGATCCCCATTGTATATAAATATACATTATTATGACCTGCAAAAGTAATATTCTGGACATTAAGAGAATTCTAGTTTCTTTAACAGTGAATGAGTTGCATCCCTGCATAACAATCTTTAATACAATCATCAAAAATTAAAAAAAAAATCAGGCAAGAGAAGCGAAGTTCCTTCACAGCAGCAGCGCTGATCGAATGATATGTTGAAAGAATGCAAGTCAAAGCCAGGTTTAACATACAAGAATGCATAATTAAAGGCTGGCCTCAAAAGTGTCTTTATTTAATACAATTTAATTAATATAATGGTAATGACATCATCACAAGGATGCCATTGTGTACCAAGGTTAATTTTATATTATTCAGAATAGTGTAAGTCAGATAAATAAAGCTTAACATTTTCCAAACAACAATCCTTCACATTTCCCTTAGCTTTATTAGTAATGTATATATTCAGGTAGAATACTCAAACATAATTTTTACTGATATACAGAATAATTTTAATGGATATTTGGTACAATTTCTTAGTTTTGGTGTTCAGTAGTCACTTCTTTTTGATAAAATTAAACAACAGGTTTATATTTAACATCACATATAGGTCTTCGCTACATAAGGAATTTACAGAGCTTCTTCAATGTGGAATGCTATGTTTCACACATATGAAATTTAAAAAACACTGCTTGAACCTGTGACCTTGCCAATACAGAGATCAACCTTCAGAAACTATTGTAAGTAATAGTTGACACACATTTCTATATGGGCCCAGAACAAGTATGGACAAATTCAAAATGTTGTAACAGCAGTATGATTAGCTTTTACTTTGGTGGTTGTGATATTCCAGGTGTGGATGCAAAGTGCACCTAATGGTCTTTATAGCAGTACTTTTATCCCACTGTATTTTAAAGGCATCAGCTTCTTTCATTCTCCCTTGTAGCAAGGAGGTCTCTTCTCCTTAAAAGCAAGAAGACCTTCAATTCTATCTTTTGTTGGAATAGTCTGCAATAAGCAGAGCACAAATTCATTATTGATTCTAAAAACAATACCAAGAAAAATATTTTCATACAAATCCTAGTTCTTCAATGCATATATAATACCACAAAAAAATGAAAACTGCAACGTCTAGTCAGATACAAGAAAGTACCAGACACTTCAAAGGCACAATATAAGGCTGAGAAACAATTTAGAAGAAGCAGGAGTATCTTTTCTTCAAACTTAAGAATGAGAGAAACTCTTTAGGGTTTGTTTTTGAGTTTTTGGTGGTGTTTTGCTGTTGTTGTTGTCTGGTTTTGTTTGGGATTTTTTCTGGTTTTGGCAGGGGGTGGGAGGTGGCATTGGACGGGCTGAGTAAGCATCTAAGGCTGATGGCTTGATTTCTATGATCAAAAAGTCCAAGAACATACAAAGTCAAATAATTCCCATGTTTGGCTGGCAAAGAGGTTGGTCTTGATTTTTTGTCGGCTAGCACAGATACCATTTGAGGCCCATGTTAGCTAAGTGCCCTTCATGTTATTCCACGTTAAACCAAAACAAAGCAAAAGTAAGGCAGCTCTTGTACTAGATGCATCACAGTGCGTGACTGGCTGGGTATGTGGCTGGTAATGCTTCACTACCTTCACCGTAACAGTATTAGCAGAGAGATGTTTTTTCCTTAAATTCCTTACAAAACCAGAGTAAATAGAAGGAACGTCTAAGAACAATGCCAAAATATTTGTCGAAGAAATCATAGAGCAATTTCTAGTTGAATTTCCACATGTTTCATAATAGGCACTAATAACGCCTGTTTTCTGGGGGGAGGTTGTGTAATTGTCGTTACATACCTGTGCATAACAAGCTTCTTCAATTGCTAAGCCTGTTACTAAGTCGACCTGAGGAAAAGAAGATGATGTTTTTTAAAAGCATATATTTGCATATTTATTACATATTATTTTCTGACAGCAAACTTAAACACTGTGTTTCTATATGGCACATACTAAAACACTTCTGGAAAGTTAGAGTTTCTGTAACAGCCTCCTTATTCGGCGATCCAATTAGTATATAACATGCTAGCAAAACAATGTACCTTCCTCACTACAAATAATCTAGACTAAAAAACATTAGCTACTTGCACATCTGTAATCATTTTATTTACCAAAGGGGAAAAGATTTAATATGCAGCACCATTATTTAAAAATTGTTCTGAAATAAGTTATCTTCAACCTATCGTGTAAGAACATGATCTCATCCCACAAAGTAAACACAAATTCAAGTTTAAAGGGATTAAAAATGAGGCCAACGACCATACTGTATCATCAACTATTTTTAATATTTTTTTTCTTTGTGAGGTGGTCTGAACAGCTGAAAAGGCTGAATTCCCCCCCTCATTAGTTTTACACCTGCCTTAAGGATCAGTTGCTGCAGAAATTGCCAGCTTTCCACGTGGCTGCTGTGGCCATGCACCACAAGCAATTTGTCACGGAGAGATAAGCTACAGGACAGACTACCAAAGGAAGCTGTGAAATCTCTGCCACGGAAGGACTGTAACCGCTGCTTAAATGAATATTTGGTTTGATTGGTTTTGATTCAGTAGGTCTTGTGCTGGGGTCTCAAGATTGAAGGACATGATCATTCACAGTCTTTCTAAGCCCACTGTCCCTGATTCTATCAACATCATGACTCTGGCCTCTCAGTCCACACTACACCTGGTTGGTAGATAATTTAGCTTGCAGCATTTTGAACCTTGAGTACCACTGAAATAAATCTTGAATTCATCATTAATTGCTGTAAAAATCTTTGCATAACAGCATCCGCATTTGATTCCAAGACCAAAAGTTACTGGTGGTATGCTTTGCTGAACTCAGTTATATCACCCCTTGCTTTTGAAAGTACCATTCTTAAATTCATCTTCTTGGATTCAATGTTGCACATGGTATGACACCCTTTCCCTGGTCCCAGGTTGAGCTATAAGGTGTCCTAGTGTAAAGCTTATGCATGTGCTTAACTTTAAATATGAATATTCTTGCTGAGCTCAGCAGATGATTCACAAGCCTAAAGTAAAACACATGTCCAGACGTGCTCAGGGTTGGATTTTAATAAGCTTTAAAGCTAGGTCAATAGTGTTCAAGAAGGAGTGGCAATAAGAATAAAATGTGAAATAAGACTCCAGATACAATTTTAACACTAACCTCTATTTAAACTGTTAAAAATAAATAACATGCCTCTTGGCCTGTAACTTTATTAGTTACTAAACACTGAGAGCATTGACAGACTTCACGGAGTAAGACTTTAAGGGGTTTTTCCACCTGGCATTTGAAAAACAACTTGTTCATAGTAGTTTATGTCTATTTTCTAGTATTAATTATTAGCAGAGCACATTACTCTTGGATACAGATAAGGTTACTAAGCCACATTACAGAAATCAGCATCAAGTCTGGTATTCTAAGGAGTCTGAGACATAAAAAAAACCGCAATTCATCTTTTTAAAAGTTTTGACCAAATAGACTTTGAAGGTGCACACACTAAGAAACTAAAAACAGTTCAAGAAAAAAAATCCCCACAACAGATGTGCTGCCAGCCTGACTTCTGCTTACTTCTATGGGAAATAAAGAACCTTACCTCCATTCCCTGATTGATAGCCAGTTTTGCAACTCTCATTGCTACTGGTCCCTAAAATTAAAGAAGAAGCTTCTTTACACATCATAAATATCTACAAAATTATGCACTGAAGAGTCTGCACATCAACACTTTGTGTGTGTGTGTGTATATATATATATATACACATATTTATATGACCTCCCATACAAGGACAGCCTGAGACAGTTGAGTTTGTTCAGACTGGAGAAGAGGAGGCTCCAAGAAGGGCTTATAGCCACCTTTCAGTACCTGAAATACAAGAAAGCTGGAGAGGGATCTTTTACAAAGGCTTGTAGTGATAGGACAAGGGGGAATGGCTATAAATGGGTGAGCGCAAGATTTAGATTAGGAACAAATTCTTTAGGAGCAAATTCTTCACAACGAGGGTGGTGAGGCACAGGAACAGGTTGCCCAGGGAAGTTGTGGATGTCCCATTCCTGGAAGTGTTCAAGGCCAGGCTGGATGGGGCCTTGGGCAGCCTGACCTAGTGGGGAGCGTCCCTGCCCATGGCAGGGGGATTGGAACTGGATGATCTTTGAAGTTACTTGCAACTCAAACCATTCTCTGATCCTATATTGGGATCTTCTAGAATTTGTCCTTTTATTTAATTTGTAGTAAATAGGTCAAATACATATTAAATTACATCACTATAACAGGCATCTGCTTCCAAACTGACAGTTTCAATATTGCAAAAAAAGTTCAAGTATGTTTTCAAAAAAACCTAAATAAAGCATTGTGTTGGGTTTACGTTGCAAAGGTGCTGTCCACTGTTGCCAAGCTTGCTCAGCTCCCTTCAAAACAAGGCTCAGAATGGCCACCTTAACAGACATCATTATAGGCCTTTGCAAGATCAACGTTATGTCCCTACTATCATACAATGGAGACACAGGAAAAACGTGACAATTAAATAAAATTAACTGATACAGCTTCAAACCTAAAATATGCTACTGCAAAGCCATGCACCAGTCAAATGATGACACTCTGAGCAACTAAGAACAGTGAACTGCAGTGAACAGTGCGATTTCTACCCTCCTCCTGCCATAGAATCATGAAACATCTTGAGGAATCATCTCAGTTCTGTGCGTATCCATAAGAACCAGCTTCTCAATGTTCAGACATTGCTCTAGAGAAGCAGCCTGCTGTTTTGGGAAAAGCCAAATGCTTTTGGTCTGGTTCCAAAGCAAAGTTGTAACTATAATTCAATCTTCCAGAATCACTGTAAAATTTTTTTCCGTTTTTTTCATGTTTGCCTTTCTATGAGGGTATTGAAGACACAAAACCCCAATATGAAATGACAATTTTAACCAGTAACATTTTCTATTTTCAATAAAAAAATTTGGCTGCTAACACTTGTGATCCAATAAGGCGGTTTACCAATTATTTTCTCCTTCTCTATCCTATAAATTTGCTACCTGGGATCCTTCACTTGAGAAGTAGCTTTATCAAAAGCTTCAAACTCACATTCCTACTCTGAACAAACAACTTACAGTGTAAGGCAACACGCAAACAGACAGCAATTGGCTGACACTAAGATTCTGCTAAGAGTCATATTTAAACCTTCTTACTAAAATTTTCAAGTTGTAAAGCACAGGAATTCAGAAAATCCCATTTCCATTCTTTGATGAAAGACAAAGAGAGGATGTCACTTACAATGAAAGATAGTAAGAGCATGATTCTTTCATTGGGTCTATACACAATGGACAAAAAGAAAACTTTCCACTAGTAAATGTTATGTTTTCAAAACAGGAGTCACACTGCATGTGTCCAATCACATGTGAACTTTTTTGCCTTTCTTCTGAAGTGTTCAACAGTAAGAGAAAAATGTACTGAGATAACTGTTTTGCCAAAAATACCCAACCTTACACAGTTCTTTGTTTAAAATTTGAAAGCCAAAATCCACAACACAAGCACTGACCATATCATAACAATACTAAGACTGACAGAGTTGTCTTCCTTCATTATGAAATAATTACAACACCACACCACTCAAACTATGAGAAGAAAGCTTCTGACTGACCACTACACAACTCAAATAGCTTTTTAACACATAACTTCATGGCAGTTTTTCTTAATGCACCTTGTTTTCATTAAGTCTTAAAATTTGGTAAAAACTAAAATCAAATATACTTTTTTTTTACCTGAGGTAAAAATTCTCTTGCCAGAGCTAGTGCTCTTCTGTATGCAGCATCCCCTGCTTCATTTTGTTCTACCACATGGCTAATCAATCCTATTGATTTTGCTTCGTCACCATCTACAACACGTGCAGAGAAGATAAGTTCTTTTGCCAAAGAAACTCCAATTGTGCGAGGTAATCTCTGTGTCCCTCCTAAAGTTTGGAAAAAGACAAAATGCAGGTTTTATTTTCCCATTGATTTATACCAGAAATGTAGATGCCTTGTTCAGTTCAAATATTTTCAATTCCATAAACAATTACATGAACATACAGAAATTAAACTATCATGTAAAGGCATTCCTAAATACCTTATTCAGTTTTGAAACTGCACCTAAAATGAAGTCAACTGCTCTGCTTCTTAGAAAGCCATGTAAGTATCTGAAAAGATGTAATATTAATAGAGATTCTGCCTGATCACAGACATGTTACCTTACTCATATAAGCCAAAAGCTGAAGGAAAACTACCTGCCACTAATTACCACATCCAAAAACTCTGCTTCTTTTTAACAATCTGTATTTGTTTACAATATTAATCAACACAATAAGAGCACTTTTGAAGAACTATATACTCTTGACAAGATCATAGGCTGTGCTAAAATTCTCATATATTAGGGACAGTAAAAATTTACAGGCAAACAAAATTAAAATTACTAGAAAATGTCTTAAAAAAGCCATGGTTTAGTCACTTCTTACTTTAATATTCTTGTTGAAATCTTAAAGCCTGATTACAAAAACTAGGAAAGGCCGGTAGCAGGTGCGGAACTGCAGAGAAAAGCCCCCAAGTTTAGTTGGATTTTTTTACTACAGTATAAATTTCTTTGGCAGATCAGCATTTTCAGGAGGTCAAAAAGCAGTTAACTACATTAACTAGACATGCATGGATTACTTAGTTAAACTAGTAATCAAAATTTCCAGAACTGACAATGAGAAGGTAGGAATAATCATCAAAAGTGAGGCAGATGACTCAAATCACAGAAGCAGATACTTGTATGAATTAAGAGGAGAAATGGCCTTTATCCATGAGAAAGGATTTTGAAAATATGCAAGGTCTACCACGGATCCGAAACAAATATTCAATTTACATATATACAGTCTGTAAGTAAAAATTTCTTTCCAAACAGCTATTTCTGCAAGAGTATGCTAATATATATAAAAAAATATATGTATATATTCATGAGGAATATTTATATGAGGTGTTCCAAGGGAGATGGCACAACACTGGATAAACGTGTGCTCAACTAATAAAATAGATTAATTTCCACTAAATAACAGTGGATTAAGTCAGTATTTTATGGAAGCCAAGCCATTCAGTTATCTTACTGATGTTTCCTGAAAGTACATCTCTGAGACAAACAAACTGACTGGGTTTTTTGATTCAGCGATTCAGCTTTCAACTATTGTTTTTTATGAATCACAAGCTTCAGTACTATTGTATTCCTTTCCACAAAATAGACCTGTCTTTGAGCACACTACATCACACAACACTAGAACACTGAAGGTTTAGGGGACTTCTGCCTTATAATGGTCTAGAATATCACAAAATCATAACCTATTACAAGAAATGAGAAATGTTTTCTGAGCTGGAACTAGAGGAATTTAAAAAATGCTTACACTTGTAACAGTTAAAATCTGTAGAACAACAACATTAGTAAATACAATGCCATATTCTCTGTGGTCCTATCACTCTGAGAGGGTTTTAGCAAGATTGTTCTAGTGTTCAAGGGGAACAGGCAATAGCAAGAGGAGCTCCTGTTCAACAGATTCTGCTAATTCTGCTAGTTGTACAGCTAAGTCAAGGGGAAAATTTTGCTAACAGTAAAATTCAGGGAAAGTCCCTACTGTAGGGCATTTTTATGAAGGGGGCAGGGCTAGGGGACAACAGGCAGACTGAAATAAAACTTGTATAACACTACAAACTCTGAGTCTTATGCATTCCCATTAGATTGGGCTGCCTCACTGGTGAGATTCACAGAGAATGACTGACGATGTAGTTATCAACCTTTATATCAGAACTACATTCCATAAAAATGTGAGCTGTATTTTCAAGAATCTTGATGACTCTCATACTGACCTGTACTGCCATCATCACAAAAAAACATTTACTGGCTTTTTGTTTTAAATAGTGAACAGATCTTTTTACTGATCATCCAAAAAAGACCTCACACCCTTATCAATGTCTATTCTTATCCACATTTCCAAAGTGTACATCAGAACATAGCAATTGTCTACTCGGATTGTCTTAGTTTAGCCATAACTTATACTTTTCATGATAGTAATGGAATTTTGAAAAGTATCAGTCTTGGCTTTTGATTAAAGAAAATTATTCGTCCAAATCCTAAGATCTGAAACCATGTAAGCCTGAATTTACTGACTCCACATCTTCTATTTCTTCCTTGCTCCCTATGCCTAGTATTTTTTCCTACTTAATTACCTCCCCTTCCTTTTACGTTTTCTCTTTTCTCTTACCACTTTTACCAGGAAATGTTGAAAACAAAATTTAATTGAGCAACAATATTTCATAACTTTGAGCAGACAATGGATATGTTTAAGCATGAAATAGTGTTTATAGATGAAAAAAGTGTTCTTGTCAGGGTCTTGCACAACAATGATTAAAGAGCAAAAAAAGCAGATTATAGTCTGTTGTTTGGCTGCCTCCTACACTCCAAAGCCATTAAACAGAGGAACTTATTCTTTGATTAATATTCACAGAACAGAAGCCAACAGTTCAGTGCATCAATCATATATATTCAGTAGTAGGAACAAGATATATGCACACACAAAGGCAGTAAGACCCAATTAATCAAAAGCAAACAACACACCAAAATATATCCAACACACGAAATTTACATCCATTTATGAAGAAAAGACAGAGAATACGCTGCAGATAGATGTTATTTTTTGGTAACTAAGTACATATAATGCCTGCCAACTACAATCAGAGCTAAAGGAAGTAACACCCAGTCTTCAAAGACATTACTTAACCAAGGCATTTCATCTAAATGCAGAGCAGAACTTGATGGAAGAACAGTTGTTTCATCTCCACAAATTTAATGAGATGTTATTTCAAGGACTAGTGATCTGGTATTACTCACTGTGTTGATAAAAGTATTTGACATGCAGTTGCAGTGTGAATGTGTTCTTATCTGAGATGGTATATATTCAATATTGTAATAATTATAAACAGTAGTTTTAGATGACACTAGTTCATGTGAAAAGATACAGTAAATACGAGATTGCAAAGTTCTGGTAAGAAAATTGTTAAGCAGTACTCTTTTGCTTTAACAAATAGTTGGTTTTGTATGAGTATTTATTTACTGACAGTAATTCATCAATTACAAAATATGTACACAACTGGTTTGGATTAAGGCAATTACATGATAAATTCCCAAGAGTATATCCAACAAGATGAAGCAACTAACTTACTGGAAATAGATTCATCATTCTGGCTGAGAATATCTACAGTTAGTAGTTTCTCATAGCTCAGGGCTCTGTGAAAACATATTGGAAAAAAATCCTCTTCTGACAAATAGTCCAAACTTAATTCAGTAATAATCCTGTTAAGTCAAGTAAAAATGAACCTTTCTATTCCATTCTTTCTATAATGAACTTTGTTTGATTAGTGTTAGATTGATTCAACCGACAGATTTATCGGTTTCTTTTTTAAAGACTACTGTTTCTAATGTTGTATTAATAACCAAAGGTGAAACCAAGCTCTGGCAGCCACAAACTTCCTAATTATTTGAGTCAGTCAAGAAATGGCTTAAACGTATCCCCGTGAATATTTTGCAGAAAGCTGTACAGACTTTTCTCTTTTCCACTGAAACTTAAATAAATATTGAATACAGAAACCTGCTGTTCATAAAAACAAATCCTGAGCAATATCAGCCCATAAATGAACTAACAAGCATAAAATTATTTGAATGCAATACTTTTCAATCACGTAAATCATATTTTTAAAGTCTGTGTAACAAACATATTTTCCACTTTTGAAATACCCATCATCTATTCCTAAGTTAAACAATTTTCAAAATATTAAATACTAAAAATGCCTAAACATTCTACCAAGATGATACAAACCCAAGTACAAATCTTTATGGGCTCAGACATCCCAAATCCTTTCACCAAATAAAATATGAACAGCCCTTCACCAGCACAAACTACCTAACTGATGGACAACTGAAAACAGCTTAGACCGTTAAGGACATCAACAAAGATGCAAGTGACTGGGTGAAAGAAAAACTGGGATGGCGAAGAAAAGAAACAAAACATTATCTCTGGAAGGGGAAAAAAGCACTGACCTGACAAAGAGCAGGCACCAGGCAAGACCACTGTCAAGTCTGGCCATATAAGTAGCTGTTTGGTAGCAGAGTGGAGAACGGACCAAAGCCTGAGATAAAGGCCTGAGGCTGACTCAAGAGGTTGCCCCGCGGGCTGTGATGACAGCGAAGATATATTGGAGTGAGATTTAGTAGTAGGCTGTCAAAAGGGCTCGCAGAAGTCTGGCTTGCCAGTCAAACTGAAGAATGCCCTGCAGGAATGTCAGGCACAATCACACCCAAGGCTGAAGAAGCAGGATAACTTGCTACCTACACCAGCCTGGCAATGGCAATCCCAGTTCCAAAATTACCAACTTAGTTTGCAAATCAACCCTTAACTTTCACCACCAGTTTTATCATTTTGCATCTGTGGATTGGTTTATTTAAAAATATATCTGAAAAACGCCTAGAATATACTGAACCACCATGTGTGGGTGGCTCGAAGGCAGCAGCTCAGATCAGAAGAATGTAGTATTTGGCTCAAAGGTCTACGAACAGTTACAATGATGACAGAAAGTGTAAACACATTTTCAGAATTCGCAAGCAGTTGAATAATCACAGCTTCTGTACAGAAAGATGATATTATCAGGTAATTTAGAAAAAATAATTTATTTTCGAAATAAGTAATCTTGTAGATTGACAAAGACAGAAGATGGTTTCCCAGCAGAGAGCTATATACATGAAAGGAATAGAATCACAAAATGCATTCAGAACCTGATTTTATAAAGTGGACTCTGCTTCAAATGGGATTCTGCATCATGTACGGTGCTTACTCCACATTTCTCTTACAAGCACGGTACAACCAACTGCAAGGAATCCACTCCCAGACTAAACACTGCTTGACAAGCACAGATCTGCATTACCACTTGTGAACTCCCAGGACTTTGAGTTTTCAGCAGTGCATACACAATCTTCCTTATTTTGTTTTAAACTGAAATTATTTACTCATCTGTTTATTAACTTATGTACTTATTACTTAAATGCAACAAACATGAGCACACATAAGTATTGGGTAAGGCCAGGTGTCTTCCTATTACTCCAGATAGGAACTTGGTCTTACTGTTTTCAGGGAATGCAATGACAGAAAGTGAACTTAAACAAAATTCAGAAGTACATACACGTAAGACTTATCTTGCTGCAGATAGAAATTAATGGCCCAAGAGAAGGCATTTTACAGTTTCAAAATTACACCCACACATTTAGCAAGTCATTACTCAGCTGTAACAACAGGTAGGAGGTTTAGACCAGTGCTGCTCTGTATGATCATACTTTACAAATCATGTAGGCTTTATGAGTAATATTAGGTAAACACTGTTATTTAACTTGTATTTTCTTAAAAATATATATATTTCACGTTCTTACAGTTTTGGATTGACTACGACTGCTAAAATTTGAGTCATGTGAAAATCAGGACTGAAAAACCAAACATGAAAAGAAATATCATCATTAGCTAGGGAAAGTGGAATACAGAAGAATTAATTACCACAGTAGTATCCCATTTTTATTTATGTGTTGAACAAGATTGCAGTCCCAAATTGGGACAATCACTTCAGGTTTTAATGGGCAGAACTGAAAACAATCAAAGCAAAAAACAGATTATTAAATCTGAAGACTTCACAGCTTACGAGCGACTGACTTGAATGATTTCCTCACTTCAGTGCTCTTCATATGGAAATCTACTATTCTATTCTTCCACAGAGCAAAGAAATCCATCAATCTGCAAACCCCCCAAACCTATTCCTAACCCTATTCTTTCTCCCATTCTGACTATACTATCAAATTAATCTACTTTCAACTGTTACAAAGTAATGGGGTTCTAAGAATTTACCTCTGAAATTATTCATCCCTGAAATACTCTGACTTGATCACCACTAAAAAAAGGACAATCAATGGCTAATAGAATAGGAGCCTATGGAAAACAGCAAAGTCAACAAGATTCTAGGAGGGCACAACCCCTTCTGGTTCAGCTGCCATATCCCAAGAAGGCAGAGTGCTCTCTGTACCGATAAACATATCTAAAATGAACTCATACATATGAAGCATATTTTTCATCTCGAGTAGGATGTCGTCCCAGATGAGTCAGCCATATACTACAGCCACATTGCATCTAGCCTAGTACCTAGGATACAATACATAACATCTATAACAGTCTACAAAAAATATGGCCATTGTTCAAATCCCGCATGAATTAAACTAACAATGTACAATGCAAAAAGCAAACCTTCAGTAAATTAGAACTTAATTTTGAGATACCAAGCCTGATCCTCAAAAATAATCCCAACTTCTTCAGCTTGAACTGTTTAATTTTGCAGTGCTACCTAGGAATCCCAAAATGACATTCTTTTTTACTTCACAGACTGAACCTTCTGTATCTTATTTGACAGTAACAGTTGATATGTGACGAAACAGTCGCTACTCTTACTAGACGTTCTGTAAGTCCCATGAATAACTGAAGTAATATTTTTACTTGTGCATGTTAATTTGTATTCTGAATGTTACATTATTTGCTGTTCCTTGCAAGTATATTACCTATCTGCAAGAATAATTAAAACTTATATTATAAATTAATAATTAAATTAGTGGTAAGTGTAAATATAAACATGCATTCAATCTATGCTACATGATATTCTCCATGTGTTTTGATCACATGAATATTTGCATGTCTAGCTTGAAACAATGAAAGACTTCATTTTTTCGGCGATGCAAGCAGCCTTAGTGACTTCAGCTTCATGTTTGCATGCTCAATACCTGCAGACTCGCTACCAAAACACTAAAATCAGTGAACTGATACCAAAGACACTGCAGTTTGAGTGAAACGAACATACCAGAATAGAAGCCCGTGACACAGGCTGGGAGAGAAGCTACTTTTCCAAAGGCAGGATAATCCCTTACAGGCTCTAGAGAAAACTTCTGTATCCCCTATACAAATATGATTCAGTTGCTACTCAGCTGTACTGAGAGCAGCAGACACCCGCCAGACTATAGTAAGGACCACGTGTTCAAAGACTGAAAGGTTACATATTCAACATAAACAAATGCCACTGGAAGAAGATCCAAACTGCTTATTTGTTCACTTCCTTATCAGGAAATTGCAACTCTCTATTACTTTTGACTGACACTTGCTTTCATACACTGCTGTTCAGCAGCAACTGAGAGAGGGTAGGTAGCACTAGCACATTGTTTTGAGTGACACTACTATTAAAAAGCCAGACAACAGATGGTATGTTTAAAACAACTCTTCTTTCCTCACTGATAGATACTATTTCATTTAATACACAGTGCTAAGATTTGAGAATCAGAGTTTTTAAATTACAGTCCAAATTAATTCTAAATTTTCACTTGACTATGCATATAATTTTGTGTAAAGATACATAACAACTTTAAGTATATGTCGGACAGATTTTCTGTTAGGGTAGTTCCTGTGCAACAGTGGATCTACCCTAATAAGTGCAAACTGGTATTTTAACATTTTACTGTTTGAGATTATTCAGAAATTTTTCCTTAATGAAAAGCTCTTCCATCACTTCCTAGTCAATTTGTAAGTCCTCAAAAAAACCTAAAAGCCAGTAACTGACAGGAAATCAACAAAGAAAGACACTAAATGAATTATTATTCCCAGGCTGTAGCTGTCAGACTGTTAAAACACTAAGGGAAGTAAATATATTAAGAAAATACCCTTTGTATTTCTCTCACTTGTTGCTGTGGCACAGCAATATGGAAGAGAAATCACTGTTTATAGCATTCAACACAAAATGACTGTATGCAACGGCAAGTGTTTCCCTAGAGATGGAGAAGCTGGTGCTAATTAGATTCTTCTGTCACCTACTCATGCACAGATGAGTTGGCTTTCATGGACCTTTACAGTTTTAAAGATCAAAGATATCAGATATTAATTTTATTTTCCTCACATCCTACATCCAGAATCCAGGAAGAGAGACATTTAGGACTATATAAGCAGGATATAATGAAGAAGTTAATCTGTATCAGCAGCAAGAGATAGGATAGTTTGACAGAAACACTGCACTTACTAAAAGAATATTGAAATAGCTTTTAATTAACACTAGTCATTAAGAAAAGTTTATAATAAACACTAAGGATCAACTAGATAGGGAGTACCACTCAATTCTCCTTAGCTGGCCTGATTCTGCTCTTCAGGCAGGACCACTCTGATGGGAGCAGACCTAACTGCTGAAACCCCTTTGGGCTTCTAGATACGGCCTGGTTGTTGCTCCTACTTTTGGATCTCTCAAAGCACTCCTACATTCAGATCCTTTGATCCTTCACTGGCAGCAATCCACCTACATGATTAAAGCATCAGTGCTAGATAAGTCCCACATCCATGGCAGTTTAGGAACATCTTACCGGAGCCTGAAGACTTCAAAAGCTTTACACTATCCCTATTAAGAGGTTAGGAGTTACGTTAGTTGTGCTTTCCAAGAAAGCCATCAGTGCTCTATAGTGCAATGATAGCAACTAGACAATATAATTCAAATATTAGAATTTGCCTTTTATACACTGAATTTATACAGGACCGTATTTTACATGAATATCCTAAAGTCAATCACTGAACCTCTGGAAGAAATAAGCTTGATTATCTTTTTGCATTTTGCTTATTCAATTGGTTTTACTTATTCTTTTTAGTAGGAAAAAAGCTTAATATTTTTATCTTATACGCCTCAAAACCCTTGAGTCACTCCTCTTAAGCACAGAAACTGTCTGCTTGTAATATTCATAACTGAGTAGTTCTGGGGGGGTGCTGTTTTGATTTATTTATTGACACAAAAAAAGACAAAAAATAGTATGCACTAACACAAACATTCCTTCTACCTGTTTCTTCCCCCCTACTGACAGCTAATACTCTTGCAGCTTCCCACATACAAAGGCAGAGATTTCTTTTGATTGACCATTAACATTTTTAAATCCACACGAAATGCTCTAGCAGTATCAAACAGATTTAATTTTTTCAGTTAGCTCTAACAAGTTACATTCATATCTGAGAACAAGGGAAGTGTGATACATCAGAAACCATTTGGCAACTTCTGTGGTCATTACTAGTCCAAGTCTGGTAACCGCTATGTAACAGGCTAAATTGGCTTTTCTAATAGCAGAAGGGTGGAACCTAAGATGATGTGCTACAGCAAATGTGGAAGTTCCTAAGTTTACAAACCTGATTATACCTGTTATAATTTATAAACTACACATGAAAAGCATCTCAGTCTATCACACCCAGACTAATGTGATTTTGTTAAAAAAAAAAAAGAAAACAGGGAAAGGAAGATAATAAAATTTTTACTAACCCCTTAACATTTTCTCTAAAAATGAAGGACAATCAGGAGATGAAGGAAGCTGTTGTTTGCTGGATCTTTACTTCGTTGATAAAGCTATTTATATTCCTTCACTTCACAGGAGTTTTCAAGCACAGAAATGTTTTAACATCACCATAGCATTGGTGTCTCATAGATACTATTGAAACGTATTTCCACAGCACTCCTGCAAGACGAAGTAGTATCACCTTCATGTACTTTTATATGGAAAAATTAATCACGTCCCCCAAATGAGGTTGAAAAATATATAGAAAACAGTGAAAGATGTTCACTTTACAAAACAGGGTAACAAAACATAAAAAAATGTTATTTACTAGGTAATTAAAAGAGAACTACCTATTTTAAGGAGGATATTAATGGGGAAAAAGTGATGATGTAATTTATCATGTTTCATAATGCATATGTACAGAGAAGACAATTTTAGTCATGGGGCATTATAGTGACAGTCAAACTTGTTACAGTTTATCTGATAATCATTAGAAAATGTGAATTTATCAGTAAGTGAGATATTCAGTATGAACACTCTTGTTTTCATTGACTGGAACAATGGTGGGTTTCCTCTGAAAACAGTTCTGTTTCCTGTTGGTTAACTCTTCAGTCTGAGAAAGCTTAGGCATGAGAAGTGTCCAGCCCCACAGACTGCAGAAGTGGCAAGCTTATAGCTCTGTGGGAGACTGACCAACCAAAATATGTTAGGTCTAAGACTTAAGAAGCACCAGGCTACCTGGCCAGTTGGCTAAAGTATACCAAGCTCTGGCCAAAGTAGATGCCCAAGGGTATTAGCCAGAGGAATAAGCTGGCCAAGGAGGCTGGCAGCTCTCCAGGGTTCTCCCAAAAGAGGCCCCAGGATCCAAGACTCTATTTAAGATAATTCTTAGGCTTCAGACATGGAGTGGTAAATCTCTGTAAGATGCAGGCAGGTTGGATAAGCAGCTGGCCAAGAGTCTAGGAATGCAAGACTTCATACAATTGATTTTTCTTAATGTTACTTCATTTGCTTCTTACTAATTTGTGCCTTGGTTTTATGTATCAAAAAACTTCCTGTTCTTTTTAGCCATACCAGCTACTGCAGAGTTATCAGTTTTTTTCAGCTGCCTTCATTACTCACCAAAAACCAAAATGGGTTCAGTGTATTATTTCAGTATATTATATACAGCTTTGTTTCTCTCCAGAAAAAACTATCTACTTCGTCTCTCCAACCTGATTTCATTACGAGATTAAGCCTCCCTTGTAGGTTCAGCAATCTAAGTTGAAGGTTAGTAACTTTCCTGAGTTCTGGCAATTTATAAGAAAGGGGCTGAGGCAGCATTTCACACCAAACCCCTCAAATTCTAGAAGTCAATATGAAACCTGCAAATGAGGATCAGGTAACACAAAGAGAGTTTTCAAAAAAGTAGATGTTAATTATCAGATGGCAGGAGGAAAAATAGCTAAATGCTACTTGGTTCAATTTTCTAGTACCCCCTACAGGTTAATACAAAGGAGAAGTATTTGGCTTCAAAGTGAATGGCATATATATCCTGCCTAATTAAAATGAAAATAAGACCAAAGGTCTTTTATGTTGTCATTAATATTTAATAAAATATTTCTAAGCTTCTATGTGAAGGGAATACCAAAGGGAGTTATGACTATTTCACCCATGTCCTCAATTTCAGGAAGTGGTAATACCTTATTCACATTACCATACTACCTACTATTTTTGTTGGGATTATACTTAATAATCTCCCTTGTTTTCATCCATATCAGGTTATCCGGCCCACTCGCACTCCTCTGATCAAGAAGACAAAACAGACTGTTCCTCCAGTTTAGTCACTTCGAGTAGAAAACAATTTTTTAAAATATTTTAATATATATTAAGGATTCCAAAACAAATATGGAATTTCATGAATTCTCTGCATTATGGTGTTATATTTTTAATTTCCTATTGCATCACCTAATGATCCTGCACTTTACACTACTGTATAATCAATTTTCATTTCACATGCATATTTATTTTCTTTGTATCATATAGTAGGGTAAGCAGATGAGCACTGGCCTATTTTTCTTAAATTGAATGCTAAAAAAGTTAAAATCATACTAAATATTAATTCTTAACTTAAAAAGTCTTAGCAATATGATGATTTATATTTCTATATAAAAGCAGTGTTTGTCATATCACCTTTACTAATATAACATAAAACTTCCCAACATAAAGTGTTATTTTTAATTGAGTACAATCACTCAAGTTTTTTAATTCCGCTTCCCTTTATAAGCATTGCCCAGCCAGTTGTTCATATTGCTAACGCTGTTCATACAGTGTTGTTTTAATTCAGCTGAAACAGTTTATCTGTACTTAAGAATGAAACTCCTGGAAAATGTGTTTTGCTCATACAATACAAATAACTGAATGGCCTTATTTTAAGACGTCCTAACATCTCTGCTGTGGAATACAGAATTAAATTTGGCTTGACATTGGTAGCAATGTCTGCAGAACATGTCATCTGAAATCCACACAACATATTTTGGGCAGGCTTCAGTCTTTAAAAAACTCTCATTATGAACAGCACCAGTACATATGCTCATGAAATGGAAGAACATACAGAAAAATATGTGAAGTCCTGGCTTAAAATGTTGCAATCTACACTGTGCATACTGTGCAGTTTTGTGCAAGATTGCATGTAGTAGTAGCTATTTTCTGAGTGCTTCACTTTTCAATTATGTTCTTCCAAGAAACATCTTACGCATCCCTGTATAATCTCCTGTGTGTTGCCCTTGCTCCTTTTTTTATTGAGGATCCACATAATGAATCATATATGGTAAATTTTTTAAGGACACATGCAAAGTATATTACCTTCAGCTGCGAGATACCACATTTCTCTGCTTTTAAAAGGTAACAGAAAAATTTCCCTACAGTAAGATCAAACACCATGTAGAGTGGGTTGAGACTGCTGACAAAACAAGGGCAATGTGACATCTGACAAGGCATTCTGGCCTATAAATTGGAGAGATGTGGATTTGATGAATGGACCACTTGGTGGATAACGAATTGGCTAGATGGTCACACTCAAGGAGTTGTCATCATCAGTTCAGTGTCCAAGTGGAGATCAATAATGAGTGGCATTCCTCAGGGGCTGGTATTTGGACCAACGTTGTTTAACATCTTTGTCAAAATCATGGACAGTGGGTGGCTTTGAAAGCACTCTCAGGAAGTCTGTCCTTAACACAACCTGTGTGCTGCAGTTGACATGCTGGAAGGAAGGGATGCCATCCAGAAGGTCTTTGACAGGCTTGAGAAGTGAGCCTATGTGAAACACATGAAGCTCAACAAGGCCAAATGCAAGGTCTGGCACCTGGGCTGCAGCAATTCCAAGCACAATTACAGGCTGTGTGGAGAAGGGATTGAAAGCAGCCCTGATGAGAAGGACCTGGTGGATAAGAATCTCAATATGAGCTGGACATGTGCACGTACAGCCCAGAAGGCCAACCATACCTTGGGCTGCATCAAAAGAACTGTGACCATCAGGTCAAAGGAGGTCATTCTGCCCCTCTGCTCTGCTCTAATGAGACCATACCCAGAACACCGAGTACAGCACTGGAGCCCTTGGCACAGGAAAGACACGGGCCTGCTGAAGAGGGTCCAGAGGACAGCCACCAAAATGACTAAAGGCCTGCAACACCTCTCGTACGAAGAGAGGCTGAAAGAGTTGGAGTTGTTCAGCCTGGAGAAGAGAAGGCTCCCGGGAGACCCTAGAACAGCCTTCCAGTATTTAAAGGGGGCCTATAGGAAAGCTGTGGAGTGTCTCTTTAGCAGGGAGTGCAGTGATAGGATGAGAGGTAATGGTTTTATGCTGAAAGAAGGGAGATTTAGATTAGATATTAGGAAGAAATTTTCTACTGTGAGGGCGATGAGGTACTGGAAGAGGTTGCCCAGAGAAGTTGTGGATGTCCCATCCCTGTAGGTGTTCAAGGTCAGGCTGGATGAGGGTTTGCAACCTGATCTAGTGGAAGGCGTCTCTGCCCATCGGAGGTGGGTGGGGTGAACCTAGATGAACTTTAATGTCCCTTCCAACCCAAACCATTCTATGATTCAGTGACTTGCAATATGCCTGTATGGGAGCATTCTGAAATGTGGGACTAATTAATATTGAAGTAAGAGAGTTCAATTCCAACATTAATTAAAATAAATAAAGTTAAGTTCATTATTAGTGTCCACTCAGGAATTAACATAATGTTCAATTCCAACATTAATTAAAATAAAAGTTATTTTGTCCACTCAGGAATTAACATAACTTAAATAGCTAAATGAAATAAATTTAATATTGACACTCCTCTTCCACCATAAATAAACCTTCAAAAAAACACTAGACCATTCCCAACTCTATAAGGACTGTGTTTTAGTGAGCACAGTCATTTCTGATATGTCCCTATCCAAATATCATTTTTTATGTACCATCTGTCCATTTGGACACTCGCACTGTGCCTTGCCCTATTTCCCATTTGCTCGCTCACTGGTCAACACCAGTCCCCTCCCCAGCGTCATGGCTCTTCAGCAGGCTTTTCTCACTTCCTCCTTAGCTACTGGTTCCTTAATGTCTTGTCTTTTCAGTTCCAGAATCACTTACCAAATTCTTCCACGTAAAAAAGCTAATGCAACTTCTTCCAAATCCCTATTTCTTCTTCAGTTAAGCCTCCTTCTGAAGCCCAGTTTCCTGCTAAACAAGTCCTGAGCGGAGCTGTGTCTTTCTTCCTCACACTCCCTATAAGCCATGAATCTCCACCAGGTGCTAGGGTGCTCCACAGCCAGCCACACACTGTGATAATGTGGGCACTGCAGTAGAGTTGCTGAGAGTACAGACAAAGTCGTAAGATTTCTGCCATGAAGCCTGACTACTGCCTCTCAATACAAGGAAAATAACGCTCAGGCCTAATGGGAAGCAAACAAATGTCATCATCAAGCTCCAGAAAAAGATCTATAAATAGCACGTGGAAGTCCCAACATTTTTGCCTCCATCTTCACTGGCAGCTTCTCCTCCCACACTTCTCGACTTGATGGACTGCAAGACAGTGACTGGAAGAACGAAGTCCCTCCCACTGTAAGAGACGACTACATTCATGAGCACCTGAGGAACCTGTATACATAGGAGTCTACGAGACCTGATAAGATGCATTAGAGTCCCAAGGGAATTGGCTGACAGAGTTGCCAAGCCTATTTCCACAATCTCTGAAAAGTCATGGCAGTCAGAAGTTCCTGGTGACTGGAAAAAGGGAAACACTGCACACATTTTTAAAAAGTAGGACCCTGGAAACTACCAACCTGTCAACCTCACCTCTGTGCCTGGGACAATCATGGAACAGATCCTCCCAAGAAGCCACGCTAAGGTACATGGAGGAGAGGAAGATGATTCAACACAGCCAGCACAGCTTCACCAAGGGAAAGTCCTGCCTTACCAACCTAGTGGCCTCCTATGATGGAGCGATCACATCAGTGGCTGAGGGAAGAGTATGGATGTAATCTATCTGGACTTCTGTAAGGCTTTTCACACAGTCCCTCACAACACCCTTTTTTCGAAATTTGAGAGTTATTGATTTGGTGGGTGGACTGTTTGGTAGATGGTCACATCCAGAGGGTAAAGATCAATGGCTTGATGTCCAGATGGAGACTGATGATGTGTCCTTCAGGGGCACATATTGGGACCAGCAATGATTTTCATCAATGACAAAGTGGGATTGAGTGCACTCTCAGCAAGTTTGCAGATGACATCAAGTTGAGTGGTACAGTTGACACCCCTATAGTTGACGCCATCTAGAGGGACCTGGACAAGCTTAAGAAGTGAGCCCATGTGAACTTCATGAGGTTCAATAAGGCCAAGTGCAAGATCCTGCACCTGGGTAGGGCAATCCTCTGGCATCAATACAGGCTAGGTGATGAAGGGATTGAAAGCAGCCCCGTGGAGAAGGACTTAAAGGTACTGGTAGACAAAAACTGGACGTGAGCCAACAATGTGCACTCACAGCTCAGAAGACTAACCATATCCTGAGCTGCATCAAAAGCGGTGTTGCCAGCAGGCCAACAGAGTACTGCGTTCTTATGAAAGGAAAGACAAGGACCTGTTGGAACAGGTCCAGAGGATGGCAACAAAAGTGATCAGAGGGCTGGAACAGCTCTCCTGTGAAGAATGGCTGAGACGGTTGGGATTGTTCAGCCTGGAGCAGAGAAGGATCCAGGGAGACCTTATCATTGCTTTTCAATAATTAAAGGAGGCTTATAAAATACTTGGTGACAAAATTTTTAGTAGGGCCTCTTGCATTTAGACAAGGGGTAGTCGTTTTGAACTAGAAGAGGCTGTATTAAGACTAGATATAAAGAAGACACTTGTTTTTTCACAATGCTGAGACACTGGAACAGATTGCCCAGAGAAGCTGTCAATGTGCCATCACTGGAATTGTTCAAGACCACATTGAATGAGGCTCTGAGCAACCTGATGTAGTTCAAGAAATCCCTGCTTACCGCAGAAAGTTTGACTATATGACCTTTAAAGTCCCTTCTAACCCAAACTACCCTATGACTCTCTTACTCCAAGGATAACGCTTATTCAGATTTTGGATACAAAAGGTATCTCCTTAAAAACAGTATCCTCTGTAAAGTCATGTAACCTTCTCAGACCCAAAAGTTGGTAGTTTCTTTGGGGTTTTTTGTTGGTTGCTTCTTTTTTTTTTCTTTTAAATAGCCTTCATTTCTAACTAAATTCCCAGTAAAATTATCCTGAGAAAGTCACTTAGCAGTAAAAATTTCGGCCCAAATGACTTTAATGCTATTCAACAGACTTTATAAACACAACACACAGGTAGCACTTTTGCACGAACAGAAAACAAAGATCTAACAGCACATCTTTCATTAAGAATAAAAAGCAGTCACCTAACCATTCAGCAGGCAACATGAAATCTGCTTCATTGCAGAGGATTTGCTGCAGGGATACTTTTCCCAATAAACTGCACTTAAGCACTTTAGCCATTTCTAAGTACCATACTAAATGAAGCCCCAGATACTTTGAGTCTTGGCACATTTTAAATGCCTAAATCTATGACAATCCCTGTCAGAAGAACCACACACGTAAAGTTTTGCACACATGCAGCAAAGCCACTGCCTCAGAATCCATGTACTTTCGCAGAAGAGTTAGTTTGGTCATGGCTACTGAATGAAGCTCAGCTGGCGCTGGACTAAATATTTATGTACAATTTAGCCACACTTAACTCAGCAGCCACTTTTCCAGAAGCTGAACAACTTGAGTTATCAAGCCTCTGCAAACTATTCATATAATAGAAAAACACAAGAAAAGTCATCCTCCATAGGCTTCTGTGTAAGGTCAGAAGCCTACATCCTGCAATACACAACATTCTACATCCTGCAATAAACAATATTACCTATAGAAAATACCTGTTAACCCTTTCTGTGTTACAATGGAAACTACTCCAGAACTTCAAGCAATGCAAAAACACTCATGCCACTGTACTGAAGTGAAGCTCACTCAAGCTGAATTTCACTATGCCTGCTAGTCAAAAAGGTATTCTGAACAGCCTACTGGCTTGCCTGAACTCTAGCTTTTTTTCCTTTAAATCAGCTTACACATGCTAACCTGCAAGGCTGCACAAACACAAAACACAATACAAGAAACCTGACATAAACAAAATCAAATGAAGATGTTTAAAAGGGAAGATCTTTATGCTTACATCATCAATTATTGCACTGTATGAACTGCAAAGCAAGTTTACCCTGAAAACCACATTGTCTGCTAGAGCTTATTTTTACCTAACCGAAATCTATTTGAAATGTTAGAACATAAACCCCAAATTGCATAAAACAAATATAATGTTTACATTAAATGGTGTGTGAAATATGATCAATTTTCCTTCTAACTCAGAATAGCTCCCAAATATTTTTATTCCTAATAGATTGCAATCACATTTTTTTAATACCCAGTAAAGCAATGCCCTCATCACTTGTATCTTCTGTATTAAGTCAAACAGCAAAAAAAAAAAAATTATTTCAATAAAATCAACAATGAAATATAGATTAAATTAACTGAGAGCTTATTAACTCCAGAGTGCTCTGCTGAAACTTAGTGACTCTTCTCAGCATTTTGTTCTGGTTTGTTTAGTATCTTTTTTTTAAATGCTGTTTCTTTTTTTTCCTGTAGTTTGCACTTTTTTTAACATTTTACTTTTTGCATGTTATGACGTGGCTGGAAATAATTTTGAACAATTCCTGACTGAAGACTGTCTATCAGATTGCTGTTTTCTTCTGGAACTTTTAAACTAAACGGCTAAATTTTATTTGTATTGATCACAGATTTATAATAAGATTATTTCATATTTATTTTTGGTTTGAGAAAAGGTAAATGCTTACGCAGAAACCCTTGCCTACAAATGCTTAGTTCATAACGGAAGCTACATTAAATATTTAAAAGAATGGCATTTATTTGCAGTAGATTGGCTTACCTTGATTAAAACCCCCCACAGTGACATTATCAGACTCATAGAAGAAATTTTGCCACCATTTCCATTGCAATCTGGTGCATTCAAGGATATAGGGAATAAGCAGCAAATATTTACTTATACTGCATTTTGATGTAAACACTCAAAACTAATTTCTAAATCTACTGTGGATTTTTTATTAATGTAGCGAATTTTCTTAATATATTGAACAAAATATATCCAAAATCAAAAAATGAAATCCAACAAATAATCAGTCCATAAAATGCTTGATCACTTTCAAGATTGTAAGGGGAAAACTAACCAAGACCTCTTCTCCTTTTCTAGGAAAAGAAACTGTAGATGGACAAATCTGGAGAACAGAAAGTGATACAGAAGGCTCTGAACGACACTAATTTGCAGTTGAAAGCGTGCAAGTACAAAGCATGCCTGTACTTGCGTCCCAAGGAATAATGCCCTCCTCTGAATATCCTGAAGTATCCAAAGAAAGGCATCATCCAACCAAAATGCTCTGTTTTCCTTCCTTATAGCGGTCCTCTATCACATTGTTACCCACAATAATGCTTCTCACAATAATCTACCTTCTTCTTCATAGAAGAGAAACTGAACCACACTATTCTCTCTTCCATCACACACAGCACTGCAATCAGAACCAGTGTCACAGTCTATTCTGTGAAACACCTCAACTCAAACAATTATTTCATTTTAATACTTTCAGGTAGTGCAAGTTAAAACACAGTGAATAATAAGTATTTCTTTAATTCATAAAAAGTGAAAAGATGATTATTTCACTTGTAGTGTACTTTTCAAAATGTATTTTGAAATACCAGCACAATCTGAACATTAGAAAAATCTACTTTGTTTTGTAACAATATGAGGTTGCATTTTCAAACTTAGAAAACCACAGCTGCAACAAATACATAATATATGCACACATTACGCATATACATGCATTTAAGTAGCCTTAACATAGCATTAACGATCAGGTTTGTAAAGAGCTCTTTCTGGCTGTCTGAAGTTCTTTCTGCCAAGAGGAGATTATCATCTTTATTGTTATTCATATGCAAACAACAGCTTAAGTTTAAAGCAAATTAGTGAACACTACACAAAGAAATGTAACATCACATTTGTACTTGTTAAGGGCTTTTGTCCCTTGAACCTGCAAAGTACATCACTATATGACATTAGATATAAGACATGCATGGATCTATATGCCAAGGAAATTAGTTGGTACATTACATTCAAAACAATCACTTCCCTTAATTTGCTGAATTAAAGCTCTGCATTACAATAATAAAGACCAAGTTTTTGTCATGTCCTCTCCTTGACGGCACAATCAGTCTTATTCAGAGAATATCAACAGTCTGCTTCAAAATGTGAACATCATGGATCACACATAACACCAAAGTCTTCTCAGGGAAAATAGGAAATTCCAAGTAGAAAACTGAAAATGTCAACAAATCCTGCCTGTAACAGGCAATCCCTCCCCCTGAAGCGAGCAGTCCCTTAAGAAACCTTCCTCAAAAGCCTTAACGTAAAAACATTCACACTTTAACATAGAATTGTGTCCATCTAAGCATTTCATCTTCATTTCTGAAGCTGAAATATAAAACTTTGCACTCTGATTCAAAACAAAAATAACATACGTTAACATCAGACTTAAATATATCAAGCCACTAGTACAATCTCACCATATATCTATGTTAAAAACATGTATCTACTCATTATGATGACCTTTCATGCTTAAATTCTATATGTGTGACAGAATTTGTCAGCAGTGGGGGCTTTCCAGTTATTTAATTACTAAAGTGATTGGAAACAGAAACTTAAAATGGCAAGCTCAAGATAACTTTGGGCATAGCTATACATGTTAATGGGAGATATTAAATATCTTCCAGAACATGTTATACAAAGTGCATTTTCCTATTTAGTACAATCTGCAGTAACACAGTCTGACGATGAAATGTCATCCATCTGCAGGCTTCTAAACCCTCCAGTACCCTTCTACATGACAAACACCTTTTCTTCCAACGTCTAGCTTATGTTGACACTTCATTAGAGAATATTTTGAAAATTCCTGTGTGTTGAAATACATGCATTTTGAAACATCAAGTTTGTGGAACACTTCTTGCAACTGTCTCTTGGTTTTAGATATAAAGTTTATCTTGCATCTTCCAACTCCAGTTTCGTACACCCAAGTAGAACAAAAGCTCCTGACAACACTTCACTGAGCACCTTGGAGCCTTTCTAGTCTCCTATCAAGTCATATATTGATGACAGGGCCAAACTAAGATCTTTAATGACTCCAAAATTCACTCCTCTGGCAAAGGCCTGGCATACAATTTTTAAGGCTTGTCATGGCTGAGGAAAGAAAGGCAGAAAGAAAGGCAGAAAGGCAGAAAGAAATGTTATTGCCCATCTCACGAGGCTCCTTGAGACCTCATCTGGAGTATTGTGTTCAGTTCTGGAATCCTCAACATAAGAAGGATATGGAACTGTTGGCACGGGTCCAGTGGAAGGCTACAAAGGTCATCAGAGGGCTGGAGCACCTCCCATACAAGGAAAGGCTGAGAGAGCTGGGGTTGTTCAGCCTGGAGAAGAGAAGGCTCCAAGGAAATCTTATAGCAACCTCCCAGTACCTGAAAGGGGCCTACAAGAAAGCTGGGGAGGGGCTGTTCACAAAAGCTTGTAGTGATAGGCCGAGGGGCAATGGGTATAAACTGGAGAGGGGTAGATTTAGAATAGACATAAGGAAGAATTTCTTCACTCACTATGAGTGGTGAGACACTGCAACAGGTTGCCCAGGGAGGCTGTGAATGCCCCATCCCTGGAGATGTTCAAGGCAAGGTTGGATGGGGCCTTAGGCAGCCTTGTCTAGTGGAATGTCCACTTCCATGACACAGGGGTTGGAACTAGATGATCTTTAAGGTCCCTTCCAACTGAAACTATTCTATGATTCTATGATCTCAGAGCTCAGCCCTGGTTGACAGAAGGGAGTCCCTTAGTAGCAGGTTGTAGGTGAGGATACTCAAGCCACATAACTGAGAGCCTGTTCGGGTCAATGTGTGGGTCAAGTAACCTTGAGAACCCAGAACTCGAGATGTGTGCTGAGAAACATAAAAGCTTGATGCATCTGAATGGGTACCATTTTTCAGTTCTCTGATAAACTCACCACAATTTTTCCATTCTCACACATAGCTTCAGAATTAAAACTTGCATTTCAGAAATGTCAAGTCTCTACCCACAATCATCCAACTTTGACATTGTTCACTGAAGAAATACTCTTTTGACTTTTGCTGCTTAAGAAATCTGCTGGCTATACAGTACTTTCTACTTTTGATAATGCTATCTCACACTAATTAGGTAATTTTAATTAAAATACATCAAACTTCTTTTAAGAATTGGCAATAATTCATATTAAACAAAGTCTGACACCAAAAACCCAAGACTGTGCCTGTAACTCTTTCTTTATTTAACAAATTAAGAAAATCAACCATGTTCACCTTCAAAATAGTTTGCTGCTGATTTGACACAGAGCTGCATACAATGCTGCCAATGTTCAAAGCATTTCTGCAGATCTGCATTTTCTGCTTTCACGTCTTCTACTGACAAAGAATGGGTTCCTTTGAGCACTGATTTGATCCTCGGTATGTCTTCACCTTAAGCCTCAGTTAATAATTGAAAAGTTTCCATTGCAGATTTCTTCAGCCTCACAAGAAACATTATATTAACTAACTGCTCACTTTTACACAACAACAATTTCCAACCAAGGGTAGGAAAACATGTTAATGTGAACATGCGTTCACTCATACCGAACGAAGCAACCAAGATGAGCCTTGTCTTGCTCTGACAGATTACAACGTGTTCTATAACAATCTTTTTGTCTCTCCCTAGCCACTCTTGGTTCCCGAGATAGAGGATCAGCCTCAGAGGTTTTTGTGTCAGACCTCACCTAAGATAATTACAATGACTTCTTTTAAATACCAACAGCATCAATTTCATGAGATATTATACATAACTAAGATTTACAATAGAGCAAATCAACAACTGAGAGGATGTTTTAGATAGCTTCGTATTATACACATCCTCTACCTGTCCAAGATTTTTCTCCTGGTCATTACAATCCTGGCTGCAGGATATTTTGTATTTCTGAATGTGACTTCTGAATTTATTCTTATAACTCACAGACAAAACTGAATTAAAAACAGATAGATTTTCGAAAGTGTCAGGACTGCCAATGCTGAAACACCAAGTCGAATTTCATAGAGGCAGATGATGTCAGTATTTTACTCTTCATTTACCTCATCATTCAGAAGTCAGACAGGGTAACTCAACAACAGAATTCTGGCCACCAGTCAATTTGTTATTCCATCTCTAAAGTTAACCTGCCAAAAAGTGATTGTTGCAGTACTATAAAAAAATCTAGTCACAGAGGGTTTTTATAGCATATGAATAACAACATTCTAGGTTCAACCAAAAACCACAGAATGACAACAGCATTTTTTTTTCTTGCTACATGTCAAATTCAATTTGCTATAATAACTACACAGTGACTATGTTTGATCCCTTTAGTACCTAAAGATCATCAGGAAAGGATTTCACTAATTAGTCTAACACACATATGCTTTAACTAAATTACAGAAAGAATACATATATTTTAAAAGTCTCAAATATTTGTCAATTTGGACTATTATAAGGGTAAGTATAGTAATTAAAACATTAAATGCCTGAACAGCAGCTACAACATAAAAGTTGTTTCACTTCTTCCTACAGACTTCTCAACATGTAGTACCATCCAACAAGCTACTAAAACCATCATACTCTGAACCACAACTTAGTCATCATACACGTCGTAAGTACCATCCCAAAAGATCAAAGCTAAAATTTCACTTTGTTCAACATGAATCCGAATTTAAAACTCATTTTACTTCATGACACAAAGCTTGAAACAGTCAGTGCACATCCTACGTGTCTGTAAACTATTACATAAAATCATCTGAAAGCTGCGCGTTCTAAACCGCTTTACATCAAGAAAGCAATTTGTCTTTTCAGACAAGTCATCATCCCATAAGACGATATCAGGAAGAGAGTTCTTTTCAGGAAGGGTATGATTAAATAAATTTGAATGCAGTTAAATCTGCTCATTTAAATAACACTAGCATTGCCTAATTTAAGACACTGGTAAAAAAAATCCTCCGTACTTTTTCATACACCACAGAAAAAGAAAAATAAAGACTTATCGTACATGGTAAGAGCTGCAAACAAAATAAAATTATGAGGGAATTTTGATCAGCTCATTAAACTGGTTAGTGAGGCCTGAACTGTGTTAAACACATATCCATTACATCTACCGATTGCTGTAATTAAACTTTCTCCACTTTATTGCCATAAAATAACTCTTAATGAACAGTGCAGTGTTTTATAAATTTCTTTCAATGAAACAAAATTAAATATACATTTGCTGATAAAGCCACTACAACAAAGATATTAACTGCAACCTTTCTAATTCTCTGAATGGCTGTTAAAAAATGTACTCATCACAGAACAACTGACTTATTTTTTTAAAAAAGCTAGTTCTAAGCCAGGTATTCGTAGCTGCCTATATTTAATGGAATATCTCAAATCCACAAAAACAAACAAACAAAAAAAAAGCAAGTTGCTTAAATACACACCCAGAACACTTTAGTGCCCCTCTTAACAATGAGACTTGCCTTATCAACTGCCCTTGTGCATTTTAGGAACAGACTAAACAGAAACACTAGCTCTAAAATGAGAATAAAGTTAATCCCATTTTACTGCACACTCTTCTATAGAAGAAATTGATAATTATTACAAGGTTTTGGACTGAATGTAGACTAGTATCTTACACTGTAACAGGTAAACTATATTTCTAGTAACACATTCCTGCTTGAGACACAGGGAGCTCCCATTCAGCCTAACCAAAGCCTAAGAGAAGACTACAGTGTAAATCTTCCTGGAAGTCACTTCTAACCACACAAGAGGCAGTGCCTCACCAACTTAATGGTTGACTCCACAGATTAGGGGAGAGCAAAGAATGTAATTTACCACAAATTTAGGAAGTTTTTTATGTTCCACTACAGTGTCTTTGTTGCTATCCTCAATGAGTTAAAGGACTGTTACAGAAAAGACAGAGCAACTTGTCTTGGAGCTGTACAGCAAAAGACTCTGAAGCAAAAGGCACAAGTTGCAGCAAGTGAAATTCTAATAAAATTGAGGGAAAGAATCTTCACAAGGACGGTGGTCAAACCACAGAACAGGTTGGTCAGACAGGCTGAGTAAACTAACCTTGAAATCATACCAAACTTGGCAGGACAAGGCTCTGAGCAACCTGATCTAACTTCAACAGGGAATTGGAGCATATGACCTCAAAAGCTCCTGTCCAACCTGACTTATTCTATCACTTTAAAATACACAAAGTAAGTCCACCTTGTACGGTATTAGCTGTCAATCAGACAAGTCCAACTCTTCCAGTGAAAGAGGTTACTGCTACTCTTTTAAACTCCAGTGAGATTGCTTCTGAACCTGATCCTTGAACCCAGAATCAGATTTGCTTTCATCAAACTGCTCTTCCTGTCATCAAACTCAAGCTGGATGGCTTAAAACGTAGGTCTTCACTAGCCCTTCTATTTTGACTAAAATAAAGAAGGGTGGCGACTAAGAAGGTGGTTGACTAAAATAAAGAACAAGCCGTTCTGCAAGCAGATCAAAATAAGTGATGACTTCTGGCAGGAGGGCAAGACAGGCAGCTGAGAAAAGGACAGTAAGCAACAATCTCTTCTCTCAGCACCAGCTGTTTGTAGTACACTGACAGCCTTCCAAGTAACTATTTAAATGGTTTAATGAGCCACATCAGGAAAAAGTGTATCATAGCTAGGTGACCAGAACTTGTATTCTAGGAATCAACTGGTTTTTGTCAGGCAACACAGAGACTCGAATTAGCTAAAGTGAGTGAAGTAAGAAGCAACAACTGAGGGAGCAGAAAATCAAGAAAATACATGAGTTTTGTCAGCATTTCCCTTACTGCTCAGAGAATCCACAGTTCCAGACACTGTAATGATAAAATGGTCATTTTTAAAAAAATGGTACTTGGATTACATAGAAATCACTTAATTATCATGTCACTGTTTCATTAGACTTTACAGAACCCTCTGGGCAAAATTAACACAGTGGTACAAGCACTGAGCAAAGCTTTTAACAAAGCACGGGCTTAAGAGAAGAAAAGATCAGACAAATTCATGGAAGCAAAATCCACCAAGAGTTATTAAAAACATATAAATTACATCCAGCTCAGAAAATTCCTAATCAAAAAAACAGACACTGGAAAAGTAACACAGTGAGATATTTTTTGCCCTGTGAGACACAAGTCATGGGGCCAGACAGACCTTTTTGGTAGGCAATACCAGCTCTTTGGTTCTAAATCCTCACTCGCTCAAATAAGCCCCATCTCTAAGCTGGAGAATCATATATAGAAAACTGTAGCCTCTATTCGTCTTTGTACTTGAAAGTTGAATTTTGGTCTTATAGACTTCAACAAATTTTAACTTCTCTGTGGCCCAATTAATTGTTGAGGATTTTCAGACTGTATGAACACTGAGAGATTAAATACTTAAAAAGCTCAGAAAAGCTCAGAAAAGCTCAGCCTGTTTCAGATTCAGTAACAACGAATCTGCACATTTTTACTTTTGTTGGGTGTAAGATTTTATTCTTGTTTCAATACGAAGAAAACAAGACCAGCCTATAAAATTGTGAACCTAAAGCTGTGTTCGGAACAAGAGTGGCTTAAGGGAATCATTAAGAGATCAGAGAGAAAAACAAGGAAGCCATGAAGCAGTTGTACAATCACCACAGTGACAACTATACATGAGAGATCCATAATTCAAGCTGCTTTTACTCAATCCGATGTACTCTTATTTCCTCAACAGGTTTTGTACAATCCCTTTGCCAGTTCAAAACCTTGTTTATTTCAATAGCGTATGCCCACTAAGCTTCATTTGCAGCATCAATCAACTATTCTTCAAATCAAATAATGTCTGTCCTAAAGGTCAGAAGCAAAGAGTGAGAGTATTAAAGAAATATTCTTTTTTGTCTACCCAGAACACGCTGGGAGTGCCAACGGCAGTCTTTGTTAGTCCTGCAGAAAGACAAAACAGCTTCACGTTCCGGTGTACACAATTAGCCTTCACATCCTTGCTGATTGGAGTATAAGGGATGAAACTTCAGCAAGACTTTATTCTCCTAACGTCAAAGACAGCACCTCTGCTATGTGTTTCTGATCTTACCATCCCTCTCTCTGCGTTTTTTGCTGACTCCTCTCTGCTTCTACTGAGTAAAAATATCAGTGTAATGCTTTAAGGTTTCCATTTCATCCTACGCATGAAGTCTCATTCAATACTGAAAGACGTAATCTGGTCTTTGAACTACAGCAGTAATGCCAGCCCCCACCATTCACTTCTCGTGCTCTGAAATATGCACCTTTGTGCCTGATATACCTCATGCTGGAAAGTAGTCTTCTGCAAACATTCACTATCCTCTTCAAATCTGGTGTTAAATTTTCATTGACTCTGTTGCCTACCAAAAACTGAAAAGACATAACGAGGATACCAAAATCATTACCTATCACAACAAATAATGTAGTCTCGTGGTTTCCTTATATTTTAAAACCATATGTTGCATCTCTCCTACATTAATTAAGTATTTCCATAAGGGACAAACACTGTTCCTTGCCTTAAGCAGGCTTCGCATCCATAACCAGAGAATTTATGTGCCACAACAGCACAAATGAATGATACAAAGTATTTTTAAAAGTACTTTTTTGTTATTTCAAATTCTAACAAGTCTTCTCAACTACTTAGTTCCATTCTTAGTGTGCTAGCTTGACAGCTACCAGAAGAAAGTTCGCCTTCTTTTTAAATGTAAAAAAAAATTGGAAATTTCCCTTAAATGACTTCTTTAAATATAACAGAGATAAACTAGAACATACAAATAATTTGAGGTTTGGAGTGGTTTGGTGGTTTTTTGGGGTTTTTTTAATGACATTCAAAAATGGAATGAGTTAATGAACTTCAAAGTAAATGGCAAATTAAATTCCATTACACCATTGCAGACCAACTGTCCAGGTACAAATACGTACTCTTTTTCCAACATGCAACGTAACAGCCTAATTCTACTGCATTGGCGTCATGGTATTAATAATATAATACCTGAACACTGACTCATGTGTCTATGTGACTAAAACAAGAAGCTGATGTGGACCACAGTTCAACCAGTTTTTATTCCACCAAGACAATATTGATTCTTGTAACAGATGTCTTCTAAACAACGGAGAAACTATTCTATATGAAACCTTCTGTAAAAGGCGGACTAAAGTACAATACAAATCCTTAACCAGTCAGAAGTCTTGACATAATAGAGGCATGTTAGGGTCAAAGAAGAAGTGCTCTAACACAAAAAATATTTAGTAGGATTCTAAACAGAAGTCCTGAAATAACTACTTCATATACACACTTAAGCGTCAAAGTAGTTTCCCAAAATATGTGCTATATTGATAAATTATATTGGTATGATATATCGTCACTTCACAGTTTATTAATTAAAACAGCTGTTTTCCAGCCACAATGAATTCTACTGCGGAATTTCTGATCAAGTCTGCATTTCATAGCGCAAACCAAAAACGATATGGCTATGTCTACCATAATCCAGCTTTCGTAAAAAGCTTTTACTCATCCCAAGTAGTGTCAGATTAACAAATTAGCGTGTTCAAAATTAACACATTATCCCATTACAACATGAAAACTGCTCACTGATTTGTGTAACCCCCACAGTGGACAGAAGACTGCCAGAAAGGCTGGATCCTGCACAGAGACAACAAACTCAAAAGAAGAAAGGTTCCTTTCACATTTATATCTTCACATTTGTGTGCACTTGGTTTCTGATAATACAACCTGCCCTTTCCTAGAAACAGAATTCATACTACAGTTGAGTAATGTTATATATAAGTGAACACGAAGATAATGGCAACATTTAAAATATTTTAGCATTTTTTCCTCTCTGATTTATACTAATTTTTCATTATTTAAATTATAATAAGTTAAACCTTCTCAATTTTCTAATGCTTGACAGCTGGAAACAACTAAACCTATATCCACAGATTTTCCCAATCTCCCAATCTGCAGCTCTTTTCCCAATCTGCAGCTCTTCACTTCTGACTTAAAAAACCTACGCACTCAAAATCAAATGTACCTTTTTTTTGAGTGTGAAGATGAAAAGAAACTGGGCTAGAATAAAATCTATTCAGATTACATAATCACATTCCCTATGTTCCACTTGATCAAAACACTTAAATTTTTCATTTTTCAGAAGCTGTACAGTGATTTTTCAACTCCTCCATTTCAATAAACAATGTTTCACGTTTACTGTGAGCTTACTGTGGTGCTATCTGTTGAGATCAGTCAACTGTTCCTGCTCATATGCTCAAACACTAAATAAAGTTTCTTAATCCTGAAGTTATGTGAAATAGTAATATCACTGGCTTAGAGTATAGCGATCAGCAGCATGAACATTTATTAGCACTCAAACAAAAACCTGCTTCCCATATCAATCAGAAACACCAGTACTAACATCCTGAATGCTATGATATCAAATAGGTTTACTACAATTGCCACTCCAAAATAAAAAGGAACACAAGATAAAGATATTTAACAAACATCAGTAACACTTCGGCATCTATTCTTGTTTCGAAATTTTAACAGGTAAACATTTAAAGAAATCTAAGTATCACTCAGCACTAGTCAAAACAGACACGTCACTAATCTGTTAGAACGTCTAAATGTCAAGAACTGAAAAAAAAAAATCATTATTTAAACCTCTCCATTGTCAAGTAGAAATCGGTTCTGGTGTTCATAGGACTTCATTCAGTAAATTCTACTACCTTTCTCAGCAACCAGATACTACGTGTAACCTACTGTTTTCCGAAACACTTCAGAATTCTGGTGTGATCACCTTTTAGATTTTTCAAAGTGCAGTTTCACATATGCTTTCTAAAATTAAATATTCAAGCTGGAATTAGTTCAAAAAAAAAAAAAAAGCAGAAAAACAAAATTGCTCTTAAGACTCCTTGTGAACTGCCACTCATGTAAAAACATGACTGTATGTATGCACACACGTTTACAACAATCTGCATTCTTGAATCAATCTGGATTTTCCTTAACAACATGTAAAAGACTGACTCAGGTAAGTACTGAAGTCTGTGTATTGATTCTTTAATACAATAAATCAGTTATTTTTAAAAAAAAATTCATAACGCCTTAAGAAAATTATTTTGTAAAAATGAGTACGCTGCTTAATTCTTATTTATGTTTAAAAGTAGTATATTTTAAGGTTTTGCTTTTTGATATTATATTTAATCAGCCACATACTTGATTGGGAGGCAAAGAAATGTGCAAATCAGGCCCTTTCACCATTAAAAGAGCTCAGTAAATCACAGTGAAGGACAAAGCAGAGATAACTGTCAGACTGACCACGAAAATAACTGACAAACAAGTGCTGAAAATATTTGACTCATGATAGGTCATAATAATAAAGCAGAGTAAGGTACATTATTTTTAATTTTTTGTATACAGAAATAAAATTTAGCATGGCAATGTTCAAAAGACAAAATTACAAGCAACCTGACAAAGAAAGTCAATGACTACTAAAAATTAAAATATCAGTCATATGGAGGTGTGGTCTATTTATATGAAATTATATTCAAACGTAGTTAGTTCCTGGAAAACATCTTCCTCATACCTACATTTATAAAGCTGACTTTTTCATTATGAAAATTATTACTACTATTACACTACTTCCATATTTTTACACTGCCACCCCAGTGATTGATGTAATTTACTTTAACCAGGCACTCAAATTTGGGACATAAATTATTTGCAATACAGTCTGGAGTTACTTTATATTTGCAAAATTATCCCTTTACTTCATGCATATCTGAAGACTGAAAATAAATCAATAACACCATTTATGCAAAACAAGTTAAACTCTTTAACAGTACAACTCACTTTTCCTAACCCATATTTATTTAAAAAAATAACTAAGCCACTATACTTTCCTAAAGCTGATTTCTCATGGCTTAAATGTTTCAAAAGATATGTTCATTTACTTCAATTTAAGTTTTAACAAAGTACCAGTAAGTAAAATCAACATAATCTCAACTGTTCCACAGAAATAATTTCAATTTTAGGAGGCATCACTAGTCTGCAGATGAAAGGGAGAGTAAAGATCCTGTATAGAGCAGAGGAAGCTGCTAGACGTCCTTTCAATAGAAGTCAAAAGTATGTTTGGCCATGCAGAGCCAGCCCATCAAACTCTGCATATAATCTGTACTTGATTCTATTATTTAATCAATTAAAAATAATCATTACTGTAAAATTTTACAATCCATTGCTGTGCATTAAAGATTCCCTGTAAAATATTATCCACGTTCACCCTTCCAGAAATCTATAATCTGATAGAGATGCTACAGGAATACTAGAAATGCTTATTATAACATTAAGTATTCATTTCTCTCTGGGAGAAAAACCTATATAATCGAACAGAGAAATGATGTTTCTATGGTTCCACAAAGGCACTACCCCTAAGCTAAGTGCTTATTGATGTGTTTATGTAAATCCCTAATGGTAACACTGTCCCTGACAGACTTAGACTATATACATAAAAATAAAAGAACACAATCCCTTTAAGCAAAGAAAGTTTGAAACTCGTGTTAGGCTTCTTATTCATATCTGTTTACTTAGGCATTCTGCATGGACTTCAGTTATACTCATTCAGCCTCCGCAGCACCTTGTTTCTGTCAATGGCTGCTTCAGAGAATGACAAAAACTCTGCAACAGAAAAACTACGTCCTCTACAACAATAAACAAATAAAACCATAAGAGCCCCAGATTTTTTCCTCAATCACCAAACAAAGCAATTCTCTTAATATTATTTTCAAAAGATAATCTTTTAGACAAGATCACTCCTTATATTCTTTGCAAATGCACAGGCACAAGCCACATAGATATAAGACTGCTGAAAACAAGGTTCCTACTCAGTGTTCAGTGTTATTTAGGAACAAAATCTAGAACAACTAACCCAAGGTGACCCAGCAAAATCTTAAACACCTCAATGCAAGCCAGACACTGATGTCAGATATGCTGGAGTATAGCAATGCTCAGCTCAGTTAAACACTTCCTCAGCCACATACAAATATGACTCTAGAAATACATCACAAATCTCAGAATGCTTCCTAATATTACCTAACTCTCTCTATAGTTTGATTATACATCTTGAAATTAACTACTGGATCAATTTGATCCTTAAGTGTATATCCTCACACATCCCAAAACAGAACTGGATACAGTACTAGGGTAGGCAAAAAATCACTGTACCTTGCAAATCTCTTGCTCCCTAAACCTAACTGTTCACAATAATCCCATTTTCAGTAAGTAACAGACACTTCTAAGATAATCTCAGAACACATTTTCTTTTACAGCATGGAAAAAATCTGCACCTGAACGTGCAAATTCATCTCAACCATAACAATAGCAGTAGGATCATTTTACTATTATTATTCTACACTTACTTGTAAGGATAATACCACTTTCCCTTCTGTTAGTCAAGTTGGCTTCCTGATGTGAGAGCCTAAGGCTAACTCCCTTTGGCACTAAGCCAGTAACTTCATACTTATCTTTTGTACCTCGCACTTGATTAAGCAGGAGTACAATTAAAGTTCTGAACCAAGCCTATTACCACCAATAAAAGAATATGCAAGTGAGTTTACCATCCACACCACACAAAGTAAGAAAGAAGGTAGAAATCATAAAAAGCTTTTTTTTTTTAAAGCTTAAATACCTTTCTTGAGAAGACAAAGCTACAACTCACATATGTAATGAAACTTGTGAAACAGAAGTTTTGTCAGGGGTGAGGTCCTATAACACCAGGAAATAAGAGAATAAAAAAGAGAACAAATTAGAAAAACAGCATCAGACTGCAATAATACTTTGTTCTACAATGTTTACAGGAAAGTCAAAGATTTTTCCATTGATGCATCATATTACACTAGCTGTCAATTTGTTGGTCTACTTTAAAAGTACTGCTTCCTTTTTCTGTGCAGGGGGCAGGGTGGAAGGAGAAAAAACACAAACCAGATTTAGACTCACATATACATCTTATAGGCTTATGTTGTGCTAGTACTTGGGCTCTCAGCATGCAAGCTCACTTCACCCTGATTCTGAAGAGTCAAGAATAACCCAGAACATGTTTTTAACCGTCTCTTGAGAATTCAATTCAACTGACAAAACGACAGAATCACTGAATGACTGAAGTTGGAACGGACCTCTGGAGATCATCTTGTCCAACATCCCTGCTCAAGAGTCACCTAGAAAAAATTGGCTAGGATCACATCCAGATCAAGGAATTATGAAGATCAGATTTTCCTTACACAATAGCTGTCTCCTGGACGACAGGAAGAGCAAATGGACATCTACACAAATGTCCTAAAACGTATTTCTCTTGAAAAAAACCGAAAAATATAGAAATCTAACAATTATTTCATTCTGCCCACTAGAAAGAGAAATGTCTCTTTAACTGTAAACCATGGCTCTCACTGATTTATCTTTCACACAGAAGCAACCAGAGCTCCAGCCTATCACTCCAGGGCACAGGACACCATATTTAGGGAACTGCATCCCACATGCTGTTTTCTGCTTGCAAGAATAGGAACTGACAGAAGAGAAATGTTGGCCTCTGTCTTCAAGGTATGACAATTAAGAAACACTTGTGTCCTTGTGTGCCCCTGTTTTGACAATCAAGATGAATACCTACTCCTTGGATATCTGAATTTACAAGTTTCCTACCAGTTCATAGGGTACACAAGAAAGAAGCTGAAATTTAAGCTTGCCTATGTTTGAATCCAGATGTGGTAGCACTCTTAAAAATTTACCAGAAAGAGGGTGGCAGAAAACATACAGAAAATATCAGCTTTCTAATTAAAGCAGCTACCTCCACTCATCTTTCCTAAGAGGACAAAAACTTTTCCCCACATTTATTGCTTAGACTGAGGCTTCCACTACAAGAAAAATGGTGGGTAAGTCTGTACTGTAAAATCAATTTACCACAAAAATTTTTCATCTGACTCAGCGAATATCCACCTAGCACCTCACATATCAACATACGCCAGAAGTGACTTGACAGATGTTTTAATTTTTCCTTCTGTTTAGCAGACATATGAATCCACTGAAATTTTAGCTTGTATTAGTGATTAAGGCATATCTTGATGATTTTGGAAGCGAGACCTATAAAAATAAAGTTCTACAGTGTACACTGAAAATTCCACATATAAAATGTTCAAAGCTATGAAGACTTTAAAGATTTTTAATTGGTTATCATTCACCTACTTTGTACAAGACCTCCTTTTATTCCAGGTCTACTGGAAGAAGTATTACCTACTGACCCTTTACAAGAAAACAGAGCGCCGAGAGGTATTTTCCAAAGAAACTTCCCCAGAAAAAACAGGGGGAAAAAGTGACTTAAAAGTGACAGAAGAGGAAACCTTGTCTTACCTTATGTTCTTGGTAAACACAAACCTTTGGCAAAAGCGTCATAAGAATTAATTTGAAACAGTCAATAAAAGTATATGTTAGGCTCAGCAAAATGAAAAGAACTGCCACGGTAATGACAAAAAAACAGTTAACCCCTACAACACTGAAATTTTCAAGAACAATATTCTCATGAATGTTTAGATGATTATACTCCTGTATTTTATGCTTCCCACAATATAGGTGAATTAGTGATTCAGGTTGAGGGATCTTCCAAATATGTCAGTTTCAATGTCCCCAAACAACTCTGAATTTAGACAGCCACCAAATGTCAACCCATTTCTTCATTTCATGCTGAAATACAAGAAGAGAACCAAAAAGAAATCCCCCAAATCAATCATCTGAATCATCATCACACTACATACTAAAACCAGAATAGCATAAGAACACTATAAAATATTAATGGGATTGTCTTATAAGTAATTTACAAATGAATACAAATAAAAGGACTTCAATAGCCTGTTTTAAAGAAAAACACTTGTGTCTGAAACATTAGAAGATGTATGCAAATAATTTTCATTTGGTTTGCCTGGCATGAAAAAACAAGCAAATACATTCTGCTTCTATGCATTTACTAGATCAGAATGTTGGTCTACATTGTTCATCCCCAGTTTTGGTTTTCTATTTTATCACATACTAGAAAAATTACTCACTAGCAATTTACTTTGTTTTTAATTCTCTTTTTTATTACAAAGACTTCGGAGGACAGTTAGCCGATGTAGCGAACAGAGAACAGCCTAATTTACTGTGTCACTTGAAAGAATTTGAAAACAAAGGAGACATCAAAAGACGCAATGGGCCAACTCATCAAAATCTGCTAGCATTTCATACATTGAAAGACTGGATATTATACAAAGCAACCAGGCGTATTCTTGTTCCATACAGGGGAACCATATAGCTAGCCATCTCATAAGACAGATACCACTAAATAAAGGAATATGCAATAGCTACTGACCTTTATACAAGTCCCCATTAGAAAATACTGGGTTTAGCAAGAGTCAACGAGAAAGCTGCTATTTTCTGTCCCATTTTGTCTTTTTTTATTCAAAATATGCATCTATTATTTTTTTAAACCCAAACCCCAACATGTCTTAAAACTGACTTTCATAAGTATTCTTCCAATGCTAAAGAGGTGTAGAATGATATTCCATGCACATCACAACTGCACCCCAAAATAATGTTTGGCACCCCAAAGAGTTCAGTTACACTGTATAAAGCCAGAATTTTCAAAAATATTCCATTTCAACCTATAAGTTACCACAAAAAAAGTTTCTAGTGTTTTTCCAACCTCAAATACTGGAAAACATCTAAGCAAGACTTGCAAAAATCAGATAAGAAATAAATGTAGCCATTTACTTACACTGTCTTTCTGAATCATTACAAAGAACGGATCTATTTGCATTTATCAGTGCTCATGGAAGTCCAGGCCAGCAGCCGCCTTCTGAAACTAAAGCTTCAAGACAAATGCTACTAGTCATGAAACTCAACACCAAAAAAAGCGGCAATTCTTTCCAAGATTGCAGCGACAGTAGACCAGCACTGAGCTCTGCTGAACATTCCATCAATTTAGTATTTCCAATAACACATGAAGCACTCTAACACAGAAGCTCCCGAACTGTATCAAATCAGACCCCCCAAAAAACCCCAAACCACAAAATGAAAAAACTCTTTACCATTATTAAGCTGTGCCCAAAGATCAGTTTTTTACAAGTATAGAAAAGCCTATTCCCATATATACCCAAGAGCAGGGTTTACTACATGCGGTAGTGGTGCCTGATACTTCCATCAGAGACAGCCTGCTGCTATAGGCAACATTTAATTTTTCTAGAAGCTGGATCAAGGGCCAGGATCTTGCACAGCCTGTATGACAAGTAATGGTAAATAGGGAAAAGAAGGAACATTCAGAGCTAAAGAACAGGAAAAAAAGCTCAGAGAACAGAGTAGAGATCTCTTTAAAGCTAACTGTGCTGCTTCTCTACAACAGAAACAGAAACACTGAAAATAGTAGCAGCATTGCTAGGCACAGCCAGTTGCTACACCGTGCAGGAAGAACTTGTTTTCTGACCCCTGAGCCCTCCTCCCTCAAAGGCAGCAGCAAGCTTCACTCTCTAGGGTTCTGGCACATGTGAGGCAGAAAAGTACTAACAGCTATTTTGCTATTCCAGAGCAATCTACTGCCCTCTCTCTCTGCAGTTCTCTACTGTTCTCTCTCTGCAGTACCTACTAATCAAAAGTATTTTCATTTTGATTAAGTTTCTCGTTTGTTTTCATTAACACGCAGGCTCTTCTACATGATCAAACCCCAAAAATGTTACATTGAACAGAAAACCTGAAACTAATCACCTGGTAGGGTGACCATGACTTTTTCCAGACACTTCCTCTGCCTCAGTAAGCCAGTGACAGATTGCAGTTATTAACAGGTCAGTGAATAAATTAATTCCAGGGCACTGGAAATCATGTTCATGAAATGAAAAGTGGCCTTGCTGACATTGCATCACTATTTCTAGACAGTGTGCTTAAACACCAAATAAATCTCACAACTTGGATGAGTGCCAAAAACTAGTGACCTAGTTTCATTAGGGTGGGAAAAGACTAGCAATCGGTCCTATGAGAGCAGATTACCAAAATAACTTTGCACAAAAAAAACATTCCATGGAGAATTTTCGTTAAATCAGACATTTTCCAATCTAATGGGTCAGTGAAAATCCTCTCTCCAAAAAACGCCGCAGTCTGAGATCCATTAATGTTTAAAGTTAAAATACACTTAGATTACTCACATTGACATTCCTATAGAGCATTCCGATTAAACAGAATAAATATTATCTTCTTTCCATCTCATTATCTCTTTCCATCTCATTCATAATTTAATGCTGCTTTAAATCAAAACAGCTTTTGCATTTTCAGTGAAAAATGTTAAAACTTCAGGCTTAAACAAAGAGTTTTTACTAATAAAAGTAAGTCTATTTTTAAATATTCAGGACACAGTAATCTGCTCAGTAATCTTCCTTGATTAAAAATTCCTTGGCTTCTCTTCAAAACTCACACTGAGTATGGATGAGCTCAACAGCTGTCGACATAATTTTTAGGAACTTACCCAAGCATTGTTACGTCTATACTAGCCCCCATTTATATACTCCAGCTGGTACCCCAAATCTCCATTCCAATTCTTTGCCCCCAGTAACATCTATATTGACACACAGACATACTGACGAGGGGAATCTTAATAACAATACACTTCATCTTCTCTTCATCTCTCCAAAGTCCCTTGCTCCCTGCAATTTGCTTTCCATTTACTAAGCAAGTGAAATGCAGAAGGTAAACTGAAATACTGTACAAAAATTGTTGTGTACAACTAAAAACCCCACAACATTATTTCACAAGTCAGACCTGAATGTGACATAAGTAACACAATGCTTTAATTTCACGCAGCAATCCCTGTTTACACAAATCCTAACACATGCCAATGACTAAACTGCAACTCATCTCTGTGTGATATGTGCAGTAAGGGTCACTTGTGCAATGACTTCCTCAAAAGGTCCAGAATTAAAAGACAGAAATGTACTGCTCATTTAATCTCAAAATGTTGGGTTTTCTTTTCTCCAGATTTTCTCTGGATTAATTATTACCAAAACAAATCCTAAAGGATAATCATAGGTTTTGTATTCTTGACTGTGGCAAATGCTGATGTCAACGGAAATCTTCACCAAATAACAACACAAACACTTTTAACTAAGTTTTGGAAGGACACAGTCATTGTTTATATTTCAAAATGCTGTGGGAGTATCTAAGAAAAAGAGAAACAGAACAAAAAAATAGGTATACAGCTAAGTTTCTAAACCCTGTACTCATTATGTTTTTCTTAGTAAGCCATAAACAATAGGGAAGTTTTAGCAACTTATTTCTTTTTTCTCATTTATTATAAGCTTCTGAAGTCTTCAAGTATGTACCCTTAACCTGTCTTGTTTCTCTGTCAGTAACCTCCTGTTTGGCATGTCTATCTTCTCTTTCTGCTTCATCTTCTGTCTTTGTTTCTTTACTCAGTCTCTTTGTACAAATCTAAGGTTTTGTGTAGACTCCATCCCAAATATACGTACAAACTGTGGCAGTATCACAGGTAGGTTCTACTAAACTGTAGACTTAAAAAGAAATAAAGGGTGTGGGTGGGGGAATATGCCACAGAGGCTGAGTCACTTAAAACCACTTAAAGAGTGGCTTATGAGCTGTCTGATTCCTATGTATGAATGCTGCTTTTCTCACCTTTGAAAATCATGCAGGTCTTCTACACATACATTTTATCACAGCTTCTGCAACTGAAAAACACATTTGGCCATCACTTCTAGAGAAATACTGAAAACTACCCAGTGACATATAATATGATCAGCTACATACACTTGCCTCCAATGTCTCATCTTCAGCATCTTGTATTAAACTGTGCTTATCACTATGCAGACTAACAAGCTTCTTAAGACTATAAGGAGTATTTCCATCACCCTTTTTATACATCTTATTTAGGAACAAACCAAGAACTAAAATGAGGAGTTCATGCTTCCTGAGCTGTCAGTGTAGAGAAATACGAGTTATGCACCACAACTAAAGATTTCCAAAATCGCATATATAGTATGAATAATCTTCTTCACTCCTCTTACTTTGCTGCTTTCCACTGCCTTGTATGTTTTTCATACACAGATGCTGACAGCTGGTAACAATACATTTCTGCTTGATTCTGTCACTAAAAGATAAAATTTGGTTTCTATCTCATTACCTCAAGGAATTAGAAAATAAATTCCCAACTCAGATTAACTGGGTCATGCATTTTCATCTTCATTTACCATTGATTCTTTAACATTTATAATTTTCTGTACCAGACTCTTATTTTCACCTGCTTATTTTCTCTGCCCTTCCTAGCAGTCCCTAAAGACTGCTTTCTCCTTACCATTTGTGTTACCATAGAGAAAGGGAGAGTAGGGAAGAAGTTGTATTAGTCTGCCAAATAGACACCATAAGCGAAGCTACAGGAAGAAAGGACACTATTCAGACTATAGTTAAACCCTGACAATGAGCTGAAGTAGCAATGAGTCTCCTCAAACAGAGGAATGCAGAAAAGTAATCAGACAAGGTGGTAGAGAACCTTAAAATTCAGAGATGTGGACTATGGAAGAAGCTGAGCCTAAAACTTTGAAGCTCAGGATTTTTGTTTTAGCTCCTAGTCCACCAGAAGAGGTAAGACAAGTCAGTAAATTTTGAGTCTTAATTTGTACAAAGTAAAAAAGTGTGGTCCTATACAAAGTGAATTAGTATTCACACAACTTTTAGAATTAATTGCAAACTTTGTGCAAGGGGAAAATCTTTTCATCAAAGGCATTCATGAACTCATGACAGATTCTTGTAAGTGAATACAAAATTCCTTTACCTGATTAGTTGCAAGTATGGACAGGGATAATTTAAAGTTTCAATTGACTTTGGAAAAACAAATGGTTCTTTACTTAGCAGCAGTGTAGGTAATTCTTTTCTCCATTTACTCTATTCTCCTTATGTCCTTTTCACTGGAGTATCTCAAGTGAATGTATCTTACTTTGCACCTAGGCTACAAAATATACTGTGAATTCCATTCATATTGTTACAGTCTGCCTAAACTGTAGTTTCTATTCAGCGTCATATCATTCCACAAATGGTGAGAAATTGCAAAAGCAAAGTTAGGGTTTGCTTTCTTTTCAAAGCTTCACTCCTTCGTTACCAATGGCACACAAACAATCTCGAAAAGATTCAAATGTGATAGTAAAACCCAAGCTCACTGAAATGGTACCTGAGTGGGACTTAAATCTGTATGATTTAAGAAGGATGGAAGAAACGGAACTGCTATTTTTTCATTTTTCTGGCTGTCATTCAAAAAGCAATCCATCAATTTCACAAAACAATTTCCAAACTGATGAAAGCAAATGTACTTATATACCTATGTGAATAAGAAAAACAATTTATAACACTGCTCAGGTTAAGGTATTTTAATAAAAACAGTACTCCAAAATTCAATCTTGATATAAAGAACAATGGCTTTATACCCCCAGGACACAGCAAAGGTCTAAAGAACATTCAATCATTTTTTGTTGCTAAGGTTTGATTTCTCCATAAGTATATTATACTAAATCTCAGACGTTCCATGCTTTCCTTTCCAATACCAACAGAATTCCCTTTCTCTCCACTTACGCTTCCCTCTAATGCTCAACTTAGCTTCTGGGGCTTTCTTTTGTCCCTAATTTATTTCCTTCTCCTTCTGCAGCACAAAAGGACTAACTACCTAGACAAAGCATTTGGAGATGCAGTGATGCTTCTTATAACACTGAAATCTCTCAAACAGCTAATTAGTAATTCTGATTTGTAAACAAGACGTCCAAATTTAGGTCAGAAAAAAATGTTCTGCAATATCTGCCAACAGAAACACCTAGAATGGCAGAAGTGGTCTATTTCTTAAACTGAACGTGACATTTCAAACAACATTCTATACTATTGCAGACACTTAGGACACAGATGATAGCTTTGCATACCTCCTTTTTCTCTGGGAAGTACCACTTATGTTTTTAAATACTATGTTTTGGAAAGTGTTCTATGACTAGCATGCAAAGGGAAGAACACAGATTGATTGTGGATCACTCTGCAACACTTAAGTACTATATGTTTCATGTAGACATAGGGGATAGTACGACGTGGAGTTCTCCTATCACCTTTTCTTCTGTTGTACGTTGCCACTAGCTGTAAAGTATTGTTTACATAGAGAGACTGTAAATAAATTTTGCAAAACATTAGTTTTAGCTATGGAGCTTTTGCAGTGTTAATATTGCATGTTTTTAAGTTTTGTCTCAACATCACCACCATTAAAATTGATCATAAATCCAAGGAGAAAATGAGTCATTTGATGAAAATCAGCTTCTTTCTATTTAATAAGAGGAAAGCAAAAGAACCACAATTCTCCCTAACTTACAGAAGCAGAACCAATTTACCTTCCTCTAGTAACATTTTATATATTGTGTTTAATTACTATAAGAAAAGAGTGGATGTGCAAACATCTGTTTTCTAAACTATTAGCAATTTTTTACTTCAGGACATTTATTTAACAACACATAAAACAGACATTACAAAATATTAAAATGCAAATAAAGCTATCTAGACTTCAGAAGACTGTGGAAATGTAGATAAACGTTCTCAGAGTAACTAATTTAGCATTTTTACTGTATCAAATCATAAAAGGATTATAAATGCTCAGCAGTCACTGCCAGACCTCAGGAAACGAAAAAAAAAGTTGTTCTCAATTGTAAGGGGAGGAGGAGAAAAAAGTGCATTGGTTGTTCTAAATGAAATAAATTTTTAATAATAGCATTGATTAAATTATGTTGATTCAAGAGCTTATTTAAAACTGTCTTCTACCAGCATTTAATTTGGGAATTTTACAATATTAAACATCTGACACAAGACTTGGATAAGGAAACAGAGAACTGAAGGAAGCCACAAAAGTTTATGGACTATCTGAAAAAAAAAAAAAAAAAAAAAAAAAAAAGAGAGAGAAAGAAACAGAGCTAACTGTTTCACTTTGAGTTTTTTAACCTGAACAGTCATCACAGGACTAAGATTTGAACTTGAAAAATGTAAGAGAACACAATTGGTGTCCTTATGTAAAGAGAAAAAAAATGTATATGTAAGAACTAGGCAGACTTTATGGAAAATGTACAGGAGAAGGCAAGAGTAGGCTAGCGAGGGATGGAGATGGGAGGGAATAATATGGATGATATAAAGGAATATAGTGAGGGAATAAAGATGGGATGGAGAAGTATAGGATTATTCAGGTACGATGTATAAAGTTTAATAAAATAAACAGATTTTTACTTCTAAATACATCTGCAATGATGTATATAAAGTAGGACCTGCAGGCAGACAAATTAAAGCTTTTACATCCTATCTCAGACACTACCACAAACAGTGAGACTTAAATTTTTTCAGTATTTGTCAAACAATTCTTCCTATTACTGTTGAAACTAAAATACAGAAATCTAAAGAATATACTAACATTATATTGTAAGGTGCATCAGATTTCAAGTTGAAATGTCTGACACTTTATATAACCTTTATACTCAGCTGAATTGTACAACTACTCGTGTTAGCAAGATCACATTCTATTCAGGTTTTTCACCTCTAGAAAATTCCCTTGATATCTTTCTCATCCAAAATAAGGTTATTTTTAGCTTTAAAATAAATCCTGTAACAGAGACATTCAGGTTGTTTTTAAATGCAAACAATGAATATTTTAAAATATATTTTCAGTGCATCCCTCTGTCATCTTCTGTAACCCCAAAGTACAAAAATTTCCCTAACATAATTATAAAGTTTAGGAAAAGAGTACAAATAATACTATTACCAAAATGAAAAAAGGTGAATTCAGAAAAGCTGCCATTCAACCTCTCCCTCGCTACATATTTCAAAGACAAAAAGCAGTCCAATCTGCTACGTAACAGAACTTCAGTTTCACTTTAGGAAAAAAGGGTTCAAAATAGCTTTAGGATGCAGAAATGTCCAAGAGGACATTGTGGCAAATGGCGTTCCACAGGGGTCAGTACTGGGACCAGCGTTGTTTAATATCTTTGTCAGAGACATAGACAGTGGGATTGAGGCAAGTTTGCAGACAACACCAAGCTATGTGGCGCAGTCCACATGCTGGAGGGAAAGCGTGCCAGATTTGAGAGGTGGGCCTGTGTGAACTTCCACGAAGTTCAACAAGGCAAAGTGCAAGGTCCTGCACGTAGGCTAGGGCAATCCAAAGCACAAATACAGGCTGGGTGGAGAAGAGATTGAGAGCAGCCCTGAAGAGAAGGACTTGGGTGTGCTGGTGGATGAGAAGGTCACCGTGAGCCAGTAGTGTGCGTGTGCAACCCAGAAAGCTAACCATATCCTGGGCTGCATCTAAAGAAGTGCAACCAGCAGGTTAAGGGAGGTCATTCTGCCTCTCTACTCCCTTCTTCTGAGACTTTTTCTGGAGTAATGCATTCATTTCTGGAGTCCTCAACACAGGAAGGACATGGATCTGTTAGAGAAAGTCCAGACGAGGGCCATGAAGATGATCAGAGCACTGGAGGACTTTTCCTATGAAGAGAGGCTGAGAGAGTTGGAGTTGTTCAGCCCGCAGGAAAAAAACGTCCTGGGAGACCTTGCAGCAGCGTTCCAGTAACTAAAGGGCACCTACTGGTTAGCTAGGGAGTTTTAAGCTGAAAGAGGGGATATTTAGATTAGATATTAGATATTAGGAAGAAATTTTTTACTGTGAGGACACTGAAGCACAAGGCAGGTTGTCCACAGAAGATGAGGATACCACATCCCTGGAGGTGTTCAAGGCCAGGCTCGATGAGGTTTTTAGTAAACTGGTCTACTGGGAGGTGTCCCTGCCCATCGCAGGGGTGGTTGGAACTAGATGACCTTTTCGGTCCCTTCCAACACAAACCATTCTATGATTCTGTGAAACATTTCCTTTGCAAGCTGAGAGACAAGAGAAACTACTTTAAATTAATGAAAGAGGTTTGCTTTCTTTTTACTTCAGTTTGGGAAATAACAACAAAGAGAAGGAACATGATTTTTTTGTAGAAAAGTATCTTCCTACATTATGCTCTGTTCTGTACTGACTACAGTGTTACATAGAAAATAAGTTTCTTAAAGTGCTTTTTGACGAAGACATCCAAAAACTCAACTCCTTTTAGGAATATGTAGCTTTCAGAAAAGCCACCCTGGCTGATAACAAGCATCTCTTCAAACCACACAGCTAGTGAAGTCTGGTTTCCCACAAAATCCTGTCTCATACAAGCTCACTGCTGTCCAGTGAAAGGAGTAGTCTCAGTGAAACCTTTTCCACAACTAGGACATCCACAAAGCCTCTCTCCTGCACTCATTCTTTCATGACCAAGGATAGCCTAGTTCTCCTGTGCTCACTCTTTCATGACCAAGAATAGGCTAGTTCGTATATCAACTTTACATCTAAGGACAATAAAATTTTCCAATACGACCACATACCTTTGTCCTTTGCAACCACTGCCCTGTAAATCAAAGACCACAACCAGCCAGCAGACCTCACATTCACAGGGAAGAAAGTGAGGAAGAGAGCGGACGAACAGACAAATAGACCGTGATACATATGCCTGTTGCGGTGGCGTAAGACCCACATTAATTATTACCCAACTTAAAATCTTTACATCTATCACATGTGGTAGACGATGGAGCAGAATAAAAACGGTGCCATTCTGACATGCTGTAGGGATTTACTTTGAAGAAGTAACACATTTTGTCAGTGTGTTTCAGATGTACTAGATGGCAGAGGAAAACTCCTGAGACCTTTTAATGGCTACAGCTCTCCTTTAAGCTCTCCTTTAAGTCTTGCTCTGGCTCAGAACAACTTGAACTAAGCACTGTAAGAAAATATTCCATCAACACATGAAGCCTATGGTTCAAGTGGGCATATCTGGCTTCTCTACCTAAATGACATATGCAAAATCTTTTCACTCATTCTTCACTTCCTGGTGACAAAAAGTATGATATGTTACTATTTGGATGACAGGAGTTCAAAAGGGACAAAATACTGTCATTGCTCAACAGAACTGGTCCAAGTTCAGATTGATCAGGAAAAAGCTGTGATAAGCTCAAATTAGTAAAAAGAGTCCTCAGAAAGGCTGATAGGAATAAGGAAAAACCCATCACTGAACATACCCCAAAACATTTTAAGTTTGAAAGGCTTTGTAACACGGTGAGAACAGTCATATTTTCAAGAAGCTGAAGACGCATGCCCAACTTATTATTTCAGGCTTAGTAAAAAAATAATTTTCTAACCTTGTGCTTTGACTAGCAATGAATTACTCTCAATGAAACTCATGACTTAAGTTACACAGCAGTTTAAGGTGAAAGCACTAAAAGTTTGAAACACCTGTAATTAACTGAAGACTAGGAAATACGAGATGACCTAAGTAAGCTGATTACTGAGCATATATGGAGAACTTGACATGAATTTCTTGAACTGGAGAGTACATCTCCAACATTGTCCTGCAGAATTCCTTAGAAGAGGGTGGAGTGGGAATAAAAAAGGGAAAATATTGCCCACAAAGATAAACCCCACCATCTTCTGTCTTTTTTCTTCACTAGGACTTATGGTTAAGGTACATTATTTCACAACAATACCACCAGAAGGAAATAAATCCCTGAAATCATCTATATTATTATCTTCATCCACTGCTAGAAAGAGACAGGTCATCATAACTAAGTTTTCCCAACGTAAAACGTTTCTCTGACCACACAGGAAATGAGATGTGGAGAAAGTATCAAATAAAATTACAACTCATCAATAACCATAATTATAGAGCATATGAAATACAATACCCAAGAAAAGCCAGTCAAAATACCCAAGAAAAGCCAGTCAATTGGACTTCCAGATATAAAAGAGTGGTTTGACCCCAAAAATCTCAAAAAATGTTGGTAATACAAATTATCTGTTTGCAGCTATACTTGCAGTTTGTGAACTTTTTACGATCAATCTACAAGTAGCATGAAAACAGAATTTGTATCCTGAAGTACTAAATGTTACGCAAAACTGAATCATGATTTAAATTACCTATTTTGTACACTGGTAGTTAACTATGTCTTTTCCTACTCTGATCCTTAGCAAAGTTGTTCAGCCTTCAGATCAAGACATCAAATGTCATTTATAGAATCACTTAATACTTAGTTAATGAAGACTTTGATTAAAAATATAATATACAAGTGTGACTACCTAAAAATGAGAAATACACTTTATTATTTTTAGTAAGTAGTGTGAGCAATAGGCTTTAAAACATGACATGGTCCTTAACAGAAATATAAAAATAAGCAGAAATTCATAAACAACAACCCAAAATCACGTATCAAAAGCATGTGTTATTCAGTCACCCATGGTAAAAAATGCAAAACATTCATACCTGCACCTGGAATGATTGCCAACTTTGTTTCAACTAGGCCCATTTTGGCAGTAGAAGCTAAAAAGAGAATGTAAATGAGTTCTTACTATAATTTATAAGAAAGAAAACTTTGCAAAATATGTAATAGTGACCAGAAGATCGTTATCACATTTCCTTTACAAAGAACAATAAATCACTTAAAAAGCATTTGTTTATGAAAATATTTAAATACATTGAACAGATCTACCTTTAGTAAAAGACCCAACTATTCCCATCAAGGCACACTCTGTACTTTATCAATTTTCACATAACAAGTAGGCAGTTACAGTGAGTAACAGAGATTCATTTGCAAAATGTAAAACAATAAAAGAAAAAAGTTATTATTTAACATCTTAAAATGGGGTAGAAATCTGTCTCTGATTATTATGAATTCTTTAGCTGACAGAATACTCTCTAGGGGTCAAACAGCTTTATATACTCTAAGCTAATAGCAACTGTTCAGGACCGAATTTCCATTTACTTTCTAACAAATGACTACAGTTCTGACAGCTGAATAGGTCAAGGTTCCTCTTTTCAAGTGCTGTTGTCACTTCTCTTTCATAACAGCTTAATTGCTTGTGTAATAATACTCTCACTAAAAACTTTTGCTTTTTTCCTGCAACCTGTTAAGATGAAATCAAATCTCCACCTAGAATACTTCAAATACAGAGGAGAATACTTTGATTAGCAAAAAAAATATCAAAACAACTACATAACACTTCTGGCAATACTGATTAAACGAAGGTCATAAGAATAACAAAGAACATTAAGAAAACCAACCCAGCTATCAGTGGTAAATTGTTTGAAATTAAACATTAGCAAGTATTTCCACAGGTTTCTGCTAGATCCCTTTAAAATAATTGGTTATAAACCACATCAAATACAAAATAAGTTTTCGTAAGAATGTTACCAAAAAAAGGATTAGTCAAGCCATCTGCAACACTAATAAGCTCATGTTCTATAAACAGGATTCAGACTTACCTGCCACTCTTATATCACAGGCTAATGCAAGTTCTAGTCCACCACCTAGAGCAATTCCATCTATTGCAGCAATAGTAGGTACAGGCAGATTAGCTGAAAAACAAAGTACCAGTTAACACCAGTCTCATAAGGAACATCTCTGCAACATTACATTTTGTTCAAAGTACACTTAAGCTATGGGAAAAAAGTTTTTTATGAAACAGCAACTTTCTAGCAAAAATATGGACCCTCCCTCTAATCACACTGTAGCTGAACAGGTTTGTAAGCCTTTTTCTCTAGCTTCTGCTCACTTTTGACAAAAATCTGAACAGTATCCCCAAAAAACATATACAGCAGAGCCAGGCAAACAATAAACCAGGAATAAAGGCATATACAAAGTCAGTTCCAGTTTACACACACATATCTTATAATAATAATCTGTTATGCTAGTATAGCTGGAAGCTCTCTATGTCTTATATTCAATACATCGTGTCCACCATTGTTGTCTCCTGTAAAGCAGCAGTTAACAGCTTAATGGAATATGGGAAAGTTTTTGGTCTGATAAACAGATGGACATGCTGCCAGCACATGACAGGTAGCAGGGCTCCACTGGCTTGTGTGACAATGGCATAGTTTGTATTTAACTTATCATCAGTTTTCTGCCACTGGGAAGTCATATAATCATTCATCTTAAAGTATTGTTCTTTGCCTCCAAAAAGTTCTCTTCTTCCCTCTTCATCAGGAACTCAGAGAATTTTGATGAAAACCATATTTTTTTAACTTGAGAAATAAAATTGGGTATTACAGCTTTAAGTATATTTAAGATGACATTTACCATAAGCCATCAATAATTTCAAACTATACTAGAACAGTATTTCAGTAGCACATTTTTGCTACTAAAGTTTCAAAGATAGTAAAAAGCAATTCATTAGCTGAACACTTGTGTGTACAGCTTGTTGAAACACTAAACCAGCTCTTGACAGCAAAGATGTTAAAAAGATGTTCTTCACTTCAATGTTTCAGATATTTGAATTCAATGATCAGTCCACTCAGTCTTAGTTGGAAATTGAAAAAGAAAAAAATCTGCTGTGAAAATATAAATGAAAATGAGGTGTAAGAGATTGTTCTAGACGGGTACTGCAACCAAAAATTATTAAATTGATTTGTTAATTATGAATAATACTTCCTTTCTTTAGTGAACTAGCTAGTTCTAAATTTATAAGTTCCGACATCTAACTTACCTTTTTCCTTTCTGACAGATAGACCTCAGAGAAATTCATTTTTCTTAAAATCAATTAAATGCTAATGTATGTCAGCATAATAAAAATGTAGTGTTGCACTGTGTAACAAAAATACCAAATTATATGAAAGGCTATTGTTAGCTGCAAATTGACATCCTTTCATTATCAACAGCTAAGAGACATCCAATTGTCTTTAAGAAAAGACCAAAATTTACCAATACTTTTCAGAATTGTCACAGATGCTTTAAATCAAAGTTCCTTGCATCCTGGTTTAGATCATGTTTAAATGTGATTATCTGCATCAATTCTACACTAAAAGACACTACTAATTTCTGTCTGCAACATGACACACTTACAGTCACTTAGAAGAACCCAAGGTATATTTGCCCTCTAAGAGAGAAGGCATAGGAGACAGAGGAATAGGAGTAAAAGCTGCTCTTTCTCTCTTCATATTTTCTTAGCTATATGGAAAGGCAAGAAGAGAAGGCAATGCTCATTTTGAGTAGGGCTAGGTTGCTTATCGAAACTCATAATCCCAACACAATAATCAATTTGCCAAACAGTTTTGCAATCCAAGTTCAAGGCTGATGCAGTCAGCACTTCTCTTAAAAGAATCTGTCTTTGCTATAGATGAGTGAAAAATAATTTGCCCGGACACAAGGGCATGGTCATTACATTATTAACTGTAGTCTCCAGCAGTTACTGCTTGCATGTATGTTCCAATTCTAGGAGACTAGTAAACACTATCTGGAGAATTATTTACACAATTTTTGCAGCTAAGGCAGACTACTTTCTCTATGATAACTATCTTTAAGCAGACACACAAATTAAAATTATAGAAAAAGTATTATAAAGCAGCTTTGTTTCAACATTTACATGCAGAATTCCTACCAAGAAATACTAAAATTCCTAACTCAAAGGGAGAAAAAGCCGTTTGATACCATATGTTAGAATCATCACTTCCCAAGGACCTTAAAGGATCACCTGATGTGGATAATAATAATACGGTTATTCAAAATTGCAGACTTCGCTCTTTGTGTTCCTAGTCAACCTACACCAATTTGTCCAGATTGATTAACTTGAAACTCATGACACCCAGGAAGAAGAGTTACCGATTCAGAATGTATCAAATCCAAAGAGACCAACCTCCTAAGAGCAGCTTCGTTTCTTCCTAAGTAAATTTATACCTGTTCTATTTCCTGTTAGCAACAGTACTGCCTATTCATACAAAAAAAAGAAACATTCTTGAGCTAGGCACAGCCTTGAGATCAAGGCTGTTCACACGCCAATGAGCTTTCTATGAAACCCATGAATTTGTAGCCTGATAGAAGTTTGAAACAATCAACCTGAAGAACACCTGCAGTTTTTCTTCTCAGTTAGGACATAGAAGCCATGATTAAAGAACTTTAAGTCCTGCAGAACTAGAATTCAGTTTCTCTTAAAGTAAGAGGTTTGGACTGTTACTGCAGCAACAGCTCAGTTTACAATTTCCATGAATCAGAAAAGTAAACTCCATGTCAGCCCATTCAATCCCTAACAATGTACAAATTATGTATGGACTCTTAAGTGTAATTAACTGCCTAGTTTTTAAGTACTCTCATACAGATTAGGACAAGTATTTTTGATTGAACTAACCAGAGCAGTCAGAATATGGTATTTAGGAATGTTCAAATGAAACCTCACTTTAAAGTATGCCTTTTCAAGCATTTTATATGAAACAGTAATAGGAAAGACAGTGACCTTAACTCCACTCACTCTTCTTCTGTTCTCCTCCTGTACCTGGACAACATTGAAAGAAGTAGTTATTGTTCACCTCTCTTCTTACTTCAGTGACCTCCAGCAATCAGTCTTTTGAAAGAACAGTTATTCAGATGTAAACCAGAAGTTAGCACTACCTCTAGCACCTACTGAACCAAACTCACAAACCTGGCCTGTTTAATAACCAACAGACAGAAAACAGCCTATGAAGAAATCCTGTTTCTCAGTACTAACTAAACAGAAAGTAGGGAGAGTCCCCAGCTAACATACAAGCAGCAAGAAATTTCAAATTTATATGACAGCACAACTGAGTTCCCACAGAATAGTGAAACAGATTGTCCAAGCAATTTATTCAACAAGTGCATTTCTGATTAATTGTCAAATAAGGCTGACTAATGCACAGCTTACTAAGACAAACAACTTCAGAGGGCATTCCTAGCAGCTAATGTTTCCTTTTGCATAATGGATTTCATAAAACAAAGCAAGGAGAATGAATTCTCTAATAATATCCTGCATACTTTGAGTATTACATGGATTACTGGAAGAAATCATGCTACAAACCAAGCGATATATGAGAAGTTCCACAATTCATAACCTAACTCAAGCAGGTTAAGAAAGCATCGCAAATATATGCTGCAGGCATATGTAGGCAGATGAAACCTTTAAGTCAGAGAATGGTTGAGGTTGGAAGAGACCTCTGGAGGTCAACTTGTCCAACTCCCTCTGCTCAAGCAGCATCACCTACAGCAGACTGCTCAAGCTTATGTCCAGATGGCTTTTGGAGACCTCTAAGGAGGGAGACTCCATGACCTCCTTAGGTAACTTGTGCCAGTGCTTGGTCACCCTTGCAGTAAGTGTATCCTGATGTTCAGGAGAAACCTCCCATGTTCTGGTTTGTGCTCACTGCCTCTGGCCCTGTCACTGGACACCACTGCAGATAGCCTAGCTTCACCTTCTTAACACTCTCCCCTTTAGGTATCTATACATATTGATGAGATCACCTTCTGAGTCTTCTCTTTTCCAGGCTGAACAGCCCTAGCTTGTTCAATCCTTCCTCATAGAAGAGATCCTCCAGACCATTCAACTTCTTCATGGCCATTCACTGGACTCTCCAGTGGCTTCATCTCTCACGGAGAGCCCAGAGTTGGGCACAGTACTCTAGCAGTATCCTCATTAGTGCTGAGAAGCATCACCTCCCTCAGCCTGCTGACAATAACCAGGAGACCATCAGCTGCCTTTGCCACCAGGGCAGAGTGCTGGCTCATGTTCAACTGGGTGTCCACTCTGCAAAGCTGCTTTCTAGAGTGTTTAGCCCCTAGCCTGTACTGGTGCACGGGGCTGTTTCTCTCCAAGCGCAGGACTTTGCACTTCCTTTATTCATCTTCAAGAGTTACCTGTAAGCCTATTTCTCCAGCTTTCTGAGGACCCCAAACGATGGCACAACCCTCTGGTGCATCAGCCATTCCTTCCACATTTATACCATAAGCAAACTTGCTGAGTTTATACTCCATCCCATCATCCAGGTCATTAATGGTGTTAAATAAGATCAAACCCAGTATTTGCCCCTTGGTTATATGCTGCTGATTAGTAGCCTCCAAGCATACCTGGACCTTTCTGTTCCACTTCACTGTTTGCTCACCCAGTCTACACTAATCCATAACTCTGAGAAGATTATATGAGACAGTGTTAAAAGCCTTACTGAAGTCAAGGGAAACAATATCCATTGCTCTTCCCTCATCTACTAAACCTGGTCATTTCATTATAGGTTATAAGGCTGGTCAAGCATGATTTCCCTTTTGTGAATCCATGCTGACTGACTGTATCTGATGACTTTCTTGTCCTTTTATGTGCCCAGAAGTAGTTTCCAGGATTAGCTGTTCCAGCACCCTTCCAAGGACAAATTTTAATTTACAGATAAGAAAACTCCTTCTCTGTTTCTTTGTAGCATTTGTTTAAAAGCAGTAACAATAATGGAGCCTTCAAATTAATAAAAAGAATGTTCATGTGTCGCAGAAACATCTAAACACAACTCAACACCTATTTGTGTGTTCCATAATTGACTGGTCAGCCATTAGGAAAGCAAGAAAGAAGAAACAGAAGTCACATCATAGAGTGAAAATGTCAAATAAAGAATTATAAATTTGGGATGTATTATTACAAAACAATATACTTATTTACATCCTATTTATCTGCAGTGAATATTTCAACCAACAATAGCTTAAACCCTATTAATGCAGCAATTCCTAAACTAACCGATTTCTATACCAACAATGTTGAAAGAGAGGTTTGAGATCTGTTACTTTAGACAGTTTCTCTACTAACTCAAAATCTGCAAGTTTTCTGGTTACAAGTTGGGACAGAGTTTTCAAAAGACCCCAGATGTAAACAGGAATTTCGAATCAGTGTGTTTATTTAAAACTACATCCTGGCTTGCTATAATGACTGGACTGTTAATTTGGTTTTAAAATAATGAAATTTATATCTAAATACTCATATCTTGTAACTCAGAATAGACTCTTCCAGCTGTTTGCTATTCAGACCTTTTATCTCCCTTCGTGATGTTGCTCTTGAACGTAAAATCGAGATTTTTCTCTTAGAAAAATAAAAGGGTCTAAACTATGCACCTTGAGTGGCAAGTAGAGGCAGTCCCTGGACAATTATGATAACCGAAATATTCTTTATACCAGGAGCATTTTAATCACAAAATTACAATTTCACATAAATTAACTTATACCATAAGAAATTATAAAAATAACTGCAACACATTATTATATCCTAATTTCATTTTGGGGGATCTTTTCCTAAAGAATGATGACAACATTAAGACGGTATATGAGCTCTGCATTTACGGAGTAACATCAGTTGTGTTTCAGGCATTTACCTTGCCGTGTGAAATCTGTCATCAAGCCAGTGACTACAACATTTGCTTTAATTTTCAATTCCAAGCATCATCATCAAAAAAGGCCTTTCTGTGGGAAAAAGGCTAACAGGAAACAAATACTTCAACAAGCACTTTCATCCACTCCACAACACTATCAAAACCAAGTAGTGTATGTAGTAACACACGGAAGTGGCTAAGAGAGACTTCCAAATCTTCCTGTATGAACTTGAAGGCAAAGAAGACTGGTCAAACCATTTTTGTCCAAGGCATTTAATGAAATGATATCATGCTTTACCTGTCATAACTGCAAGAAGAAGTGGTTATTACAAGCAACTTACATATTCACATATGTTTAAAGAAATCACCTGCAAAATCACAACTGCTTAAGCCTGAATGGTATACGCATTCAATTGGATTCAAACACTTATTTTCCATATATTCACCAGTTACATCTATGAAAGGCTTTTACCTATCCTCTAATTTCTGTGCTTCAGATAAAAAGCTTAATAGACTGCTACTGCTGATAGATGTATTTGAACATTATTAGTTTTGCTTTAATATCTTGCAAGATCATCCAGATAATCAGTAACAAGAAAGAGCTGCACTAAAAAAATCTTTTTTCAGTACTTGTAAAGAGATGTTGTTTTTTAATGAAAACATTTACTGCACATTGCTTACAGTTCACTATTAAGGAAAAGATATTAGTGAAGTTTATCTTCCCTTTATTATGACAGTAGCTAAAGGGCTTCCTTAAGGCACCTCTCTCAATCCCATTAATTTCTTGGTTTCCTTCAATGATCATTCACTCTTATAAATGACCTAGAGAAAAAGATAATTAGCGGAGGAATATTATGTTCTTAATTTTAAAGTTTTCTATTTCATACTTTAATATTGACAGGTAATAGGGACAGTGTGTTTTATATTCATGATAACAGAAGCAAAACCTGTAAACTAATGGGAATTAAAGAGGTGCTTTAGTCAAAACCTTTAGCTACAGTCTTCTGTAGCCAACTGATTCTCTTTTCGTACTATATAACATAGTTTGGATATTCCATTCATGTTCAATGACAGACTTAAGATTGATAGAGAGATTCTTTAGTTTCTTAATATTTACTAATGTTTTGTCTTGTACTTTTATTCTGCCCTGAGTAAAACGTTAATGAAGTAAACCCTAGATAATAAAATGTACTTTGTGTGCAAATGAAGAAAAGCCTTGGATAAGAGAAAAATGAAAATTATTTCACCTTTTTCTTGTTCTTACAAGGCACATTTAAGAATTTATTACTCACACAAATAGCATAGCACATATTAAGCACTGAATTTATAAAACAAAAGGGTAACACTGAGGATAGATTATTTCAGTGATATTTTTACATTCTATTTCAAAATAGATTTTTTTTCTTTCTTAGAAAGCACACAAAATGGAATTCAAACAGCCCAACTGTAATCTCTAATAGTTAAGAGAATCAAACAGGACAAGTTCTTTTTTTTTTTTTTTTTATTTACAGCATGGACATAACACATACTCTAGTATCACTATCAATCTTGTCTCACACAATACAATGAAAGTTGCACACGATGTGATCACTTTAGCTGAACATTTCTACAATTTTTCTCCTCCATCTATTTTCAGCAGTAGTCCAGATACCTACATTCCCAAGGGAAGTGCTAAAATATCTTCATTACTAAATTAGCTTAACATATTAAGCTAAGTAATAGTTTCAGTCAGCTCATTCACTGAACACTAGAGAGAAAACACTCCCTGATGTTTCACATTAAGTGTAATTTTCTTTTTTTTTTCATAAACTAGCTCAATAATATCATCAAAGTAGTACGTACCTAGGCAAAAGCCATGGTCCATACAAGACCTGAACATGCTTGTACTTTGACCTCAGAACAGCAACTAGCTTAGGATGTCTTCAATAGAAGAACAGCAAAATCTTTCCGTACCATGCCAGGAGTCGCTGCTCCCTGAATACCAACTGTTCTAGGAACCAAGCCGAAAACTGACAGGCAAAGCAAAAGAGCTAACTAACTATTCCTTGCTATTCAGGGATTGAAACATGCAATTTCAAACCTGAACAAGGCAAGGAAAGTGTCAAGTTTCCCAAAGTTTACAATGCGAATCCCTACAAAGAGAACAGAAACCATGGACAGCAAGTCATACTGGAAGTCTATTTTACAAGTCAATGTGCAAACTGGTATGCTGACCTCAAGAAATCATTTGAACAAGCAGCACTCTTCTTTTGGTACAGTTAATACTTTGTGGGAGGAAAATTAAAGACCCACGTCCAGAGCGTAGCCTCTTTTCCTTGTAGAACAGCATTTGGAATTAACACCAGGAGGAAAACTAAACAAAAGCTGAATTTATGTTAATTTTTGTCAAGCCTGTACAGCAGTGCCGGGGCCCAAAGCAATGAATCAGCAATGCAAAGCCGCCTCCTTCTGTAGTCTTCAGATCCATGAGGAAGGACAATCAGCTCATCCTAATATTCAGGTTCTCAATTTCTGTATCTTCTTTGTAACAATTTTTAGAAAGTTATTATTATGGGGAAAAAAGTATATTAGCAATGTAGGAAGCAATGCTGTCACATAAACATCTAATAAACATCTTGGTAGAGAAGTTTAATATTGCATTCATTGCCTTTATAATGTTACAGTGTTTAGCATTGTGTTTTTTAATTAAAAACAATCCAATGCAATTTGACAAAGCCCGTAATTGCAGCTCTGCAAGGACAGCAGTCTCTATTTAGGAAATAGACAATGCTTAGTCAAAGCTATCTTAAAGTAATTCAATGCTAAGAGAAGCATTAAATCTACTATTGGAAAACAACCAAGAGCTCAGCAACACATCCAGGATACTAGCAGTCTTGAACTGTATTAGCCATGCTTTGCACTTAAGTTACCAGGCAGCAACATTACCACAGCAAGAGAAATACCGTGCCAAAATCTCCTTTTCACAGGGTCATCAACACAGGGAGACCAAGACTCCTAAGCATGGCTGCTAAGCATGCTACAGCTAGCTGTAAATTTGTCCTCTCAGATTTTAAGCCAACCCTTCATTCAGCTTCACAGTGAATGCTTTTTGGAGTTACAGCCTATATCTGCTCTTCTCCAAGGCAGAAACCCACAGTTCTTCTCACTGGATTTCCAAAACAGAGCACTCCCTCTCTGCTGCCCAGATTTATGTCCAGCAAACACAGAAACATTTGGCTGATGTTACATAAGCTACCACTTCTCAGAGTAGTAATCAGGAGGGCTGATCACCAAACCAGGATTTTTAATGCTAATCAAAGCTCTACAAAAGCCCCAGAAACTCAAATAATAAAATAAGGTGCTGCACTGACCTCTTCAGTGACCATTCTTGACTATTTTTGAGACTCTACAAAGGGAAGGTGAGGTGGCAGCACACCAGAAATCAAGTGAACCTTATATCATCCTGATGCCACCGAGATCTAATTTTAATACCTTGCATGCAAAAACTAACTAGCTTATAATTTGGCACAACCTAAGAATTTCCAAGGATGCATAATCTTCAACGGTCAAAAAAGGAACTTATTTGGAGAAGAGATTGTCCTCCTGAAGGATGAACAAGAACACTCTTTGAGGTAAATTAAAAGTTTGGTGATAACTGAGAGAAGCCAGAAAAGTAGAAAATTGCTAATAAGGGAAAAAAACCCAAACAACTGTAAATAAAGAGCTGTATCTGCTTTGAATAAAAGAAAAATCACACAATAAAAAAACGTAAGTAACTGACCACAAGGTGCCTTCATTCAGGGTGACCTCATTCAAATTGGACTACGTCAAACTAATCACACCTGTGAAAATTATGTCTAAACATAGCTATTAAACATCAGTACTTATTGAAGTTAGCTTGTTTCAGATCTAAGTTCCATCACATCACAAGCAAGGTGTTTTAGGTCCAAATAACATAAAAATCAAGCTTGACCACACTTTAACTTTGATTTTTAAAAGTAACAAAGAAACTCAGTTTCCAGGGAGTTTTTTATCCCCATCTGTGGGATTTAGGTACTTATGCCTATGTTCTCTGGAAGAGCTTTGAGAACCAATGGTGTTTCTCACTCATAAGAGGTTGGGGCCAAACACCACTGAGTAATCAACAAGTACTTGCCAAGTTCCAATTCCTTCTGCAGCTTCACTTTTTCTTTCTGCTAAACAACATATTTTTCTAGAGGAGGGCAGCTTATTGCATTCAGCTCCATACGTAGCCTCAATTTATTTTGCAACTGAAATCCCAGTAGGTAACATACATACAACTGTAATATCACAGATCAGAATCCACAGTCACTATAAAGAAAAACACTGACAACCCAAGAGAAGTCATACCATAAAATGTACGCTGAAGTTCTGACTCATAACGAGGGCACTTTTTTCCTCTCAAAGCTTCAAAAAACAAGGTTTCTGAGAGTCAGTAAAATTTTATTTCATTTAGTCAGGCCTGTTTTGTTCTGCATGATTGCAAGAGAGCTATTAATGTTTTTCTCTCTGGTTTTTTGAGGGTAAAGCCAGCCTTACATTAATCACAAAGAAGACAGAATACAGTAATGGACAAGTAGCCTTGTAATTCCTACTAATGAAAAAAAACTGAAAAAAAACCAAAAAAACAACAAACTCTCTCTCCAAATTCTGGTATAGTTCCAGCAAAAGCAACCAGTGCTAAAAATAAAAATTCTCCTCCACTCAAAGCTCTAAGCAATGCAACTAACAGCTCAGTACAATTTTTCAGCTCTTTTTTTAAGAGTTTATTTTTATACCAAGTGATATTTACTGCAGTCTTAATACTTCACCCAAATTTAGCAAGAAGTTATAAATTAATCCCATAAAAACAAGTGCAATATGCTTTTAATTTCCAGAAAATTCTCTTCTGTAATTGTATTTTAAAATGATACTACAGCATTTTACAAAACCACTAGCATAAGGATTTTTAAATGTAATGAAACTAACAGGAACTAAAGAAAGCCAAAGCATGTCAATTGTAAAAAAAGCTACATTTACTCAGTTGTTTAAGATGTAATTAACCTTTAGTTTATTTTGCCTACAAAGATAACTTAATAGTCTTCTTCCTGAAAATACTGTTAAAAAGAAGCATCTCTTTACTAGGTCACACATCTGAACACAAACACAATTATCAAAACATGACCTATTTCTGAAAAGCAAAAAGTAGAACACATTTTAAATGAGATTATAGCATTAAACTTGGATAGAAAAAGAACAAAGTGGGAGACTGGAACCATTGTTCCCTGGTTATACAGCACTCTGCAGTAGCAAATAATAATTTGAAAATTGTTTCCCCTCTTCCACCATCTTACAACACTCTCATTGTTGCTGGGCAGGAAAAAAAAAATCATAATTTTCAACATACAGATTCATTCCTGTAATCAAATGCAGATACAATGTCTCACTAGCATTAAAAAAAACTACACTTTGCAATGCCAGATAGATTCTTCAGAAGAAAAAAAGAAGAACTGAGAACTTCTGACTGGCTACAAAATTAATGCCCTTCTGTTCACAGGCATCACACAACATGACACCTTGAGCATTTATAAAATCCACTTTTTTAATATTCCCTACCAGATTCTGACGTAGGGAACCACATTTTAAATTACTTTGCAAAGACTCTTCAAAAAAATAGAAGATCCATCTTATAAATAGACCTATTCTTGGCATAATGTATTCAAAACCAACAATGCCTGAAATGTGTATATAGTGGGAATACATCATGTGACTGAAAAATAAAAGCTACTTATGTGGTATGCATATCCAAACATACATGACATGAAAACTGACCAATAACGTTAGAAATGATATTCAATATTTTATCCTAATCCTGTAAAAAAGCCTTTAAAAATTAATTGTGAGATGGCCAAAAATTATGTAACCATTAAACAACCTCCTAGCCACTGTTTTGTTGAGAGTTTTAAAGCAGCAATGGCAAAAGGAGGGAGGGAGGGAGGGAGATAGAGGAAAGAGGGGAAGAAGGAAAAGGGGAGAGAGACAGCCACTCAATCTAGGCAAAAATTTTGTCGTAGTATCAGGCAAGGGCTATGTTCAAATTATCTGTTTTCCAACCTGCGGCATGCCTAACTGCTGGTACCATATTCCCTCACAAATCTTTCTACCTAGGTACTTCAGTGACCTAGATTCTCAGATATTAATTCCATTTACTCACAATTTCAGGCTTTTTTTCCTGAGAAAGAGACCAGAGATCAGTGAAGGAAAGCACTCACAGTGTTTCCTGAACTTCAAGTAATTCAGCCTTAACACAACAATCCACTCTAAACCTTTTAGAGAACACTGAACATTTACTCGCATATTCAGTAAACATTCTCACAGAAACCTTAATGATGTTGAAGATAATCAAACATTAGTTTTAAAGTCTGTCCAAGTCTAAGAAAAAACAAAGCACCAAATCACTGTGTATGTTTTTCAGTCATTCAGTGCAGAATGTCCAATACAAATAACTCTTTAGACTTCAAAAATTTTCTCACTTTAAAACTAAAAATAATCTAACTAAAAAAAAAAAATCTATTTCCCAGCCACAGGAAAACCTTAAAACTAATTGCCCCTATTTAAATGGCAGCTAAAAAATGGCAGCTATTAACGGCAGCTTAAAAGGTATCTCCAGGAACTTCAGTCCAAGAAAGGCCAAAAAAATATTACTTAGAGCTAAGGAGGCTTCCTAAAAATCCTGAAGTAACTAAATGAAACAACTTGTTGCCTCTGTTCCCTTCTAGATATCTTACTGATTCTACTTATTTAAAGACCACTGAGGAACTGCTTTACTTCAAAGACAAGACGTTAATTCAAAGACACAAGAATCTCCATGAAGTACCTAATCAAAGACTCATTCTTCAGTAGTCTGTCATCTACCTGCAAAACCATACAGGTTTCCATCCGTAACATTCTGTCAAATCAAGATCTGAAACAATGCTATTAAGGAAGTTCATCTAAAAAAAAAACAGGAGAAACAATTTATTCCTCAAAGTTTTGTGCCAACATTTCAAGAGACCAAATACATTGCATATATAAATCAAATGTATAAAATTAATTGCTTTAAACTTGGTACACTTCTCTTTTTTACAAAACATATTAACAATGCCTTGTAGAAAAACAATTATATTAAAAGAGATCAGCGGAGATGTTGATGGTGAATTAATAATGTGAAATTTACAGAGAAATCAGTACCCTTAAAAACTGCCAGAAGTCAATTACAATCTTGAATTTTTAACAGGTATTAATACCACACCAGAACCAGGGCATATTAAACAAAATTTTAGAAGGCCTTAATAGCTAACTTCCTCAATATTTGATGTTTCACGAGTTTCTGAAATGTATTAAACATTGTATTAATACATGCCAACCACAAGAATGCAACAATAAAACTTAAATTCATAAGTACTTGGACGTCACAAAACAATCTATCCCTTATGAAAAGAGCAGGACTAATCACCTCTACTTCAGATGACATTTAGCTTTTTCCAGCACTCTAAAAAAAGTCCTCCAACCTGATTAGGAACGTTTTTTTGAAGAAGTAATGCACCATGATATATGTTTATCAATTGAAATAGTTGCGGATATCCTACTACCTGTCAAGAATTAACCATGCAGGTTTATGTCAGTCCACTGATAAAGTAACATCATTGAAGGGAGAGTTTACATACCCATTTCATTAATAGTTGCTCTTGCTTTTGAGACAAAAGAACCAACTTCACTTGCATGCATTTTTGCTCTTTCTTTAAGGTCAGCACCTGTAAGTGACATTTCACACACGTTAGCAAACTGTAAAATTTTTTTACAGTTTTTGTAATATTTTACAGCCCTGTAAAATAGTTTTTCAAAAGTAAAATCTTCCTGTACTCCAAAGAAATTTAAGCCTACTTCGAGGCATGGACAATTCAAAGTGGTCACATTCATATTCCACAGATTTCAAGGAAAACATGGACTGTTTAATCAAGAAAAAAACAAGCCAAACAAAAAGAGATCAAATTACCCACCACCAGATTTTCACTCAGTATATTCTTCTCAGTGACATTTCTTCTTCTCATATTAAAATAGTTTACAGGCAACAGCATTTATGCTAATATTTCATTTGACATAACACTTTTATTTTCCCAACTGTGTCACAAAGTCTGATCTGGGTTTCACACTCTGTTCTCATTATTCTTTTAATAAAATACTTAGGTTGCATGTTTTTACATTAACAGACTACCCAAATAAAAGATTCTACAGCAGACCTAGTATCATTTTTAATGAAACGCATTTTTGAGTAACTTACATGCCATGCGTTTTGTTCTTCCAAAAAATGCTAAACTTGAAATTTTTTTAATCTATTTTTCCATTAATATATGAAAAGAATTGTTTAAAAACCACACTGTAACTAGATAGTTACAAAAATGTATTTTAAAAAATCACTTATATGCAAAATCAACATTTTGTCTTATGAACATGTAAAGAAAAGGAGAAACAGTAATAATTGCTACGTATATAGTAAGACAGGAAGACAATCTTTCTTAGAGAAGAATACAAAGAAAAAATCTACACATGCACATTTATTCTTCACAGAAGTGCAACACTCCCACTGCAATTTAGTGCATTTTTTTTCTATTTCATAAAAATGAACCGATTAAGTTAGTCTCTTTGCATATATCTGGAAAAGCTAAATAAGGCATATAACCAGTGACAAAAAAAGTTTTATGCTCCTCTACCCTGAGAATCAAAATACTATCCATTCAAGAGAACTCATAAGACTCAGATTAGGCTAAGGGGTAAGAATGTAACTCTAAATTTTAAATTAAGTTGTTATTAGGCTCCCTGTTTTAACTTTCTGGACTGAACTCATGTTAGATTCTTTTGACCCTTTTCATCAAACAGTTTTAGATGTACTTTTGTTGACAATATTAGCTAAAATCCACAATTCTAGTCTAGCTCTGTGCAAATCAGCATTTCAATCTGACATTTTCTGATACACATCCAGCACTGTTACAGTAACATGCTCAATATAGCAGCTCCACATCTTCTCTTCTACTTCCACCATAGTAAAACCCCTCATTTCAATGACTTTGTTCTCCACCTAAACGTGTCAATATAAAAACAATAAGTGATAAGTACTGACTGCACTTATGCGTTTTTCACTAAATAATGTACAGTTTAATTTACACTATAAGACACCTTGCCAAAATCTTCCAAACAACCTTCTATGATATTGTCAACTGATGACAATATGACAGGCCAGTTGAGCAGTATGAAACAGGAATTACTGTGGTCTATTTTGCACTGCAGCAAAACTACAAAGGCTACCTCTGTAATTCACTATCATTCCATACAGGCATCTTGCCAGGAACCTCAAAGGTAGACAAAATTTGCACCCATAAATCTGTATAGAACTCTAAATCATATAAAAATGCAAGCAACTTTCACAAATGCATTTTGGTTCTGTAGCTAAAAGGAGCTTTATAAAACTTCACGGAAAAAAAATGCTTTAAAAGTTTTATCTGCAAGTGTGCAGATGAAAAAACACCACTTCTCTGATATCAGTTAACATCTGGGTCTAGCTTCTACAACTGCGTTAAATCATTGCCTATGTAAGAACAAGACACTCTGTCTCACAAACAAGAAAATTGTACAGGTGTGCAATCTGATGCAAAACTTCCACACACTGAAATCCTGCTCACTGGGCTTACCCTTGAAAAGTATATAAAGAAAACATCAAAAGAGAGGCACTGAACCTAAAGAATACCTCTAGTATTGCCATTAAGAAAAGCTACTGTCAAGACTAAGGCTATTTTGAGGATTTCATTTATTGATTTACTAAAAAAAGACTCAACGCCCAAAAACCTAGCCCTTCTAAAACAAAAACTACAGAAACTGCAACTTCTTTGTTAATTTAGAATATAAACTTCCTTGAAGACATTTACAGAAATCTACTAAATTTTCAACAAAAACTTTTGTAAGAATGGATTAAAAGGTAGCTGCCTATTTAGAATGAATCCATTCTTACAAAAATTTTTTTTCAGTACTATTAATGATTTTGAGTACTGAAAAAAAATTCCAAATATAATAGCTGATCTTAGTACTGTAACCAACTCCTGTAATCTTACATTTCCCTTTTTAAGTATTTCTCCTTCATAACTGTCAAGGAAATGGAAAAAGTTCTTTCCTTAACGCTTTCCTATTTTAGCCCACCAAAGCACAATAATAGCAACTGAATTTTTTTCAGAGAGAAGACTTTGAGGAAAAAATTCATCGCACTCTAACAGAACACATATCTTGGTATCCTCTGGTTCACAGGAGATTGAACTGCCACCTACTTAATACTTTTGTTTCTGTTACAAGATTCAACCACCGATCAAAGACTTCTTGAAGAATTTCTTGACCCTTATAGGAGAGAACTATTCACGTTTCTTCGAAATCTGTTCTCAAGTCAGAAGAAGGTTAAGTTTCTGAAGACAGCCATGAAGAAGAGTGCAGGTTCAACCATAAACCAACTCTCTCAGCTATTGAAATCAAAGATCCCTTCTCTCACCCAGAGCTTCCTACTTTACAGTGTCTGAAAATAGTATTTGCTCAACTGCTGAGAACAACAAAGTAGCTAAACTTCACAAACTACAAAAAACTTCACAAAGAACAAACCTCTGTAACTTTCCTATGCACTACAGCAGAAATCTGTAGACACATTTGGCCTATCTCCTTCCCCACGTCCACTCCCAATACACTCCAATACACTCTTATGGTGGGGCTCTGACTGTACGCCACACTGAGTGTAGAGCTATCTAAGTTCTTCTGCCCAAAGATGTAAGAAAGGGTGAACCTAACCTACCAGTGATCTGAGACAAACTGTTGCAGATTTTGACTGTACACTGTAATTATGTCCCCACAGCCATCCGTTTTGTGCTGAAGCATGAGTCACTGTTTTCTCCATGTTACGCTTTCTGGCATCTCAATGCTTTGTCCCACTAACTGATTCTCATTTGCTCAGAAAGGCAGCAAAAGCCATTCAAAACTAACTCTGATTGTAGAGGTCACGCTCCCCAGCTCTCACCTCTCTGCTTCCAGCACTTCACAAACTCCCCTCTAAAAACTATGGAGTGCCAATTTCAAATTACTAACTGTTAGCATGGGACAAAAAAAGGAAGTGTAACAGGGAAAGACTACATCAACAGTGCAATCATTGAGACAGTTGCTTTCCACTTCTGAAGAAATTCTTCTTGAATCAACTTAATTCACAGAAGCATCACTTCCCAATTTACAAAGCAAACCAGTAGGACAGAACTCTGTAGCCTTCCAATGAACAGTTCTGTTTGCAAAATATCAGTACAAACAGCAGTATTTTGGAGGTTTTCTGAGCAGCAAGTATATAAACTGGTATTTGCAGATCCACCTTTGAAAGTACCCTGCAGAAGACACACTTCTACTGAAGTTTGTCAATCCAAAATAAAATCTCTATTTGATTTTGATCCATCACTTACTTATTCCCCCCTCCAATACTAGAAGAATATAGTTACTTTCTACCTTACTTCCCATAAGAACCCTAATGTAAACAACGAACTCCCTTTGCATGTTTTTAAACATTTCCAAAACAACGTCTGGCTGTTTTATCCTGTCAATTTAGAGAGGTTTTGCAGCACGTGCCTGATATGCATTTCACAATGGTGACAGAGAAAATATTTACTTGAGAAAGTCAGGGACAGTCCTGTAAGATAGGCATATTACTGTTATTCACCAGAGTTTTTCCACCTACACTTCTACATGACAGAGATGGCTATTTCACCTAGAGAACACATGAAAACAATGCAATTTTTACAGTGATTACTCTGACCCTAGACCTCTTGCCTTATTTGGATGTTTTCAGACACTTTCTAAATAGAATTTATATACTGTTGAAAGGCTAAAGTGCTCTGTTTGAAAAATCTGTTCCAACATCTTTGTATGTGCCTCACTCTCCAAATACCATAAGTGCCTACAAATTTTCTTGTACAGTACTGTTCTGCATTATGCTGTAACACATACTTCCAAAACAGACCACAAAAGCTGTAAACTAAAAAGGCATAAAATTTAATGGTTTATACATCATACTTAAATTTTTAACGTTACTCAATAAATATTTTTATTTAAAAATAAGTCTTTTAGAATTCTGAGATGCTATAATTGAACAGTGAAGTTATTCTACCAACTGCCAAAACGTGTCCAAAGTGTCTTTTCTCTGAGGAAAGGAAGTGACACATGCACAGGCATTTGAGGTACATTAATGAATATATTCTTACTGTAGCAATGTTATTTTGAGCTTGCCCTTTGATTTTACTAAACACAGTTCAACCAATTTTGTCAACACACCAAAATTTCAGTAAGGAAGTAACATCCAAGAGTATCAGAAGATACTCTTTTGCACACTTCATCCAATCCCTCTGGATCTTGTTGGCAAGAGCTAGGAACACTGAAAACTTGCAAAGCACAGAGACATCACCTATAATACATTTAATAACCTCATGAAACAGGTTAAGGGATTTATAAAGGAAACACAATGCTCTCAATTGGGAGTACAAAACATGCACTACCTCACCAATTAAAAGGTTAAGAACTGCTACGTACCCACAGCTTACTCCCACACAAAGTATTAGAATTAAGGAGACTGTGAATTAATATCCCTTTCTTCACACAGAAAAACAAGACACTTAAGTTGCTGAACTGAAACACTGAGCCAAATGGCCAACTTTGACATACATTACAGATTGTTAACCACTACCATAAAGAAAAAAACCCCAAAACAACAAGACATTAGGGTACATTTAAATAACTTTCCTCAAAAGCAGATGTGTGCCACAAAGATGATCAGAGGGCTGGAGCACCTCCCATATGAGGACAGGCTGGGAGAGTTGGAGTTGTTCAGCCTGGAGAAGAGAAGGTTCCCAGGAGACCTTATAGCAGCTTTCCATTACCTGAACGGCCTACAAGAAAGTTGGGGAGGGACTTTTTTACAAAGGCTTGTGGGCATAGGACTAGGGGGAATGGGTATAAACTGGAGAGGGGAAGATTTAGACTAGATAGAAGGAGGAAATTCTTCACAATGGGGGTCGTGAGGCACTGGAACAGCACACCACTGACAGCAGAGGGGGACTGAATTAAGGTTCACCTGAATCAGCTGGATACGTACACATGAATAGGATCTAGTGGGATACATCAGAATTGGTGCACTGGAGAGCCACTATCTATCATATTGAAAAGTTATTGAAGACTAAAGCAACTGCAAAAGGGCAAATACTATACCTGCCTACAAATACCCAGCTCAGATTTACAAAGGGTGAATTTTGCTTGGCCAACCTTATTGCCTTCTGTGGTGAAACAGCTGGCTCAGTGGATTAGAGAAGAGTTATGGATGCTATCTGCCTTGACTTTAACAAGGTATTTGACATGTGCTGCCCTAGCATCCCCGTAGGCAAGCTGGTAAGATACAGCCTGGACATAGAGATGGTGAGAAGCGGCTCGCCTGCCAGGACCAAAGGATGATGTAATGTTAATGGCTTAAAGTCAAATACTCAGTTGGTCACAAGGGGAGTTCCTTGAGGGTCAATGCTGGATATGGCAGTACTGTTCAATACCTATGTTAATGTTCCAATGATAGAATTGAACTCTAACTGAGTCTGCAGATAGCTTCAGTGTGAAAGGAGAGGCAGCTTACATGGGAAGGACAAACCACCCTTCAGCGAGACCTTGACAGGCTGAAAAACTGAGGCAACAAGGATTGCTTGATGTTTAATAAAGATAGATACGAAGTCCTGCACCTGGAATGGAGTGATCTTAAGTGACAGAACTGGCCGAGGACTGACTGGCTGAGGTAGCTGTGCTGCAAAGCTTCTGTGGGACAGCAGGCTTAACATAATGTAGCAGTGTACCGTGGCAGTAAAGGGGACGAACTGTGTTTTCTGCTGTGATTTGTCAAGCGTATAGCTTTACATGCAAAAAAAGGTAGTTGAAAGCTATACAGAAGTCATTGATGTACATATTGACGTTGCTATAATAAAATTTAAGTTACACTTTTATGGTGTTTTTCAAGGATTTTTAAGGACATTTGTTGGCAGAATAATATTAATAACTTATTACTGTGGTATATATATTTCAAGTATGCTAATTCTATTTTAAAAGTTTTGTTTACCTTAGATTTGACACTGTCTCTAAATAAATGTACTTCATGAAGCATTGCAGTTTCTGTTCAAAATTGGGAATTAAGTCATCCTGAATAGATTTCAAGATGTAAAAGCTTTGGTTTTGAAGTGATTGTCATCAAAAATGGTTGGTAAATCTTTCTGAGTTTGAATTTAGGTTGTCTATAGTGTCTTCTCCAAACATGTATGTACAGCTCCCTTTTGGGTATTCCTAACATCGTAAAAGTTGGTTGGGGTTGTGCTAGTGATTTCATCTAAACTTGTACTTTTTGCAGTGGCTTCTCTAGGAGATCATAGAATCACAGAATCATAGAATAGTTTGGGTTGGAGGCGACCTTAAAGATAATCTAATTACAACACCCTGCCATGGACAGGAACACCTCCCACTAGATTGGGCTGCCCAAGGCCCCATTGAACCTGGCCTTGAATACATCCAGGAATGGAGCATCCACAGCTTCCCTGAGCAACTTCCCTGTTCCAGTGCCTCACGACCCCCATTGTGAAGAATTTCCTCCTTCTATCTAGTCTAAATCTTCCCCTCTCCAGTTTATACCCATTCCCCCTAGTCCTATCTCTAAAAGGATAATCTATTTTTGGCAGAACATGGCTTTGCAGCACCCTTTTTGTTTTGTTTTCTCATTCCTTAAGGATAGATAGAATTCTAAGATTGATATTAACTTTGCCTAAAGTATAAGAAACTTTTCAATCTGGAAGAATACTATCACATTTAGTCTCCTTCTCCGCACAGTTTTATTCATCCTCTCATATATTCTCATACTTAATTTTTTTCTTGATATAAATTTTTAATTTGAAATTAAACGGACATGATCATCACAAGTATGACTTACATCTCTACATTTTAGTGCATTTCATATCAGGATTTAAAACAAATATTAAAATCACACTTTAACAATTTAAACAGATTAGGTAGGAAACAAACAACACAATGGTAAAGAAGGTACACAAAGGTAAATTCAGCAAGTGCCAAAAATCTTTTCATATAAAAGGGAACTGAGAGCTCCAAAAATTATATGTAAGTATTCAGAATTCAATTTTTCAGATGTACAAAATTCTTAGAAAGTCAGTACACTATGAAGATCCAGAATAACTTGAAATGAATACAGGTAAGGGTACACTTGCTAATGATCATAAGGAAGACACTTTAATATGTTAAGCAACCAAAAAAAAAAAAAAAACCCACAAAGCAGTGCATTACCTTGGGACCCAGTATTAAGAGTGAACTAATATACTTAAAAGCTGGCTCTGAAGCCCCAAAGACCTACAGTCACTGGCTAAAAACACAAACCTTGGTCCTATCCCTATCTAACTTGGCTGTCTCTCTGTCTTTAGAACTGTTACACAAATATATTAAGGTTATGATACATTGTTTCCATAATTTCCTGTTAAATAATATTTCATCTAAGAAAATAGTTTACAACATACAGTTACCACAAGGTTTTTAAAGCAGCACACTTCATAATTCACCTTCAATAACTTAAAGAGTCACCTGCTAATTTCTCCAGTGCTCGTTTGCCTTATTGAGAGCAACCACAAAACCTGTTCCGCACTGGTAAAGATACAAATGTTTGGACACAACTCCTGAACTGAGACAAAAGAAAAACAAATTTACATTTAACTTTGATAAAAACTAAGGCGTATTCCAAATTTCAATATAATATGGAAAACACGCTCACTGTAGTCATTTTAGTGAAGAGAAAACAGTTTGGCATGAAGGATGCTATGTATGTTTCCTACAGAAAGAAGTAAATTAAATTAATAAAATTATTTCTTTTTTTTAATGCAGGACTCTATATTCCTGAAGTTCTCTAAATGTGGATATTTTTAAGTCAAAACTGATATTGATATTCTTCTATATAAGATTTGCTGTCATAATTTATTAGCAGGACTTGGATATATGTATGTTTTGCACGTAATCCCTCTGGTGTCACAGAAAAGTTCCTGAGAATCATCAAACTGTGAAGAACAAAGAAAATGCCTGCAATTCTTGTATATTTGAGCATTTGGCAGGATGCCAGCCCTGAGCATACCCTCTGGTAAGGTAGCAGTCTTGTACCTCCACTGCTAGAGGCTATCTCATGCAATAGTTTACACACACTTTAGCATATTTAAAGCAACAGCTGCCAAATCAGTTTCCATAAGCAGGATATTTCAGAAAGTACAGCTTCTGTGGGTTTTTTACCTTTTTTTTCTTTAAGCTTTTGAATCTCAAGCCTTTCTTAAAGGCCAAGGTGCAAATTCAGATAGGCTTCCTGCTCTAGAAATGCTGAATAGAAACAGCCCTAACTCTACATACAGAGGTTCTACAATCCATTTCCAATGACCATGCAAAATCAGTCCAGATATAGATTAAAGTCAGCTGGCTCTTCTTCCATCCTGTCTGTCCAGCTCTAAATTTAGAAGCACTCAACAGTATTCCTCCTGTTAACCTTTTCTGCCACAAAAAAAAAGGCAGCTTATACACAACATGCCTTTCCTGAATTATTCTTCACTTGGAGAAGAGGAAAAAAGAATCATTACACCAAACCTAACATTACCTCTTAAAAACTAAGCTATTTTTTTTTTCCCCCGAACTCCAGCCATTTTTTGGTGACACTTCCAGTCGCTCTCTAGTCCCTCGTACTCTCTTATGGAGCCAAAACACTCTGTAACTGTCACAGCATGACTTCCTGCAGTTTCCTCTATGGCACATGGAAGAGACCAGTACCAGCAGAGAGGGGGAAGAACAGGACAGTTATCAGTTTCCAAACAGTAAATGAAGCCGATATTAACTTTGATTCTGTGCTATGCCTCATTTCTAGTGATGTCTCTCAGGCTATCAAATCAGGACTAGCAGTCTGCATTATCCTTGGCTTTCAAATAGATATAGAATCAGTGGAGGAGATCCAGGAGAAGACAGTGGTGGCAGCAGGGAAGGTCACCTAGTACGTGGCTAGGAACCACAAATACAGACTCCTAGAAAAATCAAATCAGAACAGGCCTGTTTGTCCCAGTCTTCAAATATTCTATCATACAACAGCCCAGTAAACACAGCAAGACTGTGAGACTACATCTCACTTCACAGTAATGGCAAATACCTGCATTTAATAAAAAGCAATGTATGTTGCAATTATTATTCAATACAGAGGGTTTTTTTAAAAAAAATAAAAATTAAAGCTACTTCCTACCACTTGTATTTCTATGTTATTTCCACAATTACAGAAGTACTTCTTTATTCTAGTCATTCTGGTAATCTGCACATCTAACTTCCTCAAAATATTTTCCATTTTCAAATTCAACCTTCACAGTTTTCTATCTTCTGATTCATGAACACACATTCTTTAAAACTTGCTAATGGTGAGATTCATCATCTTTCTTCTTTAACCTTGAACAGTGGTATTTGGGCTGAACCATTCTTAATAAAGAGTAATAAGACTTTCAACTCAGAGAAATATGAACACACTTGATATTTTGGGCATCATGATATTTGTTCCACTTCGATTTCTAGTAAGTGAAGCAATCAGAAAAACAGACATCTTTCATTGCACTATTACAGATGACTGACTCAAATCTTTTGCATATACCTGACCACTACATATATATTTTTTTTTAATGTTAAAAGGAATTGATACTGGCTGGGTTTATTTATCTTGATTTGTAACAATTACAAAAATAGTTAACTAACAGCACACCCGGTTTTATGAGCTGTAAATAGAAAAAGGAGGAAGTGTGCCATGCGGTAAGAAAGAGAAAGTCAGAATCTCTTCTAAAGAAGTCCTGAAGTCAGTATTTAGGCATAAATCCTATTAAAGAAGGGGTGAGCTCTTCCTGAGAAAAGCCACAATTTGAACTGTTGTATCACCTGAATATAGATGAAGGCATGGCTGAAGGCCTTTTTTCTTCTTTTTCATCACCCTTCATTTCATCCCTTGTTTTGAAAGGCATCACCTGGTGTCTCTACAGCTGATATATATATTCACTTATTTATTTCCAGAAAGATCAGTATTAGTCATATTGGTGTATTAGCTGGAAACTTCTAGCAGGTCAAGATTCAGTGACATTGGATTCCATGCATTTATGCAGCAAGTGATTCTTTCAGCAGAATATGTAAAGAAGCAGCTAAACAATACACAAAGTATAAGAAAATAAACACACCTTGTGAAGAGTATCTGTGACAACAATCACGACTTGTTGCCTCTCAATTACAAGATGTTCATTCTCTACACACAGCAGAACACAAACAAACTTGAGGAAAGATTTGAAGTAATGGCTTTAGAAAGATTAGATGAGGTGACTACTGAGTTTGACTGGGAACCTTTTCAAGCTTAGCAGGTGAGAACAGCAAGGACATTTGCAGGAAAACTCAAACAGGAGGACAAAAGCGTTCAAGGTTAAAAGATACAGAGCTTAGCTTTGGTCACTTTATGCCTATTCAGAAAGCTTAAATCTTGAACTCCAAAAAAGAAAATGCATTAAAATGGCTGGCATTCCTGCACAAACATCTCTGGCTCATATTAATACTGGACCAGCACTCAAGGCCAAAGTCTTGCCATTCCACACAGTACTGTGTTAAAGCAAGGACTAGTAAGTATTTGAGCCATGAGCAGGAACATCTCTTAATTATGCCTGGTTCACACAAAAGTCAGACAGGAAAACAACAGCTGCAATTCTATTTCTCATAAGCACCAAGTTAAGTAGCTCAAAAGCAATACTTCCCAGTGTCCCCAAGGCTTCAAACCGACTCAGAAAAGTAAATGAAAATGCTTGCAAATAGCAAAATTTCTCATCCATTGAATATGTTTTCGGCACTGATGCTTTCTAAGGACTTGTTATTTTAACAAGTATTTCAGAGATATCTGATCTCTTCTATTTTTACGAGACTGTCCAATAGACATACCAGTAAGTTACTTCAGAGAAAGGAAAGAAGATCCAACACTGGAATATTACCTGCCATCTGGAGGAGCTTAACAAATTATACAAATTGGTGTAGTAGTAGTGTAGTTGAGCTCAGAGATCAATCACTTAAAAATCATGTTCATCCACATGCAGTAAATTCCAGCTGGTGACAGAAACTCCACAAATAAATGTTAAAATACCAACAAGAGACTATTCTAGACCTACGTTTCTTATATTCTACAAACCCTGCTGCTTCACAATTAACAAACTACTGACATTAACTTGGAAAATTCCAAGGGGCATTGTAAACAATACAGATCTGCACCTTTTTATCATTAAATAGATTTAAATATCATAAAATAGGCAGGATCTGACTAAGAGTCACAGCATTTCATTTACCTATCCTTTAAATTTACTCTGATGTAAGACAATAAAAGAGCTGTCTGATCTGTATAAACAAAAACATGTACATTTCTATTTAATAAAAAATACATATGGGATCAGTACTTAAATTAGGAAAAAAGTCAACATTATACAAAGAGAAAACAATCTAAAGAGAAATTCCAGAATTTCTTCATTTTTATATTACCTATATTACTTCTACAAAGGATGCCATTTTGAAACGTACAAAACAAACATACACTACATTAAAAAAAGTTAACTACATACAAGATTACTAAGAATCCATGGCCAAGTCTTCACTTTTTCATACATCACTGCATGAACATATTGCAACAGTGTATATTTAAGGAATTCTATGCAACAGCTATGTGAATTCAGTTATTTCCTTCTCTAGCTTTCAGGAGCTGCACAATCAATCTAGATGCTGCAAAAAAAACCCTAATTTTGACTGCAGTAAATCTGCAACAAAGGTGTCCTTAAACTAAAAAGGTGTAAGTGGCAGGCAAAGACAAGAGAAGACAAAGTAAAAGGTTTTAATTCTTGAGCATTTTTCTTCATATTTGTGGCAATTAGAACACACATACAGTGTTCAACTGTGTGTTATTCTACACCATAGAAAGAAGCAGACATGAGACTGTTGTAAACTGTTCTAAGATGAAAAGGCCATAGATTTAGATATGTCTAAATACCTCTGCTACGTGATCATTTTCTACTTTTCAAAAGCAAGTGGAAAAATCATTCTTTACCATGCAATAACTATTTTTGCCATGTGTTGCGCACATGTATTCTATTTCCAGCACACATCACCACCAAGCACATGAGATCAGATTATTTTTGCCAGCAGGTTTTCTTAGCTAAGGATATAAATGGCAAAGCAGGCTCAGTTCCCTCACCAATAAAGAAACCAGGTGCCCTAAGTACTTAGCACAACAGGCTAAAGTGTTAGTTACATTGTACAATGCACTGTGACAACCCACCTCAGAGTACTGTGAATAAAAACAGCAGCCTTTCCCTAAAAATGAAAATATCAAATACCCACAGGAGTAACACTAGGATTTAAAACGGGGATGACTACTCAATTTGACTCAATACTTACGGAAGAAATCTGGACCTTAGACACTGCGGTGGAAAGTCAAATATTCAGAGGTATATAGCAGTAGTTAAAAATAATCAAGTTCTTCATCTAAGCACAAATACATTTACCAGCACTGTCCTGGGCAGCAGAGGCCTAGCCAAAAGTTAACTTTATCCATTTAGTATTAACAGGACTAATCAATAATCCATAAAAAAACAAGGTTTAACCATTCTATATGGAGCACAGATGAGTAATTAAAACTTTTGACAAAAAAATACATCCATACGCATGCCCTGAAACTGCAGCAAATGCTCTAGCCAACATCTGAAACTGAGCTTGCAGCTTTTCAGAAGATGGAAGAAACTATGACAGACAGGGATTTTACACACAATAAAGATTTGATTGGTTTTTTTTTAACCAGGATTTGAAGATAATGAGAAGAGCAAGGATTACATAAACTAAAACAACCACCCTCATCACAACCACATTAAAATAGGTCTGGTATCATATTGGAGTCAAGCAAATTGCTCAACACTCCTACTGACCTGTTCTCACCACTAAACCATGAACAACTTGATACTACTAAAAGACAGAATTCTGTCTGATAAAGTCCTCTGTGTCTTCTGTGCAATAAATAAAATTCCATCTCAAAATATGCAAACCTGCTTTGGGAATCTAAAATGTATTTATTAGAGAGATGTACAAGCAGCTCGGAAAGACAGATGAAGTTCCTGAATTGTTTTAATGCAGATTGGGATAATAACCCAGATGTCAAGAGATCTGAAATAAACATAAATTAATTGTCTTCACTCTTACATCCAGAGAACTTTTTCTGGATCCCAAGATCTGAAATGAAAAACTTAAAGCAAAAAGTACATTGCTGATGCAGGTCTATAAATAAAGACAAGCAAACATGTTGCAATTTAGGAATGTATCGCCAACTGGTAATCTAATAATACCTAATACTCTAGGGTGCTACAATTCCAGACTCCAGTAAAAACCTGCAAGTGTCCAGAGGTAATGCAGTGATAACAATCTCCATAAGGCACCTCTCAAAGTCTGTGCAAACTGCCAACCACGAAGGGCTGGAAGTACACAAGAAATCTTGTTCCAAAGCCTGTGTTTTTACCTCAATAGTGCTAAAGACACTTTTGGATTAAAAACAGCTAAAAAGCACCTCCCTAAAACACTTAATTCTTAGCTAAGAGTTCACCACTGCAGTCTGAAAACAGAATGGGGAAAAAAGAATAACCCTCAAGAGCTGCAACACCCATTGGAACAGGTTTAAAGTGACCTCAAGCATCACACTAGCAAAGTCAAAAAGGAGTATGGTAGTATTATAGTAATATTGGTATCATTACCATAAAAGGCATTTTTGAGTTATCACAGCTGACTCAGGATTTCATTGCTGGTTTCATAAAAAAAAAAAAAAACAAACTATAGTTTTGTACTGGATTTGACTCTGGCTAGTAGGTCAGCATGCACTCTGCTGCTTGTCCGTTCCCTACCACACAAATCGAGAAGGGATACAGACCAGCAAAAACAAGTAAGGGAGGGAAAGGGAGAACACTTTGTGGGGTTGAGATAAACGTAGTTTAATAAGTACAAGGAAAGAAAAACAGGAAGAAAATAAGTGATGCAAAAGCAATCATCCACTACCAGCAGACCAATGCCTTGATAGTTCCAGACAGTCTAACTTTGGAAAAACAACTCCACAGTTTTATTGCTGAACACAACATCATATGTCATGGAATATTCCCTTGCTCAATTCAAGTCAGTTGTGCCAGCTGCGTCTCCTTCCAGGCTCTTGTCCACCCTCAGCTGACTCACTGGCAGAGTAAGAAGCACAGGGGGCCTTGATGCTATGCAAGTACTGTACAGTGACAGCTACAACACTGATGTCTTATCAACATTGTTTCAGTCACCTATCTAGAACAGCACCATAAGGGCAGCTATAACAAAACATAACTCCATCCCAGTCACGGCCAGTACAAGTTTTAAAGGTAAGAACACCAGTACTGACAGCACTTGTTAACACATAACTCAACCACAAGTGAAACAACTCAAATACTTCAAAATACCTACAGAAAGATGACACACACAATGATATCAAAGGACACACGACCCACTTGAACTGTCCTGTGACTTCAAAAAGCCTAAAAATACCAATGAAGACTGCACAGATATTCCTGTAGCTCTAGATATTAAATCAACAGTTATCTAGCTCTAACACACCTGCAAGAGTCTACATAGCCTACAGCTTGCTTAAAGATGCCAAATTATGCCATACTGAAGATTTTTCTGAACAGCTTGCGAGTCCACTGACAGGGCAGAAAATCAACCCCCTCCTTGCCCATAACACCTCAGGTGTTGCTCCACAACAGATTTGAGGCTCTCGATGTGGAAGACAGACTAGAGGAAAACATGGAGGAAGATGCACCATATCAGAGCAAGATCAGAGATCCAAATGGCGTAAACGCTCTACTGCCACAACTGCCACAAGGACTGATAGGAGAGTCATAGTTGTAGGAGACTCTCTATTGAAGGGGACAGACGGTCCAATATGTCAAGCAGACCTCACTCACAGGAAGTCTGTTGCCTCCCAGGAGCCCAGGTAAGGGATGTAACCAAGAAACTTCCCAGCTTGGTGAGAACAATTGACTAATACCCATTACTGCTGCTCCTTTTGGGAGGCAATGAAGCAGCTGTAAGAAGCCCAAGTGAGGTTAAAAGTGATTTAAAGGCCTTGGGACAGCTATTGAGGGAATCAAGGGCCCAGGTGATTTTTTCCTGCCCTCCTCTCAGTAACAGGTGGTGACATAGAACAGCTCAGACAGGTCTAGTCTACTAATACATGGCTCCACAGCTGGTGTCACAACAATAACTTTGGGGTTTTTGATAACGGGATGGTCTACATGGCACTGGGGTTGCCCTCTGTCTCAGGAAAAGGGATAGAATGTGAAGAGCTGTCATTGAAGAATAGCCACGAACAGGTTGAAAGCTTATGGGTAAAAATTAAAGATAGAAGAACCAACAGGAACCTTGTGGTTGGTGTATACTACAGGCCACCCGATCAAGGAGAGCCAACTAATGAAGCCTTCTTTCTCCAGCTACAGGAGACTTCGCACTTGCAAGCTCACATCTCACTCAGGGACTTCAACCACCCAGACATATGCTGGAAAAGTAGCACAGCAAGCTGTAGGCAATCCAGGAGACTCCTGCATCGAAGATGCAATGGACCTTATGGTCACCAATACAAGCGAACTCATCAGCAACGTTAGGATTGGAGGCAGCCTGGGCTGCAGTGATCATGCAATGCTGGTCCTTACGGTCACCAATACAAGCGAACTCATCAGTGACGTTAGGATCGGAGGCAGCCTGGGCTGCAGTGATCATGCACTGGTGGAGTTCAATGTCCAGAGGGATGTGGGACAGGTGAGGAGCATAGTAAGGGCACTACATTTCAGGAAAGCAGACTTCTGGCTCTTCAAGGAATTACTCGGTAGGACCCCCTGGGATGTGGTCCTCCGAGACAAGGGAGCGGAGCAAAGCTGGAAATTTAAGGAAGCTTTCCACAGGACACAAGTGTGTGCAGTCCCCATATGTAGAAATTAAGGCAAGAAAGGGAAGAAGAAGAAGAAACTGGCATGGCTGAGTTGAGACCTCCTGGTTAAACTGAAAAAGAAGGAACTGCACAAGCAGTGCAAGCAGGGACAGGTAACCTGGGACGTGTATAGAGACACTGCCCGGTTGTGTAGGGATGAAGTCAGGAAGGCCAAGGCGCAGCTGGAGCTGAACTTGACAAGGGAAGTAAAGACCAACAAGAGGAGGTTTTACAGGTACCTCAATCAAAAGAGAAAGGTCAAACAGAACATACCCCAGTGATGACTGGAAATGGGGATCAGTATCAACAGATGAGGAAAAGGCTGCAGTACTCAACAACTTTTTGGCCTCAGTCTTCACCGAAAACTGCTCTCATCGCTCCTCCTGGGCCATGGGACAGCAAGATGGTGACCAGGGAGGTAGACCCCCTCCCACAGTAGAGGAGGATCAGGTTCATGAACACCTGAGGAACCTGAACATATATAAGTCCATGGGACCTGATGAGATGCATCCCAGAGTCCTGAGGGAATTGGCGGATGTGGTTGACAAGCCATTCTCCATGATATCTGAAAAGTCATGGCAGTCAGAGAAATCCCTGGTGACTGGAAGAAGGGTAACGTTGTGCCCATTTTTAAAAAGGGTAGAAAAGATGACCCCAAGAACTACTGACTTGTCAGACTCACCTCTGTGCCTGGGAAGGTCATGGAACAGATTCTCCTAGAAGCTATGCTAAAGCACATGGAGGGCAGGGAGGTGATTAATGGCAGCCAGCATAGCTTCAACAGGGGCAAGTCCTGTATCAAAAACTTGGTGGCTTTCTACGATGGGGTAACCGCAGCAGTGGACACGAGTAAACCAACGGATGTGATCTATTTAGACTTCTGTAAAGCCTTTGACACAGTTCTACACGATATCTTTCTCTCTAAACTGGAGAGATATGGATTTGATGGGTGGACAAGAAACTGGTTCAGAGAGTAGTGGTCAATGGCTCAAAGTCCAGATGGAGATCCGTGACAAGTGGTGTCCCTCAGGGGTCCATACTTGTGCTGCTATTAAACCGGTGCTGTTTAATATCTTTATCAATGATACTGACAGCGAGATTGAGTGCACCCTCAGCAAGTTTGCGAATGACACCAAGCTGAGTGGTGTAGCTGCCACACCGGAAGGATCAGATGTCATCCAGAGGGACCTGGACAGACTGGAGAAGTGGGCCTCTGAGAACCTCATGAGGTTCAACAAGGCAAAGTGTAAGGTCCTGCACCTGGGTTGGGGCAATCTCCATTTTCAGTACACGATGGGGGATGACGTGCTTGAGAGCAGCCCTGCAGAGAAGGGCTTGGGGGTGCTGGTCGATGAGAAGCTCCACATGAGCCAGCAATGTGCGCTCACAGCCAAGAAGGCCAACCATATCCTGGACTGCATCAAAAGAAGTGTGGCCAGCAGGTCAAGGGAAGTGATTCTGCCCCTCCATTCCTCTCTTGTGAGACCTCATCTGGAATCCTGTGTCCACTTCTGGAATCCTCAAAGTAAGAAGGATATGGAGCTGTTGGAATGGGTCCAGAGGAGGTATACAAAGATGATCAGAGGGCTGGATCACCTTCCCTATGAGGACAGGCTGAGAGAGTTGGGCTTGTTCAGCCTGGAGAAGGCTCAGAGGAGATCTTATAGCGACCTTCCAGTACCTGAAGGGGGCCTACAGGAAAGCTGGAGAGGGGCTATTCATAAAGGCTTGTGGGGGTAGGACAAGGAAGAATGGGTGTAAACTGGAGAGGGGCAGATTTAGACTGGACATTAGGAAGAATTTTTTCACCATGAGAGTAGTGAGACACTGCAACAGGTTGCCCAGGGAGGTTGTGGATGCCCCATCCCCAGAGGTGTTCGGCAGCCTGATTTAGTGGGATGTCCTTGCTCATGGCAGGGGGGTAGGAACTAGATGGTCTTTTAAGGTCCCTTCCAACCCAAACTATTCTATGATACTATCTCTACATTACACATGGTGTCATGTGCACCAACAGTCACCTAATTACAAGCTTCAACGATACAGGACAGAAAAAGGGGAGGGGGGAATAAAAAAGCATGATGCATTTAAGCTGTACACAAAGCTCAACACAATTCCTAAGCAGTCCAAAGCAGTACCATAAGGACTAAGGAAGTGAGGGACAAGGACACTGAGTGATGGGATGTCATCCAGAGGGAATCTTGACAAGCTGGAGAAGTAGGCTTGTGAAAATCTCGTGAGGTTCAACAAGGTGCAGTGCAAGGTCCTGCACCTGGGTCAGGGCAACCTTCAGTACTGATGCAGGCTGGGGGACAACATGATTGAGAGCAGCCCTGCAGGGAAGAAATCTCCATTCTGAAAGGGAGCTTTGAAAATTAAGAAAAATGGGAAAAAACATTTTAGCATGGGCTGCAGCAATAAGACAAGGTGTAATGGTTTCAAACTAAAAAAGGAGAGGTTTAGACTAGATATGAGGAAGAAATTTTCATGCTGAGGGTGGTGAAACACTGGCACCAGTTGCCCAGAGACATGGTAGATGCCCCATTCCTGGAAACTTTCAAGGTCTGGTTGGATGGGGCTCTCAGCAACCTGATTGAGGTGAAGATGTCCCTGCTCACTGCATGGGGGTTGGGCTAAGTGACCTTCGTGGTCCCTTCCAATCTAAACCATTCTGTGATTCTATGACTATACTCCAAAAGCCAAATCCAACTATAACAAGCATGTGAAATGCAGGAAGTCACCTACACACGTAACCTAGAAAAGCTGGGTTTGTATAGACATGACAGAAATTCTATAGTACACATTTTAAAACCAAAATCAAATGGAATGCGGTTGCAGTAGATATATAATACAGCTATTGAAGATATATTTCCAAATCATACAAGCTCCAATAAGCCAGTTATATCACCAAAGACATCTGTGGATCAAATCTTAGAAAAGCATATTAAAAAACATGACAAATAAAAACCATAACTATTTCTGATGATTCCTAAATACTGAAATAAAAAATTGCATATGTATTTCATACCCAGAAAGCAGAGTACTTCTATATGAGGAACTGGAAAAACAAATTGTCTGCCTACCTAAGAACATCCACTACAGAACATAGTTTTATCAATATAAAAATGTTCTGCATCCATATGGTATCTTTTCCATTTTAATTTATTCTATTCTGGTAAAATGAACTCCAGAAATTACTTCATCATGACTTCACTATTTGAAAATTCATTATAGCACTTTAAATAAGGTCTGCATGCGTACTTCACTACTGTAGTAAGTCAAGTAAGATGTTTTTCACCCCTTCATAATCATCTGCTGAAGATGTAACTTTAATTTAAATTCTGGACACAGGTGGAAAATGCTTCTCCACAGCTCCTGCCTTTGTCAAGTTTGCACACCAAGTCACTATAGATTTCTACTCAGAAGACTTCTGCATCATTTCTATAAAGATCCAAAAGATCTCAAGATAGCGTCGAACACTTCACAAAACTGCAGAAGTTTTCTAATTGTTCAGGATCCTATTTAATTTGCTTATTTGCATGCCATACAGTTATAATTATTCTCATTAATGAAATGACATTCAGTCATTTGGTTATATAAGTCTTAGCTCGAAAGCGAGGCTCAAACCTTCTACTTTCCATTAAAAAAAGCAAGTTGCACATCCAAAATTTTCACTCAAAACTTAGTATAAACTAGATGCAGGAAAGGGATTAAAAATTGCCAAGTGTATCCCAGACATTTGTCACCCTAAGTTTTCTATACAGCTACTCAAAGGAGAGGATACCCTGGAGAACAACTCTGACTGCAATACACAGAATTAAAAAAAATAAATCTCCTTTTTCACCAATGTAGTTCTGCTTTGTGACTCTTTCTCCAGAACATAACAAAGTATTTTGTACCTAATATTTCAATTTAATAACTTTAGGTAACAACTTAATCGATCTTCCCCATGCTTTTGCAATAATTTTTTAAAGGCTTTGGGAAAGTCATTCCTGTTTCCTGTTACCCTTCTCTGACTAAACTAAAGAGCTAACCAAATTCCACTCTTGCAGAGACATATCTCTTACCTAGAATTTGATATTTTTAATATTTTTCAGTGGTTTTCACTGAAAAAAAAGTATTTCTAAAAAATATGACATTCACTGCGTGTTCCAATGGTCTAACAGAATAAGACAATTAATTAAGCTATTTAAACACAATAATTTAAAAGATTATTTTTTAACCAGCAATTAGAACTCACCAAAACCTCACTATGTTCTCCAATAGCCAAAGATACACTTTAATTCTGCTTTTATACTTTCCAGCACATGTAAGCCATCTGAATGACACTGAGTACAGTATAGCCGCTGGTGCTCAAAATTAGTTCTAGAGACAAATATCCATCATGTATAATAACTTTACACTTCAAATAACTGAAGCAGGTGTTGGTTTGTAGATCCATGTGATCATATTACAGAGTAATAATACGTAAGTCTAACACTAGTAAAGCACTAGCATGATCACTCCTTTTAAGTCACTGTCCACAAAAACATTGACTTGGCTTGGCAAGAATCACCACATAACTAGAGGACCAATTCAGACAGACTTGGTTTTTCAAGTAAATCTTAAGCAACAGCATGACTCTCAAGTCCAAGTTGAGAGTCTAATGGGGAAGGAGAAAGAAGAATGTTTATATTACTGGGATAAATTAACCTTTCACATTTCCATTTTTTAATCAGGTGTCATAAGCCACACAAGAAGGAATGGTCAAATGTTGTTTCATCACTTTGAAAAGGCGAATCTCAAAATTACATCAACCAAGGAAAAACACTGCTAATAAGATGGCCCTCTAAGCTGGCTTTCAGAATTTATCTTTCACTAACAGCCTTATCTTAAATTTGTTATTCATCGGGTTTATGCTCACAAATCACAGTGGGCTCTGGTCTACAGCTCACTCAAGACCAAAAAAGGAAGGAAAATTGCAAGGAAATATCCACAACTAGCATCCCAGCTGAATATAGCCAATTACCAGAATTTTTTTTCAAGTTTTATGCTGCAGTAATATTAGTCATGAATAAGGTTCTCTCTGCTTTCACTAGAACCTGTGAGAAACTTGAATGCAGCAGAAAAGCGCATTGTGGTTTGAAGCACTTTCAATTCAAGTACCCTTCTATCAGAGGAGTCTCTTAGACAGAAATATAATGCTTTTATAATTGCTCCTAGCACTACAGGAATAGCTAATCTAAAGTTGTCATTAAAGAATTGAAAAAATACAGGAGGGAGACACAATATTTCATAGACAAGTGATGAGAGCACACAATGTAGGAAGATGTAAACAGACTGTGAAAAGAATCTTGCACCTCAAGTAAGGGATGGAAGAAAGAACTACAGGTTTACCCTCTTTTGAAGTTAGTCTGCTTTAGTTTCTGTACTGTACTACTTACAGAGTACTGGTCACTACTCACTCAACTAATGAGAAAGCCTCCTGACTACTTTTATTTAGCCCATTTTTTGTTTAAGTTCCTCTGAGACTTTATATGACCTGCCCATCCTTAATTTCATAGTTCCTCAAAAATAAAGGTCTTGCCTTAGTCTTATTTCAGAAATCCTATAATAACTGGATGTGGTAGGTTAATTTTGGCTGGCTGTCAGGTGCCCAATAAGAAACATTCTCACCTCCCCTCCTCGGTAGGATAGGGGAGAATATACAATGAAAAGCTCATCCATCAAGATAAGGACAGGGAGATCACTCACTAGTTACCATCACGGGCAAAACAGACTCAACTTAGGAGGAAAAATTTAATTTATTGTCAACTAAAAACAGAATTAGATAGTAAGAAACAAAATAAAACTAAAAACTTCCCTGACCCTTCTTCCTTCCCAGCTTAACCTCACTACCATCTCCTCAACCTCTTCCTCCACTGCTGCACAGCATGGAGAGGTGAAGAACTGGGGCTGCAGTACGACAGTAGCACTTTGACTCTGCCACTTCTTCCTCCTCCACACTTTTCCCCTGCTCCAGCATAGCGTCTTTTCCCATAAGATACAGTACTTCATGAACTGCTCTAACAATGGTCCTTCCTGTTGGCTGCAGTCCTTGAAGAACTGCTTCAGCATGGGTCCTTCCCACAGGGTACAGTCCTTCAGAAACAGACCGCTCCAGTGCAGGCCCCCATGAAATGCACACACCATAAAATCCACTCTTGCATAGACTGCTCTCCACAAGCCACAGCTCTAGCCAAGAACCTGCTCCTGAGAGGGCTCTTCATGGGCTGCATGTTCAGTTAAAGCTTGTCCATCTGCTCCCGTGTGGGGTTCTCCACAGGCTGCAGAGCGTATATCTGCTCCAGAGCTTCCTTCTCGAGCTGCAGCGGTACCTACTTCACCATGGTCGTCTCTTTCAGCTGCAAAGGAATCTCTGCTCTGGCTTTTGGAGCACCTCCTTCCATTCCTTATTACTGATCTTGTTGCCTGCAGGGCTGTTTCGCTCACATTTTTTCTCATTTCTTTCTCCCACATGTTTTTTTACACATTTTCTTACCATTTCTTAAACACATTATCACAGAGGTTCTACGAGCGCTGCTGACGGGCTAATCTTTGGGCAGCCATGGTTCTGTTTTGGACCTGGCTGGAGCTCATGGTGTGCCATACAGGGACAGGTCCTGGTCTCTCCTCACAAAGGCTAACGCCATCCTACCAAAACTTTGCCATAAAAAACAAGATACAGGTTTGAAAACTGTTCCCAACTACAGAATAACTGTAAAAAAAAGCTGAATATATGGAAAAGACCCCTCTCCTATAATTTTCTCAAGTCAGGCACTGGAATCACCAGTAAGAAGGCAGATACGTGAGTTTCCGCTGAAAGTTTCACAGCTGATTAAAGCTGATTCAATGGAAAAACTTCCTGGAAACCTCCCATTAGCATTTTTTCCGCAGCTAAACAGTATATGTATATTTATCTATTTTTGCAGCATAAACTAAGCATGCAGGTATTTACTGTGCTATCACATGCTGCCTTAACTACAAGCAATTATTATTTGTTAATTTCCCAATACCTTGTACTACAATTAGCCACAAACATGAGCAGAATAACATCCATTAAATAACATCTGAAGTCATCTGAACTACACTCCAATACTAGAATCATGTAAGTGATGAATTCAGAACACAGAAGCTGTGCCACACTTAGGGCCACGAGCGATGATCTTTGTTAACGATGAACTGTTCTAGCTCTCAAAAATCCACAGTCATTCCAATTTCTTCTGAAACTCAGTATGCCTCCTCAGGATAAAAGGTAGACGAGCATTAGAAGTTATCTGAATGAGGTACTTCAAAAAGAAAGGCATTTAAAATAGATTTCTTGGTGTAATTTTTTTCTGTATCTACTAGGGGTTCAAACTACAATCCTAACTGGCCTCTTTATTGGCTATGTTGTTCAATATGCGATTTAGAAAATCATGACAGCTAAAAATTTATTCAGAAAAACAACAACAGAAACAAAACTAACAAGTGAAATAACCAGTGTTGGACAAAATGAAAGCTGTAGACTACAAACTCAACAGACTACTACGCACACACTCACAAGACATAGCTGTCGACAGCCAACCAACCTGCTGGGTGGCACATAACTCATGTTGCTCTGATGAAAAGCAACTGTCATTGACCTTAGCAGTCTACAAACAGATAGCATCAGTTTGAATCTGAACGTTGGTGAAAGTCTGGAATTAAAAAAAAAAAAGAACCTAGCAATATTCTACCTCGGAAGGAATTTGTTTTGGGGAAAGAGATGTATGTACCACAAAAAAAAACATTCAGAAAACATTAAAATATTTTCATACTTGACCTGAATCCTCAGAAGGGAACACTGGAGTAATACATGAACTCTTTCCTCAGTGCCTACATAGGAGCTGGAATCTGGAGGATCAAAATATTCTCTGGGAAAACACATCCTCACTCCTTGCCTCCTCAACAGAGACAGGAAGGAAAAACGAGCTACATCCACAGTCATAGTTCCCTACTACTCTTGCTAGTTCTAAAAAAATATGAGTAGTTCAAGTAGCTGAAAGCTATTATGGAACTCCTCCTCCACATCAAAACCTCATAAACAAAGAAGTCTTTGAGGATCTGCTTTATAAGACTTGGCTACTTCATAAACTTCTGCCAGAACTACATCAGCTGGAAATGGCAGCTGGGAACCACACATCATACAGCCAATTCAACTGTGCTGGAAAGAAAATTCTGATGCAGACAAGATATTCCAACAGGAAAAGTATTTGTGTTGGCTTTACTCACACCACAGACCTAAACGATGAATTTTTGCTGGCAGAAGACTACTTCTGCTTTTCCAAGAGGGGACTATATTGGCCAAGCTGCAGTGACTTTTAGGTCAAAACAGTTTGAAGAGTTCCAGTAACCAAAGTTTTCAAATTGTCTTGAACGATGGTTAAAACGAAAACATAAGCAAACTATCCATATTCTGATATGTCTCAAAGATCCCTTAACTAAGTTCTTTAAAGAACAACATAATTTCATATCTGCCAACTAAAAATTGCCCCAAAGCCTTCTTTCTTTTCACACGTACATATACAAAGTAAATAATTCCCCGGTCCCACAACCTCTCTTTCAACTAGTGCAGTTCACTTTGGAGAGGCAATACTGAATTCTAAACAATTATATTCTAAACACAGTCACAAAAAAAAAAAAACAAAAAACCTCAAGAAGTTATCAAGAAATCTCAAGGAGGTTCTTGCCATGAAAATTCCTCCTTCTAACTCTTCCACGCAAAAAGAAATCCAGAAGTGGTCTGTTCCTCTAGAGAATCACAACATTTCATTCTCTTCCCATACAAGATGGCAGAAGATTTCTACATATCAACAGAGGTTTGATGGATGCATGGTAACCGAGGACAACTCACAGGTGGACTTCTAGGAAAGAAACAACGTCTGACTGGACTGAGACAGTCAGAGTTAAGCAAACTGTCCTAGTTGGCCAGGTACCAAAGGAAGGACAATAAAACAGTAACTACTCTAAACTGTAAAACAGTAGCATGGGGCTTTATTTATTAGTATTAGCTGTACAGTGAACCAATGAACTACAGGCCAACAAGTTACTGCCCGAGACAAACACACAAGGAATATATTTTTCTAAAAATGCATGCAAGTGCCTTCTTGACAGGACATCAAAAGAGGGCTGGAGGAACATGACAGTCCTAAGGGAAACAATACTACAAAGAACAGAAGGTGGACAGGGGGGAAGAAAGGAACACAAAGGAGGCTGTATCTTTAATTAATGCAATCATCAATAAATAAATCTGTTTAAAAAGAAAAGAATATTACCTGATCTCAAATATACATAGTTTGTAATAGCAAAATATAACATTATCCCCATTTTATGTCACCAAACACACAACTGGGTGGGGAAGTATGGGGAGGAGACTCAGAATCGCACAGCAGTCTTCAGCCTGTCAAAACAACATTTCCAAATGCAGAATCCTACAGTAATTAAATGCTCTGTAAATATTCTCTTCCCTATTATTCAAAACCTTAAGAAACTGAACAATAAAAGCTTTATTTATTTATTGAGCAATATTAGGTTGTTCTACTTTTCAGACTACAAACATTATTGAACACTCTGAAAATGAATAACAGGGAAAAGAACTGAGAAGTAAGGTAAAACTCATGGGCTGAGATAAGGATAGTTTTAACAGAACAGTAGAAGAAGAGAGGAAAATAAGAATGATGTATAAAAGAATATATTAAAATACAAGCACTCCTTATCCATTGATTAGCCCACCTCAAGCAGCAGCTTCAGAGAGTGCAGCACTAGCAGCAAGCCCGTGACAGCAGAACACGGAATACTAAACGCAGGAACCAGATCGCCCACCCACTCCCTGGCCAAATTCCCGTTTCCATACTGAACTTGATGTTATGGTATGGAATATTTCATTGGCTAGTTTGGGTTAGCTGTCTTAGCTCTGCACCTGTATACTAGCAAAACATGGAAAACCGAAAAACCCTTGATTTCTTAGCAAAAGCTGAAAAGAAATCAGTGTATTTTCCACATTTTTCTCATACTAAATCTAAACAACAGCAGTTGCTGGGAAGAAAATTAACTCTATACCAGCCAAACATAAACATTACCTGGCAACAAGTAAAACAGTATGTGTTAAAAACATTATTCTCATACTAAATCCAAAACACGACAGCTATGGGGAAGAGAAATTCTATTCCAGCCAAAACCAGGATGCAGTCCTTCCTCCCTTCCTCAAGTGTGTACTATGCACAAACTTCCAGAAGCTTTTTGAAGATGAAAAATCCTGAAAATCTGCTCATAAAACTATCTAAGCAATATCACTAATGCACATGTTAAAATTACATTAATAATGAAAAATTAAGCCATTCAAATTGCCTTTGTAAATGAAATTCAGTCCCTTGTGTAAACACAGTTTAGTGTTTACAGTATAGGTGTGCTTTCCTCAAGGAACACTGCCAGGAAATAAACAGACTGCTGCACAGACTCACCTGCCTTGGCTGCAGAACTACGCAGGCACACAGAGCAGGCTTACACAGGCCAGGAATCATCACACGTGTTCACTCCAGAAACACCAATATTGTATTCATTTAGGCATAGAGAAAGAAAGAAGCCAACAAGTGACTCAGGGCCAGAGCACTTCTGATTGTGGAAGCACAAGGAAGCTTTCATGGACATAAACCATCCTTAACGCTAGACAAACTCTTCTTTGACTTTTAGTTGTCCCTTTTGATCAGGACTACTGCATTTCAAGGCCAGCACCCTGGGGCCTTGGACAGATTTATCTAGTGGGATGTGGCAGCAGGGTTGGAACTAGATGATCTTTAGGGTCCCTTCCAACCCGAACTATTCTATGATTAATGAAGAACTTTCTGCATCCATAGATATACATGGATGTACAGAGCAAGAAAAAGAAGGTACAAAGAAAACAGTAGTAAAAGATTCAAAGGAATCTTTATGTAGAAATGGAAGGATATGATTGCTGACATCTCTCTGTATTCTTCTACACAATTCCTTTTTTCCCCCTCTCACATGTCAGTACATGAAGATTCCATAATTTGGAATCATCAAATCAGTCAAATCCACATCAGTCATCAACAGTTTAAATCTTTTAATCGCCCATACTGTTATTTGTGGAAAAACAGTTGGATGTCATGTTTTGTGGACTAGCCCTTAGAAGGAAACAAGACACCTGGCTTGTGGCTCTCACAGATTTTTGTTGACAGCTGAGGGATGGTAAGATTTAAGGATCTTCGGCTTCATTCCACACAAAAAAAGGGTCATATTCTAGAACAAAGTCATAAAAAAAATGTATTTTTGAAAACAAAATTCTCACAGATGCAAGAAAGAAAATGTAATTAAGGAAATACAAAAGATAAAACAAACATTCAAAGTTTAGTCTAACTGAATGCTCTATAACACACAAAGAAATGTGACAACATTTCACAAGATGATCCTTGCAGTTTTTAAGGAAATTAATTTCCTGAGTCAGCCCCTCCAGCAAACGCCTTCTTATATCCAGTATGTTCCTCCCTTCACCTTATCTCCCTAAGCCACTACCTGTCTTCTCCATGTCTTATTATGTTTTCTCTAGTTTCATTCTCTTTACTGACACCCCATAAAATCATCTATAGAAAAAACATATCCAGCCAGTGAGGTCTTTCTGCATATATTTATTGACAAATTCTGCTGCAAGTCTTCTGGTTCACACTGTACTTCAGCCACCACTGTTGGATTATCTTTGACTTCACTAGTTCAGCTGTAGCAGCTGCCTTTTTTAGGACCCTCCTTTCACCTGCCACCTTTTTCTAAAGTTACAGACCCCTGGTCCTCACACTATCTCTAATCCTTAGTTTACGAGAGATATATATATATAGCTATCCAGCCCTAGTATTTCACACTCCTCTTTCCAGTGCTTATTTCCCTTCCTAATGTCCACACACAAACATTCTTTCATCTTACCTATAGTCAGCTGCGTATACATACTCTAAGTTGTTTTTTTAGCCAGGCAAACAGGCAACAATGCCTAAGTTAAATGTTAATATTAAACCAGCTCTGCAAAGTCAGCCAACATAGAATACCGGAGAAGTACCTGGATCATAAATACAATAGCAACAGCATACTTGACAACCTTTTCCTCAAAATCAGTATTTCATAGAATCACAGAATGGCCTGGGTTGGAAGGGAAAGATGATAATCTAGTTCCACCCCCCTTGCCAGAGGCAGGGACACTTTCTGTGATCAGGTTGCTCAAAGCCCCATCCAACCTGTCCTTGAACAGGACAGATGCCTCCAGCGAGGGGGCATCTACACCTTCCGTGGGCAATCTGTTCCACACCTCACCACCCTCACAGTAAAAAAATTCTTCCTAATATTTAAGGTAAATCTCTCCTCATTTAGCTTAACACAACTACGTGTCGTCCTGTCATAGAATCATAGAATCAGCAGGTTGGAAAAGACCTCTTGGATCAACAAGTCCAACCATTCGTATCTGCCACTAAACCATGTCCTCAAGTACCTTGTCTACTCGTCTTTTAAATACCTCCAGGGATGGTGACACAACCTTCTCCCTCAGCAGCCTCTGCTATTGCCCAATTACACTTTCTGTGAAATTTTTTTTACTGATATCCAGTCTGAACCTTCCCTGACACAGCTTGAGACCATTCTACCTTGTCCTATCACCTGTCCCTTGGAAGAAGAGGCCAGCTCCCTCCTCTCTACAACCTCTTTTCTGGTAGTTGTAGAGAGCAATAAGGTCTCCCCTCAGCCTCCTCTTCTCCAGGCTAAACAAACTCTGTTCCCTCTGCTGCTCCTCACAAGATTTTTCTCCAACCCCTTCACCAGCTTTGTTGCTTTTTTCTGGACACACTCCAGAGCCTCAACATCCTTTCTGTAGCGAGGGGCCCAGAACTGAATCCACTATTTGAGGTGCGGTCTCACAAGTGCCGAGTACAGGGGGAGAATAACCTCCCTGGACCTGCCGGTCACACCGTTTCTGATACAGGCCAAGACACCATTGGCCTTCTTGGCCACCTGGGCACACTGCTGGCTCATGTTCAGTCGGCTCTCAACCAACACTCCCAGGTCCTTCTCCTCCGTGGAGCTTTCTAGCCGCTCTTTCCCTAGTCCGTAGCACTGCACATGTTTGTTATGCTCCAAGTGCAGGACACGGCATTTGGCCTTGTTGACCTCACCTGTCACTGCACTTCTTGACAGAAGTTCATAGAGGCCCCCATTGTTCATACAGGCCCCCTTTAAGCACTGGAAGGCTGCTCTAAGGTCTCCCCAGAGCCTCCTCTTTATGGTCTCATATTTCCTATATAACAGTGCCATAAAATTCACAAACGTTAAATTAAGAAAAATTAGTTTAAAAAAGAAACCATTGATAGTAAGTCTCAACCAATGGCCATATTTTCCTATAAAGTACATAACACCTAACCTAAATCCCCATCTGCATGTGTTGCCCTGATGCTGCACTCTTCACAGCTTAAAAACTACAGCTTTTAAACTTTTTTTCCTGAAGGTTATTAGTAACTGACCTGTAAAACTTGTTGTTTCAAAATGAGAGAGAACCTTTAAATTAAATATACTAGTTTATATTTAACCTATTTATTTGTATTACTAAATACTGAAATGATAATACCCTATTTTCAAGACTATTCTTTTCACAAGTCTTACAAATGACAAACAGTATCTGGATGAAAACAAGACACATCAAAAGCAACAAAAATAATCTGAAACTCAATTAAAATTACTTAGGTGTGTTATGTAAAAACTGGAAAAACTATTTTGCATTAAACTGAACTAATTATGTGGTATGTGTCTAGAAAACTTAATGACTGCATATATGATCAGAACAGAAACATTTTAAAACTGATCTGCTCCTCTTTCCTACCTATTGGCATATTAGAAAAAAGAAACTAACTTACTTACTGTTTTCAGTTTCAAACTGATAATATTAAATTTGAATGAAGTAAGAATTGGATGAGACATATGAGAATAAGCAGTCTATTCACATCTTCACTTGATATGTACAAAGGACTTGGTTGCTTCAGTTGATTTTGACATGCTAACAAATTCTGTTTCCCAGTGTTTGGCAGTGGAGAATTTTTGTTTACCTCAACACTTAGTCCTCTAGTATTATCTGGTTCTCATACCAAAGTACACATAAGACTTTCTAGAGCTCAATTAAATACTTTTCCACCACCATGAATAAACTATTTAGAAATACTTTATGACACAGAAGAATACAATTGATATTCACTTCTTGTAAGCGACTGAGGAAAATCATATAAAAATGTTTTCTTTGCTACTGAGATGAATATACACAAAAGATACGTTTCCTTGGAATCTGGGTGCTTTTTTTGGACAGCAATATGAGGTACAGATTTCCCGCTTCTCAGGAAAATTAAATTTGCATACCAGCACAGAATATCCCTGGGACTTCACTCCGGAATATAACAGTTCGTACATTCTTATCAGATTTCAAAGCATCCACAGCTTTTGACATCTACAGAGAAAAGGAGGAAGGGGAATAACCAAACACTTTTTAAAGTGCTTAATTCCAATACCACCTTTATATTAAAAACTATTATTTTTCACTTACCATTTTTAAAATATTTTTATTAAGTGCGTTCTTGGCACGTGATCTGTTTAATCCGAGCACCACAATTCCTGGAGGGAAACAAAAATTTTGTCACTGTTACAATGCAGTAAAATACATCTATTATCTATAATTTCAAAATAATAATTTACATAGAAAAAGCATCATTGAGGACTAAAAAAAAAATGTTAGTACAACCACTTCACTACTGAGTTTTAGAAAGAAAATAAACTAACTTACAATTTCCAATGTTAAACATTTCAATGCTTAAATGAAACGACACTTACTTTAAGAACAAAAATACAGCCCTAACACCTTCACATAGTAACTGTTTAATTACACATTCAGCCTTTGTAAGCATTACTGCATGCACAAATTTCATGTTTGTGTGTGAAGTGCTGACACAGAATCAGGAAAGATAATTAATTGAAAGCATGTATTTCCATACTTAGACAGCCTGCCTTCAAAGAATTCTTAAAGTAAGAAATGGTACCACAGCTAAAACTAGCAACTCTGAAACAGGTAAAAGGAAGGCACAAACACAGAAAGAATGCTATCAATGGGAGACCTGAATTTAAGAACAAAAAAAAAAATCATATAACAATCTCCCTCAGGACACAAAAGCTGTGCTCGATGCTTGATACACAGCCCCAATCACACATTCACAGCTCCCTTATTCCATTCAGAGATCAGTTACCCCACTGGCTGACTACACATGCACCGACTTGAATGTTGCAGCAGGAACACCATTTGTTTGTCCATATTTCATTTCTCTCAGCTTAACAGGCAAGATTATAAAATGGTAAAATTCTGAAAAGTTTATCTTGGTAATGTCTAAGATCATCAAGCTCATAGCAATCTTTTAGATTTTACTTCCTGAGCACACTACAATTCCTTGAACTCTAAACAGCAGCACATAATCCTATTGAATTGATCCAGCCTTAGTAAGGTCTAATCAGGACTTCTTTTTCACTTGGAAAATGCAGGGGTAAGAGGAGAACGACAAAGGCCTAAGACAGAGACCAGGAATGAAAGACAAATAGGGAGGTCTTCATCTCAAACAAAAGTGCTCACAGTACCACCATCAATCAACAAGATAAAAAAAAAAATGAAAATCCAGAAACTCAGTATTTGCCCAGGTATTTATCACTTCACCACTCAGTTCTGCATGTATAATCTATAGGTAACCCGGCTCTCGTAGCCTTCACAGAATGCCTGTCTTGTCTTCTCAGTGCATATCACTTCTTTCATCTCAGGGAAACCAAAGGACTGACCTGTAAGTGCATGAGCCAGCTCCCCTTCCTTCTCTTCCTCCTCCACATATGCGCACATGAACACACACAAAAGCAATTAAAGTGACCTCCTTCAATTTGAAACCAAAGCCCTCTATATGTCAGCTACCACTCTCAAGATTCAAATAAAGATGGTTAAATGCAAGTAATAGAGCATACATACCTCTTGCTTGCTCCCAGGAAACAATCATTATGCATAGATACCTCCTAAAAGCTGAAAGGTGCCTGGCTATAAATGACCTTGGCTGTCTTGTTCTGTAAGCCTAAATTCCCACCTATTCATCCCTATGGTTTGAGGTATTCATGTAGGACTTTCTGCAAGGGTCCTTATTCAGCACTTACACAGGAATGTTTATGTTTTGTTAAGCAAATTGGACAATATTCAAGTGTAGTGCTTTTCTTCTACTGTCACAACTTACTCTTCAGAAGCAAACACTCCACGTTCATCACAAGCAGACTAGATAAAGGCAGCACTACTTATTAAAGCAACAAAAAGACACTTGACCTGGGTTGGATTTTAAACTCTAAGGCACACTGCAAATCCAATGTTTGAATAAACTAGGGATGCTATCATCCCAAATTGTTCTCCGGTTAGGAAATAAAGACCTTTTCAGAAGCAAGTTTTTCAAAGGCAATGCTGCTCTTTAATTATACTTCTACTTTTCTTCTTCCCATTGGAGCCCAAAGACTGCTGCTTCACCATCAATATTAGCACATACAGAAGGAAGTTCCAATGTACACTTAATATTTTTTTTCAACAAAGGGACGATCCTTGAAGACAAATCATACAAGTTGATTCTTGTTAGCAGTGTCATATAAAGTCATAAATCTACCAGTTCTGCCTCCCTCTCCAGAAAAATAAGAGGTAAACACAGATGACACCCACGCAGGTGATCTGTTTTTTAAAATAAGGAAAAAAAAAAGGTTAATAAAGGTATGCAACAGGAATAGCATAAAAGTTTTACAAGAGAAAAGTAATATACTGCAGTGAGGTATACAAAAAGACATTCCCTGAATTCTCGTTTCAGGCAGTTTCATTTTAATGTGCCATTAGTACCTGGACATCCTTTAAACAAATTCTTAGGTTTTTTGACACGGCAGTAAGATTTGGAAAGTTTTCCCAATGTAATAATCGGTGACCAAACTACAGACAGATGAAGTACCTGCTCAAAGTCGCAAAATAGAAATTGAAAAACTGACTTCCTAATTTCCAGCTATGAATTTAATCCTTCTCAATTCCCCAGTACACCTCGAGAATCTCCTGGCAAAACCTGTTCAAGGCAAGTCTTTCCTGTTTTGTTCATTCAACAAAATGTAACCCCCTGGTCACATAAGCATACCAACTTTAGATTGGATAAATTTCCCTAACTAGAGAAAAAGGAATAATAAAGCCTCACATAAGACTGTAGAGCCCCACCAAACCAATTATAAAAGGTGAAGGAAGAAGGAAAATGTTCAGACAATACTGCCATACAGGTAACCATTTTGACAAATATTGTCAGTCATACAGAAAATCTGATTATTTTCATTTGTTTAAAAATAGATGTTGTATTGTCATCTGAAGGATTTAATAATGGTTCATTCTTCTTAAAGCACCCACACCCAGGTGCACTTTCCAAAATATTTTTTAAAAACCTTGAGAAATCCATTTGCAAAAGAAAAAAAAATTAAGTCATCATCAGATTAATGAATAAATATTAGTAGAAATAATAATAAAATTCCAGTACCTCTATGGTGTCAAAGAAAGTGGTATATAATAGTAAGAAGTAATAAGCATTCATTTAATGCTAAACTCAAAATTAATTTCATTGTTTTTCCTGGGAGTCATCTCCACATTATTTTACAATATCCTTCACCAAATAATGTATATCTATTAAAAATTACATCCCCATATTAAAAATTAACTTTCACTCTATAAGCTAGGCACTCCAAGGGATTAGGACGATTCCCAGTGCTGTCTAATACAAGCAGTCATATCCCTGTGTACTACTTGCCTGGTCAACCATGAGGGAAAAAGCGTATACAAAGGTACAGTATGTTCTCTGCCTACATGGTACTTTTGTCAAGGGAATGCTGCCTGTGATCTAATTCTTAATGTTAAAGAGAAAACTACATGAAAGTCATACATAATAAAAACAAAAAATGTCTTTCAGCAAGATAGATACATATATACGTGAAAGATAGCTTCAAAACACCTGTAAATTCCCAGAAACATCCTCATTTCATAACATACACAAGAATTAGGACTGATAGCAAAAATACATGATGCTGTAATTACTTATAATTGCTGAGAGAGAAGATCATATGTCTTTATACAATGCACAAAATAAGGTGGACCAATTTAAGCAGAGCAATTGGATTACAGTTTAACTGCAGTTTATATCAACATACGGGAAATCTTACTTTAAATAACAATTTTTACCTGTTTTATCTTGTATGTTTCAGTTTCAAAAAACTCTCATCCTCGATGTTTGGTAGAAACACACTTAAACAGATACTTACAAATAAATCCTGCCTTTATACTCACATAAGTAATTTTGTCTGAGTTAGAAAGATTCACTACATCTGTATAAAAAGTACTCATGGAACTACATTTATTTGTATTAAGTATACACACTCACACATTAAGTATACAATCCAAATGTACTTTTTTGTTACTAAAAAAATCCAAATTATGCACTAAGAAAAGGAAGGGGGATCAAAGAGACCCAAGTTCTTTTTAAACTTGTCTCACTTAACTACTCAGACAAACCAAGGCAGGCAAAGTTGAGTTAAATGATTATCACTCTATAATAGCTCCTTAAGTAAAATAAGAATCTCTGATGAGTGCATCATGCACAATTCTGGTGGTTTCCATTGATCACCTTATCAAGAAGTATTTAAGTGCAAAGTCATATGGATGTGTATTCGGTGGTATATTTAAAAAGCACCAAAACACTTTTTAAAATCCCATATTTGCACCATTCTTATCTCTCAGCACCACTTAAAAATCTTTCCTGCACTTCTTAAATTAGTAGGTTTCATCTGCTCAGCCCTGCTTTATTTAAAGAGAGCAAAAGAAGGGAAAGCTTTTCTGATCTATCAGCTAGCTATCAGTTTCCAATCTCTGAACAAACAACTCCAACTGAGACCATATTTGTTCTGCCCATCCTATGTATGTTAAAATTTTAAATGATGACAACAAAAAGCTATCTTTCATACTCAAACTGAACTAAAAACAGCTAGAAAATACAAGCACAGAGTTATTCTAGTGTAAAATCCAAATTTTACAAATGTAGTGATAGGACTAAGGGCAATGGCTATAGAGGGGCAGATTTAGAGTAGACAGAAGGAGGAAATTCTTCACTATGAGAGCGGTAAGGCACTGGCACAGGTTGCCCAGGGAAGCTGTAGATGCCCCATCCTTGGAGGCCTTAAAGACCAGCACCCTGGGGCCCTGGGCAGCCTGATCTAGTGGGAGGTGTCCCTGCCCATCGCAGGGGGGTTGGAACTAGATGATCTTGCAATCCAAACTATTCTATGATTCTATGATTCCAGCAAGTAAGACTGCAACATTTGAGTCTAGATTTGGAGATATTTCTCCAAATTCCATATGTAACTTAAAGAGCAAACGCCTTAAATTCATTAACCTTGTAACAGGCTTACTAATGTAACATTGCTAAAAGTTCTGAAATGTCAATAGGCGTAATATAATTCAGCCCTGGTGATAATCAAATAGAATTTCAAATAAAGTAAAAGATACAGATTCAACTAAAAAAAACTAGCACACTAACATTCACCTACACTTACAGAAAACTAATACTAAAAGCTTTACAAGTTGCAATACGTCGTTCAGAATACGTAGGCATTTTAAAAGCACATTCTTCAAAAACCTCACATCTTTTGTATTCTAGTTCAGCTCAAATTTGGAAGCTGGAAAGTCATGAATTAAAATTTCAGTAACTAGTCCTTTCAAATACAGCATTATTTCAGTTTAGGTTTAATAACTTACCAAGAACTGTGGTATACGAATCACGCGAAAGTGTTAGGAAGCAGGACAGTTTTCAACTTTGCCTGCAGGGAAGGATTTGTCTAGACCTACGAGGTATGCGCCTTTACATGAGGCAATCACTATCAGTCTTCCTGCCACCCTAGCATCCTCAGTTGTGAAAGTCCCTGGACAAGCCATCCTTTCTCAAAGTAGCCTGGAAAGAAAATAACCTTAAAAAAATAAAATACACATTCAAAACTAAATCCAAGTTCCACGACTGACTGACAGAACAGGTCTAAATAAGTATGTCTTAATGGAACTGCAAAGAGTTGGCAACAGAACAATCACTAAGACAGAAGTGGGTTTCATGATTGGATTACATCATCAACTCTACCTACTGACACTTGAGACAGAAAAACCTGCCCTCAGATGAAAACAGAGCCTCAAGTTTTCCTCTGAAAACGAACCATTTTCTAAGTCTCATGCTAAAATTCAAAGCTTTAAAGTTTCCACTCTGTACATGTGAAAAAGTCCATATATCTGCATATTCAATTTACAGGGGATTGTTTGCCTGAATTTGCAGCAAGACTGAAACAACTGAGTTCATATGCTTAAGGATGTAAATTCAATTTTGCATCTCAAGATACAGTTATTCCAAGACAAACCATCCACATAAAGAGATATATGCACTGCAGACTAATAAAAGCTTCACTCTATGGCCCTCTCCACAAAACTAAGCATAACATCGTAGCTCTAGAAATAAATCCCCAAGAGGGGATCTTGCACTTATTGTTCCTCCACCCTTTCTAGCCCTGGTGCACCCAAATGGTAAGGAAGCAACAAACATTAAAGACGAAAGACCTTCAAAGAAGAACACCAGATCAGGAGAGGAAGTAAAGCGTCCGCATTGTGATGCTTCGGCTCCAGACGACTCTGGACCCCAGATTTTCTTTCTCTGCTTAACCAGGTAGGTTAAAACGAGACTCTCGATAGAGGAGAGTCGTGGAACGTCAGCAGCAGTTGACACCACTAAAATTAAGAAGGAACGTGGCATAAGATGAGCAAGAGCGCTCAAGCCACGCTTTCACGAAGAGAAAACGCCGATACAACCCGTGTGTCCTTGCCTGTCCCCGCACACGAGAGGGTGCGGGAGGCAACGCGGCTGCGGCGCTTCCCTACATTTCATTTTCTCCCACTGGAGCGGCCAATACAGGCCAGCTCGGAAGGGCGTAGTCCGCAGACCCGGCTCTGCAGAGGGCAAGCCTGGAGGCCACACTGCCCCCGCCCCCGCGGGGGTCAGCGGCCCCTCGTCACCTTTGTGCTCGTCATCCAGGTACCGCACCCGCAGCTCCTCCTCTTCCTTCGCATCCGAGCCGTAGCTCCTCCCGGCCGAGCGGAGAGCGGCGGCGGCGGTGCCTGCTCGCACAGTGACGCGGCGGCCGGAGCGGCCGAGAGAAGCGCTGACCGCAGCCACCACCCGGGCTCGGCCGTGCAAAAGGCCCAGGCCCCGCAGCGCTGCCGCCATTGCTGCCGCCTGCGCCCGCCCCGGCCCCGGCCCGCTGCCCACGTGACCCGCGCCGCGCGCCCCGCCCCGCCCCCGCCGCCGAGGCGCGAGGAACCCGCGGGAGGGGCCGCGGGGGTGGCACTGCGGGGCAGCACCTCGAATAGTGGGTCTGATTCTGAGCTCCGCGCTATGAGAAAGACGTTGAGGTGCTGAAGTGCGACCAGAGAAGAGCAACGAAGCTGGTGAGGGGGCTGGAGAACAAGTCTTACGAGGAGCGGCTGAGGGAGCTGGGGTTGTTTAGACTGGAGGAGGCTGAGGGGAAACCTCATTGCTCTCTACAACTACCTGAAAGGAGGTTGTGGAGAGGAGGGAGCTGGCCTCTTCTCCCAAGGGACGGGGACAGGACAAGAAGGAATGGCCTCAAGCTCAGCCAGGGGAGGTTCAGGTTTTTTTCCTGGACATCAGGAAAAAATTTTTCACGGAAAGGGTCATTGGGCACTGGCAGAGGCTGCCCAGGGAGGTGGTTGAGTCACCTTCCCTGGAGGTATTTAAAAGATGGGTAGACAGGTGCTCGAGGACATGGTTTAGTGGCAGATAGGAATGGTTGGACTTGATGATCCAAGAGGTCTTTTCCAACGTGGTGATTCTATGATGAAGAAAAAGTTGTTCACCGGAAGGGTTCTCAGGCAGTGGCACAGGCTGTGCAGGGAGGTGGTTGAGTCACCATCCCTGGAGGTATTTAAAAGGTAGTGAAAATGCTTAGGGGTATGATTTGGTAGTGGACAGTTACGGTTGGGCTTGATGATCTCAAAGGTCTTGTCTAACCAAATGATTCTATGATTCTATGAATTTGGAGTTTCATCCTGGGCAACATGAGGGAGTGATCTGCATCAATGGAGAACATGACAAGAGCTGGTTACAGAATATACTTCCCACTTACATGCATATGAGTAAACTTATCCAGAAATCTTACACATATTCTATTACTTTCCAAGGACTAATTTTAATGTTATGAACTTCACAACAGTCAGAACTCTTGCTGATTTGGAGCTGGCTTCAGCTCTCTGCCTGGCCTTGCATTTGAGATAGGGAGAGACTCCAAACAGAGATGAGTACAGAAGAAGAGACGTCTGATCAGCACAGATCACAGTTCACACAAGACATTAACGTCTTCAAAGAGTGAACGGTGTCTGGAAAAACACTGCTTAAAAGCAAACATGCTAGCAGAGGCACATTTTGTCTAACTTCCAAAAAGAATGCAATTACGTAGATGAATCTTTAGCTTAAGTCAAATGTATTCCGCTTTTTGCAATAGTAACTACTTCTTGTAACTTGTAGTTACAGTGTCAACACTGACCAAGCAGCCATGATTGGCACTGGCCAAATACCCATGGTCACCAACATAGTGTGGTAGCACTCCATTCTACGCACTCGGGTAGAAGGTTGCTTGCATTGTATCCCCTCTCACTCTACACCCACCCTCCTCTTCTTGGGGCCTCAAAATCACCATTGCTTTGCGAAAGTAAGGATCAAGTTAATACAGCTTGTATTCAGAACCAGATTCAGTTGTGTAAACAACATCACCATGGCTTTTGCTCATCCTCCGTGCACACTGACAGGCCCACCAGCGTGAAGTGAGTCAAAGGACAGAAGCAGTGAAGGTGGAAGTAGGGAGACAGTTGCCATCTTTAATTGCAAATTCACCTAACCAGACCACAGTGACCTGTGGACAATAGAATTTCACTGATCCTTGTGTCAATAACATTTAGTTGAGCCAGAGTAACAAGGCTCCTAAAGCTGTAAAGTTTGTTGTCCTCAAGTTTATTTAGTTTGAATAATTAGGCCTTGAGAACAGAAATCATGCCTTTGAGTCACCCTCTGCCATTTTCAAGACTCAGTGTTAACTTCATTAGAGGGACAAAGCTGTACTGTTTCTGAGCAGAGGCTCAAGTGGAGGCATTCTGGTGGTCTGGGAAAAGTAGCTACTGCATTGCTCTCCTTCATGCAGTTGCTCAGCATCTTCTCTACTGCTTTTCTTCTGGAGAAATGGAAGCTGGAAAATAATGTCGTGTTTGTCCTTGTAGAGCACCATAATAGGTAAATGGTGGGGGGAACAGGCAGACTATTGCCTTGCATTTATTGTGTTTTACTGTAATAGTTTAACAGGATTATACCTTTGTGATTAACAGCCTGTTCCAGTAGTGCCTGCACTATGTAGGGCAGTCTGCAGGCTTTTGCAGCAGAAAGTAATAAAGAATGCCTGTCCTGGAAATTTTCTTTCCAGTCAAAGAACATTTTATTTTATGAGAGTGAGTTTTGAACAATCATACCCAACTATGTCAGTAGAAACAGAGAAATAGCACTGTTCTCAAAGATACAGAGTAACGTAAAAAGATATTAAAAGCAGAACTAAATTAAGTGCAGTACCGTAACATCACTTTGAAGCTGAAGGCAGACGTGTTGTCCCTGAGCAGCTGTCGTTTGCAATGGTTCCCAGACTTAAGAACTAGTGAACACTTACCTGAGCAGAGGTTAAGTGTATGGAACCCCACACACAGAGTGCAAACACCCACAATCATGGTTAGAGCCAAAAGAATTGTAGAAGTACAATTTTCTTTTGGACCGTCACTGTTTGATTTTACTTTCTTAGTATAAGAAATGAAAACAAACTTTAGTTTCTGTTCACTTTTTGGGCAGCTTCCCACATCTACATTGCTAAGGCATGTTTACACCTAGATAAAAGGTTTTATTTCCAATGACCTCTTTAGTGTTTTTTTAAAACAGGATGGTTGTTAGGAGTGCTAATATAGCTGTCATTGTGAAGTAACAAAGTTAAAGGTCTTGAAGATTTTTTTGCAGTCTGCAGAGTAGAATTGGTTTTTAAAATTAAATTTAAAAATTGGCAACAAGAGACATACCAGATGCCTGCTGTAGTGGGTCATTCTGTTCTTTGAACTGTGTCTCTCAGTAGTAATGGATAGAACTGCATGACTCTCGTGTGTTTTATTTTGATAATTTAATACTACCGTGTAATTTGTAATACTGTATTTTCAGTTCCTCCCAGTTGCACTGACATTAAGGCATGAATCAGGACTCAAGGAAGAAAGCAAAATTTTCCACATTCTTTGGGATTTTTCACTGTTTTTTTCACTGTGGCTTAGTTCTAGCAACACAAGCTTTAAAGTTAAAGTAGCACATAGAAAGTGCATTTAGTTACAGAGGGAAGGTATATTGACATGCAGATTATTATTTAATAAATATCCTGATCAGTAAGAGGAGCAACTGCAACAAAACTGTTAAGTAACTAGCTAAATAGCATTTAACATTGCGTGGTAACCTGATCACTGCTGCACACAGAAATCCAGATATTGATACTTAGCGATGGGTAAAATAAATTGATTTAGCACAACTGTATAAATCTTGACTCAGCCTCCTTAATACCCAGAGAAGCAATGGTAACACAAGAATAGAACCAGACGAGATGGACAGTTGCTCAGTAATTCTTTGCACTCAGCTGTTACTTTTAATATGGTCACCCAATCATAATCTAATCCCAGGGAAAAATTTTGAAGATCTTATTTTCACCTTATTTAATTTTATATTTGGAATTACCCTGGAAAGTCCATTCACATCAGGTTGCAGGTTCTCACAGAGTGCAGGATTGGGACTGAAAAGGGAGACATGCAGCTCCTTTTATAACTTTGCTCACAGCTTTGTTTGAAAGCAGAGTCTGAAGAGAGAGATTTGGGGCTGTGGTCTCTTTTTTCTTCTGTTTTGGGGGTTTTGGTTTTTTTTTTTGTTTTTTGGGGTCTTTTTTTTTTTGCATAGTACTGTTGCAACTTTAGCAGCACAGTGTGTAGATGCAGAACTTGGGAGACTGCTACCGTGGCTAGTGGAGAGAATTTTTTTCAGAACATTATTCAGCACGCTTCAGTGCAGGGCACCTGCCACTATTCACTTGCTAGGGGAACAACCTCAATGTTAATTGCAAGGAGGAGTGTAGCCTCTAAACTTGAAATGGAAATTAGATACCTACAATCAAGGAGTGTGAAAGTACTTGTGGATGTTCTGTTAGGCACCTAGTATTGTTAAAAATATTTATAATACCTATGAAATAAGACAGAAAATCAATTACATGTGTAACACTGATATGCAGCCTTACAGGTAACAGTGAAAAAAGCTGCAAATAGTATGTACACTGAAGTGGGAATAAAGACGAGAAGGAATTACACAGCTTGTAAGTTGCTTTCGTTTTCTTCTATTTTGCATGCAGACGAGGTGTAATGGATAGTTTAATTTTCCCTGCATAAACACATCAATGGCGGTATATAACTACAATGAAAAGAGAACATATTTTAGGAGAAAAATAGAGCATCCTATTTTGGCTTTTCAAGCTAAATCACTTGTATTTCTTGCAAGTTGGAAATTAATTGTCTGTGTAAAGTGGCAGTTGATATTTGCAAGTGAGATCCATTAGCTACCTGTTCTCTAAGTTGGTTTATAATGGTTGTTTCAACTTCATACTACCTGCCAGGAGCTTTTGTGTCTTCTAATTTTCACATATTTGTTTTTTATTAATGACAGAATTTTACTGATTATTATGCTATGCAGTTAGCACACTAGCATTTCAAATCTTGATTTTTAACTTTTTTTTAAACTCTTTTGATCTTCTTTTAACCCTGATACTGCTGAAGAAAAGTCCCTCGTTGTTATGTAGTATTAATAAGCATATAGCACACACAGCGTATTTTCTTTCTGGCACCATGCCTGTTCAATATGTTTTGCAGTTAGCTGTTTCCTTAGATTGTCTCTTTTCTTTCTGTTCAGTGCAGCTTTGAGTTTATAATGCTGAGATATATGATGTTTTACAGTTTACTTTTCTTCTTCAGAAATTATTCTTACAAAACTCAGTCTATTAGGTATGCTTATACCTTTGCTCACATAACACTTGTTATGTATTTCCAGCATGTAGTGTTGAAAAATACACCTATGTGTCACTCGTGCCTTGGAGCACAGGACAGATTTTGTCTTTGCGTTCATGTAAACTCCATTTATTTGTACTTATACTCTTGCATCTTGAAAATGGAGACAACTGCATTGTATTGCTTTAGTGGACAAGCATCTGGGAATTCCGCAGGCATGGAAGGCAGAAACAACCAAATGGTCTGCGCATTCTCTGCAGAACACAAACAAGGCAGAATGCTATAACAATTACAGGAACATAAATGTGCCAAGCAAGTCCGCTTGCATGGGTAAATTGGCAGTAGTTGAGACATAACTAGAATGATGTAATACTGGAAGATCAGAGCCTAAAAAGGGCCTTAGGTACTTATAATAGGAATTGGGCAGGTATTTAGTAAAGAAAACTAGAATCTTTTCTTTTGGGGCAAGGAACACAGTTAATCCCAAAGGGGCCTGAAATAAAGGCGTTTATTTCTGTGGGGCTAGATGTATGCAAAGGTAGTGAAAACAGAGTATTGACTTAACAGTGAAGTCAATTGATTGAGATATTTGGAAACTACAAGACACCTGGCCTTTTATGCTCAAGTTATAAAATGTTATATAAAAATCAATGGCACTTCATAAGCTATTTTTTCAGATATAATTCTTTATCGCTGTTTATAAGCTAGCCAGGAGTTAAGATGTATATTACATTTCTGAATGACATAATTACATTTCCCTTCTGTTCAACTAATTTCTTTTTTTTTTGGTAGTTTATGTCTAAACACAATAACTGAGCTTACAGTAGATGTACTGAAGATAATACATGAAGCTTAAGATACTGTTTACCTTTTTGCTAAAAGCTGCAGCATTTTTGAAGAAAATTGATGGCATAGTTGCTTCTTGAAAAATACAACACATGCACAAATCACTCTGAAGATACATTTTAACCTGTTATGATGTAAACCATATTTATGTTCATTGCTTCTCCTTTTTAATCTTTTATGATTAACACTATGTCATGCAGAGATGTGCTGAATATATTTCATTCTCTCTAAGAAATGCCTCACATCCATTGTCACAATGTATGTAGAAAACAGAGGCCTTTTTTTATTTTCTATTCATTTTCGTTAGACTAGGTTTTATCTTTTACATCCTAACCTTAACTGGATTTCCATGCATTCTTTACTCTTTATGTACGGATGCAATTAAGGCAGTCTGATAAGCTAAATGAGTATTTTCTGTGAAAGCTTGTCCTGTCATATATAAAAGCTCTTCCATTGTCAAAGAATCTGAATGACCTTATGACCCAAATTTCCAGGACAGAGCAAAAGGTTAACTAATAACTTCATGTCTAGCTTACATTGCTGTTTTAATACCCCACTCCTAAGTGTCCACTTTTTCTCATGGACATGTAGGTTCCAGAAGCCTATAGAACCCAGCAGAGCAACTAGTGTCCCTAAAGTTGGGTGTAGAAATACTCTCTGTCATAATACCTCACTCACTTTTTGAAGAAGTTAGCAGCAAAGTTCACTTTTTATGCCTGAGAAAACGAACAAGTATACTGTTTCTACAGAGTAATAGAAGCCACAGTGCTTACACTAAAGATGCACCATACAGGTGGACCTAATGAAAGATGCAGGTGAAGAATTCTGTAGACTCTTTCTATTCTGTTTGCTTTCTAATAGAGAACAAACATGCTCAGATCTTGCCTAAACTTGGAGCCAAGAGATTTTTGGAATGTGCAACTAGACCTGCAGTGATGGAGAACCATGATTTATATATGACCTGGGAGATGTAAGAAAAATTAATAGATATCCTCTCATCCTCCATTCCATCTTCTGGGTTAGAGTATATTACACGATAAATTTATAAACCAGTTCTTGGTATTCATTTTGTGTAGTATTTGAATACTTATACTGTATTAGCAACAGCTGCATATATAAAGTCCCAATCCAAAACCCACTGGAATCAATGACAAGGTCACACTGACTTCAAAAAAGAAGTTAATTGAGCCAAGATGTTGAAAGGAAAAGATTGTTCTGTAAAAAAAAAATTCTTGGCAGCATTATGAATTTGAGCACTCTGAGGTTGCTTATAGGTAATGTATTTCATCTTCATAATGAGAATTGGTTTATGTTACCTAAGGTTGGCTTATTAGTATCTAATTGGAAGCCAAATATAAACTTATTTCAGTCAGCAACTTAGCCTTGTGTGTAGGATGCAGAACAGATTAGAGGCATTTAACTGCTTGGAGTTAAATGTGGCTTTGCCACAGAGCCATTCATCCAGACCTGCTAGGTTTTTTTCGTACATGAAGGGTGAAAGCAGAAAACTATTTCAGATTGTAGTCAGATGCCACCTGCATTTGTCCACCTGCTCACATCTTAAAACTGTTTACAATTGTAATAAATGTAGCCATTCAGAGTAAGATTTGCCATGCTGAATGCCTGCCTCAGGCTTTGGCTAAGTTTATGCTAGAATGGCTGTGTCTTTTTTAAGTTTGGCCTTGGAGGAAATAGTTGTCTTGACCATTATGGCATCAGACTGTTCTCAACAGTGACCAGTGACAGGACAAGGGGCAATGAGTGCTAACTGAAACATAGGCAGTTTACTTTAATATGAGGGAAACCTTCTTTACTGGGGAGACAGAACACTAGAAAAGGCTGCCCAGAGAAGTTCTGGAGTCTCCTTCTGTGGAGATACTCAAAACTCACCTGGACATTAGCAGCCTGCTCTAAGTGACCATGTTTAGCAGGGTGGGTGGACTAGATAATGTCCAGAAGTCCCTTTGAACCCTTATCTTCTGTGATATGCCAGCTAGCCTTATGTGTCATCTCTGTGTCTTGTTCCAGAGAACTACACTTTGTCAGAGACATCACTGGAAAGCCAAGGATGGTGCCGTTTGCTAACTTTCTCCTTTCTGTCAAGTCATTCTAACTGGCTAAGTTGCAGTATTTCTGTCTTGGAGGGCCTACAGTTTAGCAATGAGCCATACGAATAAGCAGGTGTGTTCTGGATAAAGGTGGTGCCAGACAGTAATATTGAAGCAGTGTCATAGCAGAAGTTAAATCCATGAAAATGCCTGTTAATTTTTTTTCTACTGTTTGAAACTACTTTTAAAGCTACATTTCGTACATAGTGATGATAGAAACCAAAACAAAGTACTGTCTTTGTACATTGCTGCTTGTTTTCCCCTCAGTGGATCAACAAGCCGTTCTAAAGTAGCAAGTTAGTCATGTAACTGTGCAAGATTCTCAAAAATAATGTGAATAACAGTGGATAACCTGTTAGTGTCAGTTCATGTCATCACATGAAAAGGTTGCAAGGACTTAAAGATAAATACGAAAGAGTCTTTCACTTTGAGGTAGCATAGGTATCGGTATGAGAGACATGAGAGATGGAGGGAAGAGAATTAGGAAATTACTCAGAATCTCAATTTGTTGTTGTCCAAACCTACCTCATAAAAGATTTCAAGCAATAAGGTGCACAATCAATTAATTCTTTGCAATATTGGGCTTGTCAGTCATAAAGTACTCTTAAAATTTCTCAGGGAATTTGTAGATGACCTTGTTGTCTCCTTTAGTCTGCCTCTGTAAGTAAACCTTGTGTACGGGAATCATAGGTAGCAAAGTTTCCATGAGGTCAGATGGAAGGAAGTAAATGCCCTCTAACCTCAACAACTCCAATACCCCTACAAAACTGTTTTTTACAAAGGAGTGGATACTTCATGCTCTCCCAGGAAAATTGCAAGACCTGAAATATTCACTTGTAATGACTGCTAAAAATACAGGAAGGACTTTTTGTGATATTAAACTTTCACCTCTGACCTACATATTTATTTTTCTCTTCTTAATGACAAATTACACAAGCAAAATGACATGCATTTGCTAATGCTTTTTTCCCTTAAATGGTTTCCTAGCGTGCTCAGATTCAATTCCCAAGTTATGCCTTAACACTGCTGGTATAGTTTTTGTTATGCTGTAATGCTACTGAATTATTTCATTTTATTCACTTAGGAGTTTCCAAAGATTTCCTAAGAAAGTAACTAATTTTGCAAGATTTGGCAGATGAACAACAAAACAATTTTTGAAAAAAAAAAAAGCCGTCGTCTAACTGACTTAATAGAGAACATACGTTCAGTTTTTACATACACTGGAAATTTTTACTACAGAACACTAAATTTATTTATTTTGGATTTTAGATTAAAGCAGATAACCAAAATTGGATTGTTGGTGGACAATTCATACAAGATATTAATTTTGCTCATTCAGTTCTATGACAAAGTAGTAGATCTCCCCCGTGTCTTCTAATGGAATTAACTGTGAAAGTATTGAATATGTTTTCAGGTGAACACCGTAAAATCTTGGTGTACTGAACTGAATGGGTATATTCCTTTTAATTGCATTAGGACCAGAATTACACTTTATTTTATCCTGAAAAAAATGTTTCCATACTTTTTTGTGTATCATTTTAGTCCCGAATCTGTATATTTCTTCTGCTTCTTCTGCCTTTCTGCTAAATTAGATGTATTTTCTCATTAACCATGTTGCTGTTATAGAAAGATGCAATGCAATTCTAATCCCCTTCATTTTTAAAGTGACTGTGGATTTTAGCTGCTTTAATCTGAGTACACAAAAAGGTCTTATTTTTAGAAAATTTCAGTTCCTCACTCTGAGAAAGCCATGCTCCTTGAAAGGCAAGTGTGACATGTGAAAGTGACAAGGAAAGGAAAGATACTGCATCTGAGTAGGTCTGTGTTCAAGGTGGTACATGGTACAGTCAGAAACAGTGAACTTGTATTTAAACGATTTAAACGATAGGGAAAACGATTGTTTTGTATCAGTGAGAATAAGCAAGTAAATTAGTACAGTATGAACTGAAAATTCAATAATTTGACAATTTTTAGAGTAGCCTGGAAAAAGTGTTCTTTTGCATAGATAGTAGGCGTGATAACTGAATTTTTCTGACTGTAATGTCTGTGATCTGTTGTCTGAAAAAAAGTAAGGAAAAGGCTCGGAAAAAATTAGTGTCTAGTCAAAGGAATTACAAATGCCTTTTCTTAAGAACTACATTTTCCAAAAGTAATTAATACATGTTTTACTACTACAGCATAGCTAATAAGTTTCAAAAGCATCTTTGTAGATTTTACAGCTTTTTCAAATTATAAATTTGAAATAGCAGAGTTTTCTATTTATCTGCATTTTTTTCACTAAACCGAGTTCCTGGTTAGATCTATATGCTAATTTTGATCCAATGAGCTAAAGCTTTTTCAAGAGAGAACTGTGTCTTCTTACCAATACAATTCTTATTGCTAAGCAATAAAATAGTAGTAATAATTTGAAATTTCAAAACGGAATTGAGAAGTTGATAAAGTGTTCAGATAGGAATTGGATACAGGTCAAGGTGTGATAGCAACTCTAAAAGATAATAAAAATAATATGTAAGTTAAATAATGCCTTCAAAAAGTGTGATACTAATAGACATATATTTTTTAACTAAAACGATAATTAAAAAAGCAGTCAGGGACCAGAGATAGCTAAACCACTACCTGCCATTTTCATGTATTATTAGGGAACAGTAAGTTTTCAGTAGTGGCTGAAGTCAGATGAGCAGTTCATAAAGTCTATATGTGCATTTTTGTGTGTTATAAAAAGAAAACGTCGTCCGATCATATTAATCTTTGCTCTGTAAGCTTTTATTTGTAATGATAGTGGTAAGCTGCAAATAAATAAGTAAAAGATTTGATGAAGTGGAGATTAGGGGAAAAGTAAAACACATTTAATGAAAGCGAGACTAGAAATTATACAATAGTCTTGTCCCCTCTTAATAAGGACTGGGAGTATGACACTTATTCTACGTGCCAATAACTCCTGCAGCATCTCCACTACTATATACATTTTAGTAGTATGATTTTGTTCTGTATTAGTGCTGTAAGGAGCAGGGAGCTGGACTCAATGATCCTTATGGGTCCCTTCTAACTTGAGATATTCTGTGATTCTATGATTCTGTGATATTGCTGACAACAGCAAATCCAGTTACAGTTGAACCTACATTCCTAAGTAGGGACACATAGGGTTTGTATAGTCATAGATAATTGCATGAATTCCGTTATGATTACCTAAACATTGATCCTTTGATTGTGCTTATAAGACAGCAATTCCAGCAGTATTCCCATGTACATTGCAAATATTGATTAATTTTTATAAATCACGATTTCTGAGAGAGACAAAGTTTGTTAAGGAAACAAGAACTAGGGCCAAGACGGATTACAGAGCTGTAGAAAGGTAGGACTAAAGAAGCTTCAAGGAATAGACCTATTTTTCCCCTCTCCCCAAAAAATAACAACCTGACAGATGTGTATCTAAAGTGCTCTTAAAGCTTTCTAGCAATGAAGACCACAGCCTTAACAAGTGACCTGCTCAAGTGTTTCTTAGTCCTTTCTGAGTTTTCCTTCAATGTCCATGGTCTAATTTTTCTTGCTGGTGTTGAAGTCTATGACTTCTCATCTTATCCCTCTTGAATGGACAGTAAATAATTAACTTACTCTTTGCAGCAACATTTTATGTGAAAATTCTTATCTGTATTATTCCTTAGCCTTTTCTAGTTTTTTAGGTTAGTTAACCTCAATTTGTCCAGTCTTTCTTCTAGGCCCTGCGTTTGATGAGCTCCTTCACACGGCCATGTTCTGAATTCTTTGCCATTGGTTGGATTTTGCTTCATGTTCTTCTTGAAGGTAGTGTTTAAAATTGAAAGCACCCGAAGTCTTAGTACTGCATATCTGCAGTAAGCTGTTCGCCTGTTTATATGTCCCAATGTACTTTTTCCCAACGGCGTACCTTGTTAACCCATGATCAGCTGGTAATCCATTACAAGGTACATGTCTCCCCCACGTCACCAACCACGGAAACCTGTTGTGAGCCAGCTGCTGCTCATTTTGCAAATGCGTGATTGAACATTCCTGTCTGAATATAGTATCTTGCGTTTACTGTTGAATATCATCCATTCATTGCATATGCTTTCTCCAGTTTTGCCAAGGTAATTTTGAATCTTAAACCTGTCTTGCACTTTACAGACAGTCTCTTCCCATTCCAAATTACCTACAAACACAATAAACACATTATTACAGTTTCATCTTTCTAATGAAAATATTTAACAGATTAAATTAGGCGTAGGCTACTGCAAAATCCACTTGGTCTAGCTTTTGTTTAGCAATGAACTACTGTTAACTCACCATGAGGTATTGCCGTATTAGTGCTTTTACGTCTCCATTTTGGCAATTTTATCTTTCTCACACTTCCTAGCCTACTATGTGTCTGTCACATGAGACAGAGGATCAAGTCAAAATATGTCTGTTTAATCTTTGCTGCCCCGTAGCCTGTTCCCCTGTGGTACAGTAAGATAGCTGAGTGTGTTCATGATTAACTCCTGTTTGTTCTCTTCTAATTCCTAACTAACTTTCAAGTGTTTACAAACAGATTGATCCGTAATACTTGAGTTTCCTCCCATTTTTAAAGATTTTTTTTTCCCAGAGCATCACCACATTTCTCAAGAGCAGCTACTGCAATATCTGAAACTGCCTTGGGTGTTTGTTTGAGCAAGAATCACAAAGATCCTTACTTTGGATTAGTAGGAGTCCGAAGTTTATATTCTTTGGTCTCTGCCAATTTGAAGGCATCCAGCTCACTGAATTATTCTGATGCTGCCCTGTACAGGCATTGTCTTTGCTTGCCTTAACTTTGTTAGAGATTGGTAATGTGAGAGTATTAAACCTTTAAATTTTGTCTGGATTATCTATCATTAGTTCCTTCTTTCTGTAATTTCCCTTCTTGGTCTTCCAGTGCTGATGTGCCTGTAGGCTTCTTGTTCCTATTGGTGTATCTAGCTCATTTTCTACCTCAGGCCTTCATATGTTCTTACAGAACTGAAATTGGTTTTCACCCTGTGTACATTATGCTTGTGGCTGATGCCAGTGAAACCCATCATTAAGAAAATTGCTACCTTCCTACATTCCCCATCTCCTAGTTTGTATCCTTAGTATGAGTTCTTTGCCAGTTCTCCTAAACCACCTGCTTCTTTGACTTGTCTTCCTGATTTCTGCATTTTTTTTTCAGTCTGCTGATTTTCATCATACCCTCTCTTTTGAAAAGTGATCAGCTCTCATGTCATGGTCACTCTGATGCACTTTACTTTGCATTCTCAACATTCTCAAACTCCTTACTTAGAATCCAACTTTAAACGCTCTTTCACTAGTTGCATGCTTAGCTGTCTGCATCAAAACATTATTACTAACTCATTCCAAGAACTCACTGAGCAGTCTGCAAACTATCCTCTACCTTCCCAAAGTGACTTCAAATTTCTGCATAATTTACTTGAAGTTAACTCTGTGACCACAGAACATCTTTCTTCTGTGAAAGCCCATATAAAAATAATCATGCATTTCTTGATTATGTGCCACTCTCACTCACTCAACCCCCCACGCAGCTTGTTGGAGGGTTAGAGTAGAAATACGCTTCCCATTGGAACTGTTTTTCCTTGTTCCGTACTATCAGCACTGCAAGCCAAATGGTAAGGCAATGTAAGAAAGCTTTTGCTGCGCCTAAGAATCATAGTGGTTGTTTGGGCTTGCTTCCTTCCTGTGACATTCTGGATATAAAAGCGGGAGTCCAGCACAAAGCTTACCAAATAAAACCCTTAGATCTCAGTCAATGTCATAGCCTCGGTAACAGCAGCAGGAGACAGAATATTTGGTACATTGTACATTTGTAGGTATGATCCATAGTAGTGGCATAAGAAAATAGACTAGTTAGTTTTCCTAACAGCTGGAATATGCCTTACTTTGTAATTTACACAATGAAAATAATGAGATGATAGACCCTATGATTATTTTCTTAACTATATATCGTATTTTATTCAGTAAGGCATAGCATTAACCTGGGGTCTGAAAGACTCGTCATTGAGAAAGCTCTTCTAATTAAAATGTACTCTTATTTATAGTGTACTCTCAATGTTACCTAAATCTTTAGCTGATGATGGAACTTTTTCTCTAGAAACATCTGTGAAACAGAAGGGATGAGACTTCCTCTTAAAAGTTGTGGGAACACATAAAATATACAGTACACTTCCTGTTATAGAAGACCATTTATTAGTGTAAATACTTGTGCAATATTTGGCAAATGATCAAAACTAGTTTCTCCTGATGTGTTTACAATGCTCTAAATTAAAAGCAAAGCCCATTTTCAAGTGACAGTTGTCATACAAACTGAAATGTTTTCTCTCATGCTGCATGTGGTTGTACTTCCTGCTTGACAGGATAAGCTCCAAATGTTGAGTACAAAGTTTGCAACAAAGTTCTTGTGAGAATTAGGCTTGCCATTTAGCAGTTCTTATAAAAAGAACCAAAGGAGTCTTTTCTCCCAGTGTTGGATTTTTTTTCTGTGACTGAATGTTTACTTAACTTTCTGCCTGATGCTGTACTTAATCAGCTACACTGAGAGAAATTCTTTTGATTTCATTGCATATTCTATTGCTCTTTACTCCATTTTCATGTTCTTTCCCATAACCTTTGAGTGGTAAAATGGTCATAGACAAGAACAGAAGAGCTCCCATTTCTCTAGTGAATGCTTCAGAAATGCGCTAAGGCATAAATTTAGCAGGAGGTTTGAACAGACACTGCCTTCTGTATCAAACTGTGAAAAAATAGCTTGGAGTGTTACAGAAATGCAATTTTGGTGTTACAAAGATTACTCAGCACCATATGCAAAACATTTTATTTTCAGCTCAGGTTCAAAACCTGTTATACAAACCTGTTTATTAATTATCATTATTGTTTCCTGAGGATTTTTGACAAATTTTGAGAGAAGACTTGGTCAGTTTGTAATAGCAGCTTTTGAGTGTATTTTAACAATTACATATGTATTCAAAAGCTGTGCAACACTTAACATGTTGCACAGGAAAAATGTGCTTGGGTCATGTTTTGTGTTATAAATAGACAGATAGGCAAACACATACACTGTGTCATTTCCAAGAAAAATGCTTCTTATTCCAGTAACATGTCCCTCTTTTCATATCTTAGATTTAGTAATCATTTTACTGAGTTGCAGACTGCTCTTGGACTTTGGAATCATCCTTGAATTTAAATGGAAATTATTGGCATCTGCAGTTTTATTTCTTTTTTTCCTTTACCGAAGTATTTTAATAACCATAAATGGTCCTGATGGAAATTCCAGTAAGAGAATCTGCTGTAGTTTGGGAAAACCACCATTTAGCATATTCAAGCAACTGCATTGTGGATTTTTTCAGGCTGTAGCTTCAGCTGAATCAGGGATACTTGGAAAAAGAGTGAGTGAAAAAAAGTGTGTATATGCACTCTTAAGGAAAAAAATAACTTAATTGTCTTATGTCCCAGCTCTTGACTTCCTCTCTAAAGAAGACATTTTGCTTTCTGCTCTATAGGATGTAAGTGGCAACCGATTTTTGTTTCCTATGAAGTAACAGCAACACAATTAACTACAGTTTGTGGAGTCAAAACTTTTCAGAGGTGGTGTAGAAAATATCTGGCAAAGCTGAGGCAGACAATCCAAGAAATAATACTGAAGGCAAGTGATTACACCACATTTTGCAAAGAAAGGCTTGTGTAATAAATAATAACTATGGCCCAAGCTATCAAACTGCAACTACATGATGAAGAATACACTGTTGTTTCTTTGCCTTTTTACATTTCCCCATCACTTAAGAAGATTCTACCATAAAAAAATGAGGTCCTTGTGGAAGGCTGGATCCCGTTTCCTTCATCTAATGTAACTTTCAAGTAATATAACGTTGCCAGAAAATTAATGCCACAGATAGGTAGTAGAATTGAGATTATCTCATTACATAGGACTTGGAGAAAAATTCAGATGGATAGCATTTTGTGAATACAAGAACACACCAAAATATTCAATTTGATATTGATATAGTTTGGAGGACAGGAGTAAAAAGGGAGGTGAAGTTTCTCTAGGATGAGCTCTAAATATTTTTGGGTTTTAAATTTAATTAGGATTACTCATTTATGCTTAGATACCCATAAATGCTTTTTGAGGAGATACAGATAAACACAGTAAAGATGCAGCTAACTGGAGAAAAAAACATTTCTAACTAAGCAAGGATGCTGAAGTCAAGAGAACTGGTCTTTGCTAATCTGAGATTTTAGACGAGTTGCTCATGGGACTGAACTAGTGACCCTGGAATTTCCTTATTTTATGAGATAGCTTTAGCAGCTTATGGAAAAATTGAGCATCTGGAATCTGAACTAACTGCAATGGGTGGGAAAATGAAACAGTTTCAACTATATCAGCTTTCTGACATCTACCCATGAGAACTGACAGAAGGGAAAAAACCATCATAATCAATGATTGGGAGAGAGGCAATAATCACTTTTGAGCAGCAGCAGTATATTTTAGGCCATTGTAACCCTGCTGGGTGACACTCCAATAGACTTTTAGGAAAGAGGTCTGCTTCCAGCCACATTATAAAGGCATGGTGTAGAGAGAGGAGACTCTGGCATGGAGTTTCTGGAGTCTTTCTGTAATCTCTTGAACCACATATGAGCAGAAAGAGTGTCTTCCTTCAGGACCATTACTGCATGAGTTTTATGTGAGCAGGATTATCAGAAGAAAAGTAAACATTAACAAACACTGCAGACTCATGAAAGCAGGCTAGTGAGTGAAAGCATCAGATCAGCAAGTGTCACATGGACAGACTGTAGCAGATGTTGATAAAATGGCTCCAGAAGACTCTCAGGTTTTTCTTATTACTCAAGTTCATTATATCACATCCTACTAAAAAAGTAGTATTCTGAGAGCCGATGGCTTTTTGTAAAATCTGACACACTACTTCACTGTTTATCACATCAAGCATGATCATAATACATAAAAGTGAGGAGTTTGTATCATTTTTTAAGGTAGAGAAGTTAGTTTCCTCAATCATTCCTCAATCATTATGATTCCTCAATCATAATCCTGCTTAATGGGAAGATTTGCAACTTTTAACAAAACAGAATTCAGACTGCAAATGAGTTATTGTTACTTCTGCATGTCATCCTCAAACCACACTTGCATTTTTTCCGTGCCTGAAGGGACTAGGGCATAAATATTACATAAACCATATACCAGGAACCTAGTACACACATAAAAAGTTCCATAGTGGACACTCAAATACAAGGTATTCTTTTTAATTTCCATATATCTCTCACTGTCCTGCTAGGATTTACAGTGAAACATGTTGTTAATCTAGAAATAGATGTAGAATAATACATAAACCTAAAGGCTGTACCTTCCTTTCATACCTCTTAACACTAGCACTGGTGAGTCATTCTGTAGGCAATTATAAAAAATCTGAAATCTCTATACAGGTAGCCGTTGTCTTCATGGGAGATTTCAGCTTCCCAAACATCAGCTGGGAATACCATACTGCTGTTTCAAGCAGGTCTGGGAAGTTCCTGCAGTTGGTTGAAGATCATTTCTTGTCGGAAATATTCAGTAAGCCAGCTAGGAAGGACTCACAGTAGATATAATGGTAGGCGACTGTCTTGGCCACAGATTCATGGAATGGTTGAGTTTAAAATTTTCAGTGTAATGAGAAAAAAGTTCACTAGAGTTCCGACCCTGCTATTCAAGAGACTAAACTTCAAGCTATGCAGGGAGACACTTCACAGTATCCCCTGGGAATCTGCTTTTCAGGGCTTAGGGGTCCACAAGTGTTGGTCAGTTTTGAAGAACTACTATTTAGAAGCAGAGAATCAGGCAGTCCCATTGTGTCGCAAGTCAAGCAAGCAGGGTAGAAGACCAGCCTGGCTGAACAGGGAACTCTTCTTGGGAGTGAGGAGGAAAAAGAGATTACCCAATCTCTAGAATCAAGGTCAGGCTTTGCAGGAACGTTACAGAGATGTGGTTCACAAATGTAGGGAGGTGACACAAAAAGGCCAAAGCTCAACTAAAGTTTCAACTGGCTGTTGTTGTACCAGACAATGAGAAAGGATTTTTCAAACTGTTAGAAGCAAGAGGACATCCGAGGAAAATATAGGAACCATACCTGTCCATACATGTTGAAGATGGTCCCCTAGCAAATAGGGATGCAGAAGAAGCGAAGGCATTCAATGCATTTTTTTGCCTTAGTCTTTAATACTAAAGATAGACCTTGAGCTGCCCAGTCCTCTGAGCTGGAGGACCACAACTGCAGGAGCAGTGACTTTCTGTTCGAGGACAAAGAGAGTATAAGGGTCTAGATTTATCAGTTGAATGTTTGTAAGTCCATGAGGCCTGGTGAGATACATGGAGATACATCCAGAGTACTGAATGAGCTAGTGGATGTGATAGCAGGACCCCTTTCAAGCATTTACCGGAGGTTGTGGGCATCTGGGGAGGTCGACATTGATGGGAAGTTGGCCAACATTATTCTGATTTACAAGAAGGGCGGGATGGGATGGGATGGGATGGGATGGGATGGGATGGGATGGGATGGGATGGGATGGGATGGGATAGTTGGAAGGGACCTACAAGAATCGTTTAGTCCAACTACTTCACTACTCCTTGGCTGACTGGAAGGTAAAGCCTGTTACGAAGGGCATTGGCCAAATACTTGGCACTGACAGGTTTGGGGCATTGATCACCTTTCTAGAGAGCCTGTTCCAGGATCTGACCACCTTCCTGGTAAAGAAGGGTTTCTAGATGTTGAGTCTGAACCCTGGCTCCTCAAGTGGCTCTTCCTCCAGTAGTGAGGGCAGAGGATTAGCTGCTGGCACCGCTACCAGTGGCAATGGATGAGGTACCAGGGAGCTTGTCTGCGATGGATATTGCAGGGCTGCTGCAGGGAACTGGGTCAGGGCAGGGAGACCCTCCTGCAGGCCCAGCAGACGAAGGCTTCCCTGTGGCACCGTCGCACAGCCACATGTATAAGTTCTTCCATTAATGTTGCTGTGTACTCTAGGAGGGGGTCCTGCAGCATCTGACTTGAAGTTCTTTGTCCATCCCGTGGTTGGTCAGGATGTCCATAACCATGTCCTCCACCATGACTGCCTCCGTCTGGCTGCCATTGAAGTTCTGCTACAGTGTTGGCTGGAGCCAGGGCAGCAGGATCTCAAGGAAGGATGGGAGGGCCTTGAAAAGCTGGAGGCTGCCCGCAGGATCTCTGGGCATCCCTTCCTAAGCCCACGGTTGGGACACTCCAGGGTGGTGGAGGTCCTGGGCGGCTGTGTCTGGACCTCCTTCCCCCTGGTGGATGATGACTGTTGATGTTTCAGATGGAGTGATGACATGCTCCTTGTAGTCATCGTCCGCTCTCACCGAGTGCAGTATGGACATGATCACCCTCTTGCAGGGGAGGCACTCAGGCTCATTATCAGCCCACCGCAGGATGCAGATGTAACAAAATCAGTGGAGGCATGGCATAACAAAGCGATCCCTGCTCTGTCTGGAAGTGGTGTGTCTGGGCATGGCCACTCCTGGCTCCTCCCGGACCTCTTCTTCCTCGGGCAGTGAGGACAATGTGGGCCAAGGATTGGCTGCTCGCACCCCCACCGGTGGCAATGGACGAGGTGCCAGGGAGCCTGTCTGCGATGGATGTTGCGGAGCTGCTGTGTGGGACTGAACTGGGGCTGGGAGACGCTCCTGCAGGCCCAGCAGACGAAAGGCTTCCCTGCGGCACCGTTGCACAGCGACACGTATGAGTTCGTGCACAAACGCCTCCGTGTAGTCGAGGAGGGAGTCCTACAGCATGTGAACTAGATGTTGTTTGTCCATCCCATGGCTGGTCAAGATGTCGATAGCTATGACATGCCCCACCATGGCTGCCTCCCTCGGGCTGCCGCTGAAGATGTGCCGGAGTGTGGCCTGGAGCCAGGTTAGCAGGGTCTCGAGGAAGGAAGGGAGGGCCTGGAAAAGTCTCGCTCATTCCTCCAGCTGGAGGCTGCCCACAGGAGCTCTGGGCATGTGGTTGGGGCACTCCAAGGTGGTGGAGGTCCTGGGCAGCTGGGTCATCAGGAGCTCCTTCCCCCGGCAGACAATGACTATTGGTGGAGCAAAGACATTCTTCCCATAGTCATCATCCGCTCGCACCAAGTGTAGTATGGATGTGATCCCCCTCTTGCGGAGGGGACACTTGGGCTTATCATCAGCCCACCGCAGGATGCAGGGGTAATAAAATGGGTGGAGGCATGGCATAACAAAGCTGGGCTCCTCCCAGCTGTCCAGGCAGATGGGACAGTGGTCCTTCAGCTGTGTGGCCATGCTTTTCCCTGCCTGTGGTGGGCTGGGGGGAGTGGTGGAGGCCGTGTTGCTCCCTCTCGCTGGTGCTGCAGCAGTGGGTGTTGTGCTAGAAAAGGAAGAGAGGCCACAGTTGTTGGCTGCCATGGGGACAGGTGGAAGAAATGTCCAGGTCCCTCAAGAGGAAAACCCTTCCAGCTCCCCAGGGTGAGGTGTCCTCTCCCAGCTCACCTCTGCTGCTGTGAGTGCACCTCATCGGTGCCCTGACTGCCTGAAGCAGGCCCAAGAAAAGTCCTCCAATGGCCAAGAACAGCAGGACTTGTACAGCACTCCAGCCACGCAAAGTGCTCAGTTGGAGTGCATGAACCCCCTGCATGAGACTCCACCTGGATACAAGCAGTGAAAGATGCATCTCATCGTTCCGGGATGTCAAATTCCATCACTACGTGACATCACAGCACAATACTTGGAGACATCTCAGTCCACCTCTTGGTGCCATGGGAACACACTGCTTGGGGACTCAGTGAAATCAACACCCAAAGAACTTAACCACTCCTCATAGCACATGCCTTCCAGCCCTTCCACCAGCTTTGTTACCCTCTTCTGGATGCATTCAAGTACCTTGATGACCTTCTTAAATTGCAGGGCCCAGAACTGCGCACAGAACTCAAGCTGAGGCCGCATGCCACTAAATACAGTGGGTTAATCACCTCTTCTAACTAGCTGGTTAAACTGTGCTCAATACATGCCAGCATGTGGTTGCCCTCTTGGCTACCAGGGCACACTGCTGATGCATATTGAGCCTGCTGTCCCAGAGCTGCTTTGGCCCAGTCCCAGAGCTACAGCATCACTGGCATAAGTGAAACCTGGTGGCACGAGTGCTGTGACTGGTGTGCTGTGATGGATGGTTATAGGCTTTTCAGGAGGGATAGACGAGGCAGATGAGGTTGGCACTTGGCGCTGTTTGTCGGGGAGGGGCTGGACTCTGTGGCACTTGCAGTTGTTGACAACACATTTGAGAGCCTCTGAGTCTTCTATCAACCACCAAGCCAGGAAAACACCGGTGAATTATTCTACAAGGAATTAAGGGGTATCTCTAGATCAGCTGCCCTTGTCCAGCTTATTATTTTACTTTTGTTCTCCTCTAAACTCCCTCTAGTATTTCTAAATCCTTAATGGGAACAGGGCCCAGAGAAAGGAACACACTGTTCTGCTATAATGGCCCTCATTGCATTCTGTGTCTTTTCAGCTATTTTATGTGATACAATATTATGCTTTGGTATTTTCTGATTGCTATACAAACCATTAATATCCTGGCTTTCTGCAGGTCTGCATAACACAAATCCCATGGAAATCAATGCAATATGTCCTCAGTATATTTATAGTGCAAAATGTAAGAGAATTTTTAGAGCTCCAAATTGTTAGAAACATAGTTAGTATTATGCCTCAGAAATGCAGACATAATGGATGCTGACTCTGACACATAACAGATAGCAGGGTTAACATATGTTAGTTAATAGCTTAGATGCCCATTCAGGCATTTGCACGTCCAAGAATCAGAATAACACAGGAAAGTGTAACAACTGCCTGACATTTTAAATTGTGCAACCATTTGTAGGGGGAACAAGGGATGGGTGGAGGAAGAATTGACTGTGATGTCTGAATGTTGGTAGTGTTATATGGCCACTTATCTTCCCCATAGCCTTTAGACTGAGGTAGGCTTTCTCAAATCAGATCTCTTAGATGCAGTACAAGCAGGAAGGATGCTTGCATGCAGGGGATTAAAATCCACATAAAATCACAACAGAGTTGCAGGCCCTGCATTTGGTCCTCCGGAGCTCTTCTGTTTATAATCCTGTGGTGCTCCATAGTGTTTAAGGAGGTGGAATTACCATTATTCTAGTCAGGATCACAAGGAGTAGCACACAGCAAATAGGTGGTCGTCATATCATAAAAGGCGTAGATGCGTTCTTGCTATTTTTTGGAGTCCTAAAACGAAATATCTTTCTGATGCTCTTTCAAGCCAATAAACACTACATCTCTGCTCTGAGATTTTGCTTATACTTAGCTAAGTCCTTTTAAAGCTGTTATTGAATAAATAATAGTTAAATACCTGACTGCCTTCTCTTCCATGTGTGAGCAAGTTCCTTATAGCTACAGTGACATGAATAAAAGAGTCTTATACTGCTGTTGTGCTACAAGGGGGTTAGCCTTAGAGACAGGAAAATCAGTAGGAGTCCATTCCATGAATGAACTGTGAAGATTATGTCTTGGTAATGTTATTCATCTTGAGTAAGTCCCTTATTGCACACACAAAAAGTCTGCTTCGTTAAGGAAAGTACAATCTTAACACTGAGTTAAAAGCCTTAGGATATGGCCTAGTATTTTTAACTTTTAAATTGGCCCTGTAATGGAACAATATGTGCTACTTGTTCTTATGCAATAAATACCAAAAATTGTTTTGTTGTATTCTTGTTGTTACCAGGCTTGTATTGTGCAATAAACTGTAAAAATACTTTAAAAACAATATGGTGTTAATAAAGGCCATATTAATTGGATTGCCTGTGAGTTTTCTGCTAAATTCATTGTATGCTGCCTATTTTTAACAGCACATTTATGTACTAGCAAGTATAAAAGATTTTTAGGAGTTGGTATTTTAATAAAACTTCAGAAATGTTTTTATGGTGCATTTTTACATTTCTGTTAAGTTGTACAGAAAATAAATAGTTTTTGTCTCATGTTTATGTCTTCATATGGAGATGAGTGCCGTAATAAAAGCATCCAAAATAATAAGATTAACCAGGAATTGCCAGTTACCTATCTCCTATACAGGAAGAAGGGGCTGTGTTGCTGTACAAAATATTAATAAAATTTAAATATATCCCATGCCAATATGTAAATTTTACCAAAGGCAGAAAGTTGAAGGGATTCAGAAAATCATAATATATGGGCTCGGTGTATGTATGGGCATGTCCACATGCATGTACCATGTACCTAGGTATTGATAGAACATGAAGGTGTTATTGTGTTTATACATAATTAAGTTAGGCAGATTTAACAGACAACCTGATACGCGCAGTTCAGTGTTGATTAAGCACTAGTTGATGTTACTACGAGAAAGCTTACCTTGCTCATTAACGGTTACTTGCCATAAACTTTCATAAGCCTTTCCACGAAGCCCTTCATACTAATGATTATCACAGACAGGGTTCGTGACTAGCCAAACTAACCTAGCTTGGTAATCAGTATGTTCCCAAAAAGGAATGACAATTTACATTGATAAGTCTCTGTAGTTCCCAGTTTCTGTATGTAGCCTTCCTTAACATTCTAATTTGGAGGCACACTCTACATTTCCTGTCATCCATGTTCCTTCATATGAGAAAGATTCTACTTTCAGCATGTTTTGTCAGTTAATTGCTGAGCTTATGAGGCTTTTTCTAACACAGGATGTGATGCCAGTTTATATCCACTTAGGTAAAGCCCATTTCTTGCTCAAGCCAACTTTAAAATCTCCAGTGGAAAGACAAGTAAACCAGCCAAGGATGAAAACATGGAGGCTGATTCTGTTTTCTACGGTACACAGAAGGCAGGCTGGAAAGGCACAGCTGAGTCCCCAGTTCCTCTGGTCACATAACTTTGTAACTGAAAGTTGGAACGGGAGGACAGTCCCATCGTGTTCTCTCCCTCCCCCAGTCAATGTGACTCTCCGTCCTTCCTGGTACCATGTCCTGAAGGAAAGGAGGCTAAAGATGGCCAAAGAGGGCAAGGCAAGAATGGGGCTTTGTATCTACCACCCAAGCTTCTGCATTTTGTGACTTTACAACCGCTGTGGGAGATAGCAAGTGTTAGCTGCAGAAAACTCCAGCACAGGAAGATTTGTCATCAACTGCAGCTACACCTCTGTGTTGGACGAGGACGATGAATGTAATAGAAAATCATATTGTGATTAGATTCAGTTTTGAACAAAAGACAAATTATTTATTTCTTTCTTCAAATGAAGCATAACACTAAGGTATAAAGGGAGTATAAATAACATCTGATTGTGCTCCTAAGCTCCATGCTATAACTTTCTTGCAATGACATCCTTCAACAAATTAACTACATCATTACTGTTAAGTATTAATTGCACAAAACAGATACACAAAATATATAATGAGCTAGAAAGAGGACAACATTCTTCCATTATGACAAACAACTGTAACAAGAAATGGAAAAAAACCCCAATAGATCTACGCTTACACAGATGGCAACACTGAGAGTTTTAAGTCCTCTCCTTGAACACATTACATGTGATAAATAATATGCAAAATATTTAAAGAATTTTATTGTTGCTTACAGAAGATACTTAGCAAGCAAAGAGACAGTAGCAATCACTGCCTCATGTCTCATATCCCCATCATTCAATGCAATTTTTTTTACATTTCATGCAATAATCCTGAGCTTATTTTCAGTAACATTGAAATGTCATCTATATTAATTACCAAATACATACAGAGCCCAACTATAGGGTCTATTGTATTATTAAGGCATGAAAAAAGAATAACAGTTTATTAACTCTGAATGCCACAAATACAGCACAGCAGTTAGAAGGCTCAAAAAAGCTCAGAAAGTACCAGTGATTTCTGTGCCAAGGTCCTCCCAGAACATGACTGTGAATCAGCTCCCGAAAAGGTACACAATCAAATCCTGGCCTTGCTGACATCAGGGAGTTTTGCCATTGCCTTGACTGCTGGACCAAGCTTCAGAGCTGTCAGGAGTGACTCAGACTCCTTTTCATATCCCCAAAATATTGTCAAAGTTCCTTTCACTCAAGTCAAGTATGAATTTAAAAAACAATACATACATATTGTTTTCTTAATTAGTATCCTAAGTCTATGGAAACGTTCCATCCATTATACAGTATGGCAATTAATAAAAAGCCTTTTTAGGAAAACCTTATCTATTAGTCTGATTTGTTAGTACATTAAAAGAAGGGGGAAGTATGAAAAGAACCCCTGCCAAGTCTATGCTCTACTTACAAATTATTTTTAATTTTTAAATGAAAGACTTTGGTAGGCCAAACCAAGGATATGTGATGCAATTCTGTTCTGCATGGCTCTTCTCAAACACAAAGAGCACCACAGTCCTTTCCAGCCATCATGTGAAGAGTTTATTATCTGCATAAATTGTACGGGGCTAGTAGCATCTGGGTTGTGCAGTTCTTCACCTAGCCTCTATTTTACATTGAAGAAGTTCTAGCACAATGCCCTTTAGCGAGTCAGGGTCTTCCAGTTAAGTTTACTAAACCATTGAAACCAAGGCCAAACTGGTAGTAAGACTTACTTCATAATGCAATCATATGCATGCCCCCACACTGGGAACTAAAATAGCTAACTCCTCTAACTCTGGTACTGCTATTGCCTATCTCTTTCGTAGATATTTGCCTAGTTGAGCTAAGATCCAGTAAACTTATCCTTCATCTACAGGTGGCCCACAGTCTGCTGTAGAAAGAAACATGGTATGCAAGAGGGGTAGATTCTTTTATGCAGCCTTTGTGTATTCTTATTTCTATGTTTGCACTCCTTGCACGCACAAGACAGCCCTTGACAAGGATGGTCCAATTCTGTCTGCTGCAAGGCTCTGAAAACTTTGTAGATGCACAAATCCAACTTAATTAATTTAATCTAAAATACCGAGTAACAACATTAAAAAAAAAAATGGTTCATCACAATAAACCACTCAGGAAACTCATTACCGTCTTATCTGAGATAGAAGGAGAAAAAAAAGGTTGTTGATATAGGAGTTACTGAGTTTGAATTTGTGTGGGTTTTGGTTAACTTCTACTAATAAATAAGTTAAAGATGGCTAAGGCTATAAATTGGTACTGTTTCATTTATAAATAGTCACTTTATTTCTATTCTCTTCTAAAAAAAGTGTTAAGGAAAAAGGTGGCAGAAGGATTACAGGTTGTAAATTGTAATTTGGTTGTTAGGCTGTAAAAATCAAACGTAAGTGAAGTTGAGCACAGTGTAAGAAAAAGCCAGGTTTTAATTAACTTATTTACAAGTTCATAAAATCAACTGAACTGGAGTAAATGTTCTGTGTTTGTCACCAATATTTTATTGTAACTGGTAACTTGCACGCTTTATAGTAGAAGAACAAAAAGAAAATAAAGTTCACTATATACAGCCTTTGTACAGGCTACTTGACTATACACAAGGCATAGTGATCATAACACAACCTAGTCTTCATAGTAATTTGTGCACAAAAAGACACCAATCAGACATAATGTGAACATTACAGTGAAATGACATCACAAGTCCAGTGAAAATTCAGCATAATACAAAACATATTGATCTACTGCAAATTACATCCTTTAAAACAATAAGCCTTTATTCAGTAGTAACTTAACCAGAGTCTGATGCAGAGATTTGTTGTGTAGTTATGAGTCTTTTAAGTGAAGCAACCTCCGCAGATAAGTTTGCTATGCCCTGCTTCAAATACAGGTTCTCTGACTCAGAGACATTGTAGAGACTGTCTTTCATGTCAACAACTCCAGTTTTGCAACCACTCTGAATTTTTACATTGAGTTCCTTCTGATGCCAGAGTTCTGGTTTAAGTGACCAGTCTTGAATGTTGGTCACTTGAACTGAGAAAGGAGTGTGAGAAGAATGCACCAAGTTTTGTGTGCCATGTTTTTCAAGCTCAAAATGTCTTTTTGAGGACATGTCAATGGGTGATGTCAATTTCTGTGTTGCATCATAGTCATTATCCACTGCTTCCACTTTAACTTGCATGGCTTTGGCTTTAATTCGAAGCTTGTGAGGCAAAGCTGAAGAATTCACTTCTGGAACTTTAACTGTTGCATGAACATTTTTATGTTCAACGGGGGAGTGGATTGGACCCTTAGGAACCTGTTGTTCATCTTCTCCATCAGATGACTTTCCAACTACACCTTCATCAGTTTCTGACGTTCTGGGGGAATTACTAGAGGATCTATTAACTTGCAAGAGAGGAGGAGAATGTGAGTACACGTTAAAGGTAGCTCCCATGTAGCTTGGATATATGGATGCTTTATATGAACCTCTGTCATCTCTTGGCTCTCTCTCCAATTCCATGGGCTCCTGTTTTATAATCTGAAACTTATTTTCAGGACTTCTGCAGTTGTTTTGTATACGACTTGGTTGAGTATGCTCTATGGATGATATTTCAGACACATCGGACATTGAGCTTTGAGGAGAATGTTTAATGACAGAAATACAACTGCTACCAACTATAGATGGTTCGTGTTCATCTACAAATGAGTTAATATTTGATTTGGAACTCTGATAGTCTTGGAAATACACAGTTGTTGAGCTACTGAGTTTCTGTATCTCTTGGGCATAGGCTGCAGAACTAATTAAACCAAACTTCAGCTTCAGTGAAAGCAGCTCCGCCTTCAAAGTGGCATTCTCCTCTCCCAGTGCAATTAGTTTGTTCTCTAAGACAAGGTCATTCAATCGTCGTTTTTCACGAGATCTTTTGGCAGCTTCATTATTTTTCCGCCTTTTCTCCCAATACATAGCATCTTTCTTTTCATCTGGAATGAATTCTCGCTTTCTCCGGCAAGCTGAAGATTTGCTTTTCCCACTACTTGCTTCAGTGAGTTGCATATCTTCATTTGTAGACAATTCTTCAGACACTTCTGCTAAAGTAGACTTAAGTACCATGATTTTGTCCACGTTGCTACTTGTGTCAACAGGTCCGTGTTCCTTTTTAAGGGTCTGCATTTTTCTCAGCTGCATCAGAAACAATTTGTAGTAAAACTACAATGAGCAACAGAGTAAGCTATTTCCCCAGTACTTCTTGCTCCACAACTTGAAAAACAGAGTCATTTTAACTCCATGCACATTCTTCCTTTTCTTTCATTTCTCAAGAGAGAAGTGTCTAGAACCAATTTTCTTGGCAGAGGCAATGGGAATCTTCTTAAAACCCTAGAATAAATAGAGAATTTGATTACTATTTAGGAATTGCTGGTTCAGGACATGCAAAAGTAGCTTTTGATAAAAAGCTTAGACTAGCATTTGGTTCATTAAACCTGCTGTAATATGAAGATAGCTCAACACTGAAACAACTGATGTTTTAAATTTATGATACCTAGGTAGCAGATTTGCTTCCAAAACAAGTATAATAGGAACGGGAAAAAAATCAGTAAAAAAATATTTGAGTTTTGATCCTCCCGTAATTTTGTCACAGAACATTCCATGGTATCACTGACCAGTCTAAACCTCCAACACTTAACACCACAAGACACCAGGCATGTTGATGAGCAGCACTGGAAAATATCTGGTTCTTCCACATTAAAGCACCTCTTCTGAAATCAGCTGTAGCGTGTGACTTAGAAATGCTATATATTTGTGTCTTTCATGGATTTAAAGTAACATAAGCTGATTTAGACAAGCTGGAGTGCTTTCTATTGTCTTAAAATAACACCACTATCCATTAAAGTGCTTAAAGATTTAATTATTGCTATGTATCCTACATATACATATATATCTATATACAAGTGTTTACACATACACATACTTGTAATTTTAAAATGCTTTTTTGATCAATCCTATAGTTCAACCTAGTAAACGCACACATTTAATTTGGAAAAATATCTAACTATTTAAAAAATATTGACAAGAAAAAATGTATTACATAATTTTCCTTTTTTCTACCAAAAGAGAACTTTAAAATCAGCATTGAACACTACATTAGAGAAATACCATTTAATTAATAATCTGTATTTGAAAAATAGTCTTACTATATGAAAGTAAACTTTAATACCACTGAGGCATGCACACATTTAGAAAGCAGTTTTTGCATTAAAGTGGAAGTTTACATCTAAGAAGTCATACTAGAGTAGATCTAAAAGTCATACTTTTAACAAAGGAATACTAGCTTAACCTTTAGATGTAGACATTTTAATCATTAAAATTGAACTTAAGATTTAAATTGGCCTTTGTTTTATTTGGTCCCTCTTAATGCAAGAAATACTTAATTCTCATAAAATCATTTGATCTTGATCTGAGATATACCTTCTCAATACCTCATTTTCCACAGTCAGTCATGTTCCTGATAAAATAAACATAGTATGCCAACTGCTTTTTTTAGAACTGGCTATTGAATCAGCAATGATTCTTGCCTGTATAACAAAAAAATAAAAATCAACCATTTCAGATGAATGTCACTATTTATCAGGAATGTTTTTGCAATGACTAATGGAACTAATTTTAACGTTATCAGTTAGGAAAGTTAGAAAAGAATTAATTAATTGTATTCTGCCTATTTTTCTTTTCCAGAAGGCAAAGAGGAGTGAGTGATGTAATAACAATTAAGCAGGGTCATAAAGACCCAGGTTTCAAGCTGAGTTCTGTTCCATCAAACCATGCCAACTCTTCTGTCATGAAAAATTAACACATTTAATAGAACAGCTAAGTAGAATTTCCTAAATTCCATGGTTAATTACTGACATGTAATTATTTGTCTTCGATAATACAGCCTTAACGAAAATAGTTAGAAGCCAGCCACACCAAAGGCAGCATTTAAACTTTTAGCGCAAAAGAAGCACCACAAATTTCCATTTTTGTAAAGGCGAAGCGTATCTCTAATATACAAACAATTACCTAGTTAGATCCTAATCCAAAATTCAAACTAGGGCCAAACAGAGATTTCTGTCGAGTTAAATAGGAGCTGGATCAGGTTTAAAAACAAAAATAAGCCCCACAACAAAGCAATACCAGTTTGTCCAAACATTTGGTAAAATTTCATTTACTGAAGAAGCTGTATAGACATTCTGTCCATTTCACTGCTAATCTTTGAACTTGTTGGTTTAAATCTAGTGCAACACAACATTAAAAAACAAAAATGATTGCTGAATCACAGTATTTAAAAACAAAAAAGATAAGGCCACCTGAATGTCTGTGGCATTTGTAGAATATTCAGTCTCTGTAACATGGTTTCATATTAAAAGAAGAAAAATACTGTGATTTTTATTTCTTTATTGTGTAGCACTGGGAAAGCATTGGTATTGATGTGTAACTCTTGACATACAACACCATTCACTTGTATCACTAACAACTTATGTATTTCTTAGGAAATGCATAACTAACAGCACGCAGCAGGGAACATTATAACATGCACTGAATACCTACAAATATCATCGCTTCTTTCATAGTATGCATCTCAGCCAACTCTCATTGAAGTCGAGAGAGTTCAAACTTTTGTGACACTTCAGGCCATTATCAATGGAGAGGTCTTATTGAATTTACTAGAGAGCTACACCCAAATCCAAATAGAAGAATTTATGCTCTTAAAAAAAAGATAGCAATATAGACATACAATATTATTTTCTATGTATTTATCTGCCATACAGCCTGGAACATCTACACTTACTTGAAACAGTTGCCAGAGCGTGGAAGTACTTATAAACATAGGATTTGTTTGTATTTTAGAAAAATAAACTATGCATACACAGACTTTACACAACTTTTTTTTTCCTCTTTTATTCCAATCTTCCATTTCCAGATGATTTAGAAGCCGTACGTTCAGTCTTGAACAAGACTGTTTCAGGATAAGAACTATGACTCTGTGCCTATCTGTATGGTCTCCAGCTCAAAGTGATTCCACTTTGGTGTTTGTCCAATACTGTGATCTAGGAAAAATACTAATCATGATAATAATAATTATAAAAATAATAATTAGCAAAAAGCTGTTGGTTTGGGGTTTTTTTAATTAAATGAATTTACACCAAAGGCATACTTCATCAGTATGACCATCTATGTATCAGTAAAAACTCAACTGCACGTGCGAACAGTCTCCTGCAGCCTACCCGTGGCACTGAGCTGCACTTAACAACCCAACAACCTGCACAGTTCATGTCCCTTGTTCCACTGGACTTCTACAGCCTGGGCCATTCCCGTATACAATCTGCTCACTGTAGCACTTGATAACTCCTGTTTTGCCCAGTCTTCCTCCTGTACAGATTGTTCCTGGCACGAACACATAGAACATAAGTAGCATGCAAGTCTACTGCAAATATTGTTTATCAAAACGACCGTGGTTTTGCACTCATTCAACTTTGCTCTCTGCCAGAGTCCATCAGTAAAGACATCAAGACAGACGTGTAACCCACTGACATAGTCTCAACTGGTTTTCTATTTATAGATTTAGTTCTAATGACATTACTTCAGTGGACTAAAAAACCAACAATAAATCTTTAGCTCTTTCCACATCTTCCTTGAGCACTTTTATCTTGGTAACTGGAATTGGTGCTTTAAAAACAGGAGTCAAAGCTCTTTTTTATTAATACTTCTTCATGTAGATCAGCCCAATGCTAAGTCTGTAAACAAATTAAATTCCATCTGATGATAATGGCAAAATGCCTTCAATGAAACCAGCCATTTCACTTCACTTGCATTTTAGAATTCCACTGAAAAACATCAGTATTTACACATAAATTAATGAACTGTAATGATTCCTCTGACTATATCTCAAATTCCAATATTTTCCCTTATGATTAATTTTTCAATTGCTTTATCACTCCCTCATAAAGTGTTATAAAACCAACATTTAATACTGCCTTACATTAGTCCCTGTTAAAGATATTTTTTTTTAGTTGGTTGATGTTAATGGCATTGAGTGCCAATTCAACAATGTAATAACAGTCGACCCTATTAACTTAATTATAGACTCAGTCTTGCTCCCACAGCAATTTTGCCATTGGCTTCAATAGAAGAGGGATACAATCCTAGATACAAGTATTAATGACACTGTTCTGTAGAACTCATGCTGTTGAAGCAAGAAATTACATACGCACAAATCATGAAAAGTTAATTTATCCATGGACTTCAAAAAAATACTTAAGTGATCTGATTGCATCAAAATAGTACATTAAGGATCTGATCCTGGGGATTTGTGAATTCACACTGTAGTAACTGAAACGTTTCAAAAGGTTGAAGGACAAAGCCACAATCTTTCTTTTCTCTCTTCTGTGTAATTTAATTACAGAAGTAATTTCTGCTTTAGAGAATGCATGCAGGCCTCCTCATACATCTATGTTTCCCCACAAAGTAACTGCATATTATTGTTATTATTTGTATTTAGAAAAATATTTCATGCTATCTCCAAGCATAATTTCTCAAAAATATCATAGAATGAGATAACTGCTTGCTTAATTCTATTGCTCAAACATTTTGACAGTGATTCTATGAAACTAAATGAAATCCCATTTCAAGCAGTTGGATGCTCCAACACAATTTCTGTATTGCCACATGTCCAACATATTTCTCTCTCAGTCCTTCAAAAATGGGAGAAACTAACAGCTAAGTACAACCTTTTATTCCGAAGAAGAAGTATGCCTTTATCACAATCACCACTATATGGCAAACTGCAAACCAACAATAAAAGCTTGTACTGATAAGTACATTTTTAGTTGTTCTTGTCCATGTTTTGCATAAGTATCATTAATTATATTACTACAGACATTCTGTCAGAAGTTATGTTTTGAAAATCTGTCTACATACCAGAAGAGCTAGTGTAAAACCTATTCACAGATACCAAAATGACCCATTTGCATTCCAAACCATGAAAAACTGAAGAATATAGTTTGCACTTCATCTTCAAAGTGTTTTAAAACTATCTGTCTCAAGACTTTTAAGAGGTACAGAAAAAATATTCTCATTGCACAAGCAGGACAGAAGGCTGAGTTTACATTTAGGTGGTGAATACACAGCCTGCCTGACCACTGCTGAAATACTTCGGAGCCACTCTACCACTTTCACAGACAAAAATTTTGCCATGAATTCATGCACCTCTTAAGCCTATCAGAATTCAGGAATCCTGTCAAATAGAGGATGTGGCCCCTTTTCAATCTCCACCGAAATCCTTCAACATACTTTTTCTGCCTTTTACCTAGCACTGTAGGTAAAATTACATTCATGTTTAAGAAAAGCTTTAATGCTGGCTCCACTAGAAGAGTGATAATATCCTCGGGATAGATTTGCAGCTAAGATGGTCTAAACAATATAGAGCAAATGAAGTTAAAACTTCCTGGGGAAAAAAAACCTAGGTGACTGCATTTTATGCTGTGATGGACACGTTATCCACAGTCACAAAAGAGGAAAGTATTAACAGTACAAATGCTACCACCAATTACTGCCATCATGTAGTTGCACCCATAGAGACCATGAATCCATTACAACAGCATGGAGCAATGCAGAACTATTGATCCTGTACACAGTTCCCTTTTCTTACAACTTCATAGGCATCTTAAGTGCTTACGGTTTCAGGATCAACATGTAATTAGGTCAGTGGAACGCTGATGATGATAGCTTTGTACAAGATGACCTATTTTTGCTAAAATGTTGATCGTCTTCTTGAAAGAAAAGAAAGGGAGATGTCTACACAATACAGTACACTGGGAACATCAAAACCCACTTATTACGACACTTTTCAAACAAATACTAAAAAAATTAGTAAGATAGTCATGAAACTTGAAACATTATTGCACGGTCATATTACCCACCTCCAAGCTGTACCCAGAAAGTTGATGTCATATGTAATTTTTACAAAAGGCACTCGTTGTTAGGGAAATTACTTAAGTTACTGTTTATCTTAATAACTACAAATTAACTCATTAAAGTACAGCCTGCTTCCCAAAAGTAAATTACACAAATTATGCAAATAAAATTATTATTTGGAGAGCATGAAACATATGTTAAAGGTAGCTGTTGCTCAAAAAAGTCAGTCAAGGTTAATAGGTGCAAATTCGACCTATATCTTGTTCCATTGCCTTTGGAAGACAGGATGATTCTATAAGATCTGTTCAATTTTTCGAAACAAGCTGTTAACTACTCTGATTATAGGGGAGGGGAGCGGGGGTGGGGTAGAGGGGAACAACACAAAATCTAAAAATGTTATTGAAAACACCATAAAAAAATTTAAAGCTGAGAAACGAAGGAAATATAACTATAACTTGCATAAAAATGTAATTATATACATGTAATATATAACCATATGTGTATGTGTATATACATCATGCCATTTTAAATATCACATCACTTTCCAGTATTATTATAAAGCCTCAAAGGAAACAAAGGTTATTGAAGTTCAGTACTAGGTCAATATATTTCTCTGCATTTCAACAGCCACTTGACAGCAGGAAAGACTGGACTGCAAAAAGCTCCAAGTTGATAGTAACAATGTCCTAGGAAAACAATCTCAGCTTTCACCTAGCTAAGAACCATTATAACAAAAACAACCTCAAACAAACAAAAGCAAATGTTAATTATTCTGACAACAAATGGCTTTCTGTTATTGAGCTGCATTCTTAAAATGCCAATCATGGACTAGACCTTCAGCTACCCTAAATTTATATAGCGCTATTTAAAGGCAGCAGAATTATGTCAATTAATCCCAGCTGATGCTTTAAACATGCATCTTGTTATATAACAAATGAAGTACAAATACGTAAAACAAACACTGCTGGTAAAACGTTGATATCTTCCACTCACTGTGAATACAACAGAGAAATAGCAATCGTTAGAGCTCCGATTCTACAACTTAAAAAGTAGGAAGACCACTGCCCGTACCGAGCTCACTATTTTCTTTACTGGGTTGCATTCCACTCCTAAGAGGAGTACTTGCAGCACTGGCACCTATACCAGTAAACTGCTGTGCAGCCACCTCTGTATCATAGACTAGTTAACTAGTCAAATGCTTTAAGACAGACTGAAAATTATACTACGATGGAGCAATTCAGAAAGGGGGGGGGGGGGAACCCTATCTTAAATAAGACATTTTTTCTGATACAAGATACATTTGTGTAATACAGGCCACCAGATTCAGTCTCATAGTATGCTAATCTGGACACGGATCAATTCAAAACACGACTAGGCTATCCAAAGAGGTCTTAATAATAATTCATTTCACATCTATCTTTAAACACAACAAGGTTTTCAGAATGTTGCTTCTGCCACATTTTGAGTAAAGTCCAAGTATATCCTTTCTTACACCATCTTATTTTCGAAAGTCATGCTTAGCATCAGTAGTAGACAGATATACCTTTTTTAAAATCACAGGGGGGTGTTTGAATTATTTTCAAATACTGTAAAATGGAAATCAACTGTCATTTTCTTTTAGAAAGGACTGCAGGACTTGGCCATCTATTCGCATTTTATTTCTATTACATATCCTAAGCACATTTATATCTCATAACTGGCTGTAATGATCATGGCAAGGTCACCTAGAAGAGTCAATTAAGCTGATGAGTCAGACACATTGCTTAACAGTGTGTAATAAGACTCAAACAGAGGATTTTATTGTTCATATTATTGCATCATAGTGATGTTATAACAGCAGCAAGATTGCTGTCTGGAAAAAACTATTGCATAAGGATAGTTTGCATAACTCCTTGTTAAAATAAGTCAATGTAAAATGAGCTAAAGATTTATTCTATTCATGACTTTTATGTCAAGATAAAAGGATTGAAAAAAAGCAGTGTGGTACTGAAATCTATCACAGTATTTAGCCTTTATTGCAATAGAAGGAATATATGTTCTACGAATTTTGGCCAAAGCATGACAAATACCATTCCTTCTTAGAGTGAGATAAGCTGTGGAGGTCACATAAGTTCATATTGCTCATGGGAAGACTCTTAAGCTTTTTGACACCTTTCAGATCGGTTCCTTTAAAAAAAAAAACAAACAAAAAAACCCACACAGCAGAAACTTGAGGCTTTGAAGTCAAACCAAGGAAGCTGCATATTTTAAAAGCTAGTTAAGAGCCCTTTGGAGAACAAGATGCATTAAAAACATAAAGTAAATAAAAATGGAACGTAGAGGCAGATCTATTCTAAGGAGTGTTAGCACTTCCAACACTCAAAGACATCTGTGACGTAAGAATTTCTATAATAATAACTGCTAGTGTCATCGCTATTAAAGATCTTTACTCACCAATCTTTGAACTTGTTAGTTTAAAATCAGGTCTTCGGGCCAAAACTAGAATCCTTATTCATTCAAGTTTCCCATCAAAGTCAACATTTCGATTGATAAAAGACCATAGAAGTGATGCACGTAGCAATATTTTAAACGAGGCTCTGGACTGAATTAATTACCGAGCAGGGCAAAGACGACTCCAAGTAGGTTACACACACAGGAGCAAACACAATGAAACCGAGCGCAATCATTCAAGTGACAAGGACAAGCCAAAAAAGAAACAGGTTTGTCTTTGACACAACAGTAACTCCGAGACAGCTTCACGACCGAAGCCGCACTTGACCCCAGCACTCAAACATATCAAAGTTTGCACACGTTATCAAAAATACCGCATTTAAAAGACGACCTACGGCAGGTACAGCGGAACGCAACGTGGGATCCGGAGGGTTTTTGCTCACCAGCACAGCGCCGGCGGTCTGGAGGGCCGTTCTAACCACACGCGAGAACCCAAGTTGTCACCCCGGCGCTCCGAGCCGCGGGACCCAGCGACTCGCCGAAGCCCCCGATCCGGGCGATGCCCGCGTTGCTGTTGTTGTCGCCGCCCGTTACGTAACGGCGGAGCCCCGGGGCCGCCCCGCGCCCACCTGCGGGCGGCGCGGGGCCCTTTGTCCGCGGCGGGGCGGGGGGAGCGGCGGCTCCGCATGGCGCCCGGCCCGCCCGCCGCCGCCCCAGCCCAGAACAAAGGGGCTGCGGGGCGGCGCCAGCGCCCCCGCCGCACCGGCCCGCTCGCGGGGCGCTGCCTCACGGCACGACGCCGACACCCTCCCTTCTGTTTTTTTCCCTGTTTGTTACGAAAGCCCGTAAGCGCGGCGCCCGGGAGAGACGCCTTCCTAAAAATACAGCCTGATCGCAGCGTCCTCCAAGGCGCAGGGATAAAATATCCCAACCGAGGGGCCTCGAACGCGCGCGGCTCCAGAGAAAAGCCCAGAAACATCACAAGATCGCCGAAACGCGAGGGAGCTCCGACAGCCTCGCCGAGAGTCGCCCGCGATCGCGCCTCCCCGCATCCCCCGCGAAGGGCGGCGACACCCGTGACAGCGGCGGGCGCCAGGGCGAGACCGTCCCGGGCTTCTTTGTAGCGAGATTACAGAATGGCATCATCGGCCCCTCTCCCCGGCCCGGCTGCCAGCAAATCCCGCGGTTACATAATGCAACATTTCCAGGAACTATCGTGCGATCGCTCCCCGCAGCGCCGGGAAAAGAGCGACAGAGGGGCGGCCAAAGGGGCCACTGGCCCCGCATCGCCCCAGCTCCGGGGCGCGGCCGTCGCTCGCGACACAGCCCGGTTCCGCCGGGGATCGGGGGGACGTAGTCCCCCGCACGCTGCGCTGCCCGGGGACGAAAGAGGACACAGCTAACCGCACGCTGCGAGAGCTCGGGGAAGAGAGGAACCCGGGCCCCCGCACGCTGCGAGGCTCCGGGGGAGGGGAAGGCACCGAGCCCCCCGCACGCCGCGCCAGGATCCGGTCCCCCCGCACGCCGCGCTGCCCCAGGGAGGGGGGATCAAGCCCGCCGCGCGCTGCGAGGCCTGGGGGACACCGGCTCCCGTTCCTCCTCCCGCACGCTGCGCTTTCCGCGAAACAGAGGGACCAGCCCCACGCACGCCGCATCGGGATGCGGCCCTCCCGCACGCTGCGAGACCTCGGGGAAGAGAGGGACCCAGCCCCCCGCACGCCGCGCCGCCCGCGGACCATCAGGACCCTTCCCCCCGCCGGGTCCCCTCCCCGGGCGGCGGCGGCCGGAGCCGCTCAGGCTCGCGTTATGCAACAGCCGCCCCGGCCGAGGCGAGCCGGACGCCCCAAGCCCCGCTCCGTGCGCCTCCTCACCTGCAGCGCGCGGCGAGGCGCCGAGCATCCCCCGCCCCGCGCCGGGCGAGGCGTGCTGCGCTGCGGAGCCGTGACGCGCCGTGCACAGGCAGGCGGGCAGGCAGCAGAGCGGCTGGGCGGGAGCGTGCGGCGGCGCGGAGGGATGTGTGTTAGTAGGTCAGGGCTGCGCGGCGCGGGGCTCATAGCCCGCATGCCAGCCGCGCCGCGACGTGACGGGCGGCCGCGCCGCTCCAATCGGCGCCGGCGGCCGCCGCGAGACGGCGAATGGGAGCGGGTGGGGCGGGGCGCGGGGCGGTGCTGCCGTACAGTAGGTCTGTGTACTGGCGATTGCATAACCGCCGGCGGGGCGGGGGGCGGTGCGGGGCGGGGGGCGACGGCGCTTACGTAACCGCGGCGGCGGCCGCTCGCAGGGGGGCGCTCGCCTCGCGCCGCGGAGAGGGGGCGCGCCCGGACCCCTCGGAGGAGAATGGGGGTGGGGGGTCGCAGCCCCGGCGCTCCCGTGGCGTCATCGGCGTGTGAAAAATCGAACCCCGCGCTGCCGAGGCGCGTCCCTGAATTAGGGAATGGGGTCGGCTGCGCTCAGCCTGTGGATGTGTCGGGAAAAAACACGGGGTGTTGCTTAACAAGTGCGCGCGTTATGGGCTGCGAACGGGGTTTTGCGAAAGGATTTGCAATAGATAGAGGGGGGTTGTATTAGGGAATGGAGTCAGGAATGGCTTAAAGCTTGTTTGACATAGCTAGGCCGTTCTTGGCACGAGTGCGGGTTTTCGCTCTGTAACCCGAGTTAGCGAGTACTGTGGGGTTTTGCCTTGTAACACAATTCAACGGCTCGGGGTCCAACCTCTCGGGGAGGGGGGGTGCGAAGTTGCTTCGGGCACGTTTGGGTGGCTATCTAGGAAACCGTGAAACGGGTTGTAATGGACACAACAGGGAAGCGAAGCCATGTAACCCAACTGCTCGCTTATCGGGATTAACCATAGGATGTATGGAGTGTTGGATAAAATCGCTCTATAGGCTGTCTATAATTCCCCTGCGGGGGGAGCGGCGCTCTGCGGGGTGCGGACCCCGCGCTCTCCCCCGACAGCGAAAATTCAGGTGCTCTGCTGTGCCGCCCGCCTGCGAGGCGATTCCTGGGATCCGCGGGACGCGAGGAGAATGGTCGTGAAAGGAAGCGGGAGGAATCCGAGGGGCAGGAGCCCGGCGGGAGTCCGTGCACGCATCCCCGGGGCGCGGTGCTGGAATGCTGCGGGGGAAGGGACGCGGCATGGCAGGAGCGCCCCTGGGCGCCCGGAGGCTCTTCCCGGCGCCCAGGGGCGCTCCGCTCCTCGCAGGGGTGCGGCGAGAGGGGCTGGTGTTGGATTGACCTCTGTCTAACCTCAGTTTTAGAAAGCGACACACGGCCAGCGAGAAATCTAGTTCTGCTCTCAGGATGATTTGATTAAGTGAGTGGCACGTATCCTCCTTATTTGTTTTCCTCGCAGGTTTGCCACTCCCTTTTTTCCTACTGAAGTAAAATATACTTGGAGGCAACCAAAAACTTTCTTTATTAAATTCTGGTTCCAGAACATAAATGATGCCTGATTTCATTCTGTTAAACACTCTTACCGAAATAGCGCAGTCCTCACTAGCATAGCCCCGTTATATTACTCTGTCATCCCGTATTTATATGTCAACAGAGAGAGCTCTCTGGAGCAAAGCAAAGCTAGCAGAAAGCAAATTCAGACACCAGATGAGTTCACTTGAATACTCTCTGGTTTATCCCAGCCCTCAGTCTTTTATCACAATTACCCATACCGTCCTTCCACAATAAATTTAAGTGCCTTGAATTCATTTATACGTATCTGCCCAGATCATTTAGTGTGCAAGTCTAATAACCATTACGCACATAATTTTTCCCCTCTTTTCTCTGTTTCCATATCCAGGATATGGAGCCTTTATTTTTAATGATAACAGGCTACCAGAGCCTGCCATGACTAGAAGGGGGCTCAAAAGCAGCCCAAGCCTGAGGGACTGACCACTGCCTCCATCTGAGGGTTGCTCAGTTGATATTTTTACTGTGCTTCCGCTTGCCATGAGTGCACTTGCGTACAAACGCAGTTAGCTTGCTACTGGAAACGCCAGGCGTAAGCTCTGGCATTGAGTTTGAAGACCCACTTGTGCATAAATATTGGTGGCCTACTAGAGATGTTAGGCACGTCAGAGAACCTGTGCAGGCAAACTTGTGCAGCACACATTACGTCCCTTACTATGAATATTGTATCGACACAATGCGCTGAGAGTCCCCAGGACTGTAAAAAAAAAAAAAGGAAATCCCCAAACTTCAGGCAGTTTTTTGAATGGAAGGATGCGTGACATTTTCACCATGGCAAATATTCCTAATGAATCCCGGAGATACAGTTTTAACAACTCTAAAGCTCATATCTAGAAAAAAATAAATGCCGTAACTCAAATCTGCCTTCATAAGTTAGGTTCCTGAAATACAGAAAGAAGTCTCCAAGGCAATAATAGTCTTCCTATGGGGGTGGACAGTCCTAGAAATAATATTCCAGATGGAGTTTGATTGCCTATTTACTTACATGTTTGTCACTAATTATAATCAGCCGTAAAAACAGACCTGATCTTTCTCCCAGTTTCATTACAAAGATAATTTCTTTATTTTTTATTACTTCTACTCTGTGGAGGTCAGGAGACTCAAAAATCTTCTATGGTAAAAATCTGTTCTTACTTTTCAAACCTTATGGTGGATGCTTGGTAAATCCAACAATAAGGTGAGACAGAGAGCTGAAGGCTGATGGACATGAAGGAACGTACTCATCATTTTTCCTCCCATCCTGAGGCACAGGAAAAAATAGCTGCGACGAAAGCTGTACCTTTCATTCTGCACAGAGGGAATCCAAGGCTTTCAGGAAAACTCTAAAAAGAGAATCTTTCTATGATTATCCACCTCTGCTGATTTTCCTATGGGAGGGATGAAGTAGGTCAGGAGGATCTTTAATGTAATTCTCTAGTTGACTTTAGCATGATAGGATTTATACTTGCTTTTGGATGGCACAATATTAACTTCAACTCCTTCAGATTCACCGGTATTTATTAATACATGACTTAAGCCCTCTTAATGTTACATCTGATGTTGCCTTAATGAGTACTGCTGAGCCTATACTGAGTCATAGTACTGCATGGAGGGTGCAGAAAAGGAGGATCAGAGAAGTGGTTAACAAAATTATAACAGAAAACAATGTCTGTAATCTCTAACATTGATTGATTCCTTTGCACTTGTGTCCACACCTCTTGGAATTTCTGTAATATGAGCTTTGAGTATGACCCAGCCTGAAATTCAGAATTATTTGAAGTTGGCAGTAAAAGTCCCAGTGCCTCCAGAGAGGAAAGGCTTTAATTCCTCGCCTTTGTAATATAGGTACATACAGTGCAATGTAATAATTGAAATAACATATAGTTTGGAGAAAAGTGAGAATAAAATACTCTTTAAGGTTATGATCACTTAAACATATTCTAATGACTTACGTGTATGTGTGTGTGTGTGTGCGCACGTGTATGTATACACACACATTGGAATTAACTGAAGACACGGCAACTTCTGCTATGGTCTTTGTTTTCCTTGCATTACATTCTTTGTACCTGTAGGAGGTTTACTATATAACAATGCAATCACAGAAAACTATGTTCACCGAGCTTTTTATATATTTAATGTGATCAGTGCTCAAAAATGTTTAATATGAACCAAATCCTCCAGGGCTTCTTCCTCAAGAAGAGTAGTAGTTTAAGTTCCATAAAATAGATGATATTGTGATTTTATAAAGATCCAAGCCAGAAATAAAGTACATTAAAGAAAAAAGCAAGTAATTTGACTACAGTTCAAAGTATTAATCAAAATATTTCCATGCATCTGGGAACATTTGTGGAAACTGTACTGGAAAAATGTTTGTGCTGTAATGTACTCTTGCTAAAAGCAAACCCAAGACAAATAGATGTTCACATTGTAACTTAGACCAACATGAGTGAAGCAATGTTTACTAGAGAGGCTAAATGTGAAGAAACAACCAAAATTACACAATAAGTGCATGGGCTAAATAAAGAGAATTTACGTGATGCTTTTGTACTCCAACAGCCAGCTTAAGATTGATGGGTCATTCATAACCTTCACATGACATGAAAGTACAAAAGCAAGCTCAGTGACTATGAATGGCTTTCATATTCTCAAGCAGACATGCAATGTTAAACATGAAAGTAGGAAGGTTATGATGTTCAGATATTTTAGATTATTTTAGATGAATCTAAAAGCAAAAAAAGATACCCTGTTTCTTAAGACACAGATAGCAATTCTGTCCACGGAGCCACTGGGAAGTCACTCTGCTGAGGTTCAGAGACAATCTAGAGAATAGCAATATCTTCAGGACTGAAGGAAGTATCTGATTTCACTTGAATATTTTAAACAAAAGGAAGTATTTTGAAAAAGATTCTTTTTAATTAATGAACACATGTGCTGCTAATGCATGTAACACTGCCATTATTAAAACTGTGAGGCAGTGCTGCCAATACTGTGGAAAGTAGAAACGTATCAAATCTGGACTGAAAAAAAAATCGCTGGAGAGCCCTCCAGAATGTGAAAATACTTCGTTTTATGAAGTGCATAATATGTATGTAGAAAGTGGGAAATGCTATGAATATCCCTAAAAAAGAAAAAACGAAAAGAAAAGGATGAGTCCTAGCTTCCCTCTGTATACGACTGAGCAGCAGACATGATGAGTAGGAAATCTGGAGTGCAACACATGAAAATACTGGAGAACGAAAGTAGCAGGTACCCTGCAGTAACCGAGAAGGCAAGGCACACCTTACACCCACACTCGTTTGAATGGAAGGGGGAGATGACGCATAAGTAGGGAGATCAGCAATTTCCCACGGCCAGCAGTATAGGAGGGAGACAAGTAACATTGCAATGCCACTGGGAACAGCTGTTTTCAGCCTGTGGCAAAATGAGCTCACCAGGCAGCACGCTAAGTTTCCAGTTTCAAGGCTCTTTGCTCAGATGTTGTCAAGGACCAGGGAGGTTTGTGATGTGTAGTTAACTCAGAGCTGCTTCACTGCTGACATTGAATCATTCCAATTAAATGAGACAGGCCAATAATTTGCCGGATTTTTGATGTGAAATGACAATTTCTTGAGAAGAAGTAAGACCATTTCTACTAGAGAGGGCCTAAAAGCCCCTCATGTCCAAAGGTTTTCCTGGTCTACAGCAACTGAAGCAATGATTGACAGGTTCTTGTCTACAGTCCCAATGAACGTAGCTTTCTGTCACAGAAAGAAAACAACCAAACTCACAGAAGTAAACAAGAAGAAAACCCCATTGTTTTCACATTTTTCCTTTAAGACAGTTGTCTGTCCACGGGGATATGAGCAATCTTATCCCCAAAACCAAATAGAATTGTCTTGCATAAAAGTTACCCAAATGACAGAGTTAACACAAGCCTGATTCAGTTAGTATTCTAAATGAGATTACTCAAAAATGATGATATTAGTCAAAAACTTCACTGTCTGGTCTCCAACAGAGTCAAGACAAGGGAAAGTAGAAACTCTTGGGCAGTTTTTTAGGTGTGACCTAACACTGTTCACTGCTACTTTTCCCTTCATCTACATTTCTGCTCCATTTGTCATACTTAAAGGCGAGAGGTGCATAAAGAAACTAGTGGGATTTTTTTTCTTCCAGTCATTTCTTGTATACATTTGAGACTTGGTCTTGCCATTTAATCTTTGTTCACATGAGTCATCCCACTGACTTCGATGATTTACATTTGTGAGTAATCCTTACTTAAGTGGCAGCACTAAATCTGTAAGAAATGTACCTAATTTGATTTTCACCAAAGTGTTTGGAAGTTTAGTATGCTCAACCACTGAAAGCAGACAGACACTGAGGACAGATATTTCTCTATGACATTGTGTTTTGAGGAATGATGCTGAGAGCAGACACCACATGATGGATTTTTACAGCCTGCATAACAACTAATAATGGTAAAATACGTATTAAAACACTGAGCAGTTGGCTCTCCTATGACAGTAATTATCAGTGAGTCACTTGTTGAAGCCACTATGCTTTGCAAAATAGTTGGAAATGTGTTCTATTGAAGTGGAAATCGAGTAGTAAACTAAAGACATCAAGAGCTATAAAAAGTTTGTCACACAGTAATGATTAGCAGAAAGACAAGAAGAAGCCTTTGTTCTGTGTAGGGGATGTCTATGCTACTGGTTTATGGTTATTGTACGTTAAAGCTGTGCAAACATTGGGCAGGCTAATTATAGCCTGGTGAGAGAATGGAGAATGGAGTCTTAGACCCTCACTCTCAAGGACTGTAGAGAGTCTGGAAAACACCCTTAGCAGAGGTCACTGAAAAGCAGGCTCCTGGTTGTTCAACAGCTGTTGTTGCAGGGGCTTCATCATTTAAAGTCAAGTAGGCGGCTAACTTCAAAGTTTTGCTCCTGAAATTCTCTGCTCAGCTACTTGATAACCTTGGAGGACTAGAAATAACACTGCCATTATTCATTCCTTTTCAGCCTTAACATGCTCAGATTACTAAGGTTTTTCCTTCAGTGCATGCAGCAGAGATGTGCCTTTCTTGCAGATGAGTCCAACTGGGACCTAGAGATGTGAGAAATGGGGACCTCTTCCACTGCCTTTCGGAACAGGGCTTCATAACACTGATAGGCGTCTGGAAAAATGTCTACCAATCATTGCTGGTGTAAATTCCTGATATAGTGGTGACTTCCTAACTTTTGGAGTTCTAAAGCCACCATCCAGGAAAGTGGGTAGAAAGTGGCCTAATATGCAGAAAAAGAGTTAAAAACTCACCAGAGCAGACACAAAAGAGCAAAAGTGAGCTTGCGTTTTATACCATAGCCACCAGGACATTCACCATGGGAGAAGGGTATCTGTATTTCAGTACTTACTTAAAAGACACTTTGTGCATTGAGCAGGCTGGACTCAACCCTGAAGAACATCCTGTGTTAGCTGGGATAAATAGATAGTCATCATGGATTTGTGCAAGCATGTTCTGTTCATTCTGTCCTGAACCATGCTGATTCCCCCACAAAAACTACTAATAAGCTAGCTCAAAAATAGTTCTCTAAAAATAAGTATAATGCAGACTTACACAATAATGTATACATAGTTTTCTTCATTGTGTTTCATGCAAGAAACAGATGGCAAATGCAAAAAAAGATCTGAATGTAGTGAGAGAGTGGGGTTGGAGAATATGTAGTCCAACAAAGCCAGTAAGACTCAGCAGCCTGTAAACAAAGCTATTTCAGAAGTATCTTATCTATTAATGTCTGTGCCTTTCCTTTATACAGGAGATGGCATTATAATGTGTTAACCTATTTCGGCTTCTGTGTTCTTCATTCATAAACACCAGTTCCTCAACAATATTCACTACAAATCTCTTACGTTTGAACAGGTGCACGTGGATAAAATCTGTCATGAAATTAAACTTGAACTAGAGAAAAAGAAATCCTGGTTTAGTGTTTCATATACCTATGTGGCTGCAACACTTAAAGACAAGTATCTTCTCTCCAGAATAATTAATTCATTATGACTTCGGAGCTGCTGCTAACACAAGCCGTAACAACACAGGAAAACATTAAGCTTGACTGTAATCCTACTTCTACATTGAGCTGTCTGAAACATGGAGCAAAGGTTTGGAATAACACAGTAAATCATGTAAGGGTTTTAAAAGCCTGCAGCTTTAGTGGCAAGCTAGCTTTACATGGTATTGCTAGCCATCCAGCATCCCAGTGAATTTTTTTAATGTTAGACCAACTAGAGAAATTATTTGAACTAACTCAAAAAGCTGAGCTGTGGCAGGACAAAAAGGAATGGGGCAGCAAACTAGAGGGATGGATTCCTACTATCCCATGATTATTGATTGCACATGACACACACCCTTTCAAGCCATCCAGTCTCCCTTCAGAACAGGGTGGAATCTGTCCTTTGTATCTGCCGACACGTCCTATAAGAAAATTTTAACAAGATTCTTTAAGTTAGCTTCTGTGGTGCCTTTCATCACTTTCAAACAGAGAAGGAGACACTAGACAGGGAGGACAGAGCTGAGGAGAGCTGGTGTTTATGTGGTGGTAAAACCTGATGTAGCTGCATGTGTTCGTCTTTGAAGTGTGAAACACTACCTATGAACTTCTTACCAAGCAATGAAGAGAACCTTGGCCCAGAATTAGGTCAAAGAGGCAGTCTTCCACTGCTGGTGAGGAGGAGTACAAAAAGATACAGACGCTAAATATTCTTCGAAACGTCCCCAGGAAAAAAAATTAAGGAATATAAGGTATCAATGAAACAAGGCTTCCTGAGGGTATTTAACAGTGAGCAGATACGGAAACGGTAAGGTGTTGTTCCTTTTTCTAGACCGAATCCCAAATGCTTTCCATGCAATTGGTGAAAATAAGTCTAGAATTTTTCTATATAGTCCCCGTAAGTCCTAAGGATAAGTCCACATTTACAATTTGAGTTTACTTGTGTTTGGCTCAAAACAGGTATGAGAAGAAAAATATTATTTCTTTGGTACAAATAGTCTCCTGAAATATGAGCCTTTTCCATTTAAAACTGAGTATATGTCTAGGAGGTACAACACACACCATCTTGAGCTATATGAGCTTGTAGGGAGACAGTGTAGATAGAGAAGTCGGCTAAGTGGTAAACTAATGCATCTGTAGACCTCCCTAGTGTACCTATGCTAAACTCTGCTTGGACTAATTAGGCCTAAAAAATGTCACCAAGTTTCAGAAGAATAAGCATGGACAATTCCTTCCAGACTGATATATTATTCTCTAATAAAAAAAGCTGGTTTCGTTTTCTGTCAGCAATTCTCATGGAGATGAACTAGTGTTAGTTCCAGTGACCAGTAATGGGAATGCAGCAAAATGGCCAAGAACACTTTTACACTTTTCACTCAAATCTCAAATTTGCCTTTTTAATTTATTGTTCCTTAGGTATTATTCTTAGAATAAAATCTGTACCCTCACAGGATAGAAACAAAACGATAAAATGTACTAAAAAGAAAAGTTAAAGACGTGGTTAGCGAGACCATTTTGTCAGCCACAGGTTCTTAGCCCTCATTCCTGCCCCAGGCCACAGATGATCTGCTCGCACAATTTGTGAACTGGTTTCCCGGTTCGCTTGGGATCAAGCAGGCAGCAGGTGATGTGGACCTGAGTAGTTTCAGAGCTGACAGAAGCTCACTACTACCTACCAGCTTTTGTGGAGATCCTTTATGTTCTCTTCCATTACATGACAAGACCACATCCTTTAAAGGATGAAGGAGGCAGTAAGAGGATCCAAAGTTAGAAATAAATTTAGACTATTACTTCCAGAATGCCTCACTTGATATATGTCTTATTCCATTTTATGTTCCTGATTCGTTCTTGGGAAAAAAACCCAAGTCTATCAGGGACAGGTTGGTTGAATTACCACTAAGATTTGGGATGTTTCTTGCGGTAACTGCAGAACTCACAGTGCAGGAGGTGCCTGGTGAGTCTTCTGCTGTTTTAAAGAAATTGGTCTACTATCCACATGCAAGGCAGCTACTGTAGTATGCATCAGTTAGGTGATATGATGAAATGACAAAAAAAAGAGGCTTGTGCTCTGTTCCCCCTCAACTTCAGAAAGAAGTTAAAATGAGCCTACAGGGAAAAAATGCTTATTTGCGTACGCATACACTTTGATAAATGGGAATCTTCAGATAACTGAGCCAGTTTAGTGCTCCACTTCTCAATGGGTACTAGGTCCAGAACTGGAACTCTCCTAAAACAGGATCAGTTGCAGGACTAAGCAAGGCAAAAGGAAATGGATATTTTGCTGTCTTTCTTGCAGCCTTACTCCTCCTGAATCCTTATTTACTGCTCCCACTACAGAAGTCCAGGACAAACATCTTTCTTGCCCTATTTGTGCCTTTGAGGCTGATAACCACTCTAGCGTTGTGGTGCACAGCCTGCAAACCCAAGGTCCCCCAGTGCTGAGGCACTTTTTTCAACAGGCTGCCCAAGCACTGAGAAGTCCGAAGGCCTGGCATTTTGTTTCCCCAGCAGACTGCTGGGCAGACTGCTAAGAAGCTGGGCTGGCAATCTGGCATGAAACCAGGTAGGCTTTTGACTGAAACCTGCCTGGCAGGAGAGTTTGGAAATGTGCCTGTGTTTTGTCAGGAGATTTGTTAAAGCAGACAGATTCCCACAGAATGATCTGATTTTGATTAATCAGCGTTTCAGGGTGGATATCATGTTCTCTCCTGAAACATTTCTGACCATCTTCACTAACGATAAGCTGTGTGTTTACAGCACACTCAATCGCAGTGGTCCTTCAGTGCTTCCCACTTGAAACGCTCACACTGACAAGAGACTGAGTGCTACTCTGCGGGAATGCTAAGCTCCACCGTGCTTGTAATGAATAAGGGCAGGGTACAATGTGGGCAAGGACTCCAGGCTTGGGCCATTTGACATTAGAAGAATACTTCACAGGCAGACAGAAAAAAATCCTTCCTATACATTAAAGTACCTCACAAATATCCGTAATTATGAGTTACATTGCTCAAATTAGTTCATCTCAAACAAACCTACTCTCAGTTTGCAATTTAATGTTATGAATTGCAGGCACTAGAACTGCTGAATTAGGAAAATAAGGACGTTGAGAACATTATGCAGGTTAAAGAAAAGAAGCTATCATTCTCCACTTTGCTTTCTCTGTTCTTGCTTCTCATTACACCCTCCTCTCTCCCCTGCCCACCTCTGCCAATGTCTGGTATATATTTTAAAAGCCAATGTTATTTGTTTTCATCTTTGTCTTTTTTGAGAATAAAAACAAGGTTCTGCTTGCTCCGACAAACTGAACTTATTCTCCAGCCCTGTATTTCAAAGCAGGATTTGACACACAGGAAACCCAGAAGAGAATAAGCCTGTCACACTTGTTTTTCTTTTTGGTTTAACTGATTCATTTATTTTCTTTTAAGATATTGTACAGCATGTAATAATTCTCCTGCACTTTCTTGCATCTGTGACTCATGAGGTAGGCTGAGTGTAAGAAAGGGGCCAAGCCACAAAGTTCACATACAGATTCTTGTTTTTCCAGGGTCTAAGGAAGTTCAAATTTGAGGTTTTGGGTTTGGACCATCTCAGGAATGTACAAGGATTCAGTTCCTAGCTAAATAATTTGACACGTTTCCCTCTCCTTTCCCTTCCTCTCTTTCCACTTTGGATTTTATTTCAGTGACCGTGTTAGCCATGATTGGAAAAATTAATGAAAAAGTTATCATACTACATTGTCTTTCTTCTGGAGGGGAAGGGGTGCAAGGGAGAAGAAGCAGCAATCTTCTACTACATGATAGTAACACTTTCCACACTCACAGTCATCTATGGCTAACTAGTTACTGATATTGCCACTTATCAACAGTACCTGAATGCCTCACAGGTAACATCAGTGTCAAAGACAAAATCCCAGATGGACTACAGGGCCAAGGGGTTTCAGGCTCGTCTTTTTCAGGTCAGGTATCTCTTTTTTGGGGAGTAAGGAAGCTATTAGGGTTTGGCAATGAAAAGATATACCTGGAAGGAAATACTTATGAGAAAAAGACTATTTCAATGCAAAGAGTTGTCCTTGTTTCTGAAGACTGTCAGGCTCAAGGCTTTCGCATCTCCTTTGCTGAGGTAACTTAACAGAGGACATTTTGTTTCTAGTTCTCAAGTGCTTATCTTGGCCTTTGAGATTAGCGTTGTCCAGAGGCACACACAGCTGTATCAATGCGTGGACTGATCTTGGTTCTCCTGTGTGTCACAGTGGACATAGATAGCTCTACAGCAGTATGGCTCCAGCGCTTTCTGTCCAAGAAGACTGGGAGAGCAGCAAGTATAACTTCTCACTCTTAAATTGCCCATTTTTAAGTTTTACAGAGATCCATACCATCTCACAATATCCATGTGAGTATCATGGATAGTGCCCATCTTATAGTAATTTAAGCATGATCACACATAGAGCATCAACCTGCTTACAGGCTTTCAATAAAGACCAGCTAGTGTGAGCTGAAATCAGGCTGGAGGGCTACACTGGAAAGGTTCACCTGAAAGGCACACAAGCCTCTCAATCAAAAATAGCAAGAGAACCTGGCATGTGTATACCATGAAAGGACCTCCAAATGCCGCTTCCAAGTTCAGTGTGCCAAAAAAAGTCATCCCTCTCTGCTCATGAGGAACCTGTCCATCAGGAGACTCATTCTGTGGTCATTTCTGGAATGGATGACTGTAATATGGAAGATGGTGTTTGGGCTCTAACAGTTATCATGGCTGCCTGCCCTCTCTCTGACTCAGGCCAGCATAATCAAATTAATCCAGCATTCAAGTTCTTGCTATGGTTTCCATTCTGCTTTTAATGCCAATTTAAGCATTTGGTTAATTTGTGGATGAGGCTTCAACTTAATCAAGGACTGTTTTGTGATGTAGGGCTAATTTTACTCTGGTTCTCGCTAGGCTTTGTTGTTTTCTGCAGCAAGAGGTTAGAATTCTAAACTCACCATAAAATGTGCGAGTACTGCTAGCTTTTCAGCCTCTTTGTTTCATTTTCTGCATGTTGCTGTGTAATACCCTCTGCAATCCTTTCTCTCAAAAATCATATATCTGCATGTACATTTTTGAAATATGTGATTAGTTTCTTTGGTTTTTCACAAGTTGATGGAAAAAGAAAGATTTATGGCAATATAAAGCTTGGCCCTAGTACACAAGAAGTTAAATAACTGCAAGTTTAAGAGGGAGGAGGTGGAGCTGTGTGAAATCAACATCTTGAAACACACCTTGTGTGTTAAGAGAGTAGTTGATCCTGATAACTCAAATAAAACAAGTTTAGTTTAGGAAGGGGCTAAAGACCATGTTATGTTTGCCATTTAGGATTAATAGAGAAGTACCAATTAGTTTTTATTGGCATCAGTAAGGTGGCTAGGGAGATGAGGAACTATAAAGAGTATAATGAACACCGCAGACCTGCAGATTATGACTGAAACAGAAACATAAACTCTTTGAAGTAAAAGGTCACACTATGAACTGTTATAGTCAGTGTGTTGATGGCCCACATCAGCAAAAGAATCTAATGGGAAAGGGAGGCAGGAACTCCTTTGTATAGCCAATAGATGACATAGCCAAGAGGTAATCTTCAAACAAAGGAACAAACAAAAAAGTAGAGGAAGTATAAAATTGAGAGCAATATAACAAGGAAAGTAGCATGTAAGATGCATGAGTAAAAAGAGCTTATGCAAGTCAGTAAAGGTGCCAGAAAGAAACTGTATGCACAGATTAACGGGGCTGGACTATATAAGGCTAATTATATATAGCCACTACTTTGGCTAAGTTACAGGAGACCGAGAGCTTGACTGTGAGAACCAGTCCAATCCGTGGACTGCAGAAAGAGCCTGGAATAAAAATATCAAAGTTGTGGTAAAGATGAACAATATACTGCCAACCAACATGCAAGCAAGCACTGAGGATGTTTACTATACAACCTGACCTCAGATGATGGGACGTAATAGTATAGTTTTCAGTTAAATTTTCTTAGTATGGAGCTGGGATATTATTTCCATGTTTGCTTTTGACAGCTGTGCTTCCTGACTCAAATTCACTCATTTTATTCCGATCGTAAATCTTGCCCATATCATTTTGTAATTTGAAAATAATTAGCCATAGGCATTCTGAAAAAAAAACCCACCTTAGTAATAAACCATATCACTGGATGTAGAAATACCACTTATTGTATTATTCTGTTTCAATTTATGGATTAACAGCGATATAAAGGGACTTCTTCCTGCTCTTCTGTTTCATCTTCTTCCTTCTATTTGCAACAAATAAAAATAAGTCTATTTTAATCAATAAAAAACAAGTTTGTCACGCAACAGTTTTCTGTGACAAACTGAACAAATCATCAATGTCAGCATTTGTGCCCTGACTGCCTCTACCAACTGAGCCAATATTTATCTGACTGTTCATATGGAGTCTTTTTTATGAGTTTTATGCTATCATATGTATATGATACAGCAGCAAGAAAGAAAGAGGGTCTTATGTTCCTCTTCGCAGAGCTCAGTAGCTCAGAAGTACACGTTAGAGAAAACTTCTTTATTACAGCAGGTACCAATCTTTTGACGAGGCCATGCCCCAGTACACTAGTGATTGACTCGTCACCTGTTATCCAGGAGCATTCTCTACTACTCTTTGGTGCACAATCAACTTGTGAGTTCAGCAGAATAGCTCCTATACTTGGCAGTAGTTTTTATTTAATTCCTGCCCTCTACAGAGCAATGGCCACACCTCTTCAGCAGAAGAAACAAGAACAGGCTTTTCTTTACCGCAGTGTGTGTCAGCATTCAGCTCCAAGGACAACTCATGGCTAAAGAGCAAACATAAGCTTTTTGAGATTTTGTCTCTCTGTAGGTCATGGCCAAATAAACCCCATAGAAACTGACTTCATGTAGATCAGATGGGGTTTTCACTGCCTTCTGTATGTCTACCTGCAACAATCATGCCTTCGCAATACTGCCAATTTCCTTACTTTGACAGCCGACAGGGATTTATGCATACCGCATCAGCCCAGTGTGTTTTCTGCTCTTCTGAACTTCACTGGATGTCAGCTGCAGTGCTCTATGTTACTATTCAAAATGGTCACACTCTGCACGTAGGACTGGTCCTCACCCAGCTGAAAATGTTATGTGTTCCATGCTGACTGTGGGCTGAGCTGGTAGGTGTTTCACATCCGTGCAGAGTGAGCTCCAGTTTCCCATTGTGAAGGATGAAGTCTTTTATTACAGGGTCATTAGAGCAACTGCTCTGTGGGTTGGGCAGCCATAAACTAGTTCTTGATTACTGCTACCTTGCTGCTGGATAAGTCATTTGTGTTCTTACTCACTGCAGGCTGAGTGTTGTAGCCAAGCCAATTTGGTGGTTGTAGTTTTTTCTTAAGAAGCAAGATTCCATCTTTCTGTTTTTGATATCCCTCACCACAAATTCAATGCCTGCTCATCTTTCCGATGTGTCTCGATGTTATCTTCCTATGATTATTGTCATAGCTCACCAGCAGGGATTTGGGGGAAACGGACTATTAGATACATGAAATTTGTTCATTTATCATATAAATATTTGTATTCTGCTCCATATCAGAGGGAGTCACTAGTACCCAGCTTCCCAGCAGGTTGACAGCAAACTTTGCAGTGACCAGAAGCTGTGAGTTACTCCTTGATCGCAGGGGTGAAGCAGATTAGCCTCCAGTCTAAAGCTAGAAAAACCTTCATAGCACCTGAGGCCAGCAACATGGGTTCCTTTGCAGCTTATGTGTCTGACATATTGCTACATCTTGTCCATTTGTACAAGGCATGCATAGCTCTGAATAACATGAAGCTTCTGAATTTAAAAGTCTTGTTTGCTCAGTAAAGTAATATCAGGTGGGTATTTCCATTTCTGGGCTCTGTTTAAGTATCTGATCGTCACCTGTGCACAGATGCCAGCAGTTTCTATTTCCTTTTGCAAAGCATTACCAGCTGTCTGTGTCGCTGAAGCTGCAGTAGTGTGTGTTATACACTATTGGACATTACTGGGCAAAAAGTATCCAAGAAATGTATTCCTCTTTGTCAAGGATTTGCCTATGTTTCCTAAAATCAGACAGGATTCACTTTTGAAGCGTCTTGTTGCTGTTGCAGAGCAGGTGTCAGAGCTGCTACAGCACAGACAAAACTCCTTATTGTCCTGGGCAAAGTTTTGTAGGGATGTCCACACTGTTCAGCATGTGCAAGGTGAGCTAGCCAGTTTTTTGTTTTCTGAAGCCTGGGCTATGTACAGAAACGTAGTGGTATGCAGAACTGGGTCAGTTGACTTCCTTCCCAGTGCCACGCTGCAGCTGGGATGTGGTATGTCGGGCACTCAGCAAGATGGGATGCCACTGAGTATGGCATTGTTTTTTAATAAGGTATATCCCAGGGGTATTAAGCACTGCAAGGACATGCTCATCTAGGAGAAGCCAGTGTGTGTTCCTTGCCACTGGGCTGAAGCTACTGAATCCTGAAGGGTCAGTTAACGCCACTGTCTCTGTTTTGCTTCACCAGCTTGCTCAGCGTCTTTGCTCATCCAGTCACCTTTCATCCTGACCCTCAGCTAAGTATTTGAAGAATAAGAGTCATTACAATGGTTTTACAAATTTTATTTTGCATTGCAGTAATGGGGGTGGTTTTTTTGATTAAGAGAAATTTAAATAAAAAGGCTAACTAGGTTTGTGAAAAACTGGTGAGCAGTAACGTGATAAGAGAAAAAGAGGCAAGAAGATGGATTTAAGTAACAGCAGGAGTGGTAGAAAGAGATTTCTACAGGCAACATGCCCTACCCAAACAGTGCCTTGCTAAGACCATATATATATTTTTATATATATACAAACTCTGCTGTTTCTGTTCACCATTTGGCCTGCAGCAAACTTGCGAAGTAGTTGATATCAATACAGAGGGATTCTGAATATACACAGCCAGCTGAAGTTGACTGTGTTTTAATGCAAACCTAACCATCATGCCGGTGAACAGTATTCTAGAGACAGCTGCAGTGGGGCGATGCTGATGTAATGGCATCCATGATTAAGAAACACTCTTCAATGATAAATTGCCATTTTTGTACATTGCTGTGACAACTGTAGTGGGGGAAAGCACCATGACATAACAGGGATGAGGCTTGAAATTTAAAGAAGGATTGTAGAAAGTTTTGTTTCATGATAGCACAGTATCACAGCATATTATGCCATCTCCACAACAAGGAGCAAGTTAGTAATTTTGACCTTCACACCATGAGCTGCTTAATATTTCCAAATGTCTGTGTCTCTTAAACATAACCATGTTGCTGATTGTGATTTCCTGTGAACTGTGTGTTAATAGTATTAGAACTGCAGCCAGATTAGATGTGCAGAGCTGTTGAAGTGCCTTAAGATAGTGACAGTAAAGCAAGTAATTCCTACTTTCCTCCCTAGAGCAAACAAAAGCTTCAAGTAGTCTTGCAAGTTCTCTAGTTTTAAAGATGTACATGAAGCAAAACCCTCAGAAATGTCTTCAGAAAAGAGGTAGATTTAAAGAAATATATTGGATTTTCCTTTACTGTTTTCTGTGTTCATAAAAATGAAATTGCCATAATACAAACAGCAGGGGGAAAATAAGCAGTGAAAGAAAATCACCATTAAAGCACTAATCGTGAAGCTGACAAAAGCATTTTCATAGCATTATTTGAGTTCCAAAGATAGCTCTGAAAAAGGAGGTCAGCCTGGAATTGGGGCATTAAAAAAATGTTGGTTAAAGACAGGAAAGGTCACGACTGTTTGCACAGTGCTCTACTTTCTCCATTTGAAAAAAATACTGTTAAGAAGAGATGATGATTCAGTGCTGGAGGAAAAAAAGCAATGCATGTGATTGGTGAGCACACTCGCCCCATCTATGAAATCATCTACATGCATGGCTAGATGAACATCTGCTGCATAAAGTCAGCACTGGCTTCAGTATGCCACAAAACAATTTGGCTTTTGCTTATTTTCTGAGGAACAGTACAGGAAGAATGTATGCTATACCCAAGTATCTAATAACGTAGCATTTAATAACGACACCAGTGAGGAAGCAACGCTAATAAAATTCAGTATCTTTGTTTCAAATGTGTTGTTAATCCAACATGATTCAGAAATGGATGAACGGGGGTGGGAAAGTAATCAAGCATACTTGTTTACGCTATTTCCTCTATTCTTTGTCAAGAAACTAAATGCCAGCATGTGATCAGCTCTGACTCCAGCACACAGTGCGTTTGCAACAACTGTTCTGATGGACTGCTCTAACTGATGTTAGAATGAGAAAGATCATCCAATAAATTCGGCATATACATACAATGTAAATCTGGCCTGATATCAGGCCAGATATCACTGATAAAAATCATTTATTAGTGATTAAGTATGACAGAGATTAGTAGTAGCTTATCCAGGAAATTCCATATGCTACGTGGGCCAGATCCTTAGCTGGTATAGACTAGTTTAGCAGTACAGTACGGACAATTGTAGCTGCCAAGTTTGATGCTGTGCCATGTGTGATATTCTATGCCAATTATTTAACAAGCTTATTAGGTATTTGCATCTAATTTGCATATAACCAACTTACTTTTTAAAGCCTGCACTACTGCCATGGGGGTAAAAAGCAGCCTTGCTGAACAAAATCCTCAGCTTAACTGCTGAGCAGTCACCAGTGGAGGTTTTCATAGCTACTCTTATTTCTGCAGTCCCTTCCCTGTGACTGACAGGTCTATACTGTGTCTTCTAGTAATTAAAAATAATTGCAAGGATTTTGTGTATAGAGGGTGCATTAAAGAGTCCTTGCCTCTTCCATCCTGCTTCCTGTCCCCAGCCCTGAAGTCCTGTGCTTTATAGCAGTCACACAACACCAGTTACATGTGAGCAGATTTAACTCTACGGATCCAAAAGAGATTTATGCTAGTAAATTACAACCAAAAGATTATAAACAACAGTGCTCCCAGGCATTTTGTCTTCTAATAGAGTGCTAGTAACCTTCATGAAAGAGGTATCAGGGGTTCTTGGGAAGGTTGCTCTGTGCAAGCAATGGCGTAGATTTAGGAGAGACTATTCCACAGGCACACCTTATTTCAGTCCCTCTACCCCACCCAATTCCTAAAAAGTCATCTCTCATTAACCCAAATATCAACAGCAGTAGACTGTGCAAATTCACTTCTCTAATGCAATGTTTACATCACAGAAATGTATGCTAGGATGCTGACACTTACGCACTTTTTTCTTTGACTTGGCTTTGGAATGACAACCTAGGAAGGCATTGCACAGTACTTCTGTACTCTGCTGACAGAGGAAGCAGTGGAGAAAGTCATGCTAACATATTCTTCTGGAGAGAAGCCCTCTGACTGCCACACCCTTTGGAAGTGCAAATGTTGGGTTTCAGGGTTTCCCTTGTTCTTAATTTAGTGGTCAGAGATGCTTTCAGGTTTTATTTGACTGCAGGAAAGTAAACTAAGGAGAATTCTTATTAACGAGTAGATCTAATCACTTGGGGTAAAAGATCATGCACCCCAAAACGGAGATTTATAAACTATGCATTGTCTAACAAGTGCAAGGATAAAGACCTATCCTGCATCATGATCCTGCCTCCTTGCTCTGGCATATGTCATGACAAAGCAGAGGACAATGAAGTCTAGAATCTTGAGAAATAACTTTGTAATCTGACTGTAAAATAGATAAACAGTTGATGGCTTCCTGGTTTGGAGCAGGGCCCATGATCATCAAGATCCTGAAGTGTGCAGAAACATAAGAGGTTGTCTTTAAAACTGTAGTTTCTTGGCTTGTGTTTCATTATTCTTTCTCCCTGTGTTACAGAAATTACGGGAAGAGCCCTCTGTGTTGTCAGCAAAAAATGAGTGCTTGAGTACCACTTGCAGAAAAAGCTAAGACACACTAGTAAAATGTGGAGATTGTGTAGGGCCCGCAACCCCTAGTTGATTTCATGAGGGGCAAGGCTTTGCTATACTCCTCAGTGAGCAAGGTCATCACAATCTGACCTAGTAGATGAGAAGCTTGTCTGTGAGGAATACCAGAGTGATGATAACATCTCAGTGTGAATGGTTACAGCCTGTGTGAACTGCATGTTATAGAACACGTTTTCTGGAATAACAAATTAAAGTAAGATGAACACAGCAGAGATTTTCTTCAGCTGGTGCTGATGCTGTCTGCTGCCTAAGTTTTTCACTTTGGATCTATCTAGAAGATATTCGACCAAGCCTAGGTATTAGGTAGTTTTCCTCCTTGTCATATCCTTTGATCCTTTTTCCTTTCCTGTGTTAACTTTCACTGTGTGCCTTCTTGTGGTTCTTCATTCATTTGAAAGGCCAATATCAACACATTTTGGCACTTGCTGTGCAAATACATGCCCAAGGTGTGCTCAGTGCGGTATTAGCAATTCCAGCTCCAGCACTGCCATTACTTCTCTCAGTGCAGACATCTAATTGCAATACATAATCTTAATGCAAAGCTGTCAACCACTTACTTCATTATACCTACTGTATAGTATTCCCAGGCCAAGACTATATTAAGAATAGAGTAAAGACAGAGAGCATAGACTGCAAACGTAGTCAAAAAAAAGTTTCACAGGAATATTGCAATTATCTCCCAAACAAATATTAGAAGTTAAGATTCAAAGTTCAAGCCGTACTAATAGAAATTCACAGTAAGGTCATCGAAACAGCTGCAGTAGCGTGAAATATTTCTACAGGCTTAAAGTAATTCTTTGTTCCTTATATGTTCTTTTTAATGTGAACTTGCATAGAACAGTAAATACATGTAGTTTTGTTTGTAGTATATGATATGGCTTTCTTTTAAAATAGGGTGGAAAATGCAGGAAAAATGGTTGTTACATTAGACTTCCAAGCAGCTTTGAACACAAATCATATGTTTTAATGCCAAGAGACTCCAAAAAAGTTTAGTCTTAGCTATGGTATAAATCAGATCACCTGCTTCTATAACGTATGTTTTGTCTTGAACTCACGGTGTTCATGACTATAAAATAACATGCATCCTTAGCATGTAATTACTGCCTGCAGAGTAAATAGTGTGCCCTTTAAAAACAGTTACTGGCATATAACTAATTAATGAAATTATTCAGAGTTATTGCCCACATACCAGCAATATTCATTACCGAACAATTTACATTCAGGTTTAACCAGTTTGCAGCCCAGCTGCCTTGACACATTGTTTTCCATGATAATGCTTTTATCTGGCTTAAGAAAACCATATTTTAAGGGGGGGGGGGGGGGGGGAAAGCTATGGTACAAAATAAGGCTGGAAATAAAGAGCACTGAGGGCAAAATCCAGTCTTGGCACCATGAAGCCATGTGCAGCTAGAAGGGAAGAGCCTGTTGCCCATCAGGCTACAGGCAGAAAGGGTGATAGCAGATGCTTGGGGAGGAGGGGAGGTAGGGGAGGTATGCATGCTTGGCAACATGTTTCAAGAAGTTGCATGTAGTCTCCCTTCTGGGTCCCGTTGGGAAAGGAAACGTCAGCTGAAAGGAACTAGGAACTTCCCCCATAACCTGGCACTCAGGCTGGCCCTTGGCTGGAAAACAACCCCATTCCTATGCATGTTGCTCTGCCCTTTCTCACTCTTTCCAAGTTTAGACTGAAAATTTTTTTATCCCTTTACACCCAAGCCCCAGCACCGTGAGCTGGGGTTATGCCATTGCCCCCTAGAACTTTATCTCCTTTGTTTGCATCGGTTTAAGCAAATCCTTCTAAATCACTTAATGTAATTTAAATATATAGTTGTGGGCCACATGGGTGTAAGCAGGTAAGTACAGCACCAGAAGTGTTCGCAGAACTGCCTTTGCTTACACCAAAGGGTGAATTTCCTCTAGTATGTTTGCACAGAAATGCAACGTGTATGTTACTGTGAAACATTTTCTCTGGCACTGTCTTGCTGCTTCTGGCACAGACACAACTCTTTGATATTGAGTAGGTGAGTGATTTTTCTTGCCAGCTTTCTATCTGTTACTTTGACTCCCAGTAATATTTACTAGCTGCCATCAGCATGGCAGCGTTTATGTTTCATTTTAGTCATAAGCCAGCCATGAAAACAAAGCTAGAGGCGGTGCCTGTCCTCACAAGTCGTGACATTCTGTGGTGACGCACTTCTGCGTCATCTCACAATGACAGTATGTGCCATGGGGAAGAAAAGGAAGAGGGAGCAGGCTTACATCTGTATTTATCAGAAAGTACAAACACACGTTTCAGCTCTGCAACAGACTGCAACACTGCAAGACAGTCAATACAATTATTTGGGAAAAGCTAGGTTTTGGGATGGGAAAGGGAAAAGATGAACAGTGATGAAATACCAAGTTTTGCTTTCCACATTTTAAATATTTTAAGACATTAAAGGAGGATAGTTTTATACTGACAACTACGCATAAGCCACAAGAACCAACTTGTACTTTAACTGCAGCTTGTCAACTGCAAGGTATTTTCTATCACAACATCAACAAATGTGATTCAGCCTGTAGGGCTGACTGTACAAATCCTACGTAATTTATTGCCTACCTTTCTCTTTATGCTGACATACTAGTCCACTGGTTTACAAAAGAATACTGCCAATACAACGCCCCCTTGACTGCATTTCTAATAGTATTAGAAAGAATTAGAAATAGTATTCTAATCAAAACATTGGAGCTCAATTAGGAAGATGCAGAGTTCCTCAGCTATGGAGAGTGTGCTTCAGGAGTGGGAAGGTGTTGCTGTACAGGGAGAAATAGGGAGGATATTTGGCTCCACATGTTCACATGCTTTGGTCAATGCACAGTTTTACACCGTGTCTAGCTGAATGCACCTGGGAGATCTGTTTGTTTGCTTGCTTCTCCTCATATCCCATTTTGCTCTCAGGACTTGAAGGACTGGCCAGTGTGCAGCTTAGACAGATGGTGGATTAGCACCTGTGTTTGTTCAGCGAACTGATCCAATGCAGCCTTTGGCAGAAAGATCACCAGATCTGATGTACTTCTTATGACTGAGTGTGTGCCAGAGCTGTAGCCATCTCTGGCCCCACCTCAGGGACCTGACAGATGAAGCGCCTTGCAATCCTGTTCCAGTCCAGGCAGCCACACAGCTCAGCTCGCTCCTTACAAAGTGCTTTGAATATACATGAAGCAACAGAAATACTAGTGAGTGTTTCAGGTATGAAAGGTGACTTTCACCTTCTCAGAAGCAGCACAAAGGGCCTGGGCTCACCTGCCACCTAGATCCTGAAGGAGAACAGTGCCAAGGCTGGGCTGGAAGGCAGTGGCGGGAGCTATGGGACAGCTGCAGTCACCCCAAACATCACCTCAACCCAAAGAGCTGACTCAGATCTGTGGAGCTGACAATCAAGCAGCTATTCCCACCCCCTGCTAAATTAAGTTAAACAAAGACAGCTAATTTTGCAATTTAAAGTGACGGTGTTGACGTTACACCCGGTGCGGCTTTTCTTTGAATGCTGCCTGTCAGCCTGCCCTACTTTCTGAAGGTTGTGGGTATGTTATAATGAAAGGGATGCAAATATTTCATAATACTAGCACATCTTCATAAAGACACTATTTCTGAAAATTGCCAGTCATCACTCGGGGCTTGTTATTGTGAGCAGCACTCGGGGCTCGCAGCCCAAGGAATGCTACTGTTGCTTCTGCTCCCTCACTCAACTTGTTTGTCCTGTATCCTCCACATCCAGAATGTTCTTCGCAGGTCAGATTGTAATCTCAGGTGAATTGTAAGCAGCACTGTGTACCTGGAAATGTCTGTGGAGATACATGATTATGCATGCAGTGTGCCCAAGATTCGAGTTGGCCCTGCACCAGGAGTTAGGAAACCAGACCCTACCCAGGAGTGAAGAAACTGGCTTACATTTGTTGTGTACTATTTTAAATATAAGAACAAAGAAGAAAACACTCTACACTGATCCTTGCTGATGTGGAAAGTCAGACTAAGACACCTATTTTTGTTTCACAATGATATTGAGGAATATCTGTTACTTCAGGATGACGGTCTTGCTGAGCCTGTTGTGCAATAGGGATTTACAAGAACTTCTGCAAATTTACCCTCTTAGGTACTAAATGAACTTAAGCCTCCCCATGTTTAGTACACAAAGTTCATTTTAGCACTAAAATAGTTCATGGCACTGTTTGTCCAATACTTGCTGCAGCAAGTAGCATGCCTCACGGGGTTGGAGGCTGATCCCTGCTAACACAAAGGGGACTGTCTTTGAGTCAAGAGTGGGGTCTCTTTCTGCAGGATTTTTCCACAGGGTTTTGTTGGTGAGGAGTTTGGTTTCTGTCTTTCCTCTTTTCCAAAGCCAACAGAATAAAGTCAATAAAGCCTCAGTGTTTCTGGGAATACTGTTTACATTGTGCAAACACGATGAAGAGTCCCCTCTCTCAAGTCAGAGCCTCAGGGGGGGCTCTGAGGACAGTGTCTGGTGGTCCCAGGTTGCTCATAGGCAGCAGATGGGATCCAGGCATGTGGCCTGGGAGCAACCAGTTTTCAGTGCACTCACCAGAGCCTGGTGGGACCACTGCCTCCGAATCACAGAGTAGCTGCATACCTACAGCCCCAGCATGGGTGCCTCGCTGAGGTATGTTAAAAAGGTAGATCAGGACGAAACCCAGCCTGCTGGAGGGAGTTTCTCAAGACGCAAACAGCAGCCTGGGCCTCTACTTGGGTAAGCAGTGAGCACAAGCCAGATGCCTGGCTTTAAGAGATTTCTGGGCAAAGAGACACCAAGCCCTTGTAAAACTAGGTGCCGAAGTTGGGCTCTTACAGCAATAATTAGTTGCTTACATAAGTGACCTGATTTTTCAAATGCGCTGAACATCCGACAGTTCCCATGGACTCCAATTAGGGTTGCTGGCTGCTCAGCAGTTTTGGAAATCAGACCATTTCTTTGGATGCCTAAATATGGGCTTGGGGATGCTGGCTCTAGCCACTCCAACTTACAGATTCTGTTTGTCCTGTTTCTGCAGCAGAGACGACTCCAAATTAATGTGATCAGAATTATGAGCCATTTTAGAAAAGGAAGCTTTGAAAATCTATCTGGTCTGCAGACTCTGCTAGGAAAATAAACAGAAATTTGTGTATTATTTATTTATAATTGTCTATAAGATAAAACGAGTACACACATGTTTTTGTGTTTGCTGCTCTGCTTGTGCTTGGAGAGAAGCTGCAGAACAGCAGAAACTGATTTTGAAAAACTGACCATTTGGTATACATTCCAGTTGCTCATCACAAAGTTTTCCATGGAGGAAAACTTTAACTTCCTTTCATAACAAAGAAAAGAGAATAGTGATAAATAAAAGGACTAGCAGGCAGTGGTCAGTGTTGAAACTTGTTCTTGAGTTGTTCTGTAACACTTCCTTCCCTCTGCCCCCTCCTGCTTGCCCTTCGTGAGGTGACAGGCAGCAACAGGCTTCAGAAATATTCTGACGGTTATAAAAAAATTTGCATTCCCCTTCGAGCTTCAGAGGGACCCGAAGGAAGCTCTTGTTTGCAATCAATTATATCTAGTCATCTAATAGTCACGTTAGCCAGGAGTGAAAGTGTGCAGTGCACTCTGAGTTTGCTCAGGTTCCTCGTAGCACTGGTGTGCATTAGACAAGGTCTGAAGTTTATTAAAGATATTTGTCCCTCTGTTACTTTAGCAAAACTTTTCTAAATGCTTCTTGACTTCCCAGCCACTCTGCCAGCTTTCTCACCACTGTCTGTTTAATGTGCCTGTATGCTACACTGAAAATGTAAAAACAAGGTTGTGAGCCAATGCAAGTTGTCTGAACAGTGACGGAAAAGTGCTGTTGCTAGAGCACTTGGCTAAGCTTCTCTATTTGGGCCCCCAAATTAGGCATGTTTGGCAGGTTTGGTGTTAAATGAATTACTAATACTGGCTTTCAGCAAATTTCCTGTAAAACTTCTACACTGATTTATTCTCCTGGCAAGATTTTTCTAAGTTCTGAAAACATATTTAGATATTATCACTAACTTATGTAACACTCACAGAGAGCATGGCAATAGCATGGACAGCAAGCTAATTTTCATTTGTATAGCTGATAAAATCACGTAACTATATATTTGCCCATGGCTTGTTTGCATGCTGATTCCTGTCACCGTAATTTTAATGTAATTATGTAGAATCCTCACCATGACTCACATAGGAAACTTCAAAGACAATGAAGTTCATTCATTTATGTGCTATGTATTTCCCAAATTTAAACAGGAAAGTTATCATCACAGCATCCCCCAAGGGGAGCCCAAGTGATAACAGTTGCCTTTCCTTTCCCCGTGAGTACTGCTCAGAGTATTAAGTAACTTTCTCATGGACATTCCAGAGAGGGTAATGTATAACTTACACCTTCACAGAATGCAAAGAAATCCCTGTTTGCCTCTTGTAATGGATCTCTGCTGAATAAAGACAATTCATTCTTAAACATATTTACTTTGAGGTGACAGGGGCATTTCATAGCCTATAATAGCAGTTTCATATAAATATCTGTTTGCCCAGAAGAGCTTTCTCTGCAGTACTGGAGGTAATGCTGCTTGTAGCACTATTTATTGTAACACTCCCTTCTGTTTTGTTCCTCCTAAATGTCTAAACATTGATTCCCCATCTTCTGGTGGGTATTTCTTCTAAAAAAATAGAAGGAATAGTACTCTGGGGTTGGCTGGCACGAAGCTGTGTTCTTTGTGTGAAACCCTATTGTTCAGAGTTTTGATCCTGCAGATGAAAGGGCCTGGGCATGCTGCAGAATAATTAGCTGTATGGGCTGCCCAGGAGTTCCGCTGCAAGAGGTTCAAAGGAAACTCTGGCTGTATGTTCTGGAAAAAAATGAAAGATTTTTGTTGCAGTGCTGAGGATCTTACTATTCAGAACAGGATAATTTCTGTCTTTTTTTCTTTTGGCCCCTGTCCCGTCAGTGCGCTGAAGAGTTACATTTGAAATTTGGTTTATTGCTCCTTATTACTGATGGGAAGGGGAATTTTAATTTTTAAATCAGAAAAAAAAGAGAGAATGACCGCTTTCACAAGACATCTCACCTCTTTCTCATCTGTCCCTGCCTCCACCCTGAATCCCACTGCAGTTCTGTTGGTTCAAAAGAGACCACAGCTTGTGCAAATTTCCAGCAAGCCTGTAATTGAAAGACATTGGGGTATGTCCTATGCTTGTGTGCAAGAAAGATCTTATCTCAGCTTTGACTGGAGGCCTTGAAAACATATTAATGGCAAAATTATTGCTTCTCCAACCCCTGCACAGATCAATGTACTTAAGTTTAATAAACATATTAATTAAATATAGTTTCAGTTACTGACTGTTTAGAAATAACAAGGTTGACCAAACTCATCCCAATACAACCTTTCTATCAAATATCTGGCATATATTTTCTCTGTAGATTATACACGTATTAATGACAGAAAGCCCACCTTAATTCTGTCCTTCTAAATGATGACAAAGTTAAGCATCCAGGATTTAGGAAGTCCCAGCATTAAGGCTCCCTGTACAACCTTAATTCAACCTCTGTCATACATACATATTATCATCATGTATGGTGACACTGTCACATAGAGGTTTCTTCTCACAAGACCTCTGCCTCATCCAATTATTTAGGAAAGACAGTGCCCTGTAGATATTTAATATTTTATTCTTTCTTTGTTCAATACATGCCTAATGCGTTATTCATTGAACACTATTCAAGCCTGCTCTGAAAAAAGAATATAACATTTCCTCAAGGGCTTTTCTGTGATGCTTTCCATAATAGTGCTGGAGCGGTACACAAATGTTAATGAACCAGTTCACAGACTGAGAAGAGAGGCAGAGATATTCAAAGATGGGAAGTAACTTCAAATGTCTGCAACCTGTTTCTTATGATTCTTCAGCACTGTATTTTCAAAGCTCAGCTTCCACTAGCCACAGCTGCCAGTGTGAGCATTCAGCATCTCCAAAACATGGTCCTATCGTCTCAAGCTAGAAAACCAGGAAATATGGGGAAATAAAATAGTGGCCAGGCCTGGGAAGTCACCTCCAAGTCACTTAGTTAGGGCTTTTCCTGAAGAAAGCCAGGTTTACAAAACTGGTCTGAACCAGCCCCAAATTGGATATTTTATAGTAAAGATTCCACCTGGGGCTCGAGAAAAGTTTTATCAAAACTGGAATGTGTACATGAATGTCTTGATTTTGATATACTGACAATAATATTGTATAGAAAAATTCCCAAACAGCTTCAGTTGCAGCAAAGAGGCACCAGGAAACCAAATCAAGGTTGCCGCAGCAACGTTCAGTTTTTTGGTATTTCTTGGTTTTTGAGTGCTTTAGGGTGAATCCTTAGTAATAATCTTTTACCAGTGTGTGTGTGTGCACATGCAAACTAGCTCCATATCAGTGAATGCAGACGTGTTCACATCTACATTTGTGGATAGACATGTGCTTGGACACAGTACTACGTAGTATTCTTACATTTATTTGCATACTATGATTAAGCAAGACAGAAATAGTGTATAAGCAAGGAGATAATCTGCTAGTTCTGACATTATTTCTTTTAAACAGTGCAGTGAAACTGCCTCAAGCTTTAGCTTACACTGGAGGATCTGTTTATTGGTGATTTTCACAGCTATAAGCAAGTGTCTAAAGACAATAAATATATTTCCCAAATATATTTGTATTCATTGTTGTTGCTGCATTATGTACATCTCTAGACAGGTTTCTAATTCATTCAGGAAGGATATTAGGTGGGGGTTAGGAGACGGGGAGGACTTTGTAATGGGAGTAGGCTATACTTTCAACACAGATGTTATTCAGAAAGAATTTTAATAAACCCACCAACTGTATTACATCAGTGCATCCTCTTAAGTCCCATGGAGATTTTCCTAAACAGAGCTAAGCCATTTGCCTCAAACATCTTATCTATTTCTGTCACTACACAAATCCCCTAAATATTTCAATCACTGCAAGGCCAACTGCAGTGGTATATTACCTCGTGTACTAAAGGGAAAAATGTTGAAGAGCACTAGGTCCAGATCCACCTGAAAATGGGGCTACTGGGACTGAAAACAACTGCAGGAAAATCAGAATTATAAGCAGTATCATCCCCATCCAACAATTATACTGTTGCCTATTGGTAACATTCCTTTATACTTCTCCTTGCTTTTCTTTTGTCTAATGAGTTGTTCTACTATTTTCTTAAGCAGATGTTGAAAGAGAACTGACAAAGTATGGCCTCACATATGTAATGGAAGTGTTTGCAGACAGGTGACCAGACGCTACTGCAGCTTTTGGAAAAGCTGACAACAATACAATGAAAGCATTTCTGAAACCTAAGGCTGTCACTACTGTACTTTTACTTCTCCACTTTACAGTGTCAAATGCTTTTCTTAGTGCCCTCTAGTTAATTCTGGAAGCAGGAACTTTTATTACATGGATGGTTTAACCTGAGGATAAAGCTAGCAGCACCAGGGGACAAGCCCAAGTGACTCAGATAATGTTCAACTTCACTTAAAAACTTATTCGTAAAATTCTATAATGAAGGGCAAATCCAAAGAACAATTAGCTTCTGCCACTATGTGAATTATCTTTCTAACAAAACCACCAGAATGTTAGCTTTGATCCCAGGAACTGACGATTCATAATGATGACATCAGCCTACAAAGGGAAAGCAGAAAGAAATGTGTAGAAAGGATTATTACCCTCCCTTTTCTTTAGGATTATTATTTGTGGTTTGTGGTACCATCACACTTGTGACTAAGACATTCAGTTGTAAGCTTTGCCACTGGCTTTTTTTTTTATTTTGAGGCATCTTTATGGAGGAAAAACATAAGGATTCTATTTTCAGCAAAAATCCCGAGTTTGTGGCTTTTCCACAACCTTTATAGGTGATTCTGAAATTTAAGAGAAAGTCAGAAAGCAGTTAATGGAGAGCACACTTCAGAACACATAATTCTCTTGTACTTTTAAAGCACCTGTGGTTGCATATTGTTAAATGCAGAAGGGACAATTCAGCTACACAAGGCTGATTGATCTTTCTAAATTTGACCTTATTTAAACCAGTAAACGTGTTGCATGTAACTCTAGTGTAAAACAGACTCTTCTCTCTGTCACGTAGGACACCTTCAGGAAAAGGCTGTGCATGAACCTTGCTGTATGCCAGCAAATACACATCATTAGTGTAACCCCATCCCACAGCCTTGGATGAGGTACCAATGCTCTGGACTCCTGTGAAATCAAAACCGTCTTGAGACCACAATAGTTCTGGGATGGGTATCTCTTGTCCCTGACCACCTGTAGGATAGCTGAAGTCACATAAAATATCTCCTACCTCCTTCTCATTTCTGTACCTTGCCCCTTCCCCACTAGGGCTGGCCCCTGCACTACCCTGCTCCTCAATAACACAGGGAATTTCATGTCTTCCCTTCATGTCAGGGCAACATCTCTTCCTGACCCAAACAGCCCTGCATCTGTCTTGCTGTAATGCCCCTCCTAAGGGAAAAGTGCATGCCTCAGGGTCGTTCTGCTCACTGCTCATAGAACAAAATTGTTCATTATTTGCCAGGGACTGGCCTCGAGAACTTGGACTGTTGCCTTCCTGCTGTCAAACACCCACCACTGCCACCACTGTCTTTGTCTTCATCGATGTCTAGCACTTTAAAGTATAAATCATATGATCATGATCATATCTGCCCAGATACGATCAGATGTCAAATCGGATGATAGTGTGGCAGTGGAGGAAAATTAATAGCATATTTCTACTTTTGCAAAACCCAGTTGCTCATCTGGGACTGGAATCTCATTGAGTTGCAACCTGTACTGTTTGCACCTTCAGAGCAAACAGTACGGACAAGATGCTGGGTTGAACACATGTCTTCTTAGCGTCTAGATTTTAAGATACAGCTGTGGTAGCACTAGCAGAAATGTATATTTTCCTGTGAACTAACTGTGGTGTGTGGATTCTGAAAATTCCCTGCTAGGCCTTTTAAAGAGGCTGTCACATTTACATGCCCCCAAGAAGGAAATTAAAAAAAAAAAAAAAAAATAGTTCTCTCTCATACAATGATGGCACGATACTGCCAGGTTTTTTTCTTATTCTGAATCAAAACTTGTGCTCAGGAGGAAGGGGAAGGCAGTCTTCATCTCTCTATTTTTCTGGAACTCTGTTGAAGGCTGACACCAAAATATTGTATGGGATTGTGGACATTTTTTTTTCTGAAAGACATCAGAGGGATGAAATCCCAGCATCCTCTGCTTTCCCTGTGGAAAGAGGCCACAGCATATTTCTGCTGAGCAGCGTTCTGACTGTTTATACTTTTCTTGGGAAAATTCTTTCTTTCTCTTCTTTAAACATTTTATGACATTTTCTGGAAAGAAAGGGCAGCAGCAGTATGTTCAGATCCATTTAAAAAGCCAGAGGTTCATACAACATTTCTGGATCAGTTTTCCAGTTAATAGTTTTGAACCAAAGTCAAAGAGGGAGGTCTAATCCAAAGTTTGGGTTTGTTCGGTTTATAATTGCTTGGAAAGCAATAGCAAACTCTCCTCAAGTGGAACTAGAGTGGAAGATGAGGATGAGGAAAGGATATAATTTACATATAATCTGTATGCACCTGCATGTACGCGTGCAAACATTGTGTTTTACAGATGCGTGACTCCAGTTGCAGTATCCCATGTACAGCATCCAAGGGCTGTTGCTGATCTGTGCAGGCTGAGAGAAGAGGCAGATTTGGTGTTGCACTGAGAGCATATCCTCCCAGCAGGGGAGGATTGCCCGATGACTTCCCTTCTCCTTCTGGCATGACCAGCCTCTGCAGCCTTCCTGCTGCAAGGCCCTTTCTCAACGTTGTATCTCAGTTACAAGCCTGGAAAGCAATGCTGGAACTATTAGAAAAGGCAAGAGTCTTGTTGCCAGGTACTGCTCAAAGCCACTTTAATCCACTATAGAAAACATTGATGTTTGTTTGAAATAAAAAGCACACTGTACCTGTATGTAAAGAGCTAATTGAAGTCAGCAATAAAAGAAGGATTAGCTGATCTGTGAAGTATTTACTGAGCTCCTCCGGCTACAGTATACAGTTTCCTTGAATTTAATATCTTAATTGCATCCACAGTTTCTTTGCGCACAAAATGAGAGCGCAAGACTGCCATATCCCCTGGTGAGGAAGCTGCCATCAGCTCTGAGTCAGTGCCTTCCATCTCTTCATCTAACCCTCTTAGTACAGAATAGTTCTTAGGTATGGAGGAAATGATGAAAGATGTGATTAATACTTGAAGCTGTTCGCTAGTTTCCATCCTCGTGGCAAACCCTGTAGCAGCAAATATCAGATTGGTGCCAGCCTTATTATATCATGGTTTGTGCACTCAAAATCCCCAAAGGTTTGGTACGATCAACAAAAATCCTGGACAGCTGCATTTAGACCACTGATTTTTTATGTTGCCTTTGGCTAACCTCTTTCAAAATGAAAGCATTCAGCTTTGGTTTTATTTTCAAAAGGATTGTTAGGATTTAATACAACTGTTCTCTCAGTATGGGCTACGCAAAGAGTGGAAACACATCTCAACCCAAACAGTTTTCATTCCAGTGCCACCTTCTAGTCGAAGATTTCAAACTACTTCACAAAGCACTAATGAAAAAGCCAAGACTCACAACACTCTTTTGAGTTCAATTGGATTCACTCTTACTTTTTCTGATGCTGCATTTCCTCATGAAGATGATGAGACACTACAGTTGTAAGTAATTTACCGAGATTTTGCAGCCCTGGACAGTCGAATGTTGTGTGTGAAGAAACATTGCCTAAAATGGCAATAGAGACCTATGCTCTAGAAAGGGTAACTCATACTCACTTGCCTATGAATGATTTTTAAATTATTCCTGCTAATTATCACTTGCGTGCAGGTTCTAGCTACAAACCACGGAGCTAGGTCTAACTCTTCATCTCAGTTTATCCATGCTGGGTTCCGCTCTGCTTCAGAATAAAATCCATACTATTATTTTTAGACACCAAGCAACAAAATTATTGACCCAGATGTCATTAAAACTGGCTCTTCAATTGTTTGATTAGTGACTTATGAATATAAATAAATAAATAAATAGGTAGGTAGATAGATAGATAGATAGATAGATAGATAGATAGATAGATAGATAGATAGATAGATAAAGGCAAAGCAAAAATGTTCAGCAACATAAAAAATAATGAAAGCAAGTCTCATCCAATTCACAGAAGGGGATTTCTTTGGAAAAATAATAAAACAGACCTGTCAATTTACAAAGAAACAATTGCAGTTCAGAACACTAAAATGGAACAACAACAAAACAGCATGAGAACCAGCGTGGCTAATACTGAGGCCATCAGACTAAACTCACATACTGCACAAAGACTATATTCTTTCCACTTAGAGAAATACTTCCCTGCATCACCCTTGATGGGGAAAATCTCTTCCAAGTTAGATGGGGCAGCTTAGACAGGAGACAGAAATTCTGCATAAGGAAATTAGCCAGGTAATTAAGTATTTGTCAACAGGAAAAAAAGCTACAGGCACAGATGGGTTCCCAACTGAGATTTCTAAGCTTTTTGGAAGTAATATCTTCTCCTAAGCTTTTTAGACTCTTTAATGATGTTTTTAAGTTGAGGGGAGTTAAAACTGAATTAATCCATTGGAAATAGTTACTTTTCATGAAGACAAACCAGTAAGTCTGTTGCGATTTCCCATGCTATTTCAATATTAAAAATACCTTCAAATAATTTAGCAAACAGATTGGAAAACTTCATAAAGCTCTCGATTAGCAGAAACCAGGTTGGTTTCAGTACTGGCAGGTGGATAACATCTGGCAGCTTGTGGAATCAGTTAGTAAAGAAGTGAAAGTGACATCATTAAATGCCATCAAAGTTTTTCTGTTATGTTCAGTGGGGATAATTATTATAAGCACGTTGAATAATAGAGAAGGCGCAGATCTGAACACCTAGAGCAGTGAGATCAGCCAACCATGAAGGAAGAATTTGTACACTTTGGAAGGAATGTCGGCAAGAGTGACCTCTCCCTTCTGCACCATTTTTTCAACCTGTCAGGAAAGGATGGGTATAGCAGATCCAGAAAGACAAGACAGCAATAATTAGCTAACCCAGAAGAATGGCTAACTGCACCAATGCAGGCATAAAAGGCAGTTTAAATTAAAATTAAATTAAAAATCTACTTATAGATATCTACTGGTAGCTAACAGAGAGATTAACAGTGAAGAATATGCAAGCTGCCTTTTTTTAGAGAAGGGGCAAAAGATAGGAGTATGTCCATAAACCTAACACATGACATGGTTAAACTGCTCCAAATTGTGTTAGTTTAATTTTCTATGAAACTGCACTGGCGACTAACTTACTGACTCTGTCCTGTACATCTTGGCTTGATACAGCCAGTATTGTCTCCAGGATTGTGCCTTTTGCCTGCTTATATTCACAGATATTTTTAGGAGACAAAGATAGGTTTTGGAAGTGTCGAATTGGTGAAAGAAAATACCAAACATCTGCTAAGATACCAAAGACTCTTTGGTTACCTTGCTTTAATAAGCAAGAGGATCCACCTGTGGGATTTCCAACATGACTCCAGAATCTTTCAGAGGAAGCCAGAAGGGCAATAGTGCTGAGATAACTTCTACTTACCTCAGACACATCTCTGCAGGTGCCATGAGTGATACAGTTCACTGCTGAACAACTTCAATAACTCCCAGTTCCCAAATGATACTAAGCCTTTTTTTTCTCTGTAAGTAGGAAAAAGCAAGCCTCCAAAACACAAGAGAATTAACTGAAGGAAGGAAAGTCGTTGGACTTTGAGATATTACAAAAGCATTCATACAAATTTAATTTGAAAAAGTTGTTATTTCAAACCTCCAAGAAAGTGTAGAATTTTCAGACCACATGCAGAGACATAGAGGTGATAATTACTTTTATGGAAGGTCCAAGAGCGTAATTTCAAAACACAGCAGTGAACTTAATAAGCCTGATACAGAAGACAAAAGTTAATTATATTAGTAAGTAGGAGAAAGTCTTCTGATAAAGAAATTCCTATTGTGTTTCGTCCACTAAATTGAAGGAGGGTGGCTTTCTCTTCAAGATATTTTCCTAGCAGTAAATGAAAATTGTTACAAGCTATTAATTCAGATGTATCACAATAATTTCTTCTTTAAAGATTATTTACAGAACTGTATCACTGGCTACTGAAGAGGCTGTGGGTTGAAAGGTTATCTTCATAAAAATAAAGTAAACTCAACTAGAAAATATAGATATAAAACTGGATGTTTAAAATGGCGCAATATTGGATAAAAGGTAAAATTACCACTTCCTGCGTTAGTACTATAACAAGACTCATGAGTATATGACATAAAAAGAAATGCCTTTAGCATCAGAATGTGAAAACAAGCCTAATTTTCTTAACTCTGGTAAGTTATCATGCATGTTTAAACCCTGGATACATAGATGGTAACTCCAAAGATTTTTCTAAGAAGGAAAAATATTACAGACTTCCTCCAATATTTTGATAAGACAGTAGCAAGTGCAGTTTTGTTGTGGAATTATGGGCATATGGAATTAGTTTGCATTAACAGAAGAAATGTGTCATACTCCTAGAAGTGACTTATCCTGCCACTGAAAGAGCAGTGCACATAAAAACATGGAGTATCATGACAGTATCCTCACTACCAAAACCTCTAAGCAGATATTAAGACACAGATTGACCTAACTCAAAAAGAGTAGAGCAAATATAGTAAACTAGCACTACATTTGAGTATCCTAAACTAGATTGAAAAAGGAGTGCCAAGAAGATACCAACCACCCATGTAAATCTAAGGATTCAATACACATTCAAAAAAATATACTTTTTAATGGCACAAGCAGTAATATTTTGTTCTTTTGCTTCTGTCTTATGATTTTATTAAAGAAAATTGAAGACATAAGAAAGATGCAGGAAGAAGAAAACAAAAGGTCAAATGCTGAACAGACATCCACTTAAAAAATCTATTGGTCTTCTGACAGTTGCTACTTCTTCCTCTGTAATACACATCTTTGTCTTCCAAATAAGATTGTTTGTATTTCTTTCACTTTTGCCTACCAATCTAGAATGCACTCAAAGAATTCCAGTGCATTCATCAGGCATAATGTTTTTTTCAGGCATTTCTACAGATTGTACTTTCTCCACTGAAATATTTCTAAGTGCTTGTAACCCTGGTCTTATTCAATGTTTTCACTCTTTTCTGCTCAAAAAAAAAAAAAAAAGAAATTTAAAAATGTAGAAAACAACATGAAAATCAGCAGCATATCAGAAGGATTTTTCCTGCAAAAGTCACTCTATCATCCATACAGCCTACTAGATTAACAGCAGAAACTCAGAAATTGAGTAAATTGCTAGTAAAGGTCCCTGTGATTCACATACTGAGACTTTCATTTAACTTTTCATTAAACCAGGATGTACAAGCCTCCTTTTGTGCATATCACTCTTGAGAGTGATGTACAAGATACCTTTTATACCTTTTTCTCATGTGACAGCTCCATTAGGAAGAGTGGGTTGGAAGGACAGGAGCACAACAGGCATAACTGCATACTTGCAGCAAACGCTTCAGCAGTGCCAGTTTGTTGGCTTTACACTGGAAATGCTCATGGGCAGTCACAAACACTGAAGACCACAATATAAACCACACCAGCTACTCTTTAAAACTTTTAAATAAGCACTGTGATGCTTTCTCCCTGTAGCCCTTGGAGCACAAGATAAGGGCATGGAATTAGTCACTAAGCACCCTCATTATCCTAATTCAACTCTCTCCTTAAACTTCTCTTTTTTCTGTGCTAACATCATTCTGCATGTAAAGATGAATACTCTGTACCATGCACCTCCCTGACACCTAGCCCAGGTCCACTGCACATGCCAGCAAGCCCCAGGTGCTTTGTGGATTTCAAGTTCGGTTTACCCAGGCAATTCCCAACAGACAGGACTACTCCCTCAGCTTGTGGTTGACTCCAAAAACTAAGGCTCCTTAGCCCATTTTATTTTCTGTGACTTGCTACGAGTTTGTCTAAGAAGATCTAACAAATATAGGCACATTTGATAGTGGTCTTGTTTTATTAAGAAAGCCAACACACGAAGTTGTTTTTCTCCAGCTGCTAAATACTGCTTACAGATTAACGAATTATTCAAAGAAGGCAGTCCTCTTCCCTCTCCTCCTCTCCCCTCCTCTCCTTTCCATGAGATGTCCAGCAGAAACCTGTGAAACTGTATTTTAATATTCCAAGGCTATGTTGCTTCTCAAGCCTCTAAGAGCATTGTCTGACTAATAAGTCTCTAAACAGAAAAATCAAGTTGTTTGCTCTGGAGGTAAATAAATCTTTTCTCTAGGATTCTTGTTGTCTCTACTTAAGCAGATAAAATCGGTCTTGATAGTGTGTGCAGGAAGCAGGGGATCTGTTTGTTTCCAGACCAGAATCGTCCCAAGGAGGATCTAATTCTCTGAACAAGCTGATGTGCGAAAGCAGAGAAGGGGGTTTGGGAGCGTTCATTAGAGCTTGGCGTTGTTCGCCTTGAAGACCTTGGAAGTTGATAATGAAGGAGCCAGCTAGCAGCAGTTTACTGATAAGTAGGCACTGGAATGCAGAAAGCTGGCTGCATTTGGTTCAGGAATTTGAAAACAGCCAGAGGAGACTGAGTCTGCGCAAAGTTCAAAAAGAAATATATTCATCCCGAGGAAGACCTCCTACTTCATCCCTAAAACCTCGGCCCACGACCATCAGGAGGCACTACGCAGGTGCAAGATTGGAGGGAACTTTCCAGATCTAATTATAATATGAAGCTGGGATAGGGTATGAATATGTAGTAGGCGCTTATACCTATGCATGTCTTTACACTATAAGTAGCTGCTTGTTAAGCTATACGGTGTGCAAGCAGGAGGAGAACCCCCTTGTACCCCAGCGCTGGAAATAAACATACCTGCTTTATAACTCATTTGGGTTATAGGGTTTGTTTCCACAAAACAGAGCTTTCCAGCAGTTGATTTGAGCTCTGCAGTTCCTCTCCATGATCGTAAGTGTCAGAAGGACCTTGGCTCATATGTTGGAGATTAACACTCTTTCCCTCCCTGCAGTGACAGCTGTGGTGCCCTGCAAATGCTGTCTTCTCCCATCCCTGAACTTAAACGGAAGATGAGCAGGTGGGAGATGCATGTCCAGATGACTGATGAAGTCCCCACAGCCTGCAGGCCACATTTGGGTTCTTTACCAAAAAGAGCTTCACACTGAAAAGATGGAAAAACAAGGATCGTAAAACAAAACCTTATTTCATATGATGCCTATTTTTTTTTTACCTTCTTTCGTTTCTTTATGACATCTCATACATAAACACACAGCATCTGGGATGTGAACAAGCTTGGATCTAACTCTGAGGTACTTGTAGAGTGCCTGTAAAGAAATTCAGTGGCGAAGCAGGCTGTAACTAACCTTCAAGAGAAACCTTTCTTAGCCTCTATGCTATTCACCATCTTTAATATTTGCTTATAATACCCCAGAATCTATCCCTAGTTGTCATAACTACCAAAGGGGCAGAATTTCAAAGTGCATGCCAACATCTATCTAACAGAAAGATAGAGTAGGCCTTAAATCTGTAGTTCTTTTTACCAGGACTTAATGATGCACCCACTTTTGGCATCATAAGGCACACAAACATTGAAAATATAATGACTTAAAGAAGATAAGTTATGACAAGGCAATTAAAAAAATGTGCTTACAGTCACCAATCCAACCCAAAGCAAACAAAACAATCATTTCGCAAAATTGAAATGAGTGCTACAAGAATGTACCACTGTCTGATGTTTTCAAAAGAATTCTATTGTTCAAAGTAGCTGACATTGCCAAAAGATACAATAATTCTATTATATTGGCTTAATGCATAGTAAACCTCTCTGTACTATAAAATGGAGGCAAAACTGAAAGACTTTGAAAAGATGCAAAATATGCAAACTGAAACATCTCACCTGTACACCTTGGCCGTAAATCAGTCAAAAGGAAGTATTAAATGTAGAAATAAATTACCCAAATTTTGTCAAAGGCCCAACTCCTAGCTGCTTGTTTCTACAATTAATTAGCTATAACAGCAGAAGTCTGAAGGTCTGTGTTTAAGGTAATTGCAAAATGCATGCAAATTTAGTCAGCTAGTCAGTGGAAATAAAGAAGACATGATTAATCAACGGGATTAGACAGAAAATTTCTTTATATATAATTGTAAGGAGCAACTGTGTTTTAGTTGTAGCATTGGGAGAATACGTCTTTCAAATGCTAAGTTATTCATCATGTTATATACTTGAATGATCTTTTCTTAAATCTTCATGTAGGAGGTAAAAATTCTACAGACAATACTTAAGGGAAGAGGCTGGAGGAAAATTTATATGAAAAATTAAAATGTCTCTCATCTGCCTAGGCTGATAAATAGTAAATATGAAAAGGGAAAAAATGAAAAGAAGGAAAAAAAACCTTTTAAGGGAGAACCATGATTTGAAAAGCCTGTTTCTTAGAACAACAAATAATGAGTCATCATAATAGAGAAAGAATTAGTCATTCTTTGCAGTACTACAGTACATCCTCTGCATGAGTTATGCAGAAGATATGCAGAATATGGGCTAGACTCTAAATCAGGACATAAATGGCTGATTTTTAACAAAGGTTCAGAGAACAATCAACCAAAGGCTGAAATCCCATGCATTATAGCATTCTGTATACTGCAGCATCAAGCCATCAGCAGAATACAAACTGGATTCCGGCAGACAGATCAGAGATATGATTAATCGCAAAGTCTAATCCTGACATCTCACACAAGCAAAATTACCCTGGATTATACCAAGACACCTTACCAGAATGAGGATGACAAGAACAAGATTAGACATTTCTTGCAGAAACCAGTCGACTAACAGCTGATGTCATCTATTTGGATTACACCAGTTATCTGGCTTCCTGATACTATTTTTATAGGCAAATAAGGCAAGACTGGGCCAAATCATAAAATCTCTTTAATGTGGGAAGTAGTCTGGATTAAAGTGTATAAACCAGAATATTTTATTCTACACCACAATATCACACGTGAGGTTATACAAATATCTTTACTTTGGGAATAAATACTCCAAATTTATTCTTGAAGAACTTAGTATGGAACAATTATCAATGAAATAAGACAATTTTAGAATCCACTTTTAAAGGCAATTAAATTAAACTTGAATAAGACATTCTTATTATTCTCTATCTTAAATATCTAGAAGATATTTTATATTAAATTTACATTTTATTTATATCCTAGTTAACTTTCAGTGTAAATAGAAATGGTGTATTTTTACTTTTTTTTGCTTAACTTGCTTCCAAAATATACTGAATAAAACCCCACAACTTTTAATGGAGGTTAAATATATCTGTGCAAAGGTACCTGGAATATCATCATGTTAATATATTTCCTGATTTCCACATGCTGGCAAGACTTTGGTGTCTGGAGACTGAGAATGCTATCTACATTAGTTCTGTAAATATGGACATTTTTACGTATTTATAATAGCGGTATCATAAAAGTATGCCAAAGACCTACAGGATCAAATGAGAAACAAAATATGTTCAAAAGAAGGAATGGGAGAAAAAATTCACTGCTCTTTTAGTGAACAAAACTAGATTTGTCTAGCTGCAGAACACACATCTTGCACCGCACACATAAGCTCAGTAAAATACAATTGAAAAATTAGAGAACAGTTGTGGATCAATAATGGACGAAGGACAACCTCGAGCTCCCAGTCTTCCTAGCAGAATAGAGATTGGTGCCTTGCAGGAATGTGTCGAAAGCCTCTTGCCTTACAGCACTTTTGCTGCCTCTGAAAAGCCCAGTTTATTTCTTCTCATCACTCTCTGTTAACATGCCAGTGTTCTCTGTTTGTTTCCACTAGAACTAACACAGTCAACAAACTAAAATGCAGCTGACTCAGTCTGACCAGGAGTGCTTTTTCTAAATTACATTTGTGTTTATGGCATGCTCAGGTCCATGCTCTGCTCAGTATCTGTTCCAAAATATTTCAGTTCTTAAAGAAGAGCCAAGTTAGCCAAAAGAACAGTTTATCTACATGAAGAAGTGAGACCTAAAAATCCTGCCAAGTGAGAAAAGGTCAGCTATTTAAGCAAGCAGTGAAGTTAACAAGTAACACCCCCCTCCCCCAAGCCTGTTCAGATCTATTGTGTGAACTGTAATGCTGAAGAGGGATAAACTAGCTTTACCCTTCTGTTGTTTAACCTGACCATTTCACAACTAACTTTTTTTTGGCTTTTTTATTTAATGAGGGCTTTTTGTATGGTGGTTGCATTTTGTTCTAATTTCCCGAGGTGTTTCATATTCCAACTTAGCTTTTTCTACAAGCAAAATGTTTTGAATCTAATGGAGGTAAATTGCTCTTTCTTTAAAAAATGTGTTTACTTAAATGAATTTATAATGGGACTCATTTTACAAGAGTTACAACTAGATCCACTGGAGAACAGCCATTCCCACACCAAGATTTAGACAGAACACCCAAGACACTGCTGTTTGGGCTTAGGGCTTCAGCTCTGAACCTCCCAAGCTCAGGTGCCAGTAAAACTTAGAGCTGCCCAGTGCCTTGTCTGATTCCCACATTCCCAGCTACCTGCAGCCAGAACCACCCATCTTTTTCCTGCCAAACTCGGCTGCTAAATTAAGCGACAAGGATTCAAGAACAAACTGTGTTTCTGCCCCAGCCCTCTAGGAGATGGATATTACTCTGTGCAATCTTAAAGCTCACCTAACCTTTGGCAACAAGTCACATTACAGTATCCTCTTACAGTATTTCACTTGTTCCTAATGCTTCTTGTATTTCTTGTTTTGCAGGAGAAAAGCTTACACAGGAAGGGTGGAGGTTCCTTCCAGCCAGGTTCACAGCTAGCCTGATGCTGACAGCACTTTCCTAGGAGAGAGAAAGGCGATAAAGGTTTTTGATAGCCTCAAGCTGAGGAGGGCAAGTAACTCCTCTCTCCTTGCTGAACAGTCCAGCCACTCAGGTAATTTGCTTAAGGCAAGCCCAGCTACAACCTTCCCCCTCCTCCGGCCCAATTTTGAACCCTTTCTAAACAGTCACTTGTCTCTTGACTCTGAGGACTGCCCCAAGGAGCAAACCTGAAGGGAACAGAACTAGATGCTTTGACAGGGTGCCTTACTCCCTGCATGGACAAGATATCTAGTATCTTGCTTTTTGCAAACCTTGCTGAGTGTTCTAGGAAGCAACTTTCTAGGAATAAGGCTGTGATTTTCTCTATGTGGCTCTTCCAAATGGCTGCTTCTCAGCATGCGCTACGTAGAGACCTTATATGCATTCTATAAGGTCATGGACAGTTTTTCCACCCAGACTGCACTGCCTGGTTGTTAAGGAGGTCACCATGCCATGTTTCTTCCCTCTCCACTCATTTGCCTGGCCACCGCTGAACATTTTTCCAAGCAATTGCAGTTGTGCATCTTCTCTGTTAGAAGTGAGATTGTGTCAACCTCTAGGTTGCTCAGCTAAAATGAGAGGTGATACAGGATCTATCCTCAAGGCATTCTTGGTCTTTTTTGGATGTCAGGATTAGGAGTATTCAAAATATATTCCTGAGGCAAAAGCCAAAAATGACATAAAGAAAGAATCCTTTACTAATTAAACTCCTCCACAGCCTGAATTTCATATGGCGTGCAACTATAAACACTATCACCACGATAATTATTACTCCAAATTGCAGTGTTTTAGTGGACTTCACTGGAATTAATATTGGTAAATACTGGTTCAAGTTTTTCCCTAGATAATATGAGAAATATTAGTAACACCATTTTGCTGGAAATTAACTAAACTTTCTCTGTGTGTGGATGAACTAGGACATTAATAAGATTTTGAGATACTGCAGAGCTAGATAGAACTAAAACCCTCATAGAAAAGTTAGTGCTTGTTATGGTCAGGGTTGTTTTCCTGATTCAGTATCAATTCACTCATATGCTCACTCCTAAAAGAAGATGGCTGATAACTGATATCAGAGTAATAGTAAAGGAGCTGTTCACCTGCTGGCTGATTGGGACTCCAAATTCTTATCAAATCAGGAGCAAATACAAAAAGTGAATCTGATCAATTCTATTTTAGGATTTTTTGATTTGTATTCAACATGCAGAGATGGAAAGATGTTTTCTTTTTCAAAAGCAAGACTCGATTTTGTTGATTGTTGAAAATTAGCTTCATGAATATTTCAGTAAGGAAAAAGCATTTCATCAAGTATTCACTGACTTCACAGAGCTAGTACACAATTGACTTAAAATAACTTATGTTTACAAGGCTGTAACATGGAAAAAGAGCAACTTGGTTGGTCTAGAGCTGGGTAGTATTCATCCTAGATATCAAAGCAAAAGATCTCTGAGCCCTTTAGAGGTAGTCAGAGTGAAAAACATTGCAAAGAGTATTCCTTACTAGGCTATTTATTTTTAAGAGTAATGGGTCTCGGTCAGGTCCAGAACTTCTGAAACGAGTGTCTTTATTTTGCCTCTTGAATCCATTTCAGTATTTGGGTAGACTAGACAAAATTCAGATAAAATACTGAGAATTTTTACAGATTTAACAATACTGAAAACCAAAATCACATTAATATTTCTCATGAGACATAGCCTATAGCAAGATTCCCTTGGCAAATCACAGTGACTGAGATCAAGAACAAATTTGGCTACCAGCTTTGATAAGGTGGTACAAATATTCCTGTTTGATAAACTACCTGGAAGTCCATTTACTGAAACTGTCACCATCTTTATGTCGATTTGCCAAACAGAAGGTTACAAAAATTCTGTTGGGTGGGTTTGTGTTCATACATCAAATCTAGAAGGCATACAGATTTCAAATACAGAGTGCTCTTGTTATGTACAGACTGCTATTTTGAAGACAAATTTAATATAAGTCATCAGTAGCATATGCTTGCTAGGTTTTTACAAAAACAAGCCACCTTAAACTCTGCTGGGGAATTTGTGCTTTAGTGGGATTGCTTTGAGCCTTGTTATAAAAGGTAAGACTCAAAAAGAATAACTTATTTCTATGCATAGTTTCTTAATGACAAATCTAACATTCCCCATTTATACTCAGCATTTTCTGAGTGATGATAAACCAATGCAGTTTCTATTGACATCAACAACGGTCTTTTGAGACGCTATGCTTACAAGTTAAACACATTGGCTTGTTCGCTCTTAAATTTCATAGAAAGATGTCCAAGAAACATTTTTCTTGTGTAAAGCACACCTTGGAAGGCAGACTACAGAGATCTGAAGAACCACTGTAGAGGTAGTATTTAGACTTGTGGTTTTGCAATTCTGCTGCTGAAACTAAGTGTAAATATATCTAATTACATTTTTACCATGTAAATCATGTTACCTGAAAGTGTGGCCATCTCAGGAAATGAACTAATCTTACAATTTTTGCTATTTTTTTAGAAAGATCTATATAGAAAAACATCGCACTGCTGTAGATAAGTATAAACATGCTGCTTCTCTCCAGAATCCACACTAGCTTGAGTGGATAGCAGAAAAAAAATTCTTGTTGGATGTACAACCCAAACTCTCTGAATAAATGAATTCATTGTAAAATGAACAATTAGTTTAGTTCTAAGACAGTAGTTCTAGAATGACCTTAAGCTGCAGGTAAATGTCAGTTCTTACTTGGAAGGTTACATTGATAGCTATATTTTATTTCACATTTGTACAATACAAAGACACTAAAATGAAGGCCAACTGTTCAATTACTAATGTTTCGTATAGCGTATCTGCAGTGCTATCTTTGCAGAATGAAGTCCGATTCTGTACATTTTTTTATAAAGAGTATATCCTACAGATATTTACACACACTTCTAAACATACATGTTAGCCCAGTTCATTTTGTCTGCTGAAGTTTAAATGCTTTCCATACTGAAGCCCTGGAAAGGCTTATTGATTGATTATTACTGGTATAGCTGCCAATTAATACATTCAAATTCATTTATTTCTGAGATTCTATTGGGTCAAATTTTTTTCAATTTTCATCTTTGACTAAAGCATAAGAGTTTTTCTTCTTCTAATTGAATTAGAGGATGATTTTGGAAATATTTTATTATTCCCAGTGCAGATTTGGCAGTATGACAAACACAAACATTGCAGTGTCCAAATGCACTTCACAACTGGTATTACATTGTGTAATGTGAGCTCGGCCGGACTCAACAGCAGACATGATTTCCTTCTTCTTTCCCCCACTACTCTCTAAAAATGAAGGAGAGTTCATACCATCAGCAGTGACAGTATACAATGAAGTCCCAGTATAGATGCATGCTACCTGAGAAGATCAGACCGCTGCTATCCGTGAGCATAGATTTGCAATTAATGCTAACGTGAAGTTTTCGTACAAAAAGAATGCAATTAAACATTGAAACGGTGCTGATTTGAGATACCATGGACTATTTTGTGTCACAGAACTCCATAATGAAAATAATTTTCTTTCATAGTGAGCCTTAAATGTTATCAATCAAAATCCAGTTGCCTATGTATGTGGACACTCTTTGAAATAATATGCTATCAGGATAAATAAGGACACTTCATTTCTCAGCATCAATAGAAAAACGCTCAAAGCTCTTGGCTGCCTATTTATGAATTTTAATGAGGTCTGGATTTGTCTCAGAAGGAGGCAGCCTTAGTTTTCAAAGTGATTCAGACAAGACAGCGCAATATTAGAAAACAGTACAAAAGCACGAGCGATAATATAATAAAGCACTTTGATGAAGCTGTATTGGGGAGGGGAAGCCGAATCTTATAAAATCAGACCCGGTGCTTCTCCTCCTAAACTACAAAATTACCGACATTGGATCTCAGTTTCCAATGTCATTCTCATCTTTTGTTGCTAAATAATTTGTGATAGAGAATGAACATTGAAAATAGAGGCTGATCATTACATTTTAGTCTCAGACAAGGCATGATTCGACACTTCTCAGACACCAGAATATTACAGGGCAGACTCAAGTTAATTTTGGCTTTAGACAACATTTGCTTACTTGAATTAATTTATCAGGATATTTAAAACAGAATATGATTCATCTTTAGCAGAACCTAATCCACTAGCAAGGCTCTTGAGGTTCCTACCCTAATCTTCACTCTTCAAGTGCCCCAGACACATGCGTACATCTATATACCACAGCACCGTTGCTAATGCCTTTGTCACAGCTGTGGCCACAAGCGGAAGGAAAAGCTGCCCTGGCTGGGCCCAGGATTGTATTCCAGCACCATTCCTTGCTGTATTTCTTATATTTCCTATATTTTCTAGCTGCAAGTAGACCTGTGCATTTTCTTCTTATGTGCAAAACAGAGAATATCATAGAATGGTTTGGATTGGAAGGGACCATGAAGGTCATTCAATTCAGCACCCTGCAGTGAGCAGAGACATCTTCAACTCAGTCAGGTTTCTCAGAGTACCATCCAACCAGACCTTGATTGTTTCCACGGATGGGGTATCTGCCACTTCTCTGGGCAACAGGTGCCAGTGTTTCACCACCCTCACCGAAAAAAATTTCTTCCTAATATCTAGTCTAAACTTCCTCTCTTTTAGTTTTAAACCATTACTCCTTGCCCTGTTGCTACTGGCGCTGTGAAAAAGTATTTCTCCACCTTTCTTATAAGTCCCCTTTAAATATTTTAAGGCTGCAATAAGGTCTCCTCAGAGACTTCTCTCGTCCAAGCTGAACAACCCCAACAATCCCAGCCTCTCTTCATAGGGGAGGTTTTCCAGGCCTTTAATCATTTTGGTGGTCCTCCTCTGGACCTTCTTCACGGGTCCATGTCTTTCCTCTGGTAAGGGCTCCAGAGCTGGACACGGTAATCCAGGTGTGGTCTCACAAGAGTAGAGTAGAGGGGCAGAATCACCTCTCTTGGCCAGCTGGCTACGCTTCCTTTGATGCAGCCCAGGATACGGTTGGATTTCTGGGCTGCACTTGCACATTGCTGGCTCATCCTGAGCTTCTCATCCACCAGGACCCCCAGCTCCTTCTCTGCAGAATTGCTCTCAATCTCTTCAACCACCAACCTGTATCAGTAGTGAGGGTCGCCCTTACGCAGGTGCAAGACATTGCCTTGTTAAACCCCATTAGGTTTTCACAAGCCCACTTCTCCAGCTTGTCAAGGTTCCTCTGGATGGAATCCCATCTGTCAGAGATGCCAACCTCACCACTCAGACTGGTGTCATGTGCAAACTTGCTGAGGGTGTACTCAATCCCATTGTCTGTGTCATTGATAAAGGTATTAAACAATACTCGTTCTGGTGCAGATCCCTAAAGGATGCCACCTGTCTGATTTCCATCAGCACATTAAGCCATTGACCACTGCCCACTGTTGCAATACCAGCTTAAGAATCATTTCTGCAGCATCCTTTACTTCTTCTGCAATCCAGTCTTCAGGGGTCTGTGAAAACCTGGGCTCTGCTGGCATGGGCTCAGGAAGAAACAATAGGTGAAAAAAGAGTCAATATTTGCCAAACAGAGAAGCCCAGCTCCCACATAATGGTTATACAGCTTAGTGAGTCACGTGGTGGGAGAAAGGTCATGAACAGTGGATTGATTAAAGTCTCGTTGTTTTAGGTGAATGCTGTGTGCCTACAGAGGACCAATGCCTAGCCGAAAAAGCCAAGTCCTAGATGGTCACCCTCTTAGCACTGGACAAACTAAAAGAGACCCAGGATCTGGGAGAAGGAAATGTATCTCTCTTGTTGTTCTGAGAGAAAGCCAGTCCAGGACAGCCAGGAGCTGGAAAAGACAATTGATTTCTCCCACTCCCCCAGCTCCTTCAACTCATTTCTCAGCATGAGCGGTTCCTCTTCATGCTGCCATGTCCCTTCATCTCCTGCAGGAAAAGTGGATGGGAAGGAGCCTCATTCAACTTCTGCAGTTCTTCCTGCTGGAAGGATGGCACTTCTGTAAGATCTGTCAATCAGGTGCGCAGAAATGAAATGGCATCATAATTCCTGTCTTGATGACAGCAAGCGGAGTATGGGGTTGTTGAAAACTTCTCAGAGAAGACATTCATCTGAGTTGCATAGGCCTTGCTGTTGTTATCTTTAGGATCTCCACTTTACTTTTTGAAGGCAGACCCTTAAATGCAACAACAGATGGAAATTCCAGGCTCTTTGAGAGCCTATGGGAGTGTTCACATGTTCAAACAAAACTCTTTTAGTACCTCCTTTGACCTTGCTGCTAGAAACCTATAAAAACACTCACCATTCTTCAGAAATTAATTAGAATTATATAAACTTGGTCTTGCTGTTCTTCTCATCTTCTTGTCATTTTGTTGTGCTCATTTTCTTCTCGTTTTATTCCTTTCTTTACCTACCGAATTGTTTTCTTGTCCAACCTTATTCCACATTCTCAGATTCATTGTTTACACCTCTTTCTTATGCAGCTGTTCAAAAACATATCCATTATTCCAATTTCCTTTGCCTTTTGTGTTCATTCTGCTCCCCCATCCTTCAAACTGCTTCCTTATACTGATGTCACCTTTCAAATTCTTTATGATTCCCTTGCACTCACGTTTAGTACCACCCCTCAGCTGATCTTTTTCATCTTTGTTGCATTTCCCCCATCTCTCCCATATTTCTGCTTGTTGTGAAAGACAGAGGAGAGAGTATTGTAAGCACAGTAAACACAGAAACAGAACAGCTATGCATCTGAAAAAAATCAGTTTGTTATAACCAGGAATGGCAGACTCAAAGCCAAGTTAAGTATCGGCGTAGTATCCTTCAAAAGAAGTTGGAAGTGGGTGAGAAAAATTAATTTCATTTCTAAACGCATCACTGATTACTATTATATGAGAGCATATTATAGGCTATATTCATCACACTCAGTTAATGAGATCAGTTGATGGCATAAAGCACATTTAGGAAGTTGTAAATACATGAGATACATAGAATTATTTATTCTGGCATTTAAACACTGCCACACCCAGAGAAAAAGTTTTATTGCCTTACAATAGGTTAACTATTATCCCAACACCAGAGTATTATTTAGCTGACTCTGTTTACTGTCTAGGCAGGTGAAAGCCACACCTATGCAAGAAGAGAGTCATTAACATTTCCCTGGAAGGTCATAAATAGTTTGGAAGTGTAAAATTTTAACCTGATTAAGGTCTAGGGTATTGTTACAGGTATGTAGCATGCATTTTGATCATTACCAAAATAAGTGTGATCTCCCAAATCCCTGCATGTGTAAATGGAAAATAAATATTTAAGGACACACCCCAGAACCACAGAATAATTCATGCAGGTGTGAAGCATCATAAGCAGCTATCAGCTGGACAATAGCAAGTAAAACACATTTCTGGATCTAAACTAGAAGGTAGGTACATTTTACTCACTTTTCATACCTGCTCACTTGCTTCTTTAACCACTGGAATCTTGTGACCTACATTTGGATTCTGTCAGAGAAATTATTTTATATTCTTTAAACTTAGCTCTTCTCAGAGCAGCTACGGGGTAACTGGCAAATATGAAGGTCTTTGTAGGCTTTGCAACAGTGAGTCTTCAAACACATCTGTGCATCAGTTTTCAGACTGTCCGTGACCCCAGCTCTTTGCTTCAGGAAATCTAAACAGTAAGCCTGAATTTCTTGATTTTGTTGTGATCAAACTGAAGATAAAAGCCACTTCTGTTTCATGTCTTAATTTCCATTACGTTTTTGCATTATTCTTCTGTCTGGGAATCACAATCATGGATTTGTGTCCTCTATATGCTTGCTGGCTTGGGAAGCATGCTGAAAGATAACCACAGTCAGTGACTCTGTAAAGCAAGTATAAGTGTCCTGATCCCAGCCTCTCAGTGACAGTTTTTGTTGTCCAGGAAAGTATACTACAAAGCCTCATCTGCCAACAAGAGTATATGTATTAGGCCAGAAGATCCCCTCCCTAAATAGGTCAGACTGTGGAAATCACCCAGCAAAGCTACATAAAAAGCCTGCAAGCTGGTCTAGGGGACAATTAAGAGCATTTCTGTTTATACGAGAGCCTTTTGCTCAGGATTACCAATCATCCAACAAAATGGCTGCTAAAGAATGCAATAAAGATTACGAAACCAGATAAGAATGTACAAAGACTTTAAACAAGTTGTAAAGATAGTAGTATTTATTAAAAAGCACATCTTCCTGCGTCTCAGGGCATCCCATCCAAGGAGAACAATCAAAATATTTAACAAGTTCCTAAATTTGGAGCTCAGATACTCCCTCAGAGGTCTGGTGTTATCTTAACATGAAGATGGCACTTATTGCCCAGTAGATGAATAAAGCATTTTATATAAAGAATAACAAATCAGTTAAATGAAAGGCTCACAAGTTTCAATGCCTATTTTACTAAGAAGGAAACTGAGCGTGTAGAATCATAACACGGCCTTCCATGTCCAAGGTATTTGTGGCACCTGGGATTAAATTTAGGTGTTCCTGGGTCCCAGTCCCACAATAAGATTTGGAAACTTGTTTCCACTCATCATAGCACAAGCATTGAACATAAGCCTTTGCCAGAAAGAGGTGCTTCAGTATCAAAAGAACTGTCAGGCTTTAACCTCATCAAGTGGGAATTAATTTCAAAACCAGAAAGCATGAAGCAATATAAGCCCTAAAGCCACATTCTGTGTCTTGAGATGGAAGTTATGAACCACAGAAGTTCTGCATCAGCAGAACTCAGATCATGGCAAGTGTCCAGGGAATAAACAGATTATCAAAACTGGGATGAGCTAAGACCAAAATGTACAACTCTGCAAATGATCTGCTATGTTTAATGGGAGGAAATAGCCCTGCCCCTGCATGTTGAACCTGCTCCTAGAGTGTCCACAAGCATTTGGCCAGAGAAGTATGGCAGCAGTTTAATTTTGTGCTCCCAGAATCGAGTTCCTGCACAGGCCGTTAGAAACCCTGCTGCTACATGAAATGCTCAGGTTATGTTTTGAAACAAGCAAGTCTCTGGCAACTGCATGAGATTTGTTTGTTTTTCACAGATATAAACATCAGCAATTCTAAACATCATAGCTAAAAGGGAATGTGAATATTTGTTATAGAACACTTGAGTTCAAAGACTACTAAGTACTTATAAATCCAGTCTTATAGTATATTGGAAGAAATAACAGGTTTAGTCAAGTGATCTGTATCTTAATAAAAATACAGTGAATCATCTTTCCAGCCACCACAAACAAATAATCGTAAAAACACCCTCTTATGTATTGGGGAATAGTACGCTTGTCATCATCCTATTTTACTAATGAGAAAATCAACACTGTAGCTTCTGGCAAAAGGAATTTGTCATAATTTACATCTGATCTCTGGCACTGAGAGGAATCCTGTATGAACCCCTTTCCTGTATGTAACTTCAATTAGTTTTACTCCGTGTTCAGGTGTAAATGATTTTTTCAGGACTCCATGCCAGGAGCAGGACTACTTGAGCTAAGGCTCTAGCATAAATAAGCATACCTTCCTCTGTTTGGCTAGAACAATGAAAATACAGGTAATCATATAACTTTGCTTTTCTATTTTATGAGAATCTGAAAATATTAAGCACTTCATAACTCCCCTTTCTTGATAAATAACATTAGAATAACTTTCTCAAATGGATAACAGCATCAAAACAGGGAACAACTGACTAGCCTACACGGTCTGTCCTTACCACCTGCTGATTTGTTATTCTCTATTATATCCATTGTTGAGATTATTTTTTGGATTAATTATTCTTCAGATACATGTAATTTATTTTAGATAAATAAATAAATAAATAGATAAATAAAACTTCCTGGGCTGAAGTTTTCTTATTCCTTTCATAAGTTCTGACCACACAGATTTTTTTCTCTTACTCTGGAAAGGCTTACAGCCTGAAACTGGAAATGCAAAGATCAGACAATTATTGCACTTCTCTTTAGGTTAGGTACCAAACTCTCTCTTTAGCTGCTCTATGGACAATTTAGTTTCCAGTACAGGTGTTTGTAGTGGAGCAGAGAAACCAGCAGAAATATTTACCTTTTCAGAAGATTTGTACTCTGTACTTATGAAAGCTGAACTTTCCATCAAAGGAATCTTTGGTCATATTTTCGCCATGATTTTAAGTCCCAAATGAAAAGGTTGCAGCATGAAAGAAAAATGGATAGACTGATATTCTCTATACCAGTATACTGAAACTCACCTACAGAAAGGCTATAACAGTGAAGAGAGGACATGATTAGGTCTTTTGGGGGTCTGTCTCCAGAAAAAAACCGGTCTGGATGAAAAGTGTTGGAATTTTCCCTACAGAACTTTCCATGGCCTGTTTAGTTTAAAATATGACCTGAACCTACAAACTGCCTTGGTTATTTGTGGGGCAGTCCTGAAAACCCTCCTCTGGGTACTTGAATAGAGATGTCTGAGGCTTTTGGAGTTTATTTAGAGATGATAGTATCTGCACAGTGAAAATATTTCTTCAAGCTTTCAAAATTTTTTTCTAGCTTCCCACATTTCTCCAAACCTGTGATTCCAAACTACAGTCATCATTCTTTTCCCACTCCTTAAAAATTGATGTATTATGCTGCTTCATGTTCTCTATTCTGCATTACATTAAAAATAAATAGAATAGTTCCTGCCTGAAACTTTCATTTTCCCAGTAAGCCACTCCTCCCTGTTGTCCACTACTGCAATATTTAAATTTGATAAACATGGTAAAGAATCTTAGATTTTTGTGAGATCCCAAAGCACCAGGGAATTAGCAAGTACTCTTCTTGTATTTTATAGCAATGCTAATAAAGTACAGAATTGCCAGAAGATAATTTTTTCCTCTTTATAATCAAAGGCAATTGAACATTATTTACTGTGTGGTCAGTACGAGCCTGCAAATTATACTCACAAAAGAGCTTTCAGGTGAGTGGGAAATAACAGCCAGCAGGTTTATTCCCTTTAAAAAGGCAAAACCCAAACCCAAGAATACAACAAACACAATGACATTTTAGTGCATTTATCGGACTACTTAATTAGACATAGGCACACAAGTCAATATTAAAGCTCCATAACAAATTTATACTTTTATAAATTCACTGGGATTCATATCCAAACAAAGACTGCTAAGTGAGACAAAATACAGTTACTGCTGTATGCCAGGATACTAGCTATAACAATAATTATGCTAGTTTGTGTCATCAGTTCCACAGAGGTCCCAATAGAAATGATTCCTCCTGTGCTCCAAAAGAGAAAAACAAAAATAAAAATGTTCCCAAACCTGTTCCTTCAATACAGGTGTTACATACTTCCTAAATGGAGTGATGGTCAAACAACTAAAAGGAACACATCTTATGCTTCCAAAGATCAGTGCTTGTGACTAATTTCTCATTTTTTTAAAAAAATATAACACATGACACACTGAAGTGCACATTAAAACAGTTAATAAACAAAATTTTTGAGAGCTCCATAAGCTTTTCCCGTACAAAACTTAAGCAGCAGCAATACACCTTCTAGAGACACCTTTCACTTTCCTAATAATTGTTCCATCTTGTTTCAGTGCAGAAACATATTCAAATTCAGCCATCCTGGTGTGTGTAGACAATGTAACATTTGTATTACAAAGTAAGCTGACCTGCAAGAAATTTCGTTCCAATTAATTAGAGATACATTTTGGCTTCAGATTTTTTCCTCCATGATAGTACTACTATGTAGAAATATTTTTCTCCTTCTGCTCATCCACCCTTTCAGAAATGTCTTCAAGACTTTTTTCAGTGGCTCGGCCAATGACAGATCTTTCTCTCTTGCCATTGACAAATGCCAGAATTTATCTTCCACATTCATTCACAGCCTTTCATTCTGACCTGCCCATTTTTCTCACTAACTACTCCTCACATCTGCTTCAGCTTTACTTCCTCTCATGCATCAGCTTAAGATGTTCCTGCCTCTCTGGGTCACCCATGGTCCATCCTCTGCTGCCTCCATGCACATGGCTACACCAGCTATGGCTTCTCCAGCCAGTGCCATCCAAATTTTCCAGGCACTGCTCTGAAACATGGAAAGAGCAACCAGGGAGAGGGCAGTAGCCACCATTTCTGTGAGGATGCTTGGTGAAATATTCGGCACGGTTGTGTCCCTGCCATGTTGGTCAGTATTGTCTCATCAGTGCTTTCTTCTCTAAAGACTGCTGACTTTCAAGAAAGACTTAGTGTCTGATGTTGTAATACGCTGCAAAATGACTTCTGTGTTGCATTCATGCAGTGACTTTTGGCTGGTGGGTGTCCCAAGACCCCTGGGACCCATGATGGTGGCATTGCTGTATTAACAAACAACCCAGAGCAGTGAGAGCAGCAATGTGCAGAGTTAAGATCTGTCTTTTTTAAAAAATCACCTTTTGCTTTCCTTTGATCTTATTAACTTTTCGGGATCAAATAAAGCTGGTTTTAAAACCAGATGACATTACAGAGCCATGAAGAAGTACTTCTAAAAGTCACTACTGGCATGTTACATGCTGTACAAAGTACTCTAAACACAGTATTTGCATCATTCTTTTGTAGTGATTGGATGAGCAAAGACATGACATACAGTCTGTGTTTATAAGATATCACAGAACCAGAAATTTTGTTCAAGGAGTTACATGGTGGAAGCATGAAACAGTTTTAATATAAAACAAAAACCATGACTTTGATTAGCACTTAGAAGTGAAATCTATCCCTAGGCAACCTCTATGACTCACAGGCATCAGGAGCACAGAACAGCATCTCATTAGAGGGAGACTAGGCGATGAAAGTTCTAGATGAGTAAAAGCATTTTTACAGACCCTTAGCATCCAGTGTTTACTAGAAAGCTCGTGTCTCAGTTGACATAGCTCTACACACAAACTGCTTTTCATAGTCAGGTGTTAATTATCCCTTCCTTTACGTTAAATTCTACCTCAGTAACCTTGCTGGTCTTCAAAGTAAATGTGAATAGGAAAAGGTTTTGCGTTACTGCTAGCATTTATATTGCATATACAGACTAAACACATTTTTAAAAATTTGAGTGTAACTAATATGTGACAAAGCAGATCATACATATTAAAGCACACTGTGGGTTGCACATACTAAGGCCCCTGTATCTATCTGGACACATAGCTAGAAACCAGCCTCTTGCCAGAGGTGCTTCAACTAAGCACATGCATCCTAGGTGTTTTAATATTTCATTGTGTACATTTTTACCCTTTAAATTTTGGTGTGTGAATTTCATTTTCAAAATAAGTGTTTGTGGATTAGTTTTGGTCTGCGGACTACAATTTAGCGCATGGATGAAAATGAGACAGATTCAAATCTAATTCACACTATAAAATGCAGCTGGATGTACTCAAGTACAGCTGCAATGCACTGGCATGGAGTTCATTGATAGTTACAAATATTCTGAACTATCTGAGCATTTCCAAAAGCAGTGAATATAACACATATTAACTTTTCCTTTATGAAATCACCATTTATTTTTTCAACATTCCATGCTGAAGAATGAAAGACTGAAAAATTTCTTTTAAATTGCAGGCTCCTTTGCCTTCCCAGCAAAACATTTCTTCCCTTCTCTAAACAATTCATGTTGAAAAGCAGTGATCAACCTGATTAGATTTACTGTTTTATACGCACCATATATCAAGGCAATCCTGAGCTGAATTTTATGTTCCATAATCCTTTCCAGAAATGTTTTTATCATGAAATAATAATAGTCCCCTTGAAATTCAAATCTATAACAGATAATTGACACATTAACTCTAGAATGGTAAGAGGATATGCAGAATTATTTTTCAGCTGCTATCAATGGTATATGGCTCTGCTTCTGAAGCAGTTAGTGCATGTGGATTGCTGATACATTTTCTGAAGAGGCTAGGCTTTGTAGAATGATTATTTCTGTGAAGAGATATATTGTAGATTTTTGCCTTCACTTTCCATAATTCTCACAGTAAAGTCTGGGAAAGTTAAACGCATTGTAAAGAAAGCAGGCCACATAAAATAAATTGAAATTGTATATTAATCCCATTTTACACTAGCAGTGACTTTCCTCTATATATAAAGAACACAGGATGCACAAATATTTTCTCATTTGGCCCCTGAGCTGAAGATGACATGACTGGAAAAAATTGCTTTTACAACTAAAATATCATCTGAATAGTTGTGTGTGTGATTCATGCCATTCTATTCAAAGTATAATTTTAGTCTACTTTCACTTGCCCTTGAAAAGCTTTTCAAGAGAATCTTGAGAGTCTAAAAGGGAGTGAAAAGATAAGAGGTAGAAAAATACAACCATCTTTGTCTTCACTGTCAGAAGTGAAGACAGTGGTCTCTTCCCTAAAGAGGCACAAAAATAGCTTATTGAGGTTATAGGCCACATTTAGTAAGAGATTAGCTACAACAATAGAATTTAGTGAGAAATTAGGTGTTTAAATTGTGATGTTGAAAGCCTTTGCTGTCCAAACTCCATTATGTCCTCTTTAGTGACTTTGAGGGTGCATCTGCAAAGCACCAAGCTTGTAGTTACTGTGAGCAACAGTGCCCTGGTGCAGGATAACACCTGGCCAGAACAGCAGGGACCATACTTAGGGTGGTGCCAAGCTTGGTGGCTCTTCTCCTGGCGGTGGACAGCCTTTTGTTTCTTGCGGCAACACCAGCCTGCACAGACCTGGTCCAGGCTTGAGCTAAGCCCCAAGAATGCTCCCTGAAAAGGAGAAATAGGCTCAATTTTCTCACAGATTGAAATAGGGGACCTACCTTCAAAAGACTATAGTAAACTACACAAAGTCAGACAGCACTAGAGTACGGTCACTAAAGGGTAAGAGTTTTTATTGCATGAAGAGAAATAGCCCGATCTTTCAGTGCAGCTTGTCCCATGTTTCCTCTAAGGCTTGTGCCCGGCACCACCAGTTTGGAGACCAAGGAGGAGCCTGTACTGGCTCATCAAATTCCCTGATACATGTATGCACACTCATTATCAGTTGAGTCAGTGGCTACTTCAACAGCTTTCCTTGACATCTTAGTTTATTAAGAAGGGGAAAGCTGACTATTTCTAGCTTTTCTTATGTTGAAAACAAAGGCCTAATCCTAAATGACATAAATTTATCACCAAGTCATCTCTATGCTTAAAGAATCACTGGACAAATTATTGTGTTGAGCTGTATTCATACTTTGGATTAGAACCTGCCAGTCTTCCATGCAGCATCGGTCCAAGGAAAGGAGTCATTCGTTCTTGTAGTTGTGCTCTGGTCGGTGTAATTACATTAAGACAGACCTTTTGCTAGCAAAAGATGTTTTGAATGCTATTACTCTGCAAAGTACCTACAGAGATTTCATATACATTCAATGTATTGTTGCAGATCAGCTTTGTGAACTCATTTTTTGAGCCTCTGAAATCTGTGAAATGTGGTTTGATATTTACAAAAGTCACATCTTTGGTTTTGTAAAATACTTACGAAGTCTTCAACATCTGTGAATAGAACACATTCAACAAAAAATACCCTCCCTAAAGCAATTATTTCCATTGAGATGCTCCACCAGAACTCTCCTACAGGCTTTCCTACATATGTCTTTTGAGCCTTGGCTCCTGTACTGATGACTCCTTGTAAGGAGCAAGGTAAAAATGCCATTAATGTTAGTGGCAGATTTGTATGGTGACCTTTCTTCTGTGTAATAGAGTAGGATTGTCTGCTCTGCTTTAAGCCTCTCTAAGATTTACTAGAAAATTTGAATGACCAGCCTGTGACCTTGAGCTTCCTGTTCCTCTTCAGATGGATATATGGGGATGGAAAAATGCTCCCAAAATCTTAAATAAGTATATGAAATAGAAAGTACCTATTCCAAGGTGCTGTATTCTATAGATTGAAGGAGGTCCATCTAAGAACAATATGTTTTAAGCTGCTGTGAATATCTCTGTATTAAAAGGATGACAGGTTCATTGTTTTTAAACATCATTTGAATTCCCACTTCTTAGTAGATTCAATACATTTTTTTCTTCTCTCTATTTCTCCTTCTTTCCAAGCCTCACCATGATTTCCAGACTAGCAAGCACAGTCATTTGGCCCTCAGGCTATTTAAGTCCAGCTTGCTATGACCAGTTAAACTTTGTACCTATTACAGACTCTTCTTCCACACTGCTTTCCTGAGTCTTTTCTAACAGGCCTGGGACAGGGAGGGCATACCCTAACTGCTCATCTGGAGCTCAGTGTGCACTTACATCGGTAGCAGCCAGTCTACACATGCACCTTGATTGACTGGATCATTTCTGCCAAACGTGATGTACATTTGCAGAGAAAATTCATCTATTACAGTGACTCAAATCTCTCTTCCCACTGTTTCTCTCTGCTTTTTAGACTCTGATTTCAACAGACTTCATAAGAAAATGTCTTTGAGATTTCTATTCCTCCAATGTTTGTAAAAATTGGTCAACAGATACAAAATTCTTAAGCAAAAAGGAAGACAGACAGACAAGTAGAGATTGCATAAGAATAATTTCCTCAGGAAGCCATGTTAAAAACAGATTCCTGAGTCCTTAGGTGTAATAATTATAGTCATTATCATGTAATATACATTTCCATTAGCATTAACTCACTGAATACAGATAACCCTTGGAATTTAGAGTGGATAACACCCATTTTTGGTCATTCAAAAAAGAATTAAATCTGAGGCAATTAAGCATCATTAAATGATTCATGAAGATTCAGTTTTCAAAATTGAATGCCTAAGCTAGTAATACTTCCACATTTAGGTGTTGAACCAATATGTTGGATGATATTTGTCATATACCCAAATATTCTGCTGAAAATTTCAAAAGCCAGATATGGTCTTGGCTCCTTACTTTACACAAAAAGTTCGAATGGCAAGCTTGTAATACATCTGCACTGTTTTTTTGTTAAAAGGCATCATCAGCTTGAGGGTCTTACATTTGTCCAGGTAACAATAACTATACTGCCTGCTTATGGAGAGGGACATAATAGATCAGACAGGGCATATCAGAATTGTTACATGATCACGAGCAGTGGAGATGTATTGTATAATTATCCTTTGTTCAAAAACTGATGAACATTATATGAAGCTAGTAGGTGGCAATTTCAAAGCAAATAGGGAAAATACTTCTTCATAAAACATGTATGAGTTCAGTGGTTGAATTTCTTGCCACAGAATTCTGAAGATGCTAGCAGATAAACTGATAAAGGGACAGGAAAACACTGGTGATCTGCAAACCACAGATCCCTGGAAGACAAAGAATTATTCTTGAAAAGGATCTTTGTATCTTGGGGCAACTGTTGCAGGCAACCACTTCTTATGTTTCTTTGTTTCATGCAGAAACAGGATTTTAGTCAGGGAAGTATCCGTAAAGTATCATACATCTTGCAAGCATCCTGAGCCTCTTTGCACAGCAGTAGTCTCCTCTCTGCTCTCACACCTTGTGGTTGAGGACCAGAATATCGCACTCAGGTAGTTAGTCTTCATTAGAGGATGAAACATATTTCAACCGTATCTGTTGTAAAAATGTCAAATTTTAGCAAGCAAGCAGAGTTAGGGGGAAAAGGACTTTTAGGCTCAAAAGAATTCTTATGTTCTTTCAAACTGAGTTCTCAATCTGTGAAAGACAGGTCCCAGTCATCCTGCCATCTTAGGACCTGGTACATAAAATGCTGAGAACAAATTCCTGTGTATTTTAACATCACTTTTAATTAGCAGTTTTATAAGAAAGGAACGTCTTATCTTGTATTTATTTTTCATATCAATTATTTATGTATAATTTCTGTTGTTCTTCATCAGTCTTGCCTTTTTAGGTGCTATATACATTTCTTTTTAGAAATTAGCACATTTTTAATTGCCAGACACACAATGGTCAGAAGGCATCAAAAGAATTTTTTCATCGGAACGTATTTCATTCCTTCAATACAGCTTCACACAGCCCTTTCATATTAATGCTTTATAAATTAATTATTGGGAATGGACGCCAAGTAGGTTATACATTTTCTCGGTGAAGGGGAAATGCAGAAGGCCAGCCTCCTATCTGCTCCAAAACAGAGGCTTTCTGTTTATCTCGTTGCCTATTTGAAAGATCTATATTTTCAAGAAAATTCCCATGCAGCTCCTATGTACCAAATATGAAACACATTCCCAAATTAAATAAACTCATGTTGTCCTTGTTTGAAAGCATGTTAGTTAAAAGTTAGTTTATAAACATGAGGAACATTCTATGCACACTGTCTGCATAATGTAAGTGATATTCAGGCAAATCAAGGTTGCATGATATCAATGCACTTCACAGGAAGAAACAGGGAACATTTTTCAGATTAACAGCACTGAAAAACATCATTAAAGATTGATAGTGAGTGTGCAAGTGACCTCAAGCACAACAAATACAAAATAGAAGAAGTTTGGAAAATGCTAATGTAAATGCAATATTTCACTGTTTGTTTTACCTTGACACAAAGTTTCTATAATTTTATTTTATCTAGTTTTAAATGGCATTTCAAGAGAAAAAGAGGATTTCTGTTGAGCAAGAATTAATTTTACTTTATTGTCCAGACACAAAATTTATATATTCATTATCTGCAGGGCTCTGCTTGCAGATAAAGTCAAAAGGCAACATTTGCATAAAATTACCTAGAACTTACTAATTTACTTCATTAAAACCTGAATATTAACAAGACAACTTCTAAAGGCACACTTAAATGGAATACTTAATATTTACTTGTTGAAAAATGTAAATCTTATCTAAGGTTCACTTATTTACCTAAAAGGTGGCCTTCATGATCAGAACACCTAAGGTACTTTATTTGTCAGAAAAGATATGCAACATCATGATTTCTTCAAGTGTCTCTAATTTTGATCATTCATATGTGCTTGAAATTCAGGAAATGTTAAATTATTTTAAACTTTATCTAATACAAATTATTCTCAACTCTACACGAGACCAAACCCAATTAATTTCTTGCATCATTACATTCCAAAAGAAAGATTTTATGTATTGTGAAATCAAAACAAGATCAAGAGAATATCAGAACTGCAAGGAGACTGCACAGAGAATTGCAAATTATAACACAAAGCCTTTAAGTTCAATGAAGTTCCTTTTTCAAGAAAGAAACAATACATGTTTGCTGCCAAAGTTTTAAAGACCAGATTGTGGAACCAGGCAGGTCCCCTAATCAAACTTGGATGATGAGAAATTCTTCTGCCGATACAGAGAAAACACATTCTTAAGTTTATTCTGCTAATTCAGTCCAGTGCATGAAACTACTGATAGTCTGCCTGGATGAGATATGAAAAAAAAAGCAACACCAAAGGCTAGAACTTTATCTGTTTCTAAGGAACTAGATTGAAGAATCAGATGTCTACCAGCTGTAGAAAGACTTGGTGATCAGACACAATCGTTTTATTTCCATTTCTGTAGATGATGTTTTCTTGCTTGACTAGATACATTCTTTTAGTGTCAAGGACATATTTTGATTTTAGAAAACGGATTACATATCCAACACGTTTATAATAGTGCTACTGATTAATAGAAGTACTTTTTAAATGCCATTTTTGTTCACTTCAATTGAATTCCAGCTCTATTCAAAGGCAATTTGACATCAACCATAGAGAAAAGAATAATCACCAAGTGAGTTAAAGTCGCACTATTGACTATTTTTAGTATAATAAGCTACAAACTGCTTAACTAAATATACACAGTATATTATAGGCTTTTTGTTAGCCTTACAAATAAATCTCAATGCCAAGTTCCTTACCTTGCTAGTGAAAATGCTTTTGTTCTTACCAAACAACAGCTATCTAACGTTCTTTAGGAAACCAAAATAATTATTATAATAATATAAAAACATTAATAGCAAGTTTGCTTGCTTGTTGACATAAATTCACCTACCTGGAAAATAAAGTGCCTTTGACTACCTTAAAGTCTTATGAGATGATCCTTTGCTTTCTGCAAAGCTTGATACTAATTTTCAGAAAAGTCAGGAACAAGCAGATTTGTCGCTCTGTAGGTGCAACAAAATAATGTTGCATCTTCTGTGTCAGACTGGTCTAAAATAGGGCTGTTATTTGGTAGTTTTTCCGATAACTGACTCTTTATAGATGAATCATAACATGATGCTGGAAACTTGGCAATTACATCAATGACTCTGCACCATGCATTGTACATGACCTGCATACTAAGGGAGAAGAGTACAAGTAGAAAGGAATGCTTTTTGCCATTGCTGAAGCTCACCTCATCTTGTTATATTCATTGTGTGTGCAGTCTACCTCGCTTAGATGACAGATGTAAAACCAGCAGTGTCCTGAAATCCACGCTTTACTTGCTGTTACTGCTTGTGTTCCCATGAAATGTTAAAATCACAGCTAAATATCCTAGAATTTGCAGCTGAAAATAATTCCAGAAAGAAGTATTCTGAGGTGGACTCAGATTTGTAACAGTGCTCACACGGTATTTAAAAGACTCAAGCCAAAGTTTTGATTGTGTGAGAAAATGCAAACGAATTACCTAAGCAAAATTGGCTTGATTTTCAGAGACACTCAGCAGTCTGAGCTCCCATTTAGTTCACTTCTAAGATTATACGAAATAGTCTGTTTGTATAATCTACAGCCTTGAAAGAAATGTCTCCTGTGATCTCTCATAAAAGAGTCTTGGCAGATAAATGTGTGTAACACAAAAGACACTGTCTTTCTTTCCTGAAAGTAAGTGTCGTAAGCCCAATAGATTTTCCAAACACATTGTTATAAGCACTTTGTTCTAAGAGGATGAAACTATCTACAATACTTTTAATGTTCTTTTTTTTTTTGTTAAAGTGCATTTCTATTTGTCGGCTTTCATCCAAGTTGTTCTAAGTTTCTTTCTGAAGAGGTGAAGAATACTTGATGGAAACAGGAATAGCAAATACCACACAGAAAAGAGAACGATGTATGGGAACAGAGAAAAGAAGTCAAATCTGTCCCAAAGCGGAATTTTACTTTCTTTCTAGTTAAAGAGAGAAATGTCCTCCTTCAACATACTTTGCCAAAAAAGGACCCAGCGTTTCTAAGTTTGCAGATATTTGCCTGAAACACACACTACAGAAATACATATATATAAAACCATGCATACATGTGAACACACAGACACACACACACACACACATAGATGTGCAGTGTATTAGTGTATATATATCTAGTTCCCACTGAATCTAGTTTATGGTTTACTGCTTTGAAAACTTTTATTTTCGCTCTTACTTCCACATTGTCATTTAAGAAACAGAAGTCACAGTCTGCAGCACAGAGTCCATTGCAGACTCTGAAACTCTACAGTTTGTTTCCTTCTGCCATAATCAAAGATTGATCATTAATTAAAGGATTAGGGAATTACGACAATGTATACTGACTACACAGACCCTAGTCTGTGAATAGAAGTTCATTTCCCCACCTTCAAACATTATCCCTGGACTCTTTCCTGTAAAGGTAAACTGCAGATTGTAAATGGAAGCGCATAAAGTCTCACGGAAGGAAGACCATGTGCAAATACAACAGACAGGGCCCCGGGATGGACAGGTATTACTTTTGTTCCCTTCTTTGCTGGCATTGCATGACTCTGCAGGGCTCCCAGAGTGCCAGAGTACTTAGAGTGCCAAGGCTGTTGCATGGGTGCCAGAGATCACGGACTAATCTTCCTGTAAAACCTCTTCCCACACAATGCCTAGGGCTATGGTTTTACCTCTGTCTTGTGATGTGACAGTGAAATTAAAGACAGAGAGTGTTAGAGAGTCATCTGGGCAAAAAAAACAGGTCAGCCCACAACTTGCCACCACCACAATTAAAGTTACCTTCCCACAGGATGGGTCAATACTCAAACCAGACCTGTTCACAAAGATCTAATCTTCATTAGAACATGACAAAGAACTTCTTTACTGTAAGAGAGAGACAGAGCACTGGAACAGGCTGCCTAGAGAGGCCATGGAATCTCCTTCTCTGGAGATTCTCAAGACCCGCCTGAATGTGCACCTGTGCAACATGCTGTAGGTGAACCTGCTTTAGCTTTGGGGGTTGGATTAGACGATCTCCAGAGGAGCTTTCCAACTCTGACCATTCTGTGATTCTTTGATTTTACCAGCTGATAAAGCTAAAAGAGTAGTGTTAAGTGACTTACCTAACACACCTTAAATGTGCTTTAACTCAAATAGTCCTTGAAAATGTAAATGCAGATTGATACCTTTTCTGCAGCAGATGGAGAAAATTTCAGTTCAGAATAGACTTTATGTTAGGCCTCCCCACTGGTCTGTGAGAGGTGGATGTCAGTCTTTGGGTCACAACAGGTAGGGAAGGAACTCTGTTCCTGGTGAAGCAGGTCTCAGTACATCTGTCCTTTATAATGGAAGGTGAAAGAGAGCAAGGGAATTAATTCTCAATGCAGAGGGGAAAGGTCTGTGTAGAGCAAACCCTTTCTTCCTTGCAACCTGCCAAGGACATTCTCATTAGTGCAAGCACTAGCATCCAGCGCTTCCCCCCTGCCAGCACGGCTTTCAGAACTTGGAATATAATATGTAACAAATTTAATATTAATCTGTATGGGAACACAGTAGAATGTTACAGTCTTATTACTTTTTATAAACCCTTAATATGGGCATATAGAGAGACTGGGTGACAGGTTAATGTTCAGAGCTGCCTTGAGCCCAGGATATACTGTACTTGGCCAAAACAACACCCAGATTGTATGACCTGCAGCTGTGAAATACAGATAGATTAATACAGCTAGTATGTGCTTATTCATGGAGTCACTTCAGAAGAAAATACTTCTAATGGAATGAACCCTAAGTACAAGATAAGATGAATAATATTTCCCCAACGACTACTTTCAATCTTTGTTTACAACATCAAAAAAAAAAAAAAATCTGAGACTCAATTATTTATCTACGCATTATTTATTCATTCACCTAGTACTATCTCAGTAAACTAGCGTGTGGTTTGGCTGCTCAGTTTTCCCTCAAGGATTCTGGACAAACAATTCTGCACAAAGGAAAGCCAGGGAGTATTTCCATTTGAAAACACAAAGAAAGCAGCCATATCTTTTCAGATCTCTTTCATTATGGCTTGAACTGGTGATGGACATATTCCAGACAGTCTGGTTCATGCTTAGTTGAAGTCTTCAAATGTTTGGAGACTTCTGAAGTACCCCTGCACTTTATTGTGCCCCTGAAAGAGGCTCCCAGAAAACCTCCTTATTTCTGGAATACACTGAGAAGATGTATTCGATTACACATTCCAAATGCAGAGGAGAAGAAATGAATGTGGGCTTACACACACAGAGAGACACACGAAACCTCTGCCATTGTAAACTGAACTAGTTTATTTGAGGATATTGTTATTCTCAGAAAGTGTAACTTGCAACTCCAGCAGGCTTGCTTGGTCTCTCTCTGAGTTCCCCTTTCTTCTTTTTTTGCCCGAGAGTCACAGCTTCTACTCTAACTATGCAAAACTGCTGCTTTCACTTCACATCATTTCCCTGAAATTTATTTCTCTCTATTGCCTGTTTCTCTTTAGTGAACAAAATGAAAACCAGTTGCAACAAACAAAGTGTTGGGGTTTGTATCTCATCATTGCCAAAAAGGAAATGTCTATGGGGAAGGAAAAAAATTGGACAGGTTCTGATAAAGAAAAGTATTCAGAGTGTAGTAAAATCCTTCCATAAACCTGGGCCAGACTTCACCTTTAAAGTATCTCACATCTGTAGTCTTAACCATACCATCTTGTGATACATTTATAGCTGGAGTTGTTCAGCATGAATGCACCAAAGCTCAGCCACCACAATGACTACTTCTTAAGGCAAAAAGTGGAGAAACCCAAACATCCCTCAAGCCTTCAAATGAGCCAGAAGCCAGTGGCTGGGGGAAGCCAGCTCTTGGTGTTACAAATGTAGCAGGGAGGGTCTGAGGGGCAGCGACATACCTTCCTTACTAAAGAAACGAGATGCTAAGAGGCAGGAACATCTAAATGAACTGAGGTGGTGTAGCAAAAAATTATCTGATGGAAGAATGAGAGGTAGGGTGGGACTGAGTTGGTCTTAACCACACACTTAGGTAATCCATATTTTAAACACAGTTGGTATATTTTGAGGAGAACTATCATTCACTGAGACTATATTATCTGGATATCTAAAAGCTCTGAAGTGCATCACTTGCTGTAGTCTGTAATAAATTTTATCAATTAAACAGTATATAAAAATCCTGATAAAAAAAGTTATAGATTGGGTTTAGAATTTGAAGCCCTCACACTACTGAAATATAGAGCAGGATGGAATACTGTATGACAAAGTACTTTAACTGTGACTCGTAGTGTATGGCTAAAAATACTTGTTTTTTTTCAAGTTATCACCTTTAAAAGAGGAGACAAGAAATATTGTGGGAAGGTACACAGAGAGGGTAGTTTTTATTTAGAGCAAAGAAAATCAGTCATTTAAATAAAAATGAAGAAGTGAGTGCCATTCTTGTGGCAAGAAGATTTTAGCCTCAACTTATTGTCCAGGGCTGAAATTTTCTTTGTTATACATTTATCATAACAAAGGGACTATTCTTAAATAATTCAAATAATTTCGGTTTTGTAATAAAGCAAAACCTCTCTAATGACTCTGTAATTCATGTGCTGTAACTCAGGAATCCAAAAGATCTAGAGATTTTAATAAACTGACACACTTCACTGCATTTGCTTTGGTTCAGGCATGTCCTGCATTTACTTTCTCAGTAATCCTCTTTAGACAGACCATTTACCTAAAACTAGCATAACTGAGCTTGTTTGTAATAATGCATGTAGTAATGTGTCTCACTAAAACAGTTGTATATAACATAAATTTTCTTGTGTTAAGAAAAAGGACAAAACATGACTTATGGCACTTCAAGACTCTCAGCCTTTATAACACACTCATCCACTTCACAATATGACTTGTTAGTGGTCAGATATAGGCTGTGACAAAATTAATTCCTAGAGAGAGACACATTTTTGCTATCAGCTGACTTATTTCTCTAAGAACTTCTATCAGTTCTAGCAGTATCAATGATGTCAATGACGCTTACATGGCTCAGTATGCAAAACACTTTTAAAACAGGAATATCTGGCTCCTGGAAAAGCAAAGAAATATTATTCCTCCCACCCCAGTTTTGTTCTTGCGCTTGTGTTACATTTAGCACTGCAAAGCAAACTGGTGAAAACTTCTGTTGTGCCATTGCCCAGTTTTGCTACAGTGGCTCTGGCATGGAACTAAAAAAAACACCGTAAAGCCAAGGAACTCTAAATCACAAACTGTTAACAACATTTTAGGGGCTTATATCCCCTTCAGACCTGCGACACCAGCAGAACTGGGAAAGAAGGAAATAACTTGCTAGGAGCTCAGCTAGGTATAGGACAAAAGGGAGGATGATTTTTTCTGCTGCCAGTGGAGGCCATTTTTAAATAGGAAGTACAATTGCAATAAAAATATTCATGGTTTAGGGTTTTTTTGTAAGAGAAGAAAATGCAGATGTGAACACCAGTGTGCCAGGTATTGATGCCTGCAAATAGCCCACTGACAATAAATCTGTAAAGAAAAGCCTCAGACTAGCTAGTGTGCTTCAGAAAGACTGGAGAAAGCTTGATCAAAATGCAGTTATTTCTAACAGACACCCTTCAGGCCACGTTATTTTCTCTCTTACTTCTTCAAACAATTCCTAATTGACAAGATAGATTGTGACATTTCATGCTATACATTTATGAAGGTATCTTTCAATGGAACTTGTAAAAAATTTGGATTGAAACTGCCTCTGCCTATCCTTTTCCCTTCACCCTGTAAGCTCATTATAGCTTATGTTTCAGTGGACTCCACCAGGGATTTATTATAAATTTTACTATCTTCTCCATATAAACAGGGATTGGGTGGAGAGGGTTTTTTTAGATGTTGGTTTCCAATTGAGCATTAAGTGCCCATTGTAGCTCTAAGTCCCTCATGGGGGAACAGATGCCTTTGTAAGTTAATTCATATGACTTCCATGAATATGTATGCACATTAGTTAAAAACAATTCAGCTACAGTAATACTGTTCTATGTCCCCTAGTCAACAAATATGACAAAGTGCCCCTCTTGCCACACACTTATCTCTCAGTTATTAATACACAATAACAAATTTCAGAATCTCAGCTGGGAACATAATATTGTAATTACTTAGTAGGCTATTACAGCATACCTGTCTGTCAGAATCCAAATACAGAAAATAACACTGCTGAGATTGGAAGAGAATGATTGATTTCTTGTGCCATCTTGTGGAAAAATTATTGATTGCAAGAAAATCTCAAGATATTTTCTCACAGTACTGTAAAGGCAGAAATGTCAGGAATGTAGTTCAAGCCAGCTTTGCTTCCTGCATACAAAATCTGTTACCTATAAAGTAGTAACCTGGTTTGTTAACACCCTATAGTCAAGTATTTTTGATCACTGAGCCTGAAGTCAGCGGCTTATCTTTCTGTATACCTTGTGGATTCTGCAGTCTCCATCATAAAGCTCTGATTTAATTTACTTGTTAGAAAATATTTTTAGATCTTCCTTCATGTTCAGATTTACATAGAAAGAGAATATGCTTCTTTTAAGATTCATCGCACAACGAACGTATTTATTCTCATTTGGACAGCAGATTGGAATAAATATTTTTTTCAGTTTTTCTTTTTTTTTTTTTTGAAAACACAAACTAATTTTTCTAGCAATAAATATTCACTGATTGCTTAATTAGGCTTATTAAATTGCAAATTAAAATCCCAAACCAATGACAACAATTTGAAAAAGAACACATTACTAAAACCACAAAAGATTAAGTATAACTTTTTCCATTATCCAGTAGTATGTCAATTACACAATCAGAAAATGAACAAGCACAGAAAAAAGTCTGAAAACAGCTTTTAACACAGAAACATAAATAGGATTGTGCTACCTCACAAGTTGCTCGGGAGACAACTGCAGAGCACTATTTTGCAAGGGATTTAGGTCATCTTTTTGTTCTAAGTCCACTTGCAGCCCATCAGAATTTCAAACACAAGTTATATCTTCTTTGTGTCCCCTCCCCTCCAACCATATGATATTCCATCGGTTGGAGACCCGAACACTTATCTAAATCCCATACCTTTAAGCCATAGACATTTGCTAAACTACATTCACAGGAGAACAGAAATGATAAGCTCTAGGAAACCCCATTGAGAATGTGGTGGAATAATAGTGATGCTGGAGGATTTAACCATGCACCTAATCTCTGTATTCTGCTTTGAAATTACATATGTGAGGGTTTGAATTATTTCCTTTTGTTTATCGTTATCCTTTGATAACACTTCAGCACATGAATACTAACAAACAAGGTGATAGCAGAGCTCAGCACCATTTACTCATTGCAAAATGAATTAGAATTGCCTGGAAGTAAACTAATCCAGCAAACATGCCAGGGACTGCTCCTTCCTGCTCCCTCCTCCCCATCTCTCATCTGGGGAGTAACATGCCCTTTTGCCTTGTTTCTGCTTCTTTCTAGAGCAAATGCTGCTCTTCTGTGCTATGGCATGTTGTATCTCAATTGGTCAAGAATCCTTCACAGACAATGTCAAGACCAACAAATTGAGCAATTGTTTAACTAAGAGTCACTTGACATGGCAAGTTGCTGTGCTAACATATTGCTGCACTGACCTCCTTCAAGTTGTACTATTTAAATACCTCTGACCCTTTAATGCCCTTCCTGCTTTACAGCCACTGCAATACCTTCATGCTACAAAGCATGTTGAACCTCTCCGGGGGCCATGAGTGCTTGCAGTGGAGAGCAGTTACTCTTTTGACTGTGTCAAGTTCTTGTTACATGTGGGTCAATCACAACACAGAGAAACACAGAAGCATCTACTGTTCGTAAAATTCTATAGCTCCACACTGCTCTTTGCTACAGCTCTGAGTCTGAATAAGTGGCATAGTCCTGATGTAGGTGATTATTGTTGAAGGTTTTATTAATAGGATTAGAACTGAAGTCTCATTTCAGTTACGTATGAATTAACAAGACTATAAAATTAAAGTGCTTACAAAGTACAAAAGATTAGGTTCTCTCTATTTCAGAATGTATAATGTACATTCCTTTGTAACAAGAATCCTGGTAAGTACACTTTCCCATCTGTTTGTTGCTGCCTGCTATTGTATATACTGTATATTTGCAAATAGCATTGTTTTCTGGTCCAAATTTCAACTCAGTATTGAATTACAATAGTATAAACCGATTTTAAAATCTTATCCCTGCTGCCTCCTCAAGTAACTTTCTTTCCTTTCCTCAGACTTCATCCCCAAATCTGTACATGCTGAGGATCTCTATGACACCTCTTCGACTTCAACATCACTTCCAGACCTCAGATCCATTCTCTTGACTTTGTGGACTTGGATACCTCATGGATTGGGTAAAATAACCAAACATACCAAGTTGCTTGTACTGCCAGTCTTAAGCAGGCCATATGAAAACACTAACCACTGAAAATTACAAGATTTGAACAAATGAAGACACAAGTCTATATGGCCAGATGGGATCCACCCAAGGCTCCTAAAGGAACTGACAGAAGTGCTCTCCGAGTCACTTTCCATCATTTATCAGCAGTCCTGTCTAGTCAAGGTGGTCCCAGCTGACTGGACACTTGCGATTGTGATGCCCATCTACAAGAAGGGCCAAAAGGAGGACCCAGAAAACTACAGATCTGTCAGTCTGACCTCTGTATCAGGGAAGGTTATGGAGCAGATCATCTTGAGTGCCATCACATTGCACTTGCAGGAAAGCCAGGCAATCAGGGCCAGTCAGCGTGGGTTCAGGAAGAGCAGGTCCTGACTGACCAACCTGATCTCCTTCTATGACCAGGTGACCCACCTAATAGATTAGGGAAAGGCTGTGGACATTGTCTACCTGGACTTTAGTAGTGTCTTTGACACTGTCCCCCACAGCATTCTCCTGGAGAAGCTGGAGGCTCACGGCTTGAATGGGCATACACTTCACTGAGTAAAATGTTGCCTAGATGGCCAGGCACAAATGGTTGTGGTTGAATGGAGTTAAATCCAGCTGGTGGCCAGTCACAAGTGATGTTCCTCAGGGCTCAGTACAGTGGCCAGTTCTGTTTAATGTCTCTATCAATGACATGGTAGTAGGAATAGAGTGCACCCTCAGTAGCTTGCAGATCATACTAAGTTGGGTGGGAGTGTTGATCTGCCTGAAGGTAGACACTCTACAGAGGCACCTAGACAGGCTAGATCAATGGGCTGAGGTCAATTGCATAAGGTTATATTAAGTCAAGTGCAGGTTCCTGCAACCCCATGCAGAGCTACAGGCTTGGAGAGGACTGGCTGGAGAGCTGCCTGAAGGAAAAGTACCTGGAGGTGTTGATTGATAGTCAGCTGAATACAAGCCAGCAGTGGTGGTGGCCAAGAAGGTCAATGGCGTGGTGGCCAAGAAGGTCAATGGCATGCTGGCCTGCATCAGTAATAGTGTGGCCAGCAAGAATAGAGAAGCGATCCTTCCCCTGTTCTCAGCACTGGTGAGGCCACACCTTCAATATTGTGTTCAGTTTGAGGCCCCTCACTATAAAAAGGACATTAAGATGCTGGAACGTGTCCAGAGAAGGGCAAAAAAGCTGGTGAAATGTTTAGAGTGCAAACCCTATGAGGAGTGGCTGAGGGGGCTGGAGTTGTTTAGTCTGGAGAAAAGGAGACTGAGGGGAGACCTTACCATCCTCTGCAACTACCTAAAAGGAGTTTGTAGTGAGGTGAGGTTTGGTCTCTCCTCCCTGGTAGCTAGTGAGAGGACAAGGGGAAATAGCCTCAACATGCTCCAGGGGAGATTTACGCTAGATATCAGGAGGAATTTCTTTATCAAATGGGTTGTCAAGCATTGGAATAGGCTGCCCAGGGAGGTGGTTGAGTCACCATCCCCGGAGGTGTTTAAAAACTGAACAGATGTAATTCTTGGGCACATAGTCTAGTGGCAGACTGAGCAGGGCTGGATTGATGGTTGAACTCAATGATCATAAAGGCCTTTTCCATCCAAAACTGTTCTATGATTCTAAGTTGAGTCAAATTAATTTTTATCTTATTTCAGGGACTTCAGAGTCCTGTTGAATCTTGTTTTCCAGGTTGTCTTTGAAGGATAAGGAACTGACAGTTTCCTGATTCCAGGTACGTGGGTTTGGAATTCTACTAGATATTATGTGTGGGACCTACTCATACTGTAGCTTCTGCAACACATTAAAAATTAAATCTAGGTATCCTTGTCATAGAGAAGTCAATAAAGACTTCTGAGTTCAATCCAAGTCATAGGGCAATTTGGTAGCTATTTTAATGGAGACATATTCAAAGAACTGAAGTACATAATAAGCATTAATAATGATTCTGCAAGACAAATTAGATGGTTAATAACACATAAACAGACCCACAGGTTTCTGATTATGTCACTAGTTATAGTTGTGCAACTCTGATGCCGTCAGAGGGAACACAGATCAGACCTAAATGGAAATTGCCTGCTTTGTTGATAGAGAAGAAAGGGTGGAGAGCAGGGTCATGCCCTCCCAGCTGTGTTGGCTGTGCAAGGTTAACAGAAAAACCTGTTACTTTCCATATTCACATTTCAGAGCATAGCTAATGCCTAACTTTTCTTCTCTACTCTCTTACTTGCTGTAAGGAGATTTCTCTTCAAAACATTCCTGCACGGCTTCTGGACACACTTCATTTCTCCTGTTCTCTCTTGTACATAAAGTGCAGTGGTGGAGTTCAAAGTGTCATCTCTCACCTCAGAGAAGGCATGGGGATGACTTTAGTTTCTCTAAGTCCAACAAGGAAGCATAACTTACTTTGGTTCTTTGTATCTAAGATGTGTGTGCAAAACAGAGGGTGAGACCATATATGGTCCCATGGATAGAACGCTGGCCCCAACACCTTTATCGCTCACAATGGAAATTATATCAGGATCAATGTTAGAGATTTTTGTTAATATAAGCCTATGCAATGACAGAAAATTAATGCATATTTACGAAGTGTTTTGGTGATTCTTTCTCAGGCAGTTATAAATAATTTCTTAGATGAGAGCTTTTTACACTTGATGAATAGCAGATGATTGTCACTACTTTACTGTTTAATTTTTAAATTAATTTGAAGTATAAGTCTCCAAATATAAAGTGCTCTGAGACTACTAAGACATGAATCACATTAAATGAACTTCATTATAAATCATCATCTTTACACGACACTCAAAAATATGCACTGGAAGAAATTAACACATCAAAGCAAGACTCTCAATGTTTCATTTAAACTGAAAATGCATTTCAGAATGAACTAAAATGAGGAAACACTAGGTGAGTACTGAAATTGTTTGTGTGGAACTCTTATACCAGAGTTACATACAAACCAACTTTATACTTAGTAAAAGCATACAAATCTGTAAGCCCTCTGAAATTTTACAGTTTATGCATCAGTTTCAGCTTCATGTTATTCACAGATTTAAAAGAGGGTTGCAAATCTGAGTAGTGACATACTATCTTATACTACAGATAAACTTACTAATTTCATTTAAGAACAAGAAAACCTAGTGATGGAGGAATGAATACAAGTAGAAACTTCGTATTACACTTTCTACATAAAATCATGACATGTTAATATAGAAAAGAACAACACCAAACCCCTAAAACATAAGTATTAAATTTATGTCCAGATGGTCATTAAACTACACTACTTGGAAAAAAGAGGTACAAAATTAAAAGAGACACTGTCAGATAAAATATGAAGTACATATTAGAACCCACATTTTGTAACCAGAATTTGGTCTCCTGGCAAAATCGAGTCCTTTGGGATGAGAAAGATAAAGAAAAAAAAATAAATTAGCTCTGAGCCAATACAGAAGCTGCCAATTTTCTATAAACATATGGATGTTTGCAAGTCTTTAGTGCAATGACTGTAACCAAAGGCAACAGGTTGAATATCCAATCTATTCAGCTGAGGCAGTCACGCAGAATGTTTCTACTGAAACGGAAAACAAGAAATAAAGAAAAATAACTTTTTAGACTGGCATTCAAATAAAGTTTTAAATTATTTCAAAACAAGACAGAGAGAATTTGAACTCCAGTAGGAGGCTTGTTGTGTTAGTCTTTCTGCTAAGTGGTCAACAATTTAGAGGCATTATCTATTATTTACTACAGTGGTCTACATCAAACTATGGAGACAACTGTTATGATTTGTTTAAGGACTTGTTTCTGTTCTACTCCTTCACTCTACTCATCTGATGCTTTGTTACAGCACTGAATAAAAATGGAAAATGTAAGTCTGAAAAGCTAAGTTTGTCAAAGTTTTTCAAAAATTTGTCAAAGCCACAGACAATTGCCGAGAATAAAATGCTACAGTGAAATGCTGAAAACCAACATGACTTAAATTTTACACATCATTCACCCTTTCAGATTTATTATAAAGAAACAGATATGCAATATGCAGATTTAAAGCTGTAATTCCAAATATAATATTAGGGCACTTTTTATATGGAGTTTCAGTGTTTTATTAGTAAAAAGGTTTGCTAATGCTAGCCATGTGAAAGGGAATGCTATAATATTACCCGTGCATGTACTGAAAAAATAGAAAATAGAAAAGAGAATGCAAAATTATGCAATTAAATTAAAATGCATTAAACTTAATATGCAAGCTAATTCTTAGGCTTCAACAGGGTTTTTGGAAAGAGCTTAATATCGTCATCCACCTATTTTTTGAAAGTTCAGGTAAGTCTTAGGATCATTGACAAAGACTTTGTAACAAACCCAAGGAACTTTTTCGGTTGGAGTGGACTCACTAATGTATCCTCATTGTAAAAAGATTTAGGGAAGAAGTGAGTTTATTCTGCTGGGCACATTTTGCTACACATAAGACATTTCATTGTCAACAACTGAGAACATGAAATACTAATGTACGGAGTCCAAATAACACAATCTTAAATAGTTTGTTTTTCTTTGCTGCTTTGAGTTTACTTGATGAGGCAAAGGACTACAAAATGAGTATTTAATGACCCCAGATCGAAATCCAAAAAAGGCAACATAACTGCCCCTGATCCTACACACCAGGAAAAAAAAAATTGGTAGAGAGACTGCCTTCTTTTGCTCCAAAATAAATATTTACTTTCTTTTTCAAAGGAGAGAGGGAGGAGGGAAGGAAAATATTAGCTTAAAGGAGTCAGAAAGAAAAGAAAGTTTGTTAAGTTCCTACATTTGTCCTTCACTAGAGAATTATCTCATTTTGATGCAAGACCCAGCCATGGAAAATGTGAAAAATAAAAGCTTTGTGAATGTAGGCATGAAAAATACTTATAATAAACAGCGATGAGTTGGTATCTACTTATTTGGAAGATCAGTTTGGTGTCATATCAAAGCCTGAATCTCTAGAAGCCGACAAACTTTACTGTTTCTGTGATAATCCTGAAGGCGGAATGTTTCTGTGCAACAGTTAAGTGTCACTGAAGTTATTATGTGGTATTTAATTAGTATGTTGGAAGATTAGATCATCATGTACTTACCTCTGATGTAAATGTAGTTCAGAAACATGGAGTTATAAGAGACCTTTTCTGGAACTAGATGGATGTGAATATATGAAAAGAAGCAGCATATTCCTCTTATTCCACAGTATTGCACCAAAAAGGCAGATCTAAACCAAGATCTACAAGTGAATCTGACAGTGCTGTAAGTGCACTACACCTTATAAACAATAAAAGCTACAGACACAATCTGTATCTATTTTTTCCTCTGCATATTTCTCTGAACTATGCTTTCATTTTCTTCTACTTATTCTTGACGTCTGTCCTGAAACTGCTTAACAGAAAAGTCCTTTGTAATTAAAGATAAAACATATTATCAAGATGCACAAACACAAATTCTTAACTTGTACAGAAGAAAATAGTAAAAACAATGCCTTACAGGTAAATCTACTGGAGAAACAAGAAAAATTGCAGAAGAAACATCAAATGTTATGTCTTATACATGGATTACAAAATACATGCAGAGCTGAAAATGAACTTTGTGGGAGTTAGAATAGTGGTGGCCAACATATACTGAAATCATAGAATGGTTTGGGCAACAAAGGATCTTAAAGATCATCTGGTTTCAATTCCTATGCCATCAGCAGGGATGCCTTCCACAATCAGGTTGCTCAAAACCTCATCCAGCCTGGCCTTGAACACTTACAGGGACCAACTTCCCTGGGCAACTGGTTCCAGTGCTTCACCACCTTCAAGGTGAAGTATTTCTTTCTTAGATCTAATGTAAAACTACCCTCTTTCAATTTAAAGCCATCCCCCTTTGCTCCATCTCTACATGCCCTTGTAAAAAGCCCCTCCACAGCTTTTCTGTAGGCCCCCTTTCGGTATTGAAAAGCTGATATAAGATCTCCCCAGAGCTTTCTCTTCTCCAGGCTGAACAACTCCAACTCTCTCAGCCAGTATTCACAGGAACGGAGCTCCGGCTCTCTGATCATGTTTGTGGCCCTTTCCTGGACCTGGTCCAACAGGTCTGTGTCCTTCTAATGTTGGAGATCCCAAAACTGAACACAACGCTCCAGCTGGGGTCTTAGGAGAGCAAAGTAGAGAGGCAAAATCACCTCCCTTGACCTGCTGGTCACTTCTTTTGATGCGGACCATGATATAGTTGGCTTTCTGGATTGCACGTGCACACTGCTGACTGCTGATTCATGTTGAGCTTCTCAGCCTCCAGCATCACAAAAGTCCTTCTCTTTATCATAGAATCATAGAATCATAGAATCATAGAATCATAGAATCATAAAATCATAGAATCATAGAATCACAGAATAGTTTGTGTTGGAAGGGACCTTAAAGATCATCAAGTTATAACCCCCCTGCCATGGGCAGGGATACATCCCACTAAATCAGGCTGCCCAAGGCCCCATCCAGCCTGGCCTTGAACACCTCCAGGGATGGGGCAGCCACAGCTTCCCTGGGCAATTTCTTCCAATGCCTCATCACTCTCATGGTGAAGAAATTCTTCTTATGTCCGGTCTAAATCTGCCCCTCTCCAGTTTATACCCATTCCCCCTTGTCCTACCACTACAAGCCTTTGTAAACAGTCCTCCCTCCAGCTTTCTTGTAGCCCCTTCAGGTACCAGAAGGTCGCTATAAGATCTCCTCGGACCCTTCTCTTTTCCAGGCTGAACAACCCCAGCTCTCTCAGCCTGTCCTCATAGCAGAGGTGCTCCAGCCCTCTGATCATCTTTGTAACCCTCCTCTGGACCCGTTCCAACAATTCCATGTCCTTCTTATGTTGAGGATTCCAGAACTGGGCACAATACTCCAGGTGGGAGTTCCAACAATTCCATGTCCTTCTTATGTTGAGGATTCCAGAACTGGGCACAATACTCCAGGTGGGGTCTCACAAGAGAACAGTAGAGGGGCAGAATCATCTCCCTTGACCTGCTGGCCACACTTCTTTTGATACAGCCCAGGATACGGTTGGCCTTCTGGGCTGCGAGCGTGCATTGCTGGCTCATGTCAAGCTTCTCATCTACCAGCACCCCCAAGTCCTTCTCTGCAGGTTTGCTCTCAATCACATCATCCCCATCCAGTATTGAAATCAGGGATTGCCCCGACTCAGTGTAGGTCCTTGCACTTGGCCTTGTGGTGCCTCAGGAGGCTCACACAGGCTCACTTCTCCAGCTTGTCCAGGTCCCTTTGGATGATATCCTATCTTCCCAGTGTGGCAGCCACACCGCTCATCTTGGTGTCATCTGCAAACTTGCTGAGGTTGCACTCAATCTCACTGTCTTTATCATTGAGGAAGATATTAAACAGCACTGGTACCAGTATGGACCCCTGAAGGACACCATTTGTCACAGATCTCTATCTGGACTTCATGCCATTGACCACTACTCTATGAATATGACTATCCAACCAGTTTCCCATCCACTGAACCGTCCACCCATCACAGAATCACAGAATCACAGAATCACAAGGTTGGAAAGGACCCATTGGATCATCGAGTCCAACCATTCCTAACACTCCCTAAACCATGTCCCTAAGTACTTCATCCACCCGTTCCTTAAACACCTCCAGGGAAGGCGACTCGACCACCTCCCTGGGCAGCCTGTTCCAGTGCCCGATGACTCTTTCTGTGAAGAATTTTTTTTCTGATATCCAACCTGAACCTCCCCTGACGGAGCTTCAGGCCATTCCCTCTAGTCCTGTCCCCTGTCACTTGGGAGAAGAGCCCAGCTCCCTCCTCTCCACAACCTCCTTTCAGGTAGTTGTAGAGAGTAATAAGGTCTCCCCTCAGCCTCCTCTTCTCCAGGCTAAACAACCCCAGCTCTCTCAGCCGCTCCTCATAAGTCTTGTTCTCCAGCCCCCTCACCAGCTTTGTTGCTCTTCTCTGGACACGCTCCAGAGCCTCAACATCCTTCTTGTGGTGAGGGGCCCAGAACTGAACACAGTACTCGAGATGCGGTCTCACCAGTGCTGAGTACAGAGGGAGAATAACCTCCCTGGACCTGCTGGCGACCCCATTTCTGATACAAGCCAAGATGCCGTTGGCCTTCTTGGCCACCTGGGCACACTGCTGGCTCATGTTCAGTCGGCTGTCAACAAGCACCCCCAGGTCCTTCTCTTCTGTGCAGCTCTCCAGCCATTCTTCCCCCAGTCTGTAGCGCTGCATAGGGTTGTTGTGCCCCAAGTGCAGGACCCGGCATTTGGCCTTGTTAAACCTCATCCCATTGGTCTCGGCCCAGCAGTCCAGCCTGTTCAGATCCCTTTGCAGAGCCTCCCTACCCTCCAGCAGGTCGACACTTCCTCCCAGCTTAGTGTCATCTGCAAACTTGCTAAGGGTGCACTCGATGCCTTCATCCAGGTCATTGATAAAGACATTGAACAGAGCTGGACCCAGTACTGAGCCCTGGGGAACTCCACTTGTGACTGGCCTCCAGCTGGAGTTAACTCCATTTACCACCACTCTCTGGGCCCGGCCATCCAACCAGTTTTCAACCCAGGAGAGTGTGCGCCTGTCCAGGCCAGAGGCTGACAGTTTCTGAAGCAGAATGCTGTGAGAAACTGTGTCAAAGGCTTTACTGAAGTCCAGATAGATCACATCCATGATCTTTAGGGCTACTCTAAATCTAATCTCAGCCTAGCTTCTATTTATGTTTGTGATCACCCTAACACAGGTGCAAGACCTTTACTTGGCCTTGCTGAACTTCATGAGGTTAGCACAGACTCATCTCTCAAGCCTGTCAGGATCCCTCTGGATGGCAACCCTTCCCTCCAGCACGCTGACTGCAGCACACAGCTGGAGCACATCAATAACTTCCTTGCTTTCCATGTGTCTCAAGAGAGTTTCCAGGAGGATCTGCTCCATGATCTTGTTGGGTACAGAGGTGAGACCCATCAGCCTGCAGTTCCCCTGGTCTTCTTTTTTCCCTTTCTTAAAAATAGGGGTTATTTTCTCCTTTTCCAGCCAGTGGAAACTTCATTGAACTGCCATGACATCTCAAATATGACAGATAATGGCTTAGCAACTTCATCTGCCAGTTCCCTCAGGACCTGCTGATGCATCTCATCAGGTCTCATGGACTTGTGCACCTTCAGGTTCCTTAGATGGTCTCACACCTGACCTTCTCCTGTAGTGGGCAGTTCTTCATTCTCCCAGACCCTGCCTTTGCCTTCTGCACTTTGGTGGTATGGCTTGAGCCCTTGCCAGTGAAAACTAGGGCAAAAATATCTCTGAATATCCCAACTATCTTCGTATCCTGGGTAACGAGGCCTGTCATTTCCTTTCAGAGAGGGCCTACGTTTTCCCAAGTCTTCCTTTTATCACCTGAGTACCTATAGAAGATTTCCTTGTTGTCCTTGGAAGTCCTTGGCACATCTCTGTTTCCCCCAGTCTGCTTACGTGACCAGTGGTCTGTACTGCCACCTATGGCATGATAAGCAGGGAAGTCCAAGAGAGCATGGCCATTACCTTTAATAAGACATAGTTTCTGCTCTTGCAGCCATACTCAGTAACATATATTTGATGGAGAAAAAGAAGTCTTTAAACATGACTCTTGGGACATTGTGCTGTCTCATTACAGCTCTCATTTTTTTGGTCTATTTTCAGCATTAATTGCAACAGCCCTAAGAATTATTTTCGTGCCTTATGTTAAACATATACTTACCAGTCTTAGCAGATCTGGGCTTGTGCACAAAAGAATATAGCGAAGAGTATATATCATACACAAAAAGTAATCTCTTTCTTCCATGTTCTTCTTTTTGTAAAGTGAGACCTACATATGATTTTGGCAGTACCGTAAGATTAACTCTCTTGAAAGAGTTTTCCACCATATCTTTCAGCATTATGTTATTTCTGATATGTCAACTTTTTTCCTGTTCAGCATGAACTGAAAATCTCAATTATGTTACCTAACAGGAGTTTTATGCAACCTGGACATCCATAGGTCTGAAATGTAAGATGTGTTAACAACTGTCAGCCCTTAGAAAAGATATATTTTGAAGTGCTATTGTTCAAATCCCTCCCCTCACCTTCTTTTTTCTTTAAAATATGATAGGTGAAAGTCAAGACAAAGAGGAGATCAAAGCCAGAGACCAAGAGCAAGCCAGTTTTACACTGTTTTTTTTAACCTGATTTTCATTGCTAACTGGAACTTGAATTGCAATAAAGTGAATTAGCCTAGTTTCTCTCTGCTATTTTCTATTCTAATGGAAAATCAGCTTTCAAAGTGGATGATTTTCAAATTACTTCTAGATTTATCAGAAATCCAACATTATGATAGTCAAGATCCAAGCCAAAGAACTGATGATGCATCATCTCTCCCTGACTTCAGAAAAACCAACACAGGTATGGCAGTAGCTTGTTGGATTCCATTCCTGAAACAGCGGACTTAATTGCTAAATCTCTTTTCCTTGAACCTTTCCTGTGACATTGCTTTATTTTCAAATAAATATTCAAAAACATTATTTTTAAAATCCCTTTACAAAGTGCTGAAAGCACACCCCTTGCCAGAACAGCATTGTAGTTGACAGTGTTATGTGAGGGAGAAGTTCAGTTTGTTTAATATGGTTTCTAAAATACTAAGAAATATTGGCCAAGTTTGCAAGTATGTACTCATTTAGTTGCCTGCTCAGCCTCTGTGAGAGTATAGAGGTATGCACATGCATGCATGTACAGCAAGAATCTAAACAAATGAAAATTTAAAGTACGTATAATTAAGTTCAAGGTTAAGTTTAAAATTTTTATGGTGCTAGCAGGATTTCTGTGAAAAGCCCTTGAAGAATGAGGTCTAGTATTTCTTCAGAATAAGGTAAACTAAGGACTTTCCTAGGAAAATATCACATCTTGATTATTTTGACATGACATTGCAGTGTTTAGCAGAAATATGAAATCTTGTCTTGCAATGCAGTATTCATGGAAAGTTCACTCAGAGAAAAATACTAGGTGAAAGTATATGTAGAAGAACATACATTGATAATAGTGCCTTGAAAGACTGCAAGTGAAAGCAAAGCAACAAGATAAATGTGAAAGTTCCATTATTACCACATTGCAATATTAACAAATAATACAATAAACCTGGTGTATTAAACCCACATAAAGAAGATGTAAACTGATTTTTATTAAAAAATTACATGTATTTATAAATTATATATTGATTATTTTATAAATATATTTTTCTTTTTTTTTAAATTAAAAAATCAATTAACCTAAAACACATCCTGGACTTGCACAAAACGTCTTCAGGGCTCCAAAAGACTTCTTCCCTCAATGTGGCATGTCTCCCTGTTTTCAGACACTGGCCAGAAGCAGAAGTGCTGGAGCAGCAGAAAGCGGCCTGTGAGGCTGATCTTTCATCCTGGAGAGAGAAGAAGCACTAAACAACTCTGCCTGAAGGCTTGTTTTCATTACCCATGCTGACAAAGCAGTTACCTAAGAAGATGATGATAGGTGCCTTCTTATTGTTGCTGCTTTTTCTGGAGAGGACCAGGTGAAAACTCACTAGCCTTCAAAATGGGAGTTGTTCCACCACCCACCGTGACATCTCACTGTGATTCTGGGCAGCTACTAGCATCATCCACCACCTTCCCTAGAGCTCTATGGAGTTGCTACAGTAGCCCTGCAGTGTTCTGTGCCCTGAGACAAACCCCAAGTATTCTTGGAAGAAGAGCAGAAGTATTTCAGAGCCAGTGCCCAACAGGGAAGTGGCCAGCCTGGCCAGGGGGGGAATGTGGACCTAGCCTTGGCCCCAAGCTCACTGGGCTTCAGACTACCACTGTGGTGTTGCCTGCTCTCAACAAATGCTGCCATACGACAGAGCAAAATCTTTCTCTGATCTCGCCTTCTCCTTTGCTCAGGCATACTCTGATCTGCATCTCAGGCTGGAGGTGGAGCCCTTCCAAAGTGGCAAGATCCCAGCTCTCCATCTCACTCACTCCCAAAGCCCCTCATATATTAGCATGTTTAAAAATGCATGAACAAAGTAGGTATATTAACTTCCACTTATTAAAAGCAGATCGCTGTAAGTATGTACACTGATTTCCAAGGAAAGCCGCAAAGAAAAAAAGAGGTTTTCATGCATGCTATTTTGGCAAATAATTTTCCCAGGGGCATAGGCTAGTGAACAAAACGATTTCAAGAAATTACAGTATGTACCATGAATACTTTTCAATACACACAGAACAATTTAAGGTGATACAATGTCACATTGCCACATTGAAAGAAAAAAATAATCACAGGCTTTTTAAGTTATTCAGAAAAGAATACAATGTTCACTCTGTTAAAGAAGCTATTAAAGAAAAAAAAAGATCCTTAAACCATGCTTTAATAATGCTGTGATTACAAGTTGAGGAGTGTTTATCTGAAAGAATAAGATGAACATATCTTATGGCCTTGATCCAAAACCCTTTGAAGCTTAAGTGTTTTTCCAAATAACTTCAATGGGCTTTGGTTCAAGGCCTCAAGACCATTTGTCACTTTGACATGCGCCTACTCATCTCAGACCAACATCCCACACATAAGTGCTACATCTGCACACAGTATGACTATAGTCAGATAGCCTGTACCAAGCCCAAGAACCCCCACAGCCAGTTAATATTCTGGGAAGCAGAAGATACCTTTTCATGACGCTTTTGTGCTACAACTATCATGAAGCATATTCTATCATCAGGCTGCTAAGCTAGTCTGCAGTATGAAGTCTTTTGTGCCTTATGAACTTCCCCTCACAATATCTGTACGAAGTAACAGCAATTTCATTGTTTACAGGAGAAACAACAACAGAAACCTAAATAACTTACATGGGGTCCCACATGGTGTCAGTGGCAGAGGTGGGCATTCAGCCTAGAATTAATTCCACTCCTCAAACAAACACGTTTAGGAAGAATGCTCAGCCTATGCAGGCACGTAGTTTTGAGTCATCTTAGAGCTGTTCAGAGGACTACCACCTTCAGCAGTTCAGCATCAGCTATCAGTATGAGGCGGCTTCTTGATAAGAGATCCCATTTGCCTCACCTCCCACAGCACTAGGTCAGCAGCTTAATACCTCCAACACATGAGTCATCCAAAGGATGACTCGCGCCATTCCCTGCTGTGTCTTTTGCCGGGTGTCCCAGAGCCAGGAGGACACCTGAGTTTCGAGCACTGCATTTGTTTTGGAACTGAATTCTGCATTGGTTTGGGTGGATTATTTTTATGTGGGGAAGCTCTTTCCACCAAAGCAGTCTTAACAGACACCAACAGCAGAGGACTGTTAAGAGCTGAACTCCTTAAATCAAATATTTGGGTAACAGAATGGGTAAAGAAATTACAAAAATATTCACTAATTGTAAGCAAAGTCATTGCAAAATCCTGATAAAGAGCCAGAATTTATGTTTTACAGGATGCAAAATTGCAGGTCACAGCAAAGTCAGTAGCGAACTTGCACTGAAAACAGAAGACTTTCATTCCATACGCCCTTTTGTTTGGGAGAGCTTGGGTTTGCAAGTTAGTGAACAACAAAATCGGCACAGTTTTAACTCTGCATGCTCTTCAACATGTCAAGACTGAGCTCATTTATAAACATACCTATTTATAAATATATTCATTTTGTCTTTTAGTCTGCCTTTAGAAAACAGTATTCCAAGTAGGGGAAATGCATTAGTGAATGCTGTGGTTGTCCTCTGAGAAATACTTAGTGGAGGGCAAAGGTGAGGGATATATTAAAGGAATGAGGAACAGAGGAAGAAAAGACAGCATGAAATACCTTTACTTCATAAAGAAACAAATTCTTTATTCCCAGTTCTCTCGGTGCTAATAATTTGAAATGCTTCCTAGGTTATTTTTACCTAAATGATCACCTAACTGAGTTGGGAACAAGAAGTTACACTGAGGAGACAAGCATTTGGTGTGGAAACAAGATAGTGGGAAAAACTGGAACACAACATCCTCTTCTTGGTTTGAAAAGCAGATGGCTACGAGATCTTTCATCAGATATTTCTCCTAATGTTTCAGGTTACATCTCAGATATATATTTAATTTAAATCTGATATGAAAGTAATTAAATGGTAAACCACATCAAGTTATGAAAAAATGTATTTGTAAGATTGACAACAGAGCAAGACAAAGATCTTTACCATAGCTATAAAACCTCAGACTACGTTTGGGAATAATCATCCTCAGCTGAAATCATATTACATCTAAATTAAATCAATGCTATGCCCCTGAAATGTTTCTGGTTTTAAATGACTTAGAGAGAGTCCATAAGTGGTCAATTACTTTAGTTTGCTGCCTGTTTTCCTACCCACCATCCCATCTGTTAATTACAATGCCTTTTGTGGTTCTGAAAGGAATTTCTTTCATTTGTTAACAGTGGTGCATATCAAATAGTTATCTCTAAAGTAGACCAAGAGCTGGATTTCTTCATAAGATTGTTGAAACTGATTTGTTATGAATGAAAATTACAACACCTCCCAGTACCTCCAGTGACTACTTAACTAGTTTGAGAACAAATGTGCAAGAAATATATGTAGAGGGCGGTTGCTACACAAAATATTTCTTCGGTGACAAATATAACATACGCTGCAACAAATGTACTTTTTGTAAATCTCCACAATGACAAACATTCAGTTAAATTAACGTGGCAATTTTAATGTTTTTCCACCTAATTCAATCACTTTTAGAGTCAACAAAAGAATCCACTAAACGGATGGGTTATTTCCAGTTTTAGAATAGGTCTTAAAAAGGACAGTTAAACCATCAGGTACACTGTAATTGAGATAAAGTAAAGTTCCTCTTTTAGATCAATAAAAATGAGAAGTAGCTACATCGGATTTTGTGTTCCATCAGCATTGTATTATTTTAAATTCTGACCCTCCTCGAGATTTACAGCCCTGTGAACCCCATACTACTTCCAGCTCCCACCATAACCTCAGTTATATTACTTCCTCCTGCTTGTGCAATCTTACAGTATTTAGCTAAGGTTTAGAGACATGTTTTTTTCATTTAAAGCAACTGGACAGGGCTTTTCTGGGCAAGAGCACTGAGATTCTCAGTGTAGGTGTCGTAAGGAGAGCAAGAGCTTAACTGTTACAGTGACACCCCCAGCCCTGCAAGCCTTACAAGGGAGCAGAGCTCCGCGGGTGCTGGGGTGCTGGGGTGCTGGTTAGGGGATTCCTTATTCTAGGCTTGCCCTGTTAGCCCCCAGCAGTGAGAGTGGCTGGAAGCAGTGCCAGAGGGAAGTACTTCTCTTCCTGCTAGGAGGAACTGGGTTGGAATTCAGAGCTGCAAAGAACCTCACACAGCCCTGTACCACCTGCATATTGGAGAGAGGGCGATGGGAAAACCACCTCATAATGGACTGCAATTATTTGAATATGCATTGCCTCTTGCTGTTTTGTGCCTGTATGCGCACATGTGTAATTATATGTGTATGTGTGCATGTACATGTGATTATGCATGTGCACACACACCTTTCATTTGACTCTGGACACAGAGCTATTGTCTTATATTCCAGGGTACATTTTCTTCCAAAAAACCAGGCATGCACACACTCACCCACCCAAGGGCTGTCTTCTGCTTGAGGTTACAAAGCAAGCTGGGTGTCCCAGCCTTCTGCAGTGGGTACCCAGTGCTAGGAGCCCCCACCAAGGAGCAGTAACAACTATGGAGTATGGATGCTACAACTCTTCAACATCAAACACAGGGTAAGACAGGAATACTGGGTGCAAAAATGGATTTACAGCATTTCTCTAGGAAGGAAATGCTGTCAAAACAATTCTCCTATATTTTATGACAGTAGATACAATATATTTTGGTCTAGGGAAAGTTCTGCCTCACCAGGATATTATGGGCTTAGTTTATTTTGCCGGCTGAGCACATTTACTTTTGCTTGATACTCCCCAGACTGGTCAGACCTCGTATTGCTGATTGAAGGAGCCAACAATTTGTCATATCTGCCAGCTGGGCAAAATGGAAAGATTTCACTTTTGAAAAAATGGAAGAAAATTCAGTTTTCTGATGACAGAACTAAACCTTGTTCACTAAGCCATGTTATTGTTCAAGCTGTATGCCACTAATCTAATATCCTTTTCCCAGTGTCTGAGAAAATCCCCAAAACTTGATTCCTGCCATTCAACTAGTATCATGTAGATTTATTTATAGAACCGTACTGTATGTTCCTCACAATATACATTTAGTCCCTTTCCTCAAATAGACGATGGTTTTGCTAGTGGATTTTCCTTTCATATTTTGGGTAAATGAAATACTGGTTTTGAGAACAGTTCGCAGTAGAGTTTGCCTGTCTAGAAATAAAGTTACTGTCTACACAAAGTCAAACTGACTTAAAAACAGCAAAGCAGGGCTTTATTTGAAGATACAACTGTGCTTGTAGATGGGTTTTTCACACTTACACCTTAAGGTCTGATGTCTTTCAAGAACACTCCAACTGAGCAAGAGTCCCTGAACCCTCTCACAGAAAGCATTAGACCTATTCCCTTCATTCCCATATATCTAAACTGAGATAATATCTCTGAACACAAAAGCAAGTGACATCTAGTGAACTCCTTAGATAATAAGTGAGAAACAAATTCAAATTCATATCACTTACTCATAAAAGTTTGAGGTACTGTTACTGTGAAGTATTTTTGCTTTGACTTCCTATGATGTTCACAGAAATAGCAAATACAAGAAGCCAAGGATTCATATCTCCACAGGGAGCATGTCCTGGATCACCCTTTAGGGAAATTATTAAATTAATCAGAGAGTAGTGACATTTAGATGCAGGTGAAGGAATGAAGCTGCCTATCATAGTCTGTAATAACGTCTATTTGTACTTATCACTTTGTGCCATTGGTGAACCCTCTCTTCTTACACAGACATTTATACTATCTTCCCAGATGAAAACACACTCCAAAACCCCATATCTCGGACAGTATCAGAATGGGATTCAGATTGGTGTCCTTGACAGGCTGCAGTAGTATGGTGGAGAAGGTGTGCATACCTACAATTACTTTGTTTCCTTACTCAGACTACAAACTATCCCAACCAGTCTGCTCTGTGATTGGAGATCCATTGCCCATCTGTTCCATATGCTTTGCAAACACGGACCCACACTTGTTTTCAGGCATAGGCAGATGCCCACTTGACCAAGGCACTGCTGGATCCCGCAGGCCTTTCATTCTTTATGCTCTAGGATACAATGACTCCTAAGAATGGGCTGGGCTGATGTCCAATCCTGCCAGGGACCAATCCAGCACGGGGGTGCTTTGCCCTGCCTGAAGTAAATCCCAGGAGCACTTTTATGCTCTGTACATGTAGGATGCACATAAGAGAGGGGCTGACATCACCAGGGCTCCTTTCAACTCTTTCTCCAACAGCTCTTTCTTCACAACAGTGTGAGCCAAGATCAGACACCAGGTATATCAGAGCGCTGGGCTTGGGTGAGGACAACTGAACCAGTTAGGATGCACAGAGGGAGGGCATGCACTAGGTCCAATGTCATATACCATTGAAGATGAGAAAGAGGCAGTCTGTACAGAGTCTAATGCCTCATCAGAGGGCTGCTGTGGACACCACCGATGCTCTCTCCACTTCTCCCATGCTCAGTCCCCATCTTCTCAGGGAGATCATATTGGCTGAAGCAGAGTAGAGAACTAGCAAGACATAAAACTTTTGAAATATCCTACAGTCTTCTCAAAACCACCTTGCCCTCTCCTTGCCATCCAGCCACATATTTTTTTGCCAGGAATAAGTTCTTCTGCCAACAGGATAAACTCCAGCTTTGCCATCCCTGGCAAGAAGTAGTAACTTTGCATGTCCTAGTGAGCTGCATTGTATGGGCTTTGCTAGGCCCCAGCCCCAACCCTTCCCTCCCCTATTCACACCTTACCCTCTTGTCCCATCCACTTACCATGGCATCTGTTTCCCACTCTTCCTTGGCCATGCTTCCGCATCTTGAGGAGTAAAGAGAGGCCCTGACTCTATTTCCAGCAGCAGACATCATGGAAGGGAGTAGCTTGCGGAGTTGCAGAGCAAGAAGTCATTGCCTATCCATATGATCTACAGCAGCCAGGAATATGCTGGTAGCAGTAACTAGTGCAGAGGATACGTTTGCCTGACATCCTGACTCTGATTGTGGCAGCTCAGGGAAGCATACCCCCATCAATGGAGAGGAGAAAAACCCTCTGTGATACTATACACATCACCAAGGCTGACTATACACATCACCAAGGCTGGCCTAGAGAATCATATACTGCTCCTGTACTGTCACTTTGAGAGCCCATCCACCTCTTAGTGGAGATGGGAAAGTTAGTATAGGAGTTTGTCCTTATTTTTAGTGACTATAGTGATTCATAGGCTTGAATTTATGAGGCTTAAAGAAGGGAGTTGGCAGTTTCTCAGACTGCACTCAAAGCACCCAAATTATAGTCCTCTTTGATGGTCACAAATGGGCTGAATTTCAGATAGTGCTGCAGAGAAGCTCCCATTGACTGCCACTTGTTCATTTATTCTACCTATTCTCTTACCTGTGGTGTAACTGGACAACTCATTCCTCATTTTTCAGGCAGTAAGTTAGCAAAAGAAGCCAATGCAGTTGATTAATGAAGTTCATTATTCTGAGAATACGATACCTAGTTGAAACAAAGAACTTAAATAAACAGATTTTTTTATTTTATTTATACTTTATTTAGTAATAGCACCCAAAGCTGCATTATATTAACAAAACTAATAACGCTTTCATATTTTATTCTTACCAGTGCATTTCCAAATCCAGGCGAAATGCTGAAAATAAGTAATGCTGCCATACCATGAACACAGGGTGTAGATCACAATGATACAAAACTTACAAGCAAACCCCAATGTAATAAAATAAAAACTTGCAGTTTAGGTATGAAACTTTCAACTTAAGGAACTGTGACCATTTCCATTTCCACAAAGTACTATAACAAAACAGCAGCTGTAGGAACTATAAAGATAACATACTTAGTTATACTTTTCGCATCAATTTATTGAATATTCCATGTTGGATGTACAACTTACAGCTATAGTGTGTGTTGGCTACAATGCTACAATGAGAATGTGTATTGCTTCTATTACAGAAAGGGTCATGAAATGTATGGACCTGTCTGCATGTCTAACAAAATGAAACAGCATACAATAAAACTGCACCACATGTGAATATTGTAAATGGTTTAAGTTATAAAGTCATTCATTCAAAAATCCAAATATTCCAATGCAAAAAAAAAAAAAAGTATATAAAATGTAGTAAAACATAAATTACATTTAAAGGTTTGTACATGATTCATCCTGCAAATAGAAGCACAAAACCAGCACTTTGTACAGAATTGCTTATTTTGGTCTTCTAAAGTTCAAAGATTCATTTTTGGTAAAAAGGCAGGAAAAAAAATGGTTTCACATGCAATCCAGCAGTAATTGCAGTAAATCAAGTAAGTCTATAACCCCGTACAAACCTCAACACTTCTGCAGTGCAGGAACATACACGTGGAGCCCTTTCCTATACTTGATAACCAATATGCAATTAAAGTTGGATTGTTAAGTTAGTGCACACCTACAATATCCCCTACAATATCCCCATTTTTGGTTAACAGTGTATTAAGGCTGCATGCTGCTGAAAATACACAGCAGAGAAGGAATACTTTCATCCACAAATGCAGTCAGACGATTTCATTTGGAAGCTTTGTCACTGTCATTCATTGCGAATGATGAAAGAAAGCCATCCTCTCTCTTCTCGAGTTATTCCACAGGATGTTGTGGATGTTATGTGGGTTCACAATCATTTGGATAAATTCATGGTGGAAAATTCCATCGAGGGCTATTAAACAGAAAAAAACTCCACTTCCGGTTTGGAAGTCCCTATGCCACAAATTGCCGGAGGCTGGGGAAATACCCTGGGGAAATTCTACAAAGAAAATTGCTCTTGCAGTCTTCCCTGGGCAGAAATTACCAATGACACACACTACTGGGCTGGACAGACCCATGGTCTGACTCAGCACAGCAAATTTTATGTTCAGTTTCCGTATTTTTCTGGTTATTGTAATACATACATGGATCAGTATTCTCAGTTCATTATTTTTTCAAACTCAAAAAGCAAACAACAGTCTCGTGTCCATTATTTCAAAGAGATAAATACTATAAACTAAGCTGTCCATCACGTCCAGGGCACTTCTTTATGCTCAGAGCAATTCTGCAACCATAGTTGGATTCCTTTTTGTGTTATTGGTTTAAGCATAATTCACTAACATTAGAATCACATATCATGATATACATGATGTGCAGTGTTACTCCGCAATTCGTTGCACAGCAACAGTACATAACTGAAAAGCAGCTTCCCTCAAGAACTGTAGGACAATAAAAGAGATCAAACCAAACAATTCTATACCATCATATTTGCAAAATCTGATGGTGGCAATGGTCAATAAACCTGGTATATTATTACTGCTGCACTTTACGTGGGTCTAGGTTTTCGTTTTGTTTCTTTCAGTCAGAACAAAATCGCTGCTATTAAGACTAATGATCTACATGCAGGGAAGTAATGTGAAATTCTTAGTAATGAGGCCAAATTCCTCAGGCTTCTGATTGAATTTCTGCCTCGTCCATTTGAAGTGTGTCATTATCACCCAGCAATTCTGTTTCAGGCACAGAGCCCTCCTCTTCCTCCTCCTCCTGGACAGGATTCTGGGCAATGTCTTCTGTTCCATTATGTGTGTCATCTGTGCCTTCTGAGAGCAGTGCAGCCCTGTCGGCCACCGACGCATTGGAAGGCGCTGTCGTTACGTAGCCTGTGCTGGTGGATCCACTCCCACTGTGGTGGGAGCCTGGTTTGGGAATGATCTGGGGAGGCATTTGTTGAGGAGCCATTTGCATTGGAATTTGGACAGGGTAAAAATTTGGCAAGTAAGCTCCATAGGCAGGCATTGGCTGGTAACCATTGACTGGAATGTAGAGCTGAGGAGGTGGGACCATCGGTCTCATCTGCCCTTTCATTTGTATGAACTGTGGTTGAGGGAAAGCTGGAGTTTTCTGCTTTGGTCCAATGTACCTAGCATTGCTGACATTGCTAACAGGGCTTGTGCTGAGAGAACTTGTCTGTGTAGTGTTGCTTGCCCCAGAGGTTTGCGCTGAGCTGTTGTAATTAGAAAGGTTTCCCCATGTTCTTAGTCTGTTATGTATATCTTTAAATCTTGGCCTTCTGTTGGGAAATTCATTCCAACATTCCAACATCAAAGTGTATATCCATGTGGGGCAGTCGTCAGGACATGGCAAAACCTGTCGGTTCCTGATCATCTCAATGACATCTTGGTTAGAATAACCACAGTAAGGCTGCAGGCCATAGCTGAAAACTTCCCACAACACAACTCCGTAAGACCATATATCCGAATCAATGGAAAACTTGCCATACATAATAGCCTCAGGGGACATCCACCGGATAGGAAGAAGGGAATTTCCCATTAGTTTGTAATAATCAGCAGCGTATACTTCCCTGAAAAGGCCTAAATCGGAAATTTTCACGTTCAGTTTGTCAAACACCAGTATATTTCTTGTGGCTAAGTCCTTGTGGACAACGTGGTGGCTTGAAAGATATTCCATTCCTGCAGCTATCTGAGTTACGATGTGGAAAAAGTCTGCTGGCTCCAGAGTGGATTTTACTGTCTTGTCATCATCAGTGCTGCCAACATCTGAATGGGGAGATCTCATCACCAAGAACTCATGGAGATCACTGTGGGAACAGTAACTAAAAATCATGCTTATGGGTTGTTCCTTTGTCACTATTCCCAGCAAACAAACAATATTTGGGTGCTGTAATCGTGACCTCATCATGGCCTCGTGTTTGAATTCTTCCCGAAGAGCCAGTTCTGCTTTGTCTTTAAGTGTCTTGATAGCAACAGCTTGTGTCTGTTCACCTGGTGCCGTACCAAAAAGATGTCCCTTGTAAACTTTGCCAAATCTCTCTTCTCCTAGTTCTTCCATAAAACGCACTGTGGACAGATTGATTTCTTTAAGTTTAGCCTGAAATGAAGTAAAAAAAGTAAATCAGTAAAAAATCACAGTGTTTTCTAAATGGCAGAATCTCTGATTAAAGAAAAGTTCCCCATGGTTAAATGCTCCAAATGGAAGATAAACTGGACCAAAATGACTTACTAGCTTTTTGTATCTTCATATCAGTATACTGATTTTACTGCTAACCTTGAAATGAGATATACTGTTATCAGAAGTGTAAATTGAATTATCGTCCAGATGATGCATATAATTACTTTTACAAAGAAGAGACCACATTTCTTGCATGCTAAATGAATAATCATTCAGAGTGAATCTGGCAAATGATAATGTCTATTAACTACAGCTGCACTTGCCTTACAGATCTGCCCAGGGGTGTCCACTGGAGATCTGTCAAAAATCTGTGGGCAGTGGCTGAGGAGGTGGCAGCCTTGGGGTGCACAGAAACATCCTTTACTGTAGGAGGAACAAAACCCTCTCTCTCTCACATCTGCGATAGCAGATATGGCTTTTCTCCTCCAGAAATGGCCCCTGCCTATGGCTAGCAGTCCATAGTACCCCCACTGAGAAACCTTGTGCTAGCTCTGATGAAGACAGGGTGGAAGAGGAGCAGAAGGAAGAAGGAATTTCTCTCTGGTACATGAAGGAAAAAGTGGCAAACTCAAAAATGAGAAATTCCCAGAGCCTTCCTCTTGATGTTGGCAGGGAAAGCAAGGAAGTAATGGTGATCTAATAGTCCTGATCAGTACGGGCTGGAGGCGTCCCTGATCAAGCTAAAGGCAGGTGGTACAGCTTCACACACAGAACAAAACAGCAGGAGGGAGCAGGGCAGGTGGGAAAGGGCTTTACCAGGTGGTTTGGGAACAAGCTGTGATTTCAGTGGCAAACAGGCTGTGGACTGAAACAGGCAGTTTCCAGCACAGCCCAGATTCAGCTGTTAAACCACTGTATTAACAAACAAAATCAATGTAATTTGTTGCAGTTGGTAATATCCCACAAATATTCTACCATTTCCTGAAGAGATGTTGCCAATTGTCCCAAATTGAGCACTGTTTTTCAGAGCTGGAATTTTGTAAATGCTGTGAATAAAAATTCAGCATTAACTTTGAAAAGGATTTTAGCATGGAGATCAGTTAATTGACCCAGAAAATTGCATGCAGAAGCTGAAGCTCATAGACACAAGTTCAAAGCCATTTTCGTTTCACTGTCCTTTGTGATACACAGCCTTAGAAATATGTTACACCCCAGCTCGGCTCCCTGCCCAGTGGTGGTTCAGAATACCAGAGGACTGAGTTGAAAAATTAGGTAAGAAACCCCACCATACATTCTGCTTTAATGAAGCAAACCGGTTGTGTCATTACCAGGAGCAAAAATGAGCTGCAAGCTGAAGACTGAATCAGAAATAACATTTCCAGTGTCTGAGACAACAGGCGGAATGGGGATTGACAGGTAAGGGCAAATGTTATGAAATACTTTGTCCTGAAAGTTGTTGTTTGAGGCTAGGATTTCTAGACACAGATAGTAAGTGTAAGACCAGATTTTCACTGATGTAGATGGCCAGCACAGTATGAAAATTAGGTCTCTTCCAACATGGCTCAATTCGAACACTGGCAATATGAGACTCTGAAAACCACGACAATTTGGATATACGTGGCCTAAGCAAATTCTGGAAAAAATACCTGTTTGTGTTGATTTATGAGTGGCATTTCCATGTCCTGGCTGGGAGATGCCATCAGCTGGCGGCGCTGTGGTGTAGCAGCAGATGCCTTCTGCTTGTTTCTGCACATACAAACTAGGAAGAAAAGGCAGGCAATAACCAGAGGGATGGCTATGCTGGGAACCAGGATGTAGAGGATTCCCATTTTACTGTTGTCATGCGGACCTGTCAGGCACAGAAATTTTCATTGTTTACAATAAATATTTTTACTGCACTTCATAGTAAAACAAAAAACAAACAAAGAAACAATAGTATGATTATGAATACTACATTTTAAACAAAAAGTTAACTCTCACAGCTTGAGAACAGAAGTCACATTACAATCTCCTCCTTCCCCGTAATTTCCCATTAAATATTTCAAAGGACTTTGAACAGACATAGCAACTAGCAGCATGAAGATAAACTACAAGCCTCACATTTAATGTGTTGACTCTAACAGTATGTGATTTATTTCACTTTAATTTTGAGGCTTCTGGTTGTGGAAACTGCAGAACACAGACCAGAGTGGAACTGTATCTTGTTCAGGGGGATAAGAAATACCTGAGTACTCTTCATCACAGTATATATAAAGCAGTGAACTCAATGTGATAAACCTCAGCAGATAAACAAAATTGCAGTCTGGCCTTCTCACTCAACTTCAGCCATTTCATCAGAACTTTGCACATTTCTTTCCTCCACTGGTAAATAAAATAAATCTCACTTCTCACTGGCAAATATATTATTTGTTTTATATTTAATATAAGCGCTTTTATGTTACAGTGAGACTGACATGAAAAAGCCATCAATAATAATAATATCTGTTTTGGAACCTTCCGAAACTTGTTTTTTCTTGACACTTATTGATTCTAGGATACATAGTGATGTCCCAAATATTCATTGGAACTGCCTGGAATGTTTTCTGCAATCAGTGGTTTTGCTATTTGTGGCTACTGCTTTCACCACAACCACATCCCAGTGTTATCTTTACACCATGTTACATGCAATGTAGAAATTTATTACAAATGTCAAATCATGTTACTGTAAAAAATGAGGTAAGTAAGAAATTTCAGATCAGTTTTGAGCACTCTTAAATATCCAAATAATCTGTAACAAAACCACTTTTATGGCTTCCTTGATGCATCTGTTGCTGCAGAAAACATGCCTTCTTAATGAAGCACAATACTAAGTTTCTTTGTCACGTCTGAAGATTATTACCACTGTAACAGCTCTAGAATGAAGGGTGTACCAACAGAAGGAAGTGAGTGGGACAGTATTAAGCTCTGAGAGCTGTGTTTTCACTTGAGTAGTGCAGTGCCACTAGCAGATAGTGTAGGATATTTCTGATAAAATCATCTGTTTTATGACATCTCTGCTTCTGCACTTCAGATGACTTCCTTCCAACCAAGTATGGTGCTGTACCTCCCTCTACAGGATCCGAAAATCCTTGCTGCCTGCAAAATGCCATACAGGCTGAAAGCAATATACCACCAAGTACTGTCAGCAAACCAAACACATGTAGGTGAGAAGTACATCAAGTCTGGCATTTGACAAGTTAGAATACAATCTGCAGCGGTATCATTAATTATTATTTCAGATTAAGCACGCAATACAGAACAAAAAAGTGTCACAATATCTCAGCTACAAGCTTTGATCTCCAGAAAATATTAAACACCTACAACACAAAACAACTGTGCTGCATCACAGCAAGCAAAATGTCTGAAAACATAATTCTGTTAAGTGAATTGTACTTGTAAAAATAAGTAACATTCAAAATTACACAAGATTCAGGACAGTAGTATGGGAAAAAAGAAAGAGAATACATACTACAAGAAGGTATGTCACACAGTTCCATGCGTACGTTTTTATTCTTTGTAAAACACCAGGGCCCATCCATCTGACCTCCAGGGTTTCGGCAATATGCATGTCCTCCACCTAGTTCCGGAAACTGTGTGCTTGTCAGATCATGGCTGTGGGGACTCTGAGAGTCCCAGAGTTGGCAAGTGTGGCCAGACTTGGTAATACTGACTGTCCCTCTGTAGTCTGCTCCAGAACCATTATAGCACTGATGATCTGCAACACAGGGTTTGACAAAACATTGCAAATAGCAAAATAATCAAGGGCCAGCAAGACCAAAAGTGTTTTACTGCGCAAAAAGTACTTGAGTTTAGGTACTACAAGAGTGAAATTAAAGATGTGGGCTTTGAAATTTCTGCTCTGCAAGTATCTGTACATTTTGTCCAGGAGCGTCTCAGCTCTGTGCCTATAGATTTATGAGGGGTAGCAGAGTGTTGCAGGCTTCCCTTTCCACCTGCCTGCCCCCACCCTGGCTCCATCCTTGCCTTTTTTTATTTCTTATAATCTTCCTGTCTTCCTCACACTGATAGCTTTCTAGAGAAATTTGTGTGGCATTTTCTAAGGCCTCTTGCCAACCTTTCCTTCTTTGCCTTTTTAGAAAGAAGGAATTCAGGGTTTTCTTCTCTTCACCTATATTAATTTTATATCTGCCCAATTCTTTATTCTGTTTTTGTTTTGCTGCTATCATCTCTCCATGCGTTTGAGTGTGTCTCCCGTATGTATCACCTGAATGGAATAATGCATTTTTCTGTAAGTCTGCAACATCACCCTCTCCATTTTACAAGTCCCCCCGTGCAGCCCTCGGGAACTCACGCCTCTCAAAGCCCTTTCCCCGCACCTCAGAGTCTTCATGCCGCGTCTGTTCCACCAGAGGGAGCCCTGCTAGCTCCGAGGATGGAGAACAACATGCAAGAATTTATGTTGCTTTTAGTCTCATTCCTTTTTCTTGGTACCTCTTCCCTGGCTATTTATCTCTGCCATCATCACCTCAGTTACTTCTGCTGTTCAGCTACACTGAATTATTGCCTTACAAGCATACAGACAGTCTTTCATGCCCATGGTTATGCCACAAACCCTGCTCCTAACTGCGGGTTCAGATGCTGGATACTCAGAATAATTTTATTAGGCTTCGAATTTTAAAGAACTTTAGCCTCCTAGGCTTCTTTGTTGAACATTTTAGGGGGTGATGATTAATTGCTAGGAAACAGAATAGGCATAAAAATTCTCAGCACATAATTACTGACATGGAACAGTCCTTCCATTCTTCGATGCAAATATAAATTTATGGAAGTGGAGAGCAATGTTTTCACCCATCCTGTGTGGGTGAAGAAAGACACTTACACTCCATGCTCAATTTACAGGATTAATATTCTAGTAGGTTTCCATATAGAACAAACGCACTTTAAAGGTTTAATTTCTGAACAGATTTTTCTCCACTGAAGATTCCACAGCATATCTGAGGCTAACTGATAGGTAAACTGTCAAACAGCTCTATGGGGAAAGGCAAGGATGGAGCCAGGGGTGGGGCAGAGGTCTGGGAAGGGAAGCCTGCAACACTCTGCTGCCCCTCACAAATCTGAGTCAAATAGGTTATGTGAGAATGGAGTTTTATAGCCCAGGGTGGTTGATTTCCAGTACTGAGCAGGATCCTTTGAAATACCTTCCCGTCCTAACTACACCTTACAACAGTGCAGGAATGAGGTCAGTAGTAGCATGATAAAAAGCAGTAGCATCCAGTATAGCAGCACTTTCTTTATACAAATATTTTTTCTCAGACCCAACTTGAGGGAGCAATAAATCCTACTTTTGCCCAGTGATGGAACACCCAAACTTACATCGGCTGAGTCTCTCCACGGGGATCCCAATCCTTATGCAGTTGGCAGCTTCCAGGGTGTCAGGTCTTGGGAGATCCTCACACTTAGGCAACTGTAGCTGCATCAATATGAGGGGGTTTGACCTAGCTATGTTGTACTCCTGCCTACAGAGATCGTTCTCCAAAACTTCACATTCATCCCGGCACAGCTCCCGTGGCTTAGGGTTCCGGGAGCGCTCATCACACAGTGGAAACACAAAGTGGCAGAAGGATGGTATAGCAAACTGTGAACACTGATCAGATAAATGTGTAGAAGTGCCAATCATAGTAAACGCAGCTGGAAAAGAACAAAAATAATACTTAAGTACTAATCCACAACAAGCATGAGAAACAATATAATTTTCATGTCATATGCAGTTTAGAACCTTCATTCATTTCTTGAGGGTTTGTAAGGCTACTAAGTAGCAGGGGAATGAGGTCATTTCTGCTGTAAAGGAGAGCTGACAAATTCAGACAGTAAACCTATCATCTCAGTGTTCCTCTGATGTCTGCACAGAGCTTGTAGGGAATCAGTTCTTAGTAAGTTACCAAGGTGATTAGCATTGAGCCAACTGCTGGCACTTGACTAATATTAACTAGAAAGGATAAAGACCAAAGGCAAGAAACATCTGCCAGGATGCTGACATGCATTTCCAAAGTTCCCGATCAGGTGATATCTGAATGCGGATCACCTAGTTTTTTCCTCCTGTAGACATTTCGACCAAGAAACAAGACAAATGTTTTTTAACTCTTGACAGGCAAAAAGAAGCGTGACAGGTATTTGGGGAGATATTGCTACTAAGAGACATGAGAAGCCTAAAAGCAGTAGTTGTGAGGAAAATCAATCTCATCAGTCCTAGCATACTGATCACATTGAGATGAATGTCATAATGAATTAGGAACTTAACCCTCCCCTTCAGCTTTCACTATCTACACACTAACATTTATCTGAGAGTTCTCTTGATTATTGCAAAGAGAAGACAAACATGCACGTGCATTGTTTATCTGGGGATGAATCAAGCTTTAAATGTAGGAACGTTCATTCCCATGCTGGAAACTATCATTTGTGGATGAGGCTTACTAGACTGCACATTGCACCAACTCACACTGTAAAAAGGAAGGAAACGAGAAGTTCAAGTCATTCAGCAGTCTATTTACGAGTTACAAACAAATTCTTTCCCCCTTGTGCAGCTCTCTCCTTTCAACGATCCGCTTCCTGCTGCCACTTGCTGTGAGACTCCTGACTCTTCCCAAACACCACAGATGCAGCAAGCAGCCCCAACTTCAGTCTTCTGTAGTGTTTACACTTTTGCTTATTTTAATGCAGAGATAGTAACACAGGAATATAAGCATTTATCAGTCATGTAGGGAACACTCCATGCAAGCATGTTATCAGGCCTCAAATGACAGCTGTGATATTTGCTTGTCCTGAACACAAACAAGGAAAAATCAAACCTGAGGGAGTGAAGCAGTCACTGTTAGCTATTTGAAATACCACACTATCTCTGTGAAAGTGTTATAGAATTTAGATTAGCATACGCAGAGTGCACAGCTCACAATAGTGTCCTTATTTTGATGGGAGGCACAAAAGCCAGCAGGACTGTGTGGTGGCATCTAAAAGGTTTATTTTTTTTATTAAACAGATACTAAACAGCACAGCAAAGACATTGCTAGCCACACATACCCACAGGTAAGGGGTCAGGGCCATGTGCTATTTATTGTTGGCCTTCCTGTCTTTCAAGTCATGTCTTTCAAGACATGTCCTTCAAAAGAAGGAAATGTCCTTTTTTTAATAGAAGGCTGCAATTCTCATGTAACCACGTGGCCAAGACTGAACAGCACCAGCATCTGTAGAAGCAAAGGGAATGTATTTCACACATCAGCACAGCAGGGAAATGAAGGTCCAGAATGAAAATTCCCCATAGATGCTGGCTTTAACCATGTTAAATACTCCGGGTGTTGGGCAGTAGATGTCCCTGTTTCCCAGGTGCAGCCTCCCCTGAGTGCTTTATAGCTCTGAGTACAAAGACTGCAAAAACTGTGCTTAGGAAGTATGGGCAAAAGTATAAGCAAAATCTCAGCAGCAGTCACATAGCAGATTTTTTTTTTTTTTTTCATTTAACAGGTCCCTGCAATTCCCAAAATACCCTGTCATTTTGGCAGAAAACACCTAGTCTTACAAAATTGGCTTTACATACTAGAAGACTAGTAAGAATCAAGTACACTGTGAAATCCTCAGGGTTATTTTACACCCTTTAGATGTATATAGTTTGAAAATGCCATATTATTAATATATTATCATTACTGCCTACCTAGTTACTGGGCAGTTCTACATGTTGGCTCACAGAGTTTTCCTAAAAAAGAATGTTCCATCAGAAATTCTTCACAACTCCAGGACAGAGAATCTCAGTCCCTGGAGGTATTAGGGATCCAGGAGCCAAGTCATGAATGTCAGAGCTTTATATTCCAGAAACAAGTATAACTTGATTAATAAACATTTTCTGAAAGGTATCACACTTTTGGGGGGGTTGTTTTTTGGTTTATTTATTTTTTTTAAATATTATGAATCTAGTTCACAGAGTTACAAACGTCCAGATACTTGAACATTTCTGTATTGCTGAAAAAGATCCAAACGTAATAGATTATGTCATAGAAAAAAGTATCAATAGTATGTACTGATTAATGACTTAATTGTAAAAGTGGTTGCAACCGTAACAGAGTGCAGGAGAAAGGGGGGAGGGGAATGATTTGTAACAGCACAAGTAAAAGACATCACCTGAATTTTGCCAATCCCAGAATCTGATCACCATCTCAAGAAGAGAAAACACCTGACCTGGATTTCTGGCTTGAAAATGAGTCTTTAAGGTAATATCATTAAGGAGACACAGCTGACAAGTTATGTCAAACTCTTTTCACCAACTAGTTATGTTAATATTGCAGACTCAATTAGTCAGCCATTTCTGGCCAGATGCCAAAAAACTCCTATTGGACTGAGTTAATTTGCTATATATTTATAACAAACACTTTGTTCCATTCCATGGATTCATTTGCTTGGCCCACTTGTGTATATCAGAGTCACAGCTGCTAATGTCAGCTAACTGAGGTCCAGCAAAGAAAAAAAAAACAACACACTGATGTGCAGAACATTAGAAGTCATTAAGGTTTCGGGTGCAGGGCCAGGTCATAGGAGGGCTGACTCTTGTTTTATATAAATCAATGTGAAATCCAGACTCTGCCAGAAAAATGCAATAGAGGAGGAAACACAAGGGAAATCCACCATGTATTTTTCAAGAAATTTTAAAAAACTGATTTTTTTTATTACATCACAAATCAATTATTTTAAAAAATCTTCTATTTGAATCTATCCTATGCAAAAAGCTCCAGTGTAAACTACAAGCTGTTAAAAAGTCAATGCTCTGACATTTTAATTAAGGATATGGAAAAAGCTTCCATACATGACAGCAGATAATAATCTTCCTTAATCCAAATTTTGCTAACCACACAAGTTAAGAACCTGGCTCACATCCTAAAGACCTTAACATAAGGATATTTTAGTCACTGGCTGATAAAACTGAAATCCAAGGTTGATAGCACTATTTATACCTGAATTAGATACTTTCACAAATTTTTTTTTTGTGTTACTACAGATATACATATATATGTAAGCTTACCAGTAATTCGGTTTTCAATTTCTCCTTGCATCTGGAGTGAGTCCACATAAATGGTCCTGTTTCCAATGATTCGTGCACATGCAATTCCCCTGTATGGCTGACAGAACCCGTCTTCATGGTAATCTTCTCTGTAAATGACAGGTTAGGATTTTATGAGCAAAGTCTAGCTGTCCCCAGTGAATTTTTACAAAACGTATTCTCACAAAAGAAGAAAACTCAACAGGACTGTAAATCTGAAATTGTTCCATTCCCCAGATGCAGCTTTCTCCTCCAATTCTCTTCACGCTACCTTAGAAGTATTAGTGAGGCACACTGTAAATAGCTCATTGGAGAAAAAAGTAAACCAACCTCCAAGACTAATTTAAAAATCATATGCTAATGGTAATAGTATTTGACAGATGAGTCTGTTAAAAAGCTGTTAGACTAAGACAGAAACATAGACTTAGTTACACGTCCCCATGCATTTTTGCAATCCAGTTGCACCCAGTACAATTGCATCAAGCTGCACCCAGGATAACACCTGGTTCTCTTCTCCCACCTCTCTCTCCTTTTCTTCAGCAGAACAGCAGAAGAGACCTTGCCAAGCTTTAAGTAAAACACAATAATTTTGAACTCTGGACTAGGTAAATAGAATAAAAAATAATCAAGATCTTAATTATTTTCCTCATCTCTCAAGTCAGTCAATGACAAATTCTCCTTCCAATGCGTATTTTAATAAATTTTTTCAATACAATGAGGTTAAGGGCCACATTTTACTCCCTCACATCAGGTTAAGGGCCACTTCCTACTCCATTACATCAACACAAATATTTTGGCATAAAAGCACTAGCCTAAAGGCTCGGTCGTTCAACACATCATCCCCAAGCCCGAGTAAATAATACAGAGCTAATCTGTAGACCATAATTGTCTGAGCACTGAAAAGGGGCTTCAGAGTGAGAGCACTGTCAGAGCTAATATCCAGTATCCTGCGTGTTTCCTCTGACATGGCACAACCTCTGTGCTACAATTCACTAGCCTGATGGATGCACATCATGTACATCTCTGCACGATGGATCAAAATCAGAGTAAAACATAAACTACAAAACAAGACTCTAGAGTAATCCTAGGACACTCAAAAGCTTAATCAGTTTCTGTAATTACACAGTCAGTTCAAAAGTCTGAGGTATCCCACACCACCAATTTTCAAAGTATTACTTCAATATTCTCCTGCACTACATACATATCATCTTTGGAGATCAATACCTGTTTTGGTCACCCATGTTTCCACTTCTCTTATAAATTTCAGCCTCCCTTACATGCTACAGAAGCAGGACAAAACTGTTAGTAAATACATGTAAAACCACATAACTTCAGCTGGGCCAAATCAGCATGAAAACTTGCTGCCTGACAAAAGCTAGCTGTGATGAGCACATCGTCCAAAACCTGTGCAGTGCCTAGAACATCCCATTATTTCTGATATCTTATTCTGTCTTAGAAACCTATTTTGATTTTTCCTCTGAAGTCTCTCACTGATAAAACACATCTCTTCAGGGAACCTTTACCACCATTTCTTAAACTATAAACTCTTTGGTAGTGGATAGTTGGGCATGACTGTTGGTACAGTGTAGTCAAAAGCTGGAACCGCTGATAACCACTCAAGTAGCATCTCTCCCTTTCCTTCTCAGAAAGAAAATGACTTAACAGGACCCAATCCACCACACAGCTGTTAGATAAACCATCGTGATATGAAACATTTCATGCAGTTGTTATCCATACCTGACCTTTAAGATTGTTAAATATTCACAAAGAAGCATTTTGTCTGTAAACTCAGAAACAAATTCTGCTTCCACAGAGATATGTAAGTTTCTTATTATGGTGGATGAAGCAAAGGAGGAGTCTTTCAGGATCAGTTAATTCCTGCAGTGAAATTATTTCACTCTCAAAACAAACCCTCTAATTTTGCAACGACTACATCATGCCTGAAAGGATAAAAATATCAAAGCATTTTGTCTGTACCTGTTTAATGATCCTTGACCACCTCAGTAGGAAGTCAGCAATTCCTATAAGGAGCTGAATGAATATGAAATTGCTGTCTGTCCTCCCTCCCAAGAGTAAATTCACGATCTTGCAGACCAAAGTCTGCAATCTATCTAACTGAAACTGCACCACACAGTTATAACTCTCAGTGCAGGGATCTGCTGCCAATACAAAAAAAAAAAAAAAAAAAAAAAAAAGGAAAAAAATTCCATAAAAAACACCACTCCAAACAGTGTGAGTTTGGTCACAAAAGCAGTGTGATCTCTTACTTAGCTCAGTTTATTTATTTCTGTCAAGAACTTCTAAATACAGCATAGATACTATATATACACACATATGCTCCCCTCTCCCGTGTTATAGTCAACTGCTGATTAAACTAAACTGGATATGAGCATTACCATGGATGCAGGCAGAAGTAAATAGTAACTTGATTTCAGATACCCTGACAGAAGCTGGGCTATTATTCTACATGCATTTTTGTCAGGTTAGGCAACTCAGCGAATACAGTTTGACTAGTACTAGTGATTGAGGAGACAAAATTACATTAGTCTTCTTAGGAAAACAGCTGATTTTGACAAAGCTGAAGAAGTGGCAACACTTAGAATCTCCTTTCAGATTACCCTTTCCCTTGGCTACATGTACATACAGCACATGGCAAAACATCCGCAATAAAAAGCAAGCTGGAGGGAATCTGATAAAACAGCATAGAAGTAGTGTCATGCTCCATTCAAACAGGAGTTTTTGGAACCATGTGTGGCTTTGATTTGTGCTCCAAACCATATGCCAGCAATTTAGTTGCTGATCAGAGCAAGAGTTAAAAGCTGTTGAAAATACGCAGACAAACTGACTCTTCAATTTCCTGCTGCTTGAGCTATAAAGTCTACTCTGATCAAGAAACCTGGTAAAAGCAGAAATCTGACTCTGCGAGAGGAATCTAGAAGAGCTCAATTTGTTCCACTTGCAGAAACCTTATGAGCTAAACTGCCATAGGTACTTTTCTACCTTTGTTCTTTATTGTTTCTTTCTGAATGTTTCAAGATGGCATTATCTTTTCTCACTAATGATTTTCTTCCATTTTCATATAACTATTATACACACATACAAAAAACAAAACACAGACTTGGGAATGTGAAGTGTTGACCTTCTTTTTTCACCTTTGCTCGGAGTCAGTACACCTGGAACATGAAACTTCTCAGCACTCAATTAGAGTGGAGGTATTGTATATTCTCCTACTGAGAGAACTCTCCTCCCAACTACTTATCAGATGTTTGACCAGAATTTGGATTTAAAAATAAAATCATAAAGAATCTGACTAAACAGACCCTCTATTCCTAAAACCCCAACATCCACTTCTTAGGATGAATGCCATTAGTTTTCCAGGCCTATGACGTGATCTTCTGCCAGGGCAATAAAGTTAAGAACTAGCTTTTCAAATAAAAAGTTAAAGCAGAATAACCTTTTATTTCGCACACACACAAATAGAACGAAAACACTGGTATTATTTCAATGTACAACACGGGCTGCATCTAGGTTTGACCAGGCTTACAAGTCTGAAAACTTCTTGAAGAACCAACCACTCATGAGATATTTAAAAGTTCCTAAACACACAGATGCTGCACCATCTGATTAAGTACAGCCTGCCTTCAGGTTTGTGGGCAGAAGAAGTCTGTACAGAGAATTAACCAAACAAGCAATGCAGAAGAAAGATGCAGATTCAGTGTTATGGTGCCAGTTAAGTCTCCTCCCACTGACCCAAACTCTAACTCCCAGGGACATCTGGGTCTATAAAGGAAGAAATGGAAGATCTAGATGCCTCTGAATAGCAATAAAACCCAGCATGCGTGAATAGGAATCTCTCTAGGTGGTGATCATGCAAAGTTGCTATAAGGTAAATATTTCCTCTATATGTATATGGAGAGATTTCTAGGCACGCTGCACGCGCTGCAGAAACTTACTGAACATTGTCATCCCCATCCCTGCATTAAGCATTACTTCAATTTCACAGGCAACACAGAAAGAAAACCAATCGAAACAGTACAAAAAGAAAATACCTAGTGAACAAAGAGGCTTTTCTTAACAAAAAAATCTGAAACGCTGAAACAATACATCTAGGCACGATACACTATATGGTATCTATGTAACACAATCTATTCCATGCAACAGTCACAGTTTAACAATCCAGAGGGCATATGAAACAAAAAAGTCCCAGTTAATAAAAGGCAGTCGTGGAAACTCTGTTCAATACTAAAATCACCTTGCAAAGTACCGAAGTCTAATGAGAGCCTTCAGTACTTATCTGTTCCCCTGAAAACATAGTAAGTGCAAATCTAGTGGTTTTACTGACAAATAAAGAGAAAATACAGGAAGGTATAACAATCTCTATCCAGGGTTCATGAAAACAGCTCTGAAAGTGAAGTTGAGGGATGCTAGATATTTACTTGCTAGTAAGATACCTTTTGTCTGGTTGCATCCTACAAACTTATGTTGCAAAGACAATAGAAACTTACAAGTTAAATCTACTTTCCTGAAAATAGAACACTGCATCAGCCATAAAAAGAAACTCAGAAATCCTCTAGAACACTCAGAAAGAAAAACTTTTTTATTGAATACACTAAAATACCCAAATAATTTAATATAACCTACCAACAGACTTTCATAATAAAATTAACAAAAATCTTATTTAAACATATAATTTGAGAACAATTTCTTTTAATTATTCAAACAATAAATTAAGAAGTTATTTGGAGGGATACATCCTTAGCTCACACTTCACCAAAGTAAGCAGTACAAAGCCAATTCATAGACTACAACAGAATATTCCAGAAGTTAGTTTTTTAAAAGACAGTAGAAACTTTTTTTACAGCAGTTTCCCAGAAGCAAACTAAATGCAGTTAAAATCTCCCATAAATTTTCCACAACAAAATACAAACTTGAAGTTCTGACCTTCTTTCATATCACCCAGGGATTAAGCACCTTTTAATTAAAAACTCTTAAACACTAAGAGAGAATATTAGGATTCCCCTTCATATTCCATTACAAGTAGAGTGCCAAAGGAAGGAAAAACTCACGCAAAACCAGTTCAACAGTGACAGATGATGGAAAGGAAAAATTATTTATGTCATCCTATTTGCTGTGGGTAAAAAAGTACATTTGGTATATGGTCACCCATTTTGTAGGAAAGTCTCAGTGTTTTTGATAGCTACAGCTTGAAAACTAATGGCAGAAGCCATGTAAAGAGGATGATTTATAACTGACACTAAGATCACAGAGAAAAGGACAGGCATCATATTTCAGATTATGAGTTTACTTAGCCTGGTGTGTGGCTACACCATAAACATAAAGCACACAAGTTAAATGACTTGCAATACAAAGAATTAAAGAATAAAGGGTTTATGTTTAATTAAAGAGAGGCAAAGCACTTTGACTTGTGGGAACCATGTTTTAAAGGGCTGCATTAAAAAATCAGGAATTAATATTTTTAATATACATATCTATTCATTTTTTTTAATACTGCGTCTCAAAATCAGGACCTCTTCTAATCTGGCACTACAGCCCTTGCAATTTGTTACCCTTAGTCTTAACATGTATTATATCATAGTGCCAGGGAGAAAACTCAGCTCACAAAGGAGATCACTTTACGATGGCTAAAATGGGTTCCCGTCTCCAAATATTTACTCTCACTGAAACAGGTCACAGAGAAGATCTGAGAGAAGAGAAACATTGCTCTCTTGTCCATGCCTTACCATGGCTATAAACTTTGCCTCCTGTCAAAAACATAGTGAATTTAAATTAATATTACTATAGAAAAATACTTGGTGCTTTATGGTCAGCTTTGTATATTTACCCTTCAGGGAAAATATCAAATAGAACACTCAATTTCTTGTTTCACCATGAATTAAAATTTGTCGAGTATTGTCTTTTAAAGTAATACGACAGGCTATAAAACCGCTCTTTCTCATAGGCCTCCTGTTGTTCACAGGAGATCAATGCAACTTTTAATCCTGACATTCAAGGCAACAGGACTGCTGTAGAAATATTTGATGGAGGAAAATGATGGGATTTTTTTATACCAGAATTGCATGAACTATTAGTATCAATCCATTGAGAAGAGCTGGGCTAATGACAGGTGCTCCTGATAAAACTCTTAATTTCTACTCATACAGGGCAGAAAGTCAGTAACACACACACAAATGTGTTGGAGGTTTTAGCAAAGTTTCCAAAGCCCAGGTGTACAGGAAAAGAGCAAAAAAAACCCAAACCTGACCCAAACCACAAAGCATCAAACCCCACACACTTGCATATCTGTGACCTGCCTGCTGAAGCCAAGAAGTGAAAAGACAGCCGGGACAACTTCACTGCTGCATCAGGCCCTTGTCTGGATGGAGGCAACACGAGCCCATGGCACAGGAGAAAGGTGAGGCTTCCTGCCCTGTTTCCATGCTCCGAACAGTTTCATTTCTGACTAAAGCTTTAGATGCAAATAACCTACCTTTCTAGCACATGTAATAATATATTTGCACATCCTTACCCATGTCTAAAGATTAGAGCTACAGGGATATCAGAAAATATCCATTGAAGTAGTTAACAGTTCAAAGAGATACTTCTCTAAAATACAAGAGGGATGTAAAAACTTCTACACACTAAAGGAATGTAATAAACAGTATCATAAAAGAAGGGGAGTCTAGTGTTAGAAAGTCAAACACTAACAGGCAGGAGAATTTGTATGAATAGTCATAGCTCAGTTGAAGTCAATGGACCTATTATAATTTACACTCACCAGGAATATGGCCCATGAATTCTGTTATCAGAGGCTCATGGAGTGTAACAACAGACCCCAAAAGAAAGATTCCCTTACACCTAGTGCACAACTTCGATAAATATTTACAACTCTTCAGAACAGAATTCATTTTTGTGTTTTTTATCTTAAAAGTAGCATATAACAGAATCCCTAAAAAAAGTACTTTAAAGTCACATTTACCGAACACAGCAATTGTGTAGCATTTGATTTGAATGTTTACCTGCTAATTCCTAAAAAAAAGTACATTGTGAACTGAAAGTCCAGCTGTACTGTCTAAGGTCAGTAAAAAAAAAGCAACTGATCTTTATTCTACTGATTCTACTAAATGATGAATTTGTCAATGTTGATCTTAAGGATTTGAGACAGCATTTTAAGGCAGGTAGTAGATAAAGCAATTAATTGAAATGTCACCAGTAAAAACACAGCTGCCAATGGACTTGGTGTTTGTGACAAACTAGAGAAAAGTAAGTTGTTGTCAAATAGCCACTTGTAAACAGCCACCTTAGTTTTAGCCTGTTGCAATTATTTCAACAACAGATTATAAAATCAGTATTTTTAAAAGCAGAACTCAGGCTCAAACGTCTGTCTCTAAAACATAGTCTAAATCATGTTTTAAACATATATTCCAGTGTTACCCTGAAAGTAGGATGTTTTTAATGTAAGGTATTTAAAAAGCACTTGAACACAAGAAAGAGGGACGATATCAGTAAGATTTAAGCATATGAATGCTTCATTGAACCATGAACCAAATCGTCTATCTCACTAGACGTTACCTTAAGTGAGTGTCTTCACTCCTAGCTGAGCTGTTTCCTTGCTAAAAGATACTATTTTCAATTATTTAAATCAGTAAAACCAATGAAAAACGGTATTGCCTTCCTCCCTTTCTCAGACTTATCCTGTAATAACTCCTACAACAATTAAAACAGTCTGTACTGTGTAGGAAAGAACTGAACATACAAAAGTGTGCCAGGATGCTCATTAGATAACACTACACGTTGCTGTGGTTTGACAATACCACAGGCATTCACATATTTATTGTTGTTTTACATACTTAGAAAAGGTTTCCGTGTACCAAAAACTGTTGCTGTTCCAAAGTACAGAAATCACATACAGAAGCAGAGACAAGGGTGGCAGGATGGGTCTTACTACAGTAACTTGGTTAAAAATGTCAAAGCAGCAAAGCTATACAGGGACATCTATGTCCTGAATTTCTGCAAGGAATGGAGGACTGTCCTTGGATAATCTGCCATAGTCCTCTGATTATCACATGTAGTTTCAAACAGATGATCCAATATTATTTCTACCTACAAACACTCTGTTTACTCGAATGACATTTTTGTAAATTCTCCCTTGGCTTTCATAGGTGTCGGCATGTTGGGATGAAATCTTGGTATCAGCTGGAAGTCTAAGGAAGACTGCAGGTCTCTTTTGCTGAGCATCTGATATTTTTAAGAGAAACATCTCTGTTACAAACAAAGTTACTGAGGAACTGGAGAAAACAAAAACTTCCAGAAAACTAATTTCAACATGTGGGAACATGGAACCTGACCATGCAGCATTCCTTCTTCTTGCTGGAATGGAGGGTCCTCCCACCTCCCATTTTTAAGGCAAGTCATCCCTCTCAGTGTATTATGACTGTCTAATAAATTGTCTTCCTCCAGCATCCCCAAAGAAAAACAGTAGGGCCATCAAGCCTTCTGAAGAGCCCCTATCAAGCAGCTCCCCATTCCCCAAATCACCAGAGGAAAGCAAAATTCTTCACCTCCATCTTTCTCCTCCAGCCATGCCACTCTGAGAAAGTATACACAGGTCTTGGAAAAGTCCACCAGCTGAAAATGTCATTATAATGTAAGAGGCTGTTTTCATAGTTGCTCTTAACTTTGTAGAACTTATTTAAGCTGAAATTTCCACAATTCAAAGATGATTTTTTTATTTCTTCTTTTACTTCAAAAGAAATGGTTCAGATGTTTCAAAAACTGAGGCCAGAGAAAATTACCATTTTTCTCTTTAGGAAAAAAAGAAAAAGATAGCCCAAAAGAAAACCACTAACAGGAAGAGGAGCCGCTATTTGCTTGTGATGCCATCATGTTCCTTGCTATTGAGCAGGCACCTGAGACTTGCTGGAACACACCTTCTGCCGTTCCCATGAAAAACTATCCAAATCTATCCAGCCTTTACATCATTTCCATGTTAATGTGCCCAGCCAATGACAATGTAGCTGATACATTCTCCAAATATCCCATCTACAGCAAGCTTTGCAGATGTGTGTGAGGAAATAAAACTGCTTGGCACTCTTCTCAGAGCTAGCACCCAAGATTAATTGAGGTAATGGTATGAGGAGTTTGCTGAGGGTCCAGAAGGACAGGGGCTACGCAAGTGGGAGGAAGAGGCAGGTCAGGCATGCACAAAGGGGCTACCACCAGGACAGCACATAGTCTTCCAAAATGTGAGACCCAAAAATATTTTTTGGGTTTCAGCATTTCTTTCTGTCAACAGATAAGTATGTGTCTCCTCTTCCAGGGTGGTCTGTACTGAAGACAGCAGTCTATTATTAGCACTATCTGCTTGTTGGCTGGATCCAGCAACTGAGGTCTGGGTGGTATGGCTGAGGAATCCAGAACTCATGAAATAATTCTGGTGTGTCACCATAGTTCAACATAATATATTGTTGATTCTTGCCAAATTAGGAAAATTGGCTTTTTCTACACGGGAAATTCTATGCCGGTTTCAATCAAAGCCTCTGGAGTTCTCAAGACCTAAAAATAAGCGGGCAGTGCTCTATTTCAGCCACTGGAAAGTCAGACTTGATGATCTTAAGGGTCTTTCCTACCAAAATGATTCTATAATTTTATGTAATAAGTTGTCATATATTACAAAAGAAAGTAGAAAGTGTGCACTTCATCTACTGAAAGCGTGAAACTTTTTCTTATACTGCTTGCTGCTGAGACAGACTCTTCTTACTCTTTCTATTTCAGGGATTGAGGTAACATTTCATGTGTTCCTTGGGAAGACACATGGTGTGCTGGGTGAATAACTGGCTGAACAGTAGGGTCAAAAGAGCTGTAGGAAATGGCGCTGCATCTGGGTGGTGGCCAGTCACTAGCACTGCTCCTAAGGGCTTAATTCTAGGGCTAGTTATCTTCAATACTTTTATCTATGACATGGAGAAAGCATTTGAATGCACTGTTAGTGCGTTTGCTGAAGACACTAAACTGAGAGGTGCTGTGAACTCTCTTGAGGAATCTAGATAGATTGAAGCATTGGGAAATCATCAGTGGTAACAAGAACAAATGATGACAGTTTAACAAGAACAAATCATGACTTCTGCACCTGGAAGGGAGGAACACCAAATACAAGTATAAATTTTGAGAGGAAGGACTGGAGAGCAGCCCCACAGAAAGGGATCTGGTAGTGCCAGTTGACAGCATAGAATTATAGAGTATCTCAGGCTTAATGGGATCCATAAGGATCATTGAGTCAACCTGCTGCTCCTCACAGGACTACCTAAAACTAAATAATCTGAGAACATATCTAGACACTCCTTCAACTCTGACAGTCTTTGAGCCATTCCCACTGTTCCAGTGACTGACCACCCTGTGAGTGAAGAACCTTTTCTTAATGTCCAAGCTGAACTTCCCCTGATGCAGCTTCATTCCCTTTCCTTGTGTCCTATTACTGGTGACCAGAGAGAGGAGATCAGCACCTCTCCATCCACTAACGACCTTGAGGAAGTTGTGGACTGCCATGAGGTCACCTCCTAGCCTTCTCTTCCCCAACCTGAACAAGAAAAGTGATGTCTATTGATCTGTGTAAATCTTGTCCTCAAGACCTTTCACTGTTTTGGTCAACCTCCTCTGGAAATACTCTTAATAGTTTGATGTCCTTCTAACCCTGAGGCACCCACAACTGCACACAGTACTCGAAGTGGAGCTACCAGTCACCACTTGGCCCATAAATATCTCTCTGTTTACAAACAAAAAAATCTAGAAGGGCACCTTTCATAGTTGTCTCCCTTAGTACCTGCACCAAGAAGGTTATCTTCAACATGATTCAGAAATTTGCTGGACCTCTTCGTGTCCACAGTATGATATATCCAGTTGACACCCAGGAAGTTAAAACCCCATAAGGACAAGGGCAGCTGATTTAGAGATATCCCTTAATTCCTTGTAGGATAATTAATTGATGTTTTCCTGGCTCAGTGCTCAATAGTAGATTCCCACAACAAGATCTACTTTATTTACTTTCTCCTTTTGTTTACTCAGAGGCTCTCAAGCACGTTGTTGCCAACTGCAAGTGCCACACAGTCCAGCTGCTCCCTGACATACAGCGTCAAGCGCCAACCTCATCTGCCTCATCTATCCATCCTGAAAAGCCTATAACCATCCATCACAGCACACCAGTCACAGCACTTGTGCCACCAGGTTTCACTTATGCCAGTGATGCTGTAGCTCTGGGACTGGGCCAAAGCAGCTCTGGGACAGCAGGCTCAATATGCATCAGCAGTGTGCCCTGGCAGCCAAGAGGGCAACCACATGCTGGCATGTATTGAGCACAGTTTAACCAGCTAGTTAGAAGAGGTGATTAACCCACTGTATTTAGTGGCATGCGGCCTCAGCTTGAGTTCTGTGCGCAGTTCTAGGCCCTGCAATTTAAGAAGGTCATCAAGGTACTTGAATGCATCCAGAGGAGAGCAGCAAAGCTGGTGGAAGGGAACTTTATTTGCATTAGGCAGGTGAAAAAGAGTTTCTTCAAGGTAATTTTGCAAAACTGAGTCAGATGAAAGTATCAGGGTTTCTATATGCAGGTCAGCCTGCTGAGAGTCTCCTGCTGAACTAATGATACTGATTTTCCAGCCTGAAGGAAAGCACAGTGAGGCACGGGTAAATGTGCTTTCTGGATTGCAAAATCAAGTGTTAGAAAAACTGACAGGAGGCAGATAGGGAGCATGGAGGTTGTGTGCGCACACATACATATAAAAACAAAGTTTCTCTGACAGATCAAATATCGTTTATGTCCCATCTATAGTAATCCTTTGTCTCTTCTGTGTTATTATCAGATTGAAAAAAAAGATAAATGAGACACAATTTACTTTTTTAAGCAGCATCAGAGAGACTGCTGACTAGATGTACTTCCTGCAACTTTATTTTCAGAGTAGTATTACCTTGAATACTTCAGACTTTAGACTTAATAAAGCAGGACTGACTTAAAAGAGCAGATTTTCTTAGATCATTTCTTCCTTTTTGTAAAAACAATGCCTTCTGTCACTCCTATTATTATTTAGTTTTGATTGGAAATATTCAAGTTTTCTCAGTTCTTACTGTTTTTTTCACCTTTTCTCAAATACCGTAAATGAATCTATATCTGTTTGGCCCCTTCAAACTGCAACAAAGAATAAAATAATACAAAAGTAGCAAAAAAATTAACCATAAAGCCATAAAGATTGAAAGGATGATTTATGGTGTGTTGTTAAATTATTTCATTTTGTTAAATTACCTAGTTTTCATTAGAATGGTGTTCCTTTATCTTTGTGCCCATTTCCTTGTACGCACTTAAAGGCTATTCAGCATCCTAAGAAACTCTAATTGAACTCAATGTGGCATCAAATGCTGACAGGAAGTCTCAGGGACATATAACTACCTTTTTGTAGGACATACAATAAATACTTTGAAAGCCATTTAAGCTACTGAAGGAAGGATAGAAGTGAGCAGGAGGAAGTAAAATCAAAACAAACTAAAGATCACCGGTTATATCAGGGATGTCCAACAGCTGCAGTAGCTACTTGCCAAAAGCCCAAGGGCTATCACTACTTTGAATATCAATTTACATAAATCCTTAAACATATAAATGAATGCCTTATTTCACTTGCAGCTTCTTTGGTAGTTTAATACTAATTGTTTCTCTTAGCTGCCTGAACCTAAGCACCTACTGCTGATCTGGAATTTGCTGGAAAAAGGCATGTTGTGGTCACATATTTACAAAGTCAGAGCTGCATCTGGCTCTTCTCTATATATTGCACATCTCAGTGTTTCGCCTTACAGCCTGGCTGATATGATAGCCTGTTGGCTGACTATCAAAAACCCAACCACCGCACTGCAAAGCCAAAGCAGGCTCTCCCAACACACAGTCTGTGGGTAATTTTTCCCTTACAGAAACCATTGACTTCCTTTAATACCCATCTACAAGATAAATGTCTAAATTTTGGAAAGAAGAACTCTTATGAAAGAAAGTGTTTGTGTGCTTTGGTGAACTGTATGCTGTAGTCACATACATAAATGCAAAGCAGTAAGCATGCCATTCATTGTGCTACTTGATCCGACCCATTTAAAAGCATTTTGACAGTACTGGTAATCATAAGTGGGAAGGTACTTCCTCACATTTAACCCTAAATTAGTTTAAATATAAGAGTAAACAGAACTGCAACTAATCACTTCTTCCCTCTAAAGTATTTGGAAATCTTGCCCAAGAGCAGGTGCACCCCATAGGGCTGTTTCCTTGTCTTTGCAAGCAGGCTCTCTCAGTAAAACGGTGCAGAATAACTGTATTACATCGTTAAGTCTCAGAGTCCTTTGATTTACACAGTAGCACAAAGAAAACAAAGCTTTCCTAGAGGTCTATTTTTAATCACTACTGCAGATGCTTGCATTTGGTTTTTTTGATTTTCTAAACAACATGGATTAGTAAGCATAACAGATGGAAACAAACTATCATCCTTCAGTCTGTATTGCCTATCAGCTTTCTTTTCTTTGCTCTTACCTTCCTTTTTAGAAAAGCAAAAGCTATAATTTGCAATACTTCTCCTCCATAACAAGTTGCAGGAATACAGGCACTTGTGTCCACTCCAAGATGCTATGCATATTAGTTTAATACCTCTGGCTTTTAAAAGTAGTAAATTTTGGAAGCACATACTGAATTTCTACTTCTATCCTAAATACTATAAAATGCATTACATCATTGATAGTTAATTTACTAGTGATTAGACAAGGTTTACACGGAGGATTAAAGCTGAAGAAATAATGTAGCATGGGAAGAAGATGAGATCTGGTATGATGCAAAGCAACCAAAAACACTACTTCCACCGCTCTTTAACTGTGCTTTGAGTTACACATTTTGTACACATTTCAAAAGAAAAAGTATATTTTTTGAAAGACAGAAGTAAGATTAGCATAAAAATTATGCAGTTGCCATCAGGAGACAGAGGGTCAGCTTCTTCTGAGTGCACTCTACAGCCCTGGACAGACCAGAGTATTACTTTCAGTTATATATTATTTGTGACATAGTATATCTATGAGCCCTAGTAGGCTGTACCCTACATAGCTAGAGTTAAAACAAGCACTGTACTGAAAAATTACGCTCCAAAATCAGTCTGAGACAAAGGAGCATGTAAAATAATTTAGTGTACCCTTGGTTTCAGTTCCCTTCTTCCTCTACAATTTCCCTGTCTCAGCCTGAGTAACTCCCAAATGTCACTTAAAGCAATGGACCCAGAAGCAGATCTGAGGCTGTGATTCAAAATTCCCTGAAAGGATCTCCAACCTAACACCAGGGGAAGATATAGCCCTCCCCGCAGCTTTGAAAGAAAAAAGGAAACTGACACACAGAGGCTAGGAATGAATTGTAGTGTGTTCCAGCCAGATTCCCAAATTTGATTGTCAGGGAGCCAGGATATATGCCAAGGTAAACTTATGTTGTTTAATGTAGACTAGCCCAAGATAATCTGTGCCTCAGTTTCTCATTTGCAAAATAGGAATAACATGCCATGCTTTGTGGGGAATGAGAGTACCCTAAACATTTTGCAGTGATCTGATCCCATGGTAGAGGAAGACAAAAAACTTCCAAGATCGACCATCTCTTTTTGATGCACAAAACTTGGAGAGACAAAAGTTAAACAACTTGCTGCAATCACACATGGAAACAGGAGCACAGCCAGAAATTGAATCCAGACCTCTAAAATTACAGTCCAGTGTTTTAATCACAAAATCTTTCTTCTTCTTTGATTGAAACAGGAAACCAGAACATGAAGTATGCGCTTATTCTGTAACTTCAACATGTTACCACAAATACCTTAGAAAAAAATATATACTTCAAATATGGTCATCTCAGCCAAGTGTATATTTTGAGAAAACAAAAGGCGTTCATGTCATTCTGGAGGAGACCCATCATTGAACACCTGGTCTTCATGAGCTGGAATAAACACTGTAACTCCTGAGTTGAGACAACTTTGTATTGGTTATAAAAACATCCGTTTATGTGAATTTTGAGATAACCTTGTAACTTACAGGATTAAAAATGTTGTTATCAGTGGCTGCACTGCACTTACACTAAACTATATTTGCCATGCCACCCGGGGAAAGGAAGAAGATGCAACTGAAGCTGGTGTGTGATGGTAAGGAAAGCATTCTTTCCACTACAGTCACAGCCATAACAAGAAATATAAACAGTGTCAAAACAGGAATTTGCCCAATGGGCAATATTCGATCTAACCCTTCAATTCAAGAGAACAATACATAAGACTAGAGAACATGTAGTCTTTTAGAATGACATTATCTTGAAAGAGCAACACCTCTAGAAAGGAAGCCAACTGTTTCTGCCCTCCTGCTCTTAAGACTCCAGGAGATTAACATTCATTGCTTTATGTTAAATAATGCAAGAAAGATACACATTCTCTGGTATTTGCTACCCATTTATTTTACGTCCACACTCAAACCTTTCTGAATGGTCAGAAATTCTCTCTTTAGAAGGGCAAAAGCTAATAATGTCAATGATACAAAGGGTAACTCACTGGGAGAAAGTATTCAGCAATTCAGCCTGTTGGCTTGTCCTCTAATAGAACAGTCTTTTAACACTACAGTCCTTTGGACAGCAAAGTCTCGACAGAGACTAGTTTTCTGACTTTTTTTAAATTTTATTTTCTTTGAAAATTAATTTGTGTTACCTATTAATACTTTCAATAATTTTAATACTTCTGATAAATAAAGTAGTTTAGATATAGAGAGAGATTTTGTTTTACCATTTCTACAGAAAAATCCTTAGAATTTTCACAGGCAAGGACTTTCACAGAAAATAAAGGTCTCTTCACCTTCTCTAAAAAATCACAAGTTTAAGACCATGCATTTGGTTGAAAATTTTCACTTTTAGATTTTTATGGAAATGTCTCAACTTCACTACCTGAAGGTCAGCATCCTTTTTTGAACTGGCAATTCAGACTGCATAACACATATTTGGTATCTGGCAATCTTTACTTGTAGATAATTTCAAGAAATCCACAGCAGAACACATGGACTGCATAAAAATGCCTTGCTAGATGGTATCTCCATAGTTAATGTTTTTTATTCCTTAATAATTCATTAGGTATAGTTTTAAACCAAGTTACAATGGTTTTAGGTTTCAGTGTTTCCACTCAAGCATGTCTTTTTGGAAGCAGTAATGCCAGAAGAAACAGCCCTCAGGTGGCTCAACACAAGACTGTGCTGTGCAGCCAGCAAACAGAAAGAGCCCTTTGTTCCATGTGGGCTCCTTCCAAGCAATTAGGTATTTCTTTTGCCGTTTCCCCACCTTTCCTCTTTTCTGGCTTTCAAATTGACCTGCACAACTTTAAACAAAATATTCAGTTAAAAAAAAATCATAATCAGTTATTGTAAAGAAAACAAATAATACTGCCAAATCATGACATATTAGTTGAAGAACTAAGTAGAAGGCATGGAGAAGAGGAACATGGGAACAATTGTGAGGAATAAGAATGGGGAAGAAAAAAGAAAGTATCAAAAGGAAAGACAGGAACTTTGAAGAGGTGGGCAAAACCTGTTTAAGAAACAAAGAGAAAGAAAATTGAAACATGAGCAGGCATGCAATGAGGCAAAGATCTGTAATCCCTGAAAACTCCTCGATCTCATGTGATAAGTCCCTCACGACTTCTCACAAGACCTTTGGCCTGAGCTTGTTTTTCTCAAGTTTCAACTTTCTCTTAAATCTAGTGGATACTAAAAAAAAAAAGAAATCTACCAGCAGTGCACTCTTTACTTCACATTTCAACAGCAAGTACAAAACAATGATGGTGCAACTACTGCTTCCAGGTCCACCACTGATATCCTTGTAACAAGACTGATTTAGAGGTGTCATAATCAAAAGGATTCTTTTCCTTGTTATTTCTTTATTTTAACTTAAGAGTTCAAAATCAACAATTTTTTTCACTCCATCAGTTGGAATTTTTTATTTATGTTGATATTTGTAAAATATTAATAAGTTAACACTGAGTATGGAGAAAAGCTTAGGAAATACTAGGGAAAGCAAAAGCTATAAGATTAATTATTTGCTCAATAACAAGAAGCGAATCAATGTAAAACTTGATTTCCAGCTTTTCATGTTGTGCCCAGAGCTTGCTACTCTTCAGTTGCATTAGAGAACTGTTTTTTAGACTTCAGTTCAGTGCTTTGCTATGCATACTTCAGTTTGCTGTCTCTTGCCTTCTGATCTCATAGAAGATCAGACAGCTTCCTGGTATCTCACAATTTTTCTCCTTTGTAGACCAGGTGCATGAAACTTTCCCAAAGTGCTGCAAGATCTGAAGTAGGATTTCAGTGGTTACAAAAATGATTCCATTTTTTTTTACTCTGTCATGAACAGCTGTTTTTAATCTTCAATAGTTAGCAATCACTTTTAAGAAAAATAGAAAAACTTGTTAAAACCCCATAATGTTGAAATCCTTTAAATTAATTTACAATTTCTGTGCATATAAAGTGCAAGAATGTGTACCATATGCTATTATTTTTATATACATAAGACAACTGAGGGACATACTGGTAAGATGAATTGATTGGTAGTCCAGTAGCCCACCACAGTTATTCGAAGAGTTTCCACTCAAGCCACCGGGAGTCCAGAGATCATGGACAGTGATCAATAATGCACTTCAGAAAAGCATCCACATGTCTTGACAAAATTGCTTTTACTAATTTTTTAATTAGTCTATCACCAAAACTAATTTTATGCCATTAACACATAAAAGGCCTCAGACTGCATTCCTCAGACACATTCCTCACTCATACATTGATCAACTGCGGAATCTACTTAAAGAAATTATACAATCATAGAATCAATAGGTTGGAAAAGACCTTAGAGTTCATCAACTCCAACCGTACCTGTCTACTACTAAACCATGTCCCCAGCCACCTCATCCATATGCCTTTTAAATACCTCCAGGGACCACCTCCCTGGGCAGCCGGTTCCAGTGCTTGATAATAATTTCTGTGAAGTTTTTTCCTAACGTCCAATCTAAACTTTCCCTGATGCAGCTTGACACCATTCCCTCTTGTCCTGTCACCTGTCACTTGGGAGAAGAGACCAACAACCACCTTTCTACAACCTCCTTCGAGGTAGTTGTAGAGAGCAATAAGGTCTCCTTTCAGCCTCCCCTTCTCCAGGCTAAACAACCCCAGTTTCCCCAGCTGCTCCTTGTAAGACTTGTTTTACAGCCTGTTCACCCATTTTGTCCCTCTTCTCTGCACACGCTCCAGGACCCCAATGTCTTTCTCATAATGAGGGGCCCAAAACTGAAAGCAGTATTAGAGCTGCAGCCTCACCAATGCCATTTACAGGTGCAGAAACCCTTCCCTGGTCCTGCTGGCCACATAGTTTCAGCAATACAACCCAAGATACCATTGGAAGATATCATTGGCTTTCTTGGCCACCTGTGCACACTGCTGGCTCATGTTCAGTCAGCTGTTGACCAATATCCCCAGGTCCCTCTCTGCCAGGCAGCTTTCTATGTAGCCTGTAGCGCTGCATAGGGTTTTTGTGTCCCAAGTGCAGGACTCAGCCCTTGGTCTTGTTGAACCTCATCCTCAGTCCATCCATCCAACCTGTTCAGATCCCTCTGTAGAGACTCCCTACCCTCAAGCTGATCAACACCTCCTCCCAGTTTAGTGTTGTCCACAAACTTGCTAAGGGCACATTTGATCCCCTCATCCAGGACGTTAATAAAGATATTGAAGAGGACTGGACCCAGCACTGAGCCATGGGGGACACTACTTGTGACCGGTCTCCAACTGGATTGAACTTGATTCACCACGACTGTTTGGGCCCAGCCATGCAGCTAGTTTTTAACCTAACAGAAGGTAAGCTCGTCCAGGCCAGTTGTAGCCGGTTTCTCAAGTAGAATACCGTGAGGTACATTTAAATATGCAGTATTTAAATTCAAACTAACACATAAAATAACAATGATGAAACAGAAACAATATATTTTCATCCTTGTGAAATAGATCAGGAAGTGAGCCTAGGCAGCTAGCAAAATCACCAAAGTCAAAATCACACTAACAAACAAAGGTTTTAGCCAGCTACTCAAAGGCAGAATTCTAGTCTTGTTTCATCTGACTTTAGAAGTTATAATAATAGAACATGAGTAAATTTACAAACACAACAAGCTAAGCATTTTACCCATTCATTTTTAAGCACTCTTCCAGCCCATACTTGCCCTATAAACAATTCCTGTTCAAACATCATGACTTTGTGGTATTTTGCTTGTCCAAAGCACAAAATAAGCAACTAGAAGTTGTGCAAGAAAATTCAATCAAACTAAAACCCACTGTAACATAATGCTATCTCTGTCTGAAAAATCTTCATCCATTCCATGAGTTTTAAATCAAATTATATATTTTTAGCAAGCACACTGTGGTTGCAGACAGTGTTTACTGAGTTTACGAAATAAAATCTTACAGAACAAAATTGGTCAGAGTGCATTAAGTAATTTCCAAAAAGTACTTACTGAAGATTATGATTTGGGCTGTTTGTTGGACCTGTAAAAATAAAACAAACATTGCTGGCAAGTCTGGCTTAAGAACAACAACATAAAAAAAATCAAGAGCAATTCAAGACAGTCAAGGCACTGTCTTTTTAAGGATGGTTTGTCTGAAGATTCAAACAAAACCTTCTGTATTCCCACATATTATTATATATTGCTGTTTTCAAAGCCACAAATAAAAATCACATGAATATTCTGCTTACTCGGGCAGCAACGTGAGTGGATTTCATTTTTTTAGAAAATATCACCCACCACAGAAACACAGGCTGTTAAAAAGACAATGTGCAATCTTGAGACATCACTTACCTCTTAATAAGCCCCACTAAAGCCTTACGATCAGAGTTTATGGTATGACAGGGACACGGTCTTAACTTTAGTCACAGAAGGAACAAGATCGAATATCCAGCACTTAATGAATCACTACAAACTAAACTAAACTAAACTAAACTGCGGAGTTAGCTATTTTCGTTACAAAATTATGAGAAATTTTAGGAAAAGGTCTCCAGAATTTGTTTTTCCCATTGCTTCAGAAGCAAACTAAATAAAAGCTTGCCTTCCAGGCTGGATGATTAAGTCTCCAAAATGCAATGTAAGTACTTTTTAAAAGGTGTGGTGTACCTTCAGCTGTTGAAAGACAGAATTTGAGGCCATGCTTCATGTAGCAGTAAAGACGTGATATTTCACAAGGATGGGCCATCACTATGAACTTCACATAGAAAACTGCTGCTCATTCTTCTCAGCTTTTTTTTTTTAAAAAAAACATACTGATTTCAGCAGTACAGTGAAAACTCCAGGCAATGAAATGTTACCTTTTTGTACTTTATACTGTACTTGTTTAAATGTTTTTCTTCAGTACATATTTACAGATCTTTCCATCTGTATTTACTTTCTTTTATGATGAGTAAATGAGTATTGAGTTAAACCAAGGACTTCTGCACTGGAGGAGAGAGCCGAAAGCAATGGCTTTATTTATTTCATTTCATAATATGAATTTTTCTTAAAACATCAAATTCATTTTTCATTATGCTATTGTGAAAACTAATACCTCGTCTATAAAGCAATCTGAGTAATTATAAAAGCCAGGAACTCACCAAGCCTTACAAACAACACTCCTGTTGCAGTTATCGTCTTCATCCCATTCGAAGCCACACACTGGTAGTATCCCGTGTCTGTAGTATCCAGATCCTGGATTCTCAGACGCGATCCATAATCTGTTTTTCTGATGATGATCCGTCTTGGCTCCTGAACCACTGGAGCATCATTTTTTAGCCATCTGACATTTGGAGAAGGATTTCCTGCCACCTTGCAGTGGAGGATTGCTGTTTGCCCTTGGACTACAGTGATATTGTTTACTGGTTCCAAAAAGGTCAGGAAGTAACCTAAGAGGGTATAAGGTCAAAAAAGATCAAACTTCACTTGGGTTGCAATAAAAGGCTGCTCAAAGGCACATTTTTAAGAGAGGATCTTGGAAACGGTTTTGGATTTCTTTCAAGGATATAAAAAAAAAAAAAAAAAGCAATTCACAGTCCTAGAGACATCATATCATCACACTACAATCTGTCTTTCATGACAGACTTCATGTTTGTTTGCAGGCAGGTAGGCAGATTAGAGAGTCAAGCATGAATTATTGCCATTACAACCTTAGCTCCCTTTGTGCACACTTATTCTGAAGCATTAATGACTTTTTCTGGTTAGTTTCTGTGTCTCTCTGGAAATGGATACTGCTGTAACAGAAAATTATAACTTTACTCCATAAAAGAGTAACCCCAGTTGCAATTATATTAGAATATCATTATAATTTTACCACTTGTCTTACATGGTCATGTATTTGTCTTAAAAATAATTAAAACTGGAAATAGATATTAAATGGATGTGCTAGATACTCATCTGACAAGAAAATCTTAAGATGAGCTTGATTTGGATAGTTTTATCTTAAAATTGAATTTTAAAGATTTCAAGTTCACATTCAATTTAAAGGCTGCTGGTTTTTACATCAAGTCCTAAAATAGTGCTAAATCAAAGAAAGGTCTGTATAGATATTGAGTAATCAGGTTTCATAGGTTTGGTCTTATAAATGGAAACTAAAAACACTAATTTGTGGTTTGTTGAAAGCAAGGGGCTCGTCAAAAAGCACATATGTTGTATTGGTTACCTCAAGAGATAAAAAAAGGACATAATTGATGGAAGAACAGTGTAAAACCGGACAATTAAAGCTTTCGTACATTACTATTTTTCAATTTAATTTGGTGCTAGGAGTGCTGCAGCTGACACACATCACACATTTAAGGCTTGAAAGCATGTAAATCCACTGAAAAAATAATGTGATTGTCAAAAAGGTTAGGAGAACTATCTAGCTGTCTGCTTATATGTTTGGGTTTTTATGACTTTATACCATGTAGACATACAGCATTAGGAATATTTCGTATTAAATTACACTTTTATGTCATTGAATCCAAATATGAAATTGCTTAGATCGATGTCCACATGTGCCATTTCCTATCAGTTAAATTATTGCATAGTTGTTAGTAAGTAGCATATTGCTGTGCAGGAATCTAACACCAGTAATGCAGTGGTCAACGTTCACGGTCTTAATTGCTGAAATACCTTAAGAAAATTGATGTTCTGGTTTGATTTATGTTTGACATAACCATGACAATCAGTCCTCTTTAATGGCTAGGTATAGCACTGGGGAGGGAAGCAGTAGAAACATCAGAATATAATGAATTTGTAAAACCAGATTTTGCTGGAAAACTGGGTTTTCTCGAGTATTACGTTGTTCTGTGTCACTGGCCTTTCGAAAGAAATCCTGCATTAATGAATAATATGAAAATACAGTGTAAGCAAAGGTGAATTTAGTAGGAGTTAGATCTCTTCTGCCTGGAAAAGAGAACGTTCAGGGGGGACCTCATCTCAGTTTCCCAGTACTTAAAAGGTGTCTACAAAGAGGACAGAGACTCTCTGTGCATGAGGAGCCACATGGAGAATACAAGGGGCAATGGGTGCCAGTTACATCAAAAGAGGTTTCATCTCAACAGAATAAATAAATATTTTGCAGTGAGAACAATGTTCACTGGAAAACTACCTCACCAGAGATGTGGTACAGTTTACATCACTAGAGGTTTCCAACATACAATTGGACAGAGTGCTAGATGATCTTGTCTAGGCTTCCCTTCCAAAAAAAAAGTCTGGACCACATAATCTTTTGGGGTCCCTCTCAACCTGGGCTGTTCTGTGGTTCTATAGGTCTATGATTCAGCCATCTTGGGGGCGGCCAGAATGTGCTTACACAAGGCAGGCAAAGGAGATGTTTTTAGGTCTTTTTTGAGTAGAATTGGACCCCAGCCAGCATAGGAGTACAATCATGTGGCTCAGAGGTGCTTCTGAATCCTAAGAAGAAAAAGAGGCAGAGAAGATTCTTTCTGTACAGGTGGGGTCAATTCAAGCACTGAGATTTGACAGCCAGGGAGTGTGGTTCTTCTACCTCTTCAATATACTTTTCATCCTTAATGCAGAAGTATATAAAACATCTACATTGTTCTTCTGCCATGGGCCAGCTTACAGTTTGCTCATACTCTTACCACTACTGCACTTTTCCTGATTTAAAATGAGCTGAGTTGAGTCCTCACTTCAGGTTAGAAATGGATATTACATTCAAATAAATCTGGATTATATTAGATACTAAATTTACCAAGACTGTTAATAACTCAAGATTAAATCCATGTTAGACATTTCTGGTTCAACAATTAAACCAGATTTACTGTAGGAACTAATTCGATCCTTAGCTTTTAAGCAATCCAAAATATTTCATATGAATTTATGAATCAGATCCTATTAATAACTAGAACAGAACTACTACAACCAACAACAATGCTGGAGATTTATGGATTAATTCAAACCCAGTGTGATTAGATACTCTTCGCTGAAGTCAGCGTAACTGAACCTACTTCCTGCAGGTCAGAATTTGACTTTAGTTCTGTATTTCTCAAGCCAATTTTACAGTCATTTTCTGCAGGACTTTATATTACTCTGTTATTACAAATGAAGTAATAAATATTTTAACCCACTGAACTTAGAAGCACTTGTGTTGTCAAAGTTCTGCAGAGCAGCTTAGGAGCTGTAGAGCAATTCACTACCTATTCACTCTCTCTGTCTGTACCCTGAATGCGCACTCTCTACTTACTAGCTTCATTTCCTCTTTAAGAGATGATGCTCAAGTCTGATGTTTATATACTTAGTGAATCTGAAATAATTGTATGACAGAGCCAGCAGCTCTGTTGTGTTGCTCTGTTATTTGGTGTCCACTTCAGATAACCCACAACTGAAAATCTTTCAAACAAAGTGGAAAATGTAATCAACCATGTTCTTAAGAATGTTTTCCTTATTTAGTTTCTGTGGTGATAATCAGTAGTTACTTTTTGTTACGTACGTCACATCACAAATACTGTGTGGATGCCAGTTTGATGCAACAGTCTCGGGGAAAAAACAGCTTCCCAGGATAAATTGGGACCTCATCAATGTGCAAAACAATGTTGCTCCTTTTCTCCCTTAACAAATATCCATTTGGACAAATATGGAGGAAAATGAAATGTGAAGGCACTAGAACTTGTATTTGACTTGTGCCCTATGTTTTGTGTTATGTGTCAGTGAACTCTATTTCTTTAAAAATTGAACAGATTTGTTATTCTGTTTTAATATTAGCATACCTTTGAAACAAAGAATAAATACAAAGAAAGTGTTTTGGGCTTGCTATTTATAAATAGCATTAAAAAGCTTGTAAATGTTATACTATAAACAACTATATTTCATTAGGTATACAGCTATCAAATAGAATTTTCTAAAAATCTGAAAGTAATAAGACAGCAATTTTCTGTGCTATTGAATACTACTATTGCATACTATTTGCTATACTCCGGCTTGATTCCAGAGGTCATTGAAATGAAAGAATATGCTTCCATTGCCTTCAGTGATCTTTGCCTTGGCTTGAAGTACTTCAAAAGGAAAAGTTATCTGATGGACATTTCTGCACTGGCTGTAGGGAAAGATACTCTAAATTAAATTTCTCTTTTATTATGGTTTCAAACATAATGTAGAACCAATACCAATATCTTTTTTTTTGCTTGAACAGAGTAGAAATTGTTCTGTCAAGAAGCCATGAGAGGATAGTACAACTTAATCTATACAGGATGTTCTACTATCATATTCTATGCACCCTATGAATAAAGTAAATGCTTAGGGAAATGACTGACATGAATCCGGGCAAAACTCTTTCATACTGTGAAATGCCTTCATCAGGTTGACAGTACTTCATATTTCTAAGTGGAATGCATTTGATATAAGTATATAAAACAGAATCCCACGGTAAATCAAAATTAAGAAGACAGGCTTATTTTGCATGTTTTGACAAGAATGCGAAAATAAACTTCACCGGCATGTGTCAAATCATTGTCAAGATCCTAAAAAAAAAAGATACTAAACTAAAAACATAGAGGTGCAACCTTTTGTGTATAAATAAGAGTTGCAGAATGTCCTGGGACTATAAAAGTACTGAACACTTTTGTTAAGAGAAAATAAACATGAAAGCTGCTGAAATTCAAAACATTTAATTCTAGAGGTGTCTATAGGAATACTGCTGTAAGAACAAGATTTTAGGGGGATCACACCACCACACCTCAGCTTTGGTAGGAGTCCAATAAAGTGACTCTTCCCACAAGTAAATCAATACTGCAAATAACACTGAGAAAGACCAGCCAATAAGGAGGAGCGAGAGAAGTCTAGGACTAATAATTTCCTGCACAAGGCTTTTTCCTAAATACAAAGCAATCTTCCCAATTCTTCATCCTTTTACTTTATTTAACCACAATACAAAAATGAGTGATCTGCAATATGCTAGAGTCAGACTAGGAAGTGGAAGGGATATTTACAGCTCTCCCAACATACACACCAGCAGTTAAGGACACTACATTGTTACACTCTGCCGCAGTGCTTCCAGATGAATTGATACATACACTGCCTAATTTAATCCTATTATTTGCCTTCTACCTTCCATACCACTTGTGATCTCAATGCGTAAAAAGGCAGCCAAAAGCATGTAAAATCAAGTGATTTGGATCACATGCATTTCAGACATACTTTGGAACAAACTATAGCCAATTCAGGAACGATGTGGAATTAGCATTGAAATACTGCCACAATGTGCACATTGTACCCTATACCAAAATTGACGGGCTTATGCTGTTTAATCAGAAGTAAACCTATATTTAGGCAGCATTTTCTCATACTTGAAAGGCTGAAGATGTTCACTAGCCCTGGAATACAGTCCTACAGGGTGCAATGGTTTTGTTTTCTTGTTTTCTAAACTCCCAGATAAGACTGTGAAGAGGCAGATACCACCTATCCCAGGCTACTGCCCATGTAAAGTACATCTTTGAGAGGCACAACAATGCGGCTAAGGTGTGGACTGTTCTTTGGGTCACCAGTCATGTAGATAAAAAGCCACCACTTGATACAAGTCAAAGCACCAGGACAGCTCAGTCATAACTTTATCACACAGATAACCTCTGCACCAGAATGAGGCAGAAACCACAGTTAAGGTGAGAGACTTGAGGCACCATATCTCCGGGAACAACTCAATTTACTCAATGTCTCAGCTATTGCAGGTTGCCCTTACTCATGCATTTCTTCAATTATCAAAGTGTATTGCTCTAACAATACCACCACCAGACACTATTTATGATGTAAGATTTTACCAGCATCTCATCTATGCATGAAGAGTCTGCAGTAGGGTGCACCGTGACATTGCACCAACAGTGCTCATCATTAAATACTTGGGTTTGGCTTGTGCCACAACTCTTGTAATTATTTCTCATTAACAGATATGTTCCTTTTCTCCCCTGGGGTTCAGACAGGAAAGCTCACCATTGGCCTTGTCCTGGCCAATCTTCTGCTGCCATGAGAGAGGTGACTTCACCCCTTCACCCCAGCATCACTGGCAGGAAAAGCTGACCAGGAGCAGGAAAGCAGGCAGAGAGCAGCTTGAGACCCAGCGGGGATCAAGTCTGGGTGTTTATAGAGCATGGAGCTGACATGATTTCTGCCTCTTGAGCAGAGGAAGGACTTTTTAGGAACTAGGGAGCATTTAGTTTGTTAAAGTGTTTGCTGCAAAGCAGAAAGCCACCAAGAGATGTTCAACTGAAACTGAGATTGGGAAAAGGATCATCTTTGCAAAGATTCCCTGGACTGAGAGGAGACTGGTGTTCAAATCCTCTTATTTTTACTCTAAGATCTAAGTTCTTCTACAGCAAATGCTTATTGTTCTGTTCTGGTTTTAAGTAAAACACTGCTCAAAAATAGCGTTCCTTTCAATGGTTCAGGTGATCACTTACAGGAAACGGGAAGATAAATCATCCTCAAAGCTTTACCTGAGCTGTGGTATTATGCCAACTATCAGAAGGCTATCTTCAGTCGTAGGAAGAGACTTGCAACCTTTTTAAGGGTACATTATTAATAATACTTTGCTTAAGCTTCTTACTTCTTTGGACACAGAACCATTTTTCAGGACTTGTAGAGAATTTAGAAGAAAGGGTGACCTAAAAGCATTAGTAATTCTAAAGTGGCTTTAACATTAGGCACTATTAAAGCCTATTAACTATTATTTCATGCCTGTTTTGGAGCTATTCTATAATTAGAAGAAAAACGGAGGTCATAAACTAAACAGTTCTCATGTAAGAAAATAAGGTCAACATGATAGAAGAAGCTAAACGACTCTTTCTAATAGTCTCAATGGTAAGTACAAACTCTTAAGTAGAACTGTCCACCAATTTTTTGAAATAAAAATTGCTGCCTCACTATGATACAGAAATACATGGGTTAACATTCCAACCAAAGAAACAAAAATTTCAACCAGAGGATTTTTGCTTATCTGGAGTATTTTGTAGCCACAAAAATAACAGGGGAGCAAAATGAGGCCACTTCCAGAGCAGGCATGCTGGAAACTAACAACAGATCCTACACCAACAAGTCATGTAAGAATAAGAGTCTCTTTTTTCTGAAGGAAATACAAAATCCTTATGATGTAGAAATGTTTGAGATGTGATTAATCACTTCCTTAGACAGGTATTGCCTGTGGCCCTGCAAAAAAAAAAAAAAAAAAAAAAGGAAATAACTACAACTCCTTTCTCAGTAAGAATTTAACCAAGTAATGTCACATGAAATAACATTTTCTTTTATGTCTGAGCCTTAAAAGCTCAGACATAACAAAAAAGTGAGACCAACTTGCCAAGTAAACAAGCCTGTCAGATGCCGTTAAAGATTAAACATGGACCTTATCTGACCAAAAATAGTGGATATGTGAACGTGAAGTGGATAAAACAACCACAGTATACAGTCCTGCTGACAGGAATGCCTACTACTGAAATTTACTCCTATAATGAAGGACAAACTTTAATCCTGTAAAATAACTTGGAGCTTCCGGAAGTGGAAATGGGTTTAGAAGAAGAGTACACCAAGTCTTCCTCCCAGGTGGGAAGGACACAGTCCGTTACTAATGATCAGTAGGAACCTGGTTAGAGATATGCAAACATAAATACATCTTTTATCCAATTAAGGACAGAAATTAATGGAAGACCTGAAAATAAACCCTTCTAGCAAGCACAGCCAACGTAAGAAATACAACTAGTGTTCAGGTAAAATACAATAAGGTCTATATGACATTGGATTTCTATGAGAGAGAGAGAGACTGTATTCCAAGGTACCCTCAAAATTTATGTTCCTGTGGAAGAGAAGGAACTCCCCAATGAAGTTTCTGACCAGCAATGCAGAGCTTTGTAGGCTTCAGCATAAGCTCATCTTGCTGAGAATGCTAATGATAAGGCAGAAAGCAGACTGAGCTATTCATGCTAACAAACTTATCTGATAGTTTGTCTGAGGATAGGAGTTGCCTTTCTACAGCAGTACATCCATGCAATGAAGAATAAATCTGTATTGCCAAGTGAGAAAACATGCTTCTTCACGTAGAACACCAAAAATGCTCTAGGAAGTTGCAAGAAATTGTAATTGGAGTCACAATCTGGAGTAAATATATGTGTTTCCAGATCCAAAAACAGCATTGTGATCAATAGCATAAGTGATAAAGCATCATAAAAAAATATGCTAACCAAAATTTACAGAAATTCTGCCATTAGTCAGTTTAAAAAAAAAATCACTAACACTCAGAGCTACTTAAAAAGTAACTGTTCTTGTGTTGTTATGGCCTGGCTTTAACTACCTCAAACCAAAGATACTTAGACATACCAATACTTCAGGTTTATCTATAGATGTCAAATGTGGCACTGTACAAAACTAAATAATTCTCATGGTGCCAATGCAGCAGAAAATATGCTAGGAAGGTAATAATAACTGTCTGTGTTTGGGTCAAACGTCTAATCCCTCTTTTGACTGAACATACTTTAAAATTATTTTTTATAGACTCCTATAACCTTGCTATCCCTGCTTAGAACCAGAAGTATTAAGTCACACAAGCCTGCCTTTCTTACAGACTTGTATTCACAGGTAAATCAAGTGAACATATAATAACAGGATTTTGCTGATCCTAAGGTATGCTTATATTTGGGGGGGAAGGGGAGTGTTAAAAAATAACTACAATTAATTCTACCTTTAGGTGTTGGAATTGGTCTCTCAAGTCCATCTGCATGACCTAAGGGGTTACTTGAATCCGGAATTTCCATTTCACCTAGGGGAAAAAAAGAGATTTTGTTGAATTGAGGTCTGAGTTAATCTTTCTCTTAAACAACATTATGACAGTGAGTTCAGCAAACTCATTCAGTTCAGATTGCGATTCCAGAGTAGCACACAGGAAACACCTACAAACAAGGTCAGGATTTATACATTGCAGATTAGAAAACTTTGCAATAATTTACTTTGTGCTTGGCAAATACAGGCAACGTTAGGAACTACTTTCCAGTTCTTACCAGAATAAAATTGACACAGTTTTATAAACAATGCAAACACTTCCTGAAAGCAGTGGACAATCTCAGCTACAAAATAGTATAATTTTTTTTTTGAGTTACATGACAGTAATTCCAATTCTATTTCTGGAGGTCAGATTCAACACCTCTGCTGATTTTCTTATCCTATTCTCACCCACATCCATTCAACACCTCTGCTGATTTTCTTATCCTATTCTCAACCACATCCCTAAAAGATATTGTGCAGAAATGTAAATACAATAATCATGAGTGAAGTATTCCAAAGAATGATGAAATGGAAGGAAATCTTTCTCTGTGTGCCCCATGTTTGTGTCTAACATATATCAAAATAAGACACAAACAATGTTTAGCCAGCAGCTGCTGCAGACAGCAGACAATACTTCCATGTTCCTTTGTTTTTGCAGGTCTTGCAAAACCCTGACCATTATAAAATGGGAGGAAATCTATTCACTCTACATTTTTAAAATATGATGCTGTCAGTAACAGAGCTGAACTTACATAAAGCTATAGTGGTCCTTTTACTGAAACAACTTCTCAAATTTCAACCTCTATATTTTTTTATTTCTTAATTTACATTTTGTTATCCAAATTCTTTATCACCTTGGAATACCACCAAGATAGCACGCAAATCTAAGGTCATCAGAATCCAAAGCAAAAGTTCTGGGTTTTGTTTTAGATTTGTTAAGGTTGTACATAGTAATGTTTTGGGTGAAATGAAGTTAGGGAAATGGCTCTCCCTCTTCCTTTTGTCCCCATTCCTTTTCTATCATACTATGCTCTACAGTAACACTCTGATTGCAAATCACAGTGATGAAACACAAGTAACTCCATTCCTATCTTCCACCATATTATAAAAGAAGAAAAGTATTGAGACTGTGATTATTTTCTATTTTTCTTTCATGCTTTTACCCATTAATTGAGAACAAAAGACTTAGCTAACTTGCCATAAGTTTACTGGGTAAAACAGAAAAAATTGGAGGCAACCTCTACCTCAGTCTGAAAGTATTTATTTTGTCACAATACTGCCACTCTGTTACTACTTCATCTCTTCCTCTATCTCCTACTGCTTGAAGTTCCTTGCCTGGCACTACTACTGATTTCACTTGAGTTGTGTGCTCGTTTCCAGACACTCCAATTAGAGTGATAGTGAAGACAGTGCTGTACTACTGGTAAGACACTCTCTTTCAAACTGCAGCAGCTAAGGCTTGGACAGATATCAGCTTCTGTCACTCCCACACTGACCAATGGAAATCATAGATAGTTTTCCTCTGCAGACTGGAGGGGGAAATGGACATAGGTGGCCAAGGTAGTGGCATCTTAAATTGCTGTTTTGAATCCTGCTCCAGTGTGTCTTCACATCCCTGTGGGCACAGTGCAGACTCAGTGCCTGACTTTTTACTGTACAGCAGTTTTGTTGACCAGTGTGAAATGATGACTGTATGACAGGGATATTTCCACCAAATTTCGGCAGAGATACATCACATGTAACTTTTTCCAAGGGGGAGAAAGGCAAGTTCATGTCTATTCCCTGGCTTCTGCTTGACCTCCTCTATGTCACACTGGCCACAGGGTAGAGAAATCCAAGATGAGGTAAAATAAGAGTAGGAAGGAGCAACTGTTCTTTTAGTCCACAAGCACCTGTACCTGGCTTGTTATGATGATCATAATCTACCAGTATTCACAGGACAAAACATTATTCATATAAAGCCACTCTCAAGGACACTAGGTTGCTTAACACTCACTAGACCCCAAACTGCCAAACATATGAGGAGCACTTTAGGTTTAATACCACATGTTCAAGTTTAAAACAGTTGTTTCCATCTCTTCCATCATTTAGTGGGATTCACAACAGGAAAAAACATTGGAGAGACAGATAAGTGAGCATATAAATGTCCTTCTCTCTTCCCTCCTTCCCAGGCGCTTAATTTTTTGAACCTTTCCAAAACAAAGATGTAAAGTAACAAAAGCACTTACTGATCTGAAAATTTCAGTTATAGTTTTGTATGATTCACTCTTATGCTTGGTATGTTTAAGTCTGGAAAAAAACATTAATCTCCATATGTGCTTTATCAGAGAACAATTACAACCGTAGAAACCACCTACCAGCAAAGTCACCACAGTTAAGCAAAGTCAGAATTGGAAATCCTTTGTGTATTTTGTAAATTAAAAATAGAAAATAGATCTGTCACTTAAAATTGCTTTTATAAAAGAAAAATTTTTATTTTCAGTTATCTGCAGCATTCCACTTCAATCACAATTATTATGAATTCCAAGATTTAACCCTAAATTTCCTGTACCACAACTTAAAACATCAGAAAGTTATCATTTGTATGAAATATCACATATTTTTAGACCATAAATTCATCTGGTTAAGATGACCAACAAACCACTGCTTGCTCTTGAATTAAACACAATTTTAAAAATCCCGGAGTCAAGAACTTCAAGGAAAAGCTGTGTATTCCAGTTGAATATTTTTCCTGGTGCTTTCTGATTTTGCATTCATAAACTTAGTACATTTTTCCTGCTAGGAGGAAATTCATTGTGTTTTCCTCAACAGGTAACAATTTTTGTTGTCATTTTTTCTTTACTTCTGTTTACTGTAGCGTACATGCACCCTTGATTATGTGCAATTACCAACTCCCTACAGTCTTACTCTTGTCTGAATGTCCGGTCTCTTGTCTGACTGTGCTCCTGTTCGCATCTGATTTTCAACTTATGTTCCTTTTCCTATTTTGTTTATGCAACATTTCGGTAAGATTATCCCAGTATGCTTTCCTTCTTCCTACTTTCTAAATCTCTTCCTGGCAGCTTTCTTTTATGTGTCATTCCACTGCGTGAAGTGGAGGAAAACCCACAAAATAATTTTAGGTGTCCAACTTTTTTTCAATCCTATCAGTAAGCACCTACTGCTAGAAAAGATATGATTATTCATGTCAACTACAAACACCGCATTGTCATACAATGCTCAGAAAAAAAGTAGACTTGCAAACCACAAAAATGACACATCAACAGCAACCCACAGAATTTGCTATTAAAAACTGATAAGAAGATAAATGCTCAATATCTGAACCTTACATGTGTTGTTACCAACACCCATTTGCACTAATGATGCTAATTAGCATGCTACTACATAAATATGTAGCTAGCTAAAGAAAAATCAAGACATCGTGGCACCTGGAAAGTGTCTCAATGAACATAACCACATTGGTGTACAAGGAAACCCCACAGCAGGATGGACAACCGTGCAGGCAAGCACAGAAAGCAGCTGCACAGGCTTGTACAGTCCAAGCCTGAAAAAGTTCCTGGCAGAGAACTTTGCATGGCCCAGATGTTCCTTGAACAGGAAAGACAAAAAAGGAAATGGATAAAAGGTATACAGGCTGTCAAACTCTCCTATTCAAGCCTGTTAAACAAAGTAAAGCAGATGCCTAGGAATGCTCCTCTTTTCAGGGACCACACAGTGTAGTTCCTGGCTTCAGCAGGGGCAAATCCTGCCTGAACAACCTTGTGGCTTTCTATGAGGGGGTAACCACAGCAGTGGACACAGGAAAACCAACAGATGTGATCTGAAGAAACTGGTTAGTTGGTCACATTCAGAGTAGTGGACAATGGCTTGATGTTTAAGCTGGAGAGGGGCTATTCATGAAGGCTTCTGGTGATAGGATGAGGGAGAATGGATATGAACTAGAGAGGGGCAGATTTAGACCCAACATTAGGAATTTCTTCACCATGAGAGTGGTGAGACACTGGAACAGGTTGCCAAGGGAAGTTGTGGATGTCCCATCCCTGGAGGTGTTCAAGGCCAGGTTGGATGGGGCCTTGTGCGGCTTGTTTCAATGGAATGGCCCTGCCCATGGCAGGGGCATTGGAACTAGATGACCTTTAAGGACCCTTCCAACCCTAACTATTCGATGATTCTGTGATTCTATGATGCTATGATTCTATGATGTCCAGATGCAGATCTGTGACAAGCGGTGTCCCTTAAGGGTCTGTACTGGGACCAGTGCTGTTTCGTATCTTCATCAGTGGCATAGGCAGCGACATCAAATAAACCCCCAGCAAGTTTGCAGATGACACAAAGCTGAGCAGTGGAGGTGTCACACCAGGAGGATGGGATGTCATCTAGAGGGACCTGAACAGGCAGGAGGAGTGAGCCTGTGTGAACCTCGTGAGGTTTAACAAGGCCAAGTGCAAAGCCCTACATCTGGGTCGGGGCAATCCGTGATTTCAATACTGGATGGGGGGTGATGTGATTGAGAGCAACCCTGCAGAGAAGGGCTTGGGGGTGCTGGTTGATGAGAAGCTCGACACGAGCCAGCAATGTGAGCTCACAGCCCAGAAGGCAAACCATATCCTGGGCTGCATCTAAGGAATTGTGGCCAGCAGGTCGAGGGAGGTGATTCTGCCCCTCTGCTCCGCTCTTGTGAGACTTCACCTGGACTATTGTGCTCAGTTCTGGAATCCTCAACATAAGAAGGATATGGAACTGCTGGAATAGATACAGGGGAGGGCTACAAAGATATCAAAAGGCGAGAGTACCTCTGCTATGAGGACAGGCTGAGAGAGTTGGGGTCGTTCAATCTGGAGAAGAGAAGGCACTGGGGAGACCTTACAGTGCCTTCCAGTACCTGAAGGCGGTTACAAGAAAGCCGGGGAGGGACCTTTTGTAAAAGCATGTAGTGATAGGACAAGGGGGAATGGCTATAAATTGGAGGGGGGGAAGATTTAGATTAGATATTAAGAAGAAATTCTTCATGATGCAGGTTACCCAGGGAAGGGGTGGCTGCCCCATCCATCTGTTAAAGTGTTCAAGACCAGGTTGGATGAGGCTTTGAGCAGCCTGGTCTAGTGGGAGATGTCCTTGCCCACTTCAGGGAGGGTTATAACTAGATGATCTTTAAGAACCCTTCCAACCCAACCCAAACCATTGTATGATTCTATGACTCTAATTGAAAGGCAGATTCTGTAAATAGTACCTCTTTTAAACTGCTGACCCCCACAAAAAGGATTTCTTAACTTTTCAGGGCAATAAAAGAAGCTACAACTATTTAAGGAAAATCTCAACTCCAAAAGAGAAATCATATTTAAAGTCAGTGTTCTGCTTCTGCTATGCAAAGTACATCCTGTTCCTTTAACTTGCTATAGTAAACTGCGTCAAGAAAACAAGAAGTATAGAAAATCCTTTTCCAAACTGAATATAAATAATTATTCCTTCTTTTGTCGATTCCCTTCCGATGTTATGAGAAAGTCTGCTTACTGACAAAATTCAGTGCAAGTAGCCTCACAGGACATATGGCATACACCATAAAAGAGCTAAATTTTTCCCTCTGAAATGGTTATGAGTTCACAGATCATTCATTACCTGAGAGGGAACAGTAATAAATAGATTTCACAACTCTCATGACCATCAGCAGATTATCAAAACAATACATTAATCTTCATCAAAATTTCACAAGCAGGCACTTATCATAATTGATACGAGGGACAAACCAAGGCCTCAGCCTAACATACGAAGAGAATAATGAAGTCAAGTATTTTCAGCCAGAGTGGGCCTGATTAATTTAGAGCAGTTAAGAGCTTAGCAGATGCAAAATTGTACAGATAGTTCCTACTACTTATTAAAAAGTCTAAAAACAAGTGCCAGAGAATTACAGACCCATCAACTTAACTTCAAGTCCTAGAAAAATAACAAAACAAAGAGGTTATTTTTACGTATTTACAATAAAACAGATAATGAGTAATAACCAACATAGATGCTAATATTGAAGTGGCTTACATGGATTAGAACTGAATGTAAGTCAACTATCTCAAGCTAATGAAAACAAGGCAAACATCATACTGGGACACATACGCAGTAGTAATTCTTCCAGTCTACTCAATGCTAATAAGTTCCTGGAGTGCTTTCTCCAGTTTTCTGTATTCCTATATCAAGATGGACGTGGGTCTAATTGAAATACTACAACTTTTGCTATGATGATGGTCCACGAAATATGACCAACAAAAAGAAAAAAGAATGACTGATATGCCTGCTTTGTCTGAAGGAGACCAGGCATGGAGCTAGCATTCTTCAAACACACAGGTCTCAGTGAATGAAATTTTCCAGGGTGGCAGACTAGGCAAGTGCCTACTGCATATGATACTGCACAGACACAGATACAGCTAATTATTCTTCTCCCAGCTTGAAACAGGACCTCTTAAGATCTTTTCTGGCCTCCTGATTCTCTGACGAAAACAACCATCCTTCTACCACTCTCAGTTATATCCCAAAGCTTACAAATAAATCTTTTAACATTAACAATTGCACATAGCTACAACTAGAAAAACTGCAGATTTTTTGTTCAGTCGTTCCTTCCACTCATCAATAATCCTGTTTCTGGAGCTGAAACTATTTGCATATTTAAATAGCAACATGCAACCTTTGCTTCCTGCCACTGTAACCTTTGACTCAGGTTCTAACATTCTTCCAATAACATAAAACTCCCAAATTCCCTCTTTTCAGCCTAATACCCTCTAATATTCTGTTCTTCTCTTCATAAAACTTTGTTGACCTTCTGTCAGTTACTAACCTCTGGAGCTCCCAAACAAAGGGCCCACTGTACCCTTTGATTCAGCTGCCAATCTGATTACTTTGGCTGGGGGGAGGCAGGCTGCTTGGGTTGCTGAATCAGGGCCTTTCATTGAAATTTCTCTCTTCCAACATCTGCAGCCCCTGGCAACCAATTGCAGAGTGGGCATGGCAGACCTGTAAAGGGTGGTGAATAATCTACAAAAGATGCAGTTTGTAGCATAAAATCAGTACACCCGTTTCACAGTGATGGCAGATTAGAACCTCCACAGCACACGTTGCTTAACTGCTACAGCTTCACATAAAAATAGCTGAAGGTGAGGGAAATAATCTGTACTTTTTTTGTTGCAGTTGCTTCAATCAGACAACTTTGAAGTTTGAAAATCAGGCATTTCCTAGCTTGCTATCAGCTCAAAAAGCATACTATTGACAGGATAGTTAAGTAGTTAATTTAAATTTAGCCATCCAAAACTCTTTAAAACTACTTTCTGCTAAATTCATAGTAATAAAAAGCTCTGACTATGAGATCATTAGAAAAGGAATAACTTTTTCTAAGCCTACTGTTATAACATCAAAATAACATTAAATAAGTATATTTAAAGTAAATCTAACACTAGCCTGGAAGTCAGAGAACCTTCAGAAAGCTGGTAGACAACACAGACAAGAAACCTCTTACAAGAGCCAGAGTTGAGTTCTACAGAATAAGTTCCCATAATTTATAAACATTTCTGATTGAAACAAATCTCTTGTTCCATTAGTGTGACTTTTTCCACTCTTTAGATTTTTATTATTCTTTTTTATTATTTTACATAACAGTATATTTGAAATGGTTTCATTTCAGTAAGTATCAGGAAAAACTCTATTGCAAAATGAGGGAACAACACTAGTGGATGAAGGCAGATATGATGTTTGTGGTCTGTAGCAATGAAAAAGCTTTCGTTATTTAATTTGGACAGAAAACTTATCATTGATTTAAGTTAAAAGACAAATGTTAAATTACATTAGTACTGCATAGTGAGACCTCATTTCTCAAACACATCTTAACGGAGATTCAAACTCCTATACTTTGACATCCGTTTCCTTGCTGTTATTGTTAAACGCATAAAGAGGAGATCTGCATATTGCTTTAATCTGGTACAGTGAATGTTTCTGTTACCAGACCAATCCAAGATAAAGTGGTTTTCTTTTTTGGAAAACTGGTAGTAAAGTGCATGATGAAAAAGCTGCTTTACAGATTTCAAAAGGTTCCCGCAGGAACTTCCTTATTTAGTGAAACAGCCCTTAGTATCCTACCATCAAACCAAAACACAGAAAAAGAATCCAGCTGGCCATCAGCGCAAAACTGCAGAGAAAGAATGATTCTTCATTTCCACACAGAGCTGCAATGAACCTCCAAAACAGAAAAAAATATACTGAAGATGCAGTTTACCTTCTTAGTCACCAGCCAGGCACCTCACCAAGTACTACGAAGTCAGCATGAAAAGAACAAAATCAGATAAGTCTTTTACAATATTACTAACAGGAATTCAAACTTAGACTTTGAATATTTTGATTTATTTTAATGCTTCAGATTGTTAATGCATATTGTACATTAACTACACAGCTGCATTTTCAACTGCACTGTGAATCCTTACATTATACAACACTCATCACTGAGTTTGGCCATTAAATAACTCATATTCTTCCTCTTGCAACTCATATTTGCCACTTAAAGTGCAGTTCAGATATGTTAGTGAGACAAATCAACAATAAAGATTTATTCATATTTCATTCACAAAGGAATCTGCACCAATAGCTGTCACAAAATTACAGTAAAATGAACAGCATCCATGGAAAAGAAGATACTAATTTTACATCACCATTTCCAGCACTCAGCTAAGTTCTGAAGAAGACCAGCTTTGGATTAAAATTATTCTATTAATTCACACCCAAAACACTATTTTCGTAAAGTTGCAATAACGTTCAACCCCTCTTATTTTACAACAGAATGGAGAACATTAAACAGGAACCCAGCCTGCACGAAGGAATATCCAAATCCTGTTTGCAATTCTTGGGACTTCTTGCAAAGTCCTAGCCAAGGCACCTTAGGCCGGCTTGCTAAAAGAATTTGATGCCAAAAGATGGAGACAGATGTCTACCAGGGTTTTCAAAAGCTTATAAACACCCAGTTCTCATGGCTGCAGTAAATATCTGTTAATCTTTTGTACCTCAGTTGCCTAGGGGCAGAGAGGGGGAAAGGTTAGTTCCTTGATTTGTTTGCCAGTGCAGCTACATGAGTGTTGGAGTCAGCACAAGGAAAGGAGAAGCATGGAAGCAAGAAGCTGGAGCAGAGAAAAGGTGGGGGGGAGTTTTTAGATGACTATGGTCATCTAAAATGATCACAGATTTCCAAACTTAAGGCTTATTCCTGAACACTGTGGTAAAGAAACATTAGAGCCACTGCAGAGTGCTAGCTTTGCTTCTAGCCTCAATAAGTCTATCATTCTATGATTCTATTTGGAAGCCAAATAAGATGTAATTATGGCAATCATAGAATGGTTTGAGTTGGAAGGAACCTTAGAGATCACTTAATTCCAAACCTCCTGGTCAACCGGTTCCTGTGCCTCACCATCCTCATTGTGAAGAAATTTCACATTATGTCTAGTCTAAATCTTCCCTTCTCCAATTTTAGCCATTCCCCCTCGTGCTACCACTACACACCCTTGTAAAAAGTCCCTCCCAGCTTTCTTGCAGCCCCTTCAGGTACTGAAAGGCCACTGTAAGGTCTCACCAGTGTCTTCTCTTCTCCAGATTGAACAACTCCAACTCTCTCAGCCTGTACTCATGGCAGAGGTGCTCCAGCCCTCTGATCATCTTCGTAGCCCTCCCCTGGACCTATTGCAGCAGTCCCATATTCTTTGTATGCTGAGGATTCCAGAACTGGACACAATACTCCAGGCGAAGTCTCACAAGAGCGGAGCAGAGGGGCAGAATCACCTCCTTTGACCTGCTGGCCATGCTTCTTTAGATGCAGCCCAGGATATGGTTGGCCTTCTGGGCTGTGAGCGCACATTACCGGCTCATGCCAAGCTTCTCATCAATCAGCAAATAGAACTGTTCTGAATGGTTCAATAAATAAGAATGAGCTCCATGGTATTTACAGAGTAAAATACTACAGGTTTTTAAAACCATAAATGCATTGCAGTGTACAAAGGAACAAAGTCTACTAGTCATCACAAACATAACTTTTCTTTACATGTTTAACAGTCCAAGTCAGCATACCACGGAGCATCAAAAAGCCTCAAAGCATGGAAAAAACACAACTGATTCTGGACTTCATAACAAAGAGTTGTTAAAGGTAATGTATTATGTTTAAAAAAATAAAAAAAGTAAAAAAAAAAAAAAAGTAAAGCAATTGTGGTTACATTCCAAAACTCTTCACTACCTCAGCTGTAAAACTGCAGTTTAAACACAACCAATAGCGCCTCTGAACACACCTGCAGTAGCTCAAAGAACACCAAGAAACATGATAATTATCCACAGCAATATTACATGATTGATTATTTTACTGCTTCTGGCTGTGAAAACAAAATAATCTCAATGAAAAGGTTGAGAATAGTTATGATTTCTGGGTATAACACTCCATCAACAAGGACAAACAACAATTTTCACAGTGCTCTGTTTTTCTGAAGAATAATTTAGAATCTAAAAATGCCAGTCCTGTTTGCAGCCTTAGGCTGAAATCTTTAAGACTCCAGTTCAGAAAAACACTCCTAGTCAGACAGACACTTGAAAATGGACTTATTTACAAGCCCACTCTTAAATGTTTACCTATGTTTGAAACAAAACCCAATATTAATCTCCCTCAGCCTAGGTGCTAATATAAAACTAGCACACATCACAGCTGAGCGTAACAGTTCAATGTAGTAAGAACTACTATGACCTATCCTAACAGCTATTCTGACTGCGTTGACAACTACAAGCAATGGAACTACTGTAAGTGTAAAAAAAAACCTTGTTACAGTTTGTTTCGTTTTCACCTTTAATAGTATTTCTGAAGCAGGAATTGCAGCACCACCTCGGAAGGTAGCGCAGTTAACAGCCACTCTGCTCTCCAGAAAACAGTGAGAGTAAATAGCACATTCATATCAGAGCAGTTTCTGATAAATATATTTGTGGGTAAGCATTACAACCTTCTTCCTGACAGAAAGGTTACAGTAGAGACCAACGAATAATTAATTCTCAACCCCAGTGCCTGATGTTAAACACTAATTTGAGAAACCAGGGCACCCAGGTAGGCCTGGCTTCTCAGTATTCTAAGAAACCAAGGTTGGCAAATGAACAAATGGTAGGGCAATACTCATCACTAAATAAAACCATTAAATAGATGTTCATGCTCTTTCTTATCACCAAGCATCACAATTTTTAAAAGACCCAACTAGATAGAAAAGAATGCTTCTGACTATCTGGAGCTCTACCTGCCTACTTGGGTTTTGTCTCCACTGAGTCATATTTTACACGATTTTACAAAGTTAGGCTGCAAATATGTAACACCGAATACTGTGTTCAAAGAGAAGTAACTACCTATTAGTCAAAATTCTTTCTTACTATAGGTTTTTCTCATGACCAGTTGGCATAAAGTTAAATACACCAGATTGAATTCTTAGAGAGGGCAAATTTCTTTTTAATACAAAGTATGCTGGTTTCTAGATCAATTACTTAAAATTCTTAATTTTCTGCTGAAAGTCCTCTTTATAATGAGGAATAGTCTATATACACAAAAACAGGCTAATTCCCCTCCACCACTAACAGATCAGCTTGTGCTGACAGCCATGAAGCAAATATTGAGGGAGCAATTCAGTGTGCAGGTGCTGTGGCCAGGTAAGTCACAAGTGAGCACTACCAGCACTTAAGATCAGATCAAACACTGTTGGTGGCTAAACATACTTCTCTGTGTGTGCGTTTGTGCATGCTGTGCATACATGTGCAAGGATGCCAAGATGCATAAATGGATGTTGATACCTTTGCTCTCTGTTACTTGTCTTTAATTAACAGAGCCAAGCAACACTCTTCTGCATGAAAAGAGGTGGGATATTATTTGCTTATTCTTTTATCAAAAACAATAATAAGAAAGAGTAGAGCCCTGAGGTGGAAAACAGAGTGAGCAGAATGTTTCCAGATATGGATACATACCATTTTCAGTGGTGTAAAGAGCAACTTCTCTGTTGGGTAGACAGAGAAAAACACTAAATGAAAATCTGGTCACACTCCCATTGACAGTAGCCAATAATTATATCATTTCCAAATGATATAATTATATACAGGAGTCCCTTTCTGCCACATCTGCCTGCACGCAAAATAAGGAGCAGCTTCTCTAAGCCATGGGTGTAAAGGACAGCCGGCCACGTGTTGACTAGCCTGCAGGCTCAGAGCACCTGGCAGTCTCCACCCAACTACTACATATTTCCCCAAGCCAGGTAGTGATTTCCTTAGCCTCCACTATCATCCCTTATTATCCAGCTTAGTGATCATAACTGATGCTAACCACAAGATCGGCCTTGAAATCATTTTATTGCAATTGATTTTCAGCAGCAATATTCAAGGCTACAACATTGTCATTTTAATGAGTCCCGAAAGCAATACTTGTGTAAAGCGCTGTGCACTTTCAAAGTTGCATCTCAACACCAAAAAGCTCCAAACCTTGCATATGTAAACTCCTGTTTTGCAAACTACAAACTTTCTCATCTTTTTGTTACTCTGGCAGAAGGACTGACTTTGGTTTTTCGTTTATCACATGGGTCAGTCTTGCTTCCACATCATCAAAAACGCTGAGGCTGTAAAACACCTGTTTTCATGACATGTAAGTGAGAAACAACATGTACAATCTAATTTTAGATTACAAGGTTAACTCATGGCACTGAGCCATGACCTCCAATACTTACTCATACATTGAATGAATCTTGTCTGAAAGTCGCATGCAAAAACAGCTGAGATTTCAGAAAACCACTCACTTGAAGCAATGGCTTCTTACACTTTTAACAAATGCCAAAAAAAAAGGCCCATATCTGTGAGTAAACTATTGCAGCCATAATCACAGACGGGAGTGGAACAAGCTGTGTGGAACCAGCAGCATTTACTGCTGGAAAATTGGTTGGTTCCACCACTGAAGTGTGAAGCACACCAAAGCTGACAGCTACTCCAAGCAACTGCCAAACATGCTGGTCTTCATTCCTAACACTTCCGAGTAAGAATGCAGATCCTTTAGCTTTGGTATTGAAAAAGACTCTGTTTTAAGGAAGAAGAATGTTCTTCACAGTAAGAATTAAACTTGGGGTGTACTTGCATTCTGGTTTTATGTATTTTATTATGTATCAACATTTGAAAATATACATAACAGGTATTTTGTTCAGATCCATATGTTACTTTGATATATTCCCTTGCAACTGTTGCTTACTTAATTAAAGTGGACAACTGTGGTTTTCATTATTCTTAGGCAAATATTTGCACAAGTATTACTTACTTGTATTACACATTACCATAAAGTTTTGCAAGCAAACACCAACCCTGCCAATCTAGATGGCCTCACATATGAACTTTTTGTAACAAGCGTGAGCAATTGCCAAATAAATTGTTTCAAGTGTATAAGCAGCTGCCTTCTTTCATGTTAGCTATGGACAGCTGTAAAACTGCATTAGCTCCCAAGTACAGAAGACTGCTAACTCTCATAAGTGGGCGAGGATGCTAGAACCAGAATACATCTATATACATAGCAATCAAAGCCGCCATTATAGCAGAGAATAACATTAAGAAATTACATGATTTTAGGTACTTGTAGGAATCCAACCCCTCTGTTGAATATGAAGCTTCAATGGAAGTGTCCCATGTTGTGTGCTGTACTTGGAAGCAACATACGCACATAGTTGGCACTTGCTGTCAATAGAAACGTAGAAAACTGCTGAGCTTAATGGGGAACTTCTTAACTGCAAATGCTCCTGTTTATTCTCAATACTGAAATATTCTAAAATACTGACTGGGTATATTCTAAAATACTGGGTTTCCTCTGGTATTAAAACAGAAGCAGGAACAAATTGCTCCATCCTTGCTTGCACATGTAGTCAAACCACTTTCCATGCGCTATGTGAATTTCCTGAGTCTGGCTGGTACAGATCCCATCAGATAATTACCAGCTTGTTCTGTGCTGCTGCACAAGCTGTGATCTGTGGTGTTTGGCACAGCAGCTGACTCAGACAGGGGACTGTCAGAAATGGAGAAGACAGCAGTTTAAGCTCAGCACACACAGATCAGGAGGTCACTCAACATCAAAAGGACGCAAACCGTATTGACAGCAATGTGGCCAGCGAAGCAGGGTGGGAGAGGGAAACTCACAAGAGTACAAGCCAGTTAACCAGCAAGATAACTTCAAAGCCAGGTGCATTTCTTGTCACACACTAGTCAGCATCAATACGAGACCAACAGTTTGATTCCCATCAAAAACATAGACACCCTGTTCCAAAATAAGCCCAGTTGCTTGAGTTTAACCTGAGAAGGCTTCACAGCAATATAAACTAGTTATCTGATGGTCATCTAGGGGAATCAGCCTAATTGATAGTAAATAACATTTACAGGACAAAATAATACCATAAAAATTAGCAACCCCAAGATATCTTTGATAGCAGTTACAGAGATGCCATCATTAAAGTGGTCAGAAGCAATCTATCATGGTACTGTAGACCAGGGAAGTTTATTATATCTGCCACCAGTTTGAAAACAGAGCTATCTACTACTACCAGGCATTAATTTCTCAAAACTTACTTTTATAAAATGTTTGTTATCTACAACTTTTTTTTTATGTGAGCATCTAGCTGTTTCCTCCTCAGTCTTTCAGGGGCATGAGAGAATCAGCTTTTTCCTATAACAAAATTCAACTACAGACAAATTTTTAAATCTTGGCAGAGTACCCACATTTTTAAATCTTGGCAGAGTACCCACATTAAATAACAGTTACTGTGCTACTAAAGGTATGGGACCTTATTTTTTCCTGGTATTTATGCATGCTACCATGCATAAAATCCTTAGGGAATTCTGTTCAAAGCACCAAGTTAGACAGTAACCATGCCTAACCATTAGCTGTCTGCTGTGGCACTTAAGAAATGTATCTTTGAAATGACGTGAGTGGTTATTTGCACACACTGCGTTTTCTACCACTGGACAAGAAATTAAAGTTACACTGGGTAAAAGCATCTCTGGATTTTCCACTATGTCTACTGCTTACTGCCTCTTAGATTTTCTACAAAGCAGCCAACATGAAAGAGACTTTGTGATTTACAGTCCAGCTCTATGAATGCAGATAAGATCTGGTCAAAGATCTAAAACCAAACGGAGAACTCTTGGAATGGCTTCTCAAATATTTAAAACTACTATGAGCCAGAAAGCCAGTCGATTGATATATTGCCCTTGACCTTGTCATTCTTGGCTAGTTTGTTTTTCTCTGCTCTGCCTATATATTCTGCCTTGTATACATTAATCCGAAATACCTAACCTCACTCATTCGATAAAGTAAGCACCGCTAATAGGTTCTGCTCATCTACTTGGATGTCTCTGACTGTCTCCTGGCTATGCAATACGGCAGATAAATTGGTTACGCTATTGTAACTTTTCAGAAGAAAAATATAATTAGAAAAGCCTATTAAGATGTCTTCTGGGATAATGGAAGTCATGAAACATATTTCAGGAATGGAAGTCATGAAACATATTCTAGGAATATTTATTTTAATTTTATTTATTAAATGAAATTATATATTATATGCATGTTCTCCTACTCATAAAAAAATGAACAACAGATTATTTATTCCTCAAAAGAGAAAATTCTCTGTATATTTATAAACATACCTATCTCCAATAAAACTAATATCCAGTTAAGCTGCTAACACAGGAAATCTTATTGATAACACAAGGTAAATGACATGTAAGTCAAGGTAATACAAACATGACATGTCAATCTGAATACAACTGAACAGAAAAAAACTGTATTTTGCATACAGAGAAAACAAAACAGGCTGCTACAGATTTCTCTCTCCCATTCTTCTCTTCTGCACATAAACATGGAAACAAAAAATCCAAGCCCTCCCTGTAAATCCTGTAAAAGAATCTGAATTCCACTGCTCATGCAGAAATTGAAAGATAAGTCAGAACTGACTACCTGGCACTGCAATTCTTACACAGTTACAACTGCCAACACGAGTTTGAGACTCGAACGGTAACAGATTAAGTCCTTAGTTAGCATAGACACCTTTCCAGGAAAAGTTCTACAAAATGGAAAAAATAAAATTAAATTATTATGACAAAGAAAGAGATTCATAGACTGTAAAAGTCAGCATTGAGGACCACATATCCCTGCCACAGCACAGCAACTCAAATTTAGTTTTCACAGAAGGACTGAATTCTTTACCATAATCCCCCCCTCTACCTATCACTTTCCATGAAACAAAGGCTCTGCAAACTTTGAGTTGCTTGGTTTGGCAGAGCTTTGTGAAACTACTTTATAAACAAAGAGGGAACATATAGACTGTATTATGTTACTGTAACAAGGCTTGTAAGCAGATTTGAAGTGACCTTATGTTCCTGAGTCATAAAATGGTAATTCTTAGCGGACTTGCAATTTATGGTAGAATTTGACTTGAGCAACAGCCCCTTGATGCTTTAGTTAGTACAAAGGGCTAGATCACATCCTGATTTATTGCATTCTGATTGCTCTACTTTTCTTTTTAAAAAGATTTATAACAATGCTATTACTAGAGCACCAGTACAGTGACAACAAGCAGGCCAATAACCAAACCCTTTCACATGCATTTTGCTTTTCAAGTAAAGAATCTAACATTCCACACCAGTCTCAAAGTGCTAGCATATCAACTGCAACTATTACATCAGCTAAGTTACTGTAAGATGCAATTATGTCAGTTTACTGCAAAATTACTCCTAATGAGGTATATTAAGCAAAATCACTTATTAGAGGATACAAGTGCGATCGAATTTCTTTAGTTCTCCAACATTCCAGTAACTAAGCATTCAAAAGAAGCTGCGTAGGTGCAGTAATGCTTAACGTGGAATAATATAGTAAGATGAAGCCTTTATGGTAAGTTGACAATTTCCTCCACAGAGTTTGTAGCTAAAGTTTGTGAGAGAAAGAGCTCAGCAAAACTGAGCACACATTGACAGACAGTAGTGAGAGCAAAGGCTGTCATTACTACTCATCCCACTTCAGTCAACTAGAATATAAAAAGGCTGATCAGAATTTAGACTTGCTTGGATGTCTGGAGACTAAATTGTCATTCAGTACCAGCAGGTATTGAAATCATTCAATTCAGCACTACCTCAGCCTTTTTCATAGAATCAGACACTGCAATTTTCTCATAGTTTCCTATATTTTAATTGTGGAAAACATTTTCAAGAGTAAAACATATGCATAAACAATTTGAAGATGATTACAGGATGCAGGGATAGAAACAAATAGGCTTGTGTCAAAAAATCATATGTTAATTCTTCGCTATACCCTGAGTAACGGGCCTATAAGAGCATGTCTTTAGGACGAGAGAATACCCTGTTGCTGTCAGCTGTGCAAGTGAGAAGGCCTTTGAAATTCAAAGTAGTTTGAAAAGTTCACATCCACCTAGAAAAAGATGTATTAGGGGAAAAAAACAGTTTCTTTCTTCTTTAAAAGTTTTCAAAAATAAGACAATTTGAGAAAAGCACTTGTATTAACAGTCTCTTAAATACTGTAGGCCAGAAGTGATTAAGACATAAATGTGTACAAATCCCAAGCAGCTGGAAATGTGTTTTTTATTAGATTAACTGAAAGCAATTGCTAAACCTAAGAGAGTGTTCAGGGTTTTTTTTAGTGAATGCCGTTTGTTTTAATTCTTCAGGGGAAGACTAGGAGCATAAATTAGAGTCCATGCATTCACCTCAAGCTGCAGCTTGTCAGAAAATCTAGTGTAGTAATTCTTGCCTCTGCCATTCTTTCACACCTTTAAGTCTTGGTTGCAATCCAGATAAACAGAGACAAAAATGCATTACATTGTTACTGTACCTTTAGTCCCCTAGCTATTGTTAACGTCACAACACATTATTTTTTTAACACATAGAAATAATTATGGAATTCTGATAGTAAAAGGAATTCACTAGATTAGGCCCTTAGAAGGTGCCATACAGACACATACATTGGGTAACATTTTTCAGTAAGCCTGGGGAGTGTATGAGCCATGATATATGATGCAAAAAAAATCCACAGTCCTTGCATCTTGAATTTTAAGCACGGCCTGAACCCCAAGGGCAGTAGAGAAGAAAGCCCAAGGTGACAGAGCTGCTGCCCTTTCCTGCATGAACTGCAACCAGGCAGCAACACTGCTGATGTACCTTTTGGCGCTTTCTATACCTGCTGCCTGGAGCTCTAATTCCCCCAGGTAGCCTGTGGAAAGCTTTCCAAAGGCAGATATAAGGGAGACAAACTTGTTATCAGTGAGCTTTGCCTCTTTTGTGTGTAGCTTAAACCTTGCTGCTGATGCTGGAAATGAAGAATCACGACCACATTCAGCATGGCTTATGCAAAGGACCTATGAAGTTGCTACTTACCATTCAGAAGTGATTCCTGATGCCACTAGAATTAATAAAGTCATGAAGAAACTTATTGCTTCTTCCCACTTGCATTTCTCCACTTAGCTGTTCTCTTTCTAGAAGGGTTAATGTTTAGGTGGCAATCTTTACCCCAACAAACGTGGTTGGACAGTCTATTCAGAAAACAGCACAATTGCTTGCTGTGAGATATGTCACTGTTTTTTTCTGCCAGATATTGCCCTATTCAAAATTTGTACAGCCAAAGAAACACAACAGTGAAGTCCTGCCTTTTGGCAAAATGACAAAACAGACATACATTAAATGTCGGCTTTCCAGAGTTTACATCACTCACACCCCTCAGTCTACAAGGACCTACAAATTACAGCTGTCGAAATTTTTGCATAACCTAAACTTTCAGCTCTAGAGAACCCTTACTTGTCTACATTTATTTATATTCTTGGTAATGGAGTGGTTCATTATTTATACTAGCTGTTTAAACAGTAACTGGCTTGTTTTAGGAATTGTGCATTTGTGCAGAGATGAGCCGTGCAGTTTATGTATCAGAAGAAAATCCAGATTCATCAACCAGAGAAAGCTGACTTAAATTTGTACAATCATAAGAGTAAAATATTTTTCCCTAACGTCTTTTGAAATATGTTTTGCAAGCAAACAAAGTAGATTAAGTTACTTCCCACATCTACTAGTCACATTGCTTGACTGTTAGGATTTAACACTGTTAAATCCATAAACAGACGTTGCTGCATTTTCAAGTCTCCTTTCATTTCTAGAAATATATAACTTTACTCATTTGTAAACAGCAGCTCTGGGGAGATGTGTTGTGGAAGAGTTATTACCTACATATTAAACAATCTCCTAAATGAATGTAAAATCCATACTAGTGCTCTGCAGACCTTCAAAAATCTATATGGGTCAATCTTTTCAAATAGGGAACCTTCCGATTTTGCAGATTCTCAATGTCCACACAATTAGCAGTAATTCTTGCATCTCACATCTCCAGCATTTTGAATGCATGTTTCCCTTCAAAATTGACTGCATCAACAGAATTGGTCATTATTTGCAGGCAGTTGGAAACCTGGATTGTGTATGAATGGCAGCCTGTATTATACTGTAAAGAGAGTATTAACAGAGTTAGGAGTATGCACACGGTAAAAATTAATTTTGATTTTTTTCCTCTCTCCAGTCCCATTCCTCCGGCATCTTTTAAACATGCACTTTTTAAGAAATATTCAACAGTGTAGAAATTAAAGTAATTTTCTGAAAACTAGTTAAGTAACTTAAAGAGCATTTAGGATCCCAAATTTCAGATTTAAAAGCCATTTAAGAAAGAAATTAAGGGCTTCATGCTAAAACAGTGGTAGTGACCATGTACCCAGCACAAAGGTTAGTGTTTATGACTTCAGTGAGATGGGATTTCCATCTCCTTCAATGAGCCAAGACATCAAACCCACACTGTTAACTAATGCTTACACAGAACCAGCCCCTGGGACAATATGCGTGTTTCTGCAGAAGTAAAGGCAAGTAGGTGTGGAGAAGGGCGGCAGGGAGGGGAGGGAGTTTGGGGCGTGGGAGAGTGGGGGTGGGTGGTATAAGTGGACATGGGGACTTAGCAAAGGACCTGCATAACTAGATAAAGACAGTGGTGGTAACCGTGCTGTGGGTACTATTTGGAGCCAGAAAGGAGGGGAAAAGAGCACAGCTGTGAAATTTTGCATTGGGAGTCAGTCACTGGTGACTCTGGGAACCATCTCTGGGTAGCAGTGTGTGCATTTTTCTTCCACAGACTGAGCCCATCAACAGCCTCAGTCACCACAACATACTGATTTCCAGTTTACTGTCTCCAGAACAATGGCTCTTGTTCACAGAGCACAGTGTTTTTGCAGAGCCATTTGGATTTTTACTTCGATGGGATGGCAGAAACATATGTTACCCCAGCCTCCTTGTCATAATATTTAATACTGGCAAAGGCAGTAAAAACAAGGTGACAACTATACCAGAAACAATACGCAGTATTTAAAGGCATCTTGTTTACTAATACTATTCACTGTTTCTTGCTTAGGGAAACAGACACATCTCAGACCTACAAGATATGTGGGCCACAAAGTCAAAACTCTGCTTTACCACAACTGAGAGGAAGACAGTGAAGTTTAGCCCAAGGTTCTCAAAGCATGCAAGTCTACTGATTGGATAGTGGAGATTGGCTGGTAAGTGAGGAAGGAAATATTTGCCAGCTGTAGGATCCACATCTGGCTGATCAGCCACACCCCTTGGCAAGCAGCATGTGCTGCAACTTCACTCTAGCAAACCAAACAATGAAGACAAGAACTTCTATATACAGACAAATAAGAATAAAGGCAGGAAGGCAAAGGGGAGGCAGGGGAACTGAGAAAGTCTGGATAAGTCTTCAGAAGGGAATGGGGAGCTTGGATATGTAGGCACTGCAGAACTCTAGAAGAAAAGCTTAGATGTAGTGGTGTACATGTGGAGTGAAAAATGGGTCCCACTGGGGAAAAACAGGAAGCCAGATAGTAAATGAAGTTCTCAGCAAAACACCTGCCCACTTGCCTAGTATAACCATAACCTCCTCTAACCATACCGCCTAAGCACACAGTTTTGGGTTGCTTAGCCTCAACTACTCTAGACCCACACCCACAGATCAGAGAAGTGAAGGTTAAAAGTAAGCCCATTTTGGAAATGTCTTTAGAGATATGTGAAAAAGGACTGGAAGAGGAAAATAATCCGTGACATTTTAAATATAATTTGGTGGTCCCAATCAGAAAGCCCTTGATGGATAAGACATACATTATCAAGTGTACACTACTTTGCCTAAGGATATTCATAACCTGAAGCAGTACATCGTTTCATTTTTAATCTCAAAATGAAGACTGAGTCTGCATGAGCACTAACTAGCATTGAGGTTATTTTTAGAACAATACACTAAGAGCTTAATTTACAGGCAAGTATGAGAGAGGATTGGGTAAAACACTTTTAAACTACAAGAATAATTAAATGTTGGATGGCTAATACTCTTCCTGGAGCTTTTCAATTTCTTATTAGTATCTGGGAAAAGCTATTAGCTACAGCTCATTTCTTGCAGTTGTAAAGTGCCGTAAAGTGCCAGACTGAGACATTTCATTAACTACTGTTTCTGAAAGAACAGCTTGCTATCTAATAAAAAGATGCTTATTTATTTATCTACCTACCTATTTATTTATTTATTTATCTGTCTGTCTGTCCATCCAAAGTCATTCAATTTCCTGGTAGTATATATAAACAAACATAAACCAACCCAAATCTTCCTCAGTCACTGTTTCTGATAGGAGACTGATGGCAACAGAAACAAAAACAGGAGAGGGAAAAGTGCACGACGTTTATATCTGATCTCTTTGCCTTGGTCTTAAAGAAATGTAATCTGCACATAAAACAAACTACGCTCTAGTCAAAGTGTTTATGTAGGATTCTGCCTCAGCTTCAAGCAGGGTTTCAGCTATAATCTACAAGTTCATTAGACCTACGCAACCCAGTTGTTCCACAATCAGATTAATTGAGCTTCTGTTACAGAAAATTGAAATATAACTTATAAAACAGCCATATAGGTTGTTGTGACTGTTTTCTCATCCTGCTTATACCACCTGGCCAAAGTGCTAGCAAAAAGCAAGAAGAGCCAAAAGGATATTAAGGAAGCAGAAATGGTAAATGTCTTTGACGCTTAGTAGCCTACACTTACACTTAACTTCGTGAGATATCAAGTAGATGCAAGAGTTGTGACTGATGTAAGAAGCAGGATATTGAGTACAGTCATTTACTCTTAAATCAACTCGCCCAACTCTCTAATGCTACACATGCTAGTTTATGTGCAAAAAAGTACTATAGACTCTCATCATTTGTTATAATAATGATATAGCCCAAACAGTTATTTTCTTCTGAAAAACAGCTTTACAATAAGTAAGCAGTATATTTTAATCTCACAGCAACATGGCTCAAAGCATCTTCTATCATTAATATGGTTTGTCATTTTACCAAAATATATACCAAGGCTATTTGTATTCTACACAAAGCTAGAATATACAACTTGAAACAGAACACTCAACATTTAAGGTAAAATATGTACATTTCAATTCTGAATGAGGCACTAAATCAACCAAAACTTGCTTCTGACAGACTAGTGATTAATTATAGAATTTTCAGTAATCCTCCAGTAACAAAGTGAACACTGTTCTTCACACAGAAACTGCTGGTTAAATCACACAACATAGATCTAGTATTCTTACTGGAAAATATGACATTACCTTGATTGTCAGGCAGCCTTCTAGAAACACTCAATTTTCCAGTTTGCCTCTATATAAGCACATAGTTTAAAAGAAAAATTACGTGACAGAAGTCATAAACATACAAAAATCATACCTAGTAATGCAGATCTTGAAAGAGTTTTCTATGCTCTGCATCAAGGGAGAAAAATATTTTCAAAAATATACTATGAAGGAAGGAAGAAGGATTACATGAAGCTGAAATTATTTTGCAAAAGAAAATGAAGCATGTCATCCCTCTCTCAAAGACTGTAAAGATGCCTAACTTTAAAGTTGTTTTGTCACCTGTAAGAGGGAGGGTTCTGCATGGTATTTGGAACAAGCCCTGCCCTGCAATGATAAGATCCCTATCTGGTTAGCGAGGAGTACTTGCAATATGTGGCAAATCTTTATTTGTGTACAAGGGCGAGATCACATGCTTCTTGATGAAACGTGTCTGTAACAAACAATCTCATGGGTCAAAAATGCGGTACATGTACCACTCTGTGCTTTGAGGTCTAAGTTTGCCATGGCAGAAATAATTCACAGAATAATTTCTACTAAAATATCTATTCTAACTCTTGGACAAAACAATTAATCTGTATAAAGAGCAGATTAACAGAATGAAATTACACCACCCCCATCCATCTGCTTTTAAGGTGACAAGCAAAGCTATACTTATTGAAGTGGGAAAATGTATCAACCTCTTCTATAAAATTTAGTTTCTTCAGAAAGCCAGCTTTTCAGATCTCCATGGGGATGTAGGCAGGGCGGATGAAAGTGAAAGACTTTTTAAAAATAGCTGGCTTTTGGATCTTGCTCTATTTGAAGACAAAGCAACTGGAGCTAGAATAAGCTGAAATGTTAAACCAGCTTTTGAGAGAAACAGACTATTCCACAGGTACATAGTGAATATTTGCTTCATTCCAAATTTCAACGCCTTCATTCAAAGCTGAAAAATCAACTGAGATTTTAAAAGCCAGGAAACCTTATTTTCCTCTTACAATCCGTGAATAAAAATGAAGTGAGAGGTTGAGATCCAGTTTTAAAATCTTGAAGCCCATGGTAACGAGAAACAATCAGTTCAATTCACTACTACAGATAAAATTGTATTTGCTACGTTGACATGTTTCAAATTAAAACCATCTTCTTGGAATGCTATTTTCTCTTCCATACACATAAAAGAGATGCTATTTTACTATTTTTTTCCCAGATCTGTTTCGTGCATAAACAAACAGCACATCCATGGGTAATAAACATTTGCACTCATGTTGCTAGTTTTGTAAAAATGAGATAAGATAATAGATGTATATTAAACTGCAGTACTGCTGAAGTTCATTGCCCATTAGAGAAAAGGAATGGGTACATAAATAACATACTTATGTACCTTTAACTGTTTTAATTATCAAAGACAACCAACATTTCCTTAACAAAACCAAATCAAAACAAAACATTGAAAGCAACAAGTTTTCCTATTTTCCAATTAAAAAGTATAGGCAGAAGCACTTAAGTGACTTTAAATTTTTCTACCTTGCTCTTTTTGCCCAGGACGTAGAGAGAAAGGGACATTAATTACAGTCCTTGGAAATTACTTAACCGCCTTGCTAAAAGTATTTCAGGTTTCTTTCATAGCAGCAAGGAAGAGTCCTGATGCAGAGCTGAGATTCTTTCTGTTGAGAAGGAGTATAAAATTTTGTTTTCTTCTTTTGATAAAATGGCAGTGCTCAAAATACAAACTCTAAAATTATGGTGCTACAGAGCTGACAGTGGGATTTGCTGGTTAGCACCACCTCTCTCCATTATCTGAACTGTAAAAAAAAATTTAAAAGAGAGTTCATTTCTGATTTAAGACAGATTTCCTCCCTTTCTCATGGCATAGGGGCAGCATTTTCCCTTTTGTCTTTAAACAGCAAGGTATGGTCTCTGTGGTGGGGATAGAGGGAACTCACTCCTTTTTACACCAGTAAAAAGGGCAAAGGGGGCACTACCCTACCCCATCAGAGGCCACAGAATGCCACTGCTGTAAAGACTCAGGGTGAGAGTATAGTAATCACTTTGATACACACCACCACCACCATAATTTTCGAGACTGTTCAGTGTTCAGAATATATTTCATCAAGTGACTTTCAATTAAGTCATTTTATGTTATGAATTTATGTCCAGTTTCCTGTCAGACAGAAACGAGCAAGGAGTTGAAAGGGCCCGTTTAGGCTACAAGGACTAAAGACAAGGACAAGGACTACAAGACTACCGTTGTCTCCAGTAGTCAAGTTGCACAGATGAAGTCAGAGCACTTCAAATCCCCAGTATGGTCTAAGTGCATAGTACAGCTGCCTCTTGGATTCACAATTTGATATTAAACAGTGTTGATAAACACAATTTGATGCAAAATAAAGCCATAAAATACTGTTATTCTTTCTTTTTTTCCCCCTGGCCATTTGAACACCTAGCAAACTGCTACGGTTGTGTTTTCCAACAGATGCAAGACTAGCTTCTAATTGCCTAAAAACTTGTACCACTGTCAATTCAATGCACCCCTAATCCCAGTCTGAAGGCCTGTATTTCAACCTGGGAGTTTCATCACTTAAGCAAAATATTAATTGTTTAAGAATAGCAGTGGCAGGTCATGATACAACTCAGGTGTTCTGAAGCAAAACCACAGTACTGTGGCACTATGTTTCCCCCCCCCCAGTACTTCACCAATTTAATCAAGACTGATTTCCTTGCTAACATTTCTTTGCATTAAATTAAAATATATTTTTCTGTGGTAGTTTATTGGCATGTATTTAATGAGGTTTTTCTCACACTTTTCACCTTGGCACTGCAAACAGCATGTGTTATTATATAGTTCACTGAAGTCTCAGTAGTTCAAATTAATATCTTCACTATCTTTTTAAGATAAAGTTATTGCTATTTAAATGAAGAAAATACATTCAGACGGCTACCTGGTAATGCAGAAGAATAAACACTAGGATTTTTATTGCAGATGTACCATTTCTCCAAGTTAATGAGCCACATATATAGATATATATCATTTATAATTACTTATGACAAACAAATATACGTAAGTTTTAAGAACTCTTTTATTTATCAGAGAAAAGCAAACATCTTATAAAACCAAAATGATTTAACTGAAAGCTATGAAGCTGGTGCAGTTCAGCTATGCTGATGTAACTCTTAAGTTACCCGAGCTTTGATACCAGCTTAGGCAGTAAAAATGCTACAATACGGATAAAACCGTACTGTTTTAAAGACACTAGCATCCGTGACCTTCTCAGGCACAGATGGCCCCATAGCTGTTCTGAATGTAAGCAGGCACCATGGGGTTTCACATATTGGCAGGAATGTGTTAAAGTGAGTCAGAAAACTAGTCATGTTGCTGAAGGAAGAGGTAGTCCAGTCTCTTCTGGGAACACCTTAATGGTCACTGCACTGAGGAGTCAGTGGCAGGTGAGATGACATGTGATCTAAAATCATATGACTGTGGCTTGTCCAAGTGAACTAACAGCGAAGTTTTCTTTCTGCATACCCAGAGGGATATTCTTTTCTCCAGTATCCAGCAGAGAAGAAAAGAAATGGGTTTCAGTTAGTCTATATAAAGGGGACAAGGAACAGAAGTAACACGGATCCTACAGCATCTGAAAGAAGATGCAATCTGAAAGCAAAGCCACCTCCAGCTGGGTACAAATGAAATGAGCTCTACTCATTTCAGATGAACACTCAGTTCAGATATACAGCTAGGTATTTGTTGAACACAAACCAGAACTAACAGCAATATTGACTTGATGCTGTTGCGGAACCTATGTAGTTCAGATAGAGCAACTAAAGCCAGCTTCTGGTGGCTGCATGGCCTGCATTAGAGGCAATCTTCCATCATCCCCAAATAAAACAAATCAGGCCACTATTGAGCTGAAATAAACACATCTGTGACATGTTCTACCAATTAATCAGTGTATCATATCTTTTTTCAAATGTATTGCTTTCTTGCAGTCATCATTATACATGGCTTAAATTGACAATTACTGACAGCATCTACAACTGATGTCATGCTGGTCTAACAGTCAGTGAACCATCACGCCTCAGCTTTCTGTGTTTTCCCAAGAGGATAATTATTAAGCATATAAACCCCGCAGCATCATAATTGTGTAGCAGCAACAATATAATTATATTCATATTGACCAAACAGAGATAGTTCTGAGAAAGAAAAAGAATGGCAAAGAAACCTGAGTAAGACAGAAAATAGTAAATGCAGGGTTTGGAAACTGAAGTGCATCACACAGTATCTACCTTCTTCTGTCACTCAAGCAGAACATGCAATACCAGTCCAGAAGACTTCACTAGAACTGGTTTTAAATACTTTTAGTTCAACAGATATAATATGCCTTTCAGAGTATCTGGTTGACCAGAAATATCTTCTCTTTCTATATATGAAAAAAAAGAATACTCTTAAAACACAAAAATGAAACTCTGACCTCTGGTAAATACTGCAAAAGGCTGGATTTTCAAAAGATAAACACTCTTTCACAGAGGAGTATCTTACCATAAAGCCTTTATTTCCAATTGTACAATTATATATATGTATGTGTGTGTACAATGCAGCAGTTATAAAAGCAAAGCAAAAACTTTAGGGAATTATTTCCATCAAATTCCTATAGGAGACTGTTTACTAAGGACACAATTTAAGTTCTAAGTACCTACAAGTAACAAACTTACTGTGAAATAATTAATTTTGTAAAACAAATACAAATTTTATACTGCCTAGGTCTGACATCCACTGGACAGAAGCAAGATAGATAGTCCATGTTAAGAACTCATACATAAGCCTTCACATCTGCTTTATTTATGAGGGCTGGAGGATCTAACGGCATTGCGTAATATGGATTTACAGGCTCAGACTGATGCAACACCAAGTTTCTTAGAGGTTTTATATTCAGCAGTGTTACTGGTTTCTTTCTCATTTATACTTTCAAATTATGTTTCTGTGATTTGAATAAAGCCTTGTCAAAATTACTGAACCCTCTGTTTAGCACAGCTTATCTGGTAGTTACACTTTGTAACCTTTAACACTTACTACCACAAGAAGTCTGCATCAACAGAAAAAAGAGTCTTGGTTAACATGTGTTTTACGGATATTCAACAACTTTAGAAGATTTAATAGAGATCTTTAGAAAAGGTCTCATTCTTTAATACATATTCTAAAAGGTATCAATCTAGCTAAGCAAGAACTCAATTTTTAAATGTTTATTCTTATATTTTATATTTCTAAAGAGAGTTTTCAACACATTTTTGCTGATCTGTTTTCTAAAGACCTACCAAAACATTATGAATCTTGCACTACACTACCTCTGTGAGCTGAAGGCAAACAAATCAGCTAACTCTCATGCTCCTAAGCAAACATTTCCAAAGAATTCCTCTCAAACATACATTAGAAATGATCTTCAGAAGCCAAAGGAAGGTCCCTAGAGTCAAGTGAGGAAAGACAGACTTGTCATGCCATTAATCCACCTCTTTCTCCTTGTATCATTAGTTCTGTATCAGAAAGAGTAATTTAATTACATTTGCAGTGCCTATCAACAAGTTGGACGGAAAAGGGACTTTGAGTTAAAGAAAAATTAATGGAACACATCTTCAGAAACAACCAAAACATAGGGCACTACACAATCAGTGCTTTTAGAAAGAGAGTGTGCTTTTAGAAAAACTCCTGGGATAGAGGAGTTATTAGCTCAGCTGGTGACCCAGGCACCCCAGAGACACCTACTGTTCCCCCATATTCAGGTTGGGGATATTTAATAAGACAAACTCAGCTCCTCCAATGGAGGCAGAAGTAGTATTCAGCTGCCAGCATTTGCTGGGAGCAAAAAATAAAAAATCCATGGCCAGCTCAGGCTTGCCTCCTCCTTAGCAGCAGCAGGAGACATAGAGTGGACTACTGGATAGCCAGGTCCCAGGCATCAGAAATAAGCAACACAAGAGTCAGCTCTTGGACAAAGAATCATGCTTAAAGAGCATCACATCACTGGAGACACTTGTGCAAGGGCTCTGAAGACACTAGGCTTAGGAAAACAGAGGTAGAGACTGCAGAGTCAGAAAATCATCCCTCTTATTTGTGAATCCCCTACCGCATCTATTTTTCCTTCCTTCAGAGGCAGGAAGAAGAGAATGAACTTCAGTGCAATATGGAATTTTTAAAGGCATTTCCTTCTACCTAAGAGCCAAAAGCTGTGATCACTTAAGCTTTTTTAAATACTTATTCATTTTGTAGCTCTGGCCAAACTAAATGAATCCAGTCTTTGAAAACCTGTTTCTTTAAAAAAAAATATTTTCCTAGTCATACTTGAAGTCTGACTTTTTTCCAAGGATGTCAACAAAAATGTATATTAATTTCTCCCTTTACAATGAATTCCTATGTGTGCAACAACAGTAAGTTAGCATTAGACTGTTACAGATCTCAAACTTTCATATCTAAATAAAATCATTTTACTCAATAGTTTGGAAAACAGCCACTCATTTTTTTCTGTAATGGTGTTTCTGTATTCTTTATTCTGTTTTGGGGTTTTTTCCATTGATTTTTTGCCCATTTGGTTTTTTTTTTTTCAACTTGCCAACAGTAATATCAGGTAATGGTAATACAGCTGCTGACCCTGAAATTCAAATACTGCTTAGCAGTATAGAATAATATTATAAAACTTCATAAAATACTTGCTGAAACAGTACTTGGGAGTGTTTTTCTTAATTAATAACTTAGTGTCGGTCATGTTTCCAAGGAATGTTCCAGTTTTCTGAATCTGCAGATGTTTGATATACCTTACTCTTCATTTATGTGAAGTCCTGAAGAGAAGCAAAAATGATTGAGGAACACGGACTCCCGTGAAAAATATTTCTTTCATTCCTGAAGAGCTCTAAAGTATTTTAAAAAATCAAAATGTGTTAAAAATGTTTAAAAAACCACAAATACGTTAAAAGTGTTTAAAACTCTTAATATTGTTACTTACCAAAGGACAATGTAGGTCACAAGGCTTTGCTATAAGAAAGGGAAAAAATTCTCATCTGTTGCAATAAGAGTTATATGTTTTCGGAACTATATGAACTACAAAAGCTAGAAGGAAAAAGAAAGATTTATTTCACAAAAATTGTGAAAACTGTTTCTGTTTCTAAAAGTCCAGACTAATTTATTTCTGATTTTTCTGTGTTGTGCATATGTACATTGCATATTGATAGCACTTTTCCCACTCTGCTTTCTCATCTCCAGCTTCATGCCTCTTACTTTTAGAGAAAATAACATTGGAAAACTGTAACTAGCTTTAACAGGCAAAAGGGAAGGCAGCTGGAAAAAGAGAACAGAAGAACACTGATAAATTATGCATGACATGATAAAAAAAATTTTGCTGGGTAGGGCCTCACTGAGTGAGTTTATGTGTGTGTTGACAGTGTTTACTGTAGAGACAACCCTTAGTAAATCATCCATAGTAGACAACTGCAACTATAACGTGGAAAACCCCCCAGCTATATCTGTTAAATAACCTGAAGAAAAAAGACAAGTTTAGACGTTCAAAACTACCAAGACTAAAGTAGCATTAGATGATTTCCAGTAATAATATTAACAATTAACAGCAACAACAATAGCAATAAAATAAATTAAATTAACCACTACTAACTAGGAACACTAAACCTCCTGATACTACAGTGTTACTTCAAACAATACAAGAAAAATAAGTACAACACACAAATCAGTCATATTCTGAATAAATTCTGTTCTCAATCCCAGACACTTATTTGCCTGAAAAATATGTACTTGCCAGAGCTCTTGAAATGTAAGCAGTAATTCAGAGCATACTCTGCAAACAGATGCTATTTCACTATAGAAGTACCAAGCCTCAAGTCATGACAGAACTCAGCAAATACACACAACAGGGAAACTTCAACGTCCAGTTCTTAGGAAAGCTGGCAGTACAAAACCAGAACTTCTGTGAGCTATCATAAGAGCTGCAGAGACAGTCATGCCTCTTCTTCTCAAGCTCTTGCATGCCATTTTTTCTTTCAGTACCTCAGACCTACAGGAAATGTGGCCTCCCCTGCATCATGTGCATCACACACAGGGTATAAAATAACAGCAAGAAGAAAAGGAAGAAGTAAAACACAAGCTGATTCATAGACCACTAATATTTCTGACTGAAAGCACAAAGTTACACATTTAGCAAAACAGGATACATACTACTTGCGTTTTAACTATAAGAAAGTTCAGTAATAGCCCAAATAGTCCAGGTTTTTCAGCAAGGATTAAAAAAAAATGAACTTCACTAAAACAACAGCTTGAATCTCTCTCTCCAAACCCTTATTGCTGTTAAGCATGTGAAAGTAACTTTGTACTTTCTGGTGATGACGGAGGTAGCTGAACAAATGCCAAATACCACTAAGAGTTGTTTCAAAATCTCTAATCCTCCTGAGATTTCAGAAGTAGTTCCATAGGCAGCAAAAGACTTTATGAAGCTGGAGTGCTCCTTGTGACAGCACGCCAAATTCTGGGATCTTGGATATAAAAAACCCTCACTGCTAATAATCTGTGATATTGTCCCAAAAATGAATTAAGGTAGTCCCCAGAATATACTGAACATCACTAAAAGTGGAAGCTGCATTCACTTTTCAATAGTCATGTTGCAAAGGAAGTACAATTATACATCTTTGTTGTACTCTCCACTATACATTTAAAGAAATACCCCAACAACAATAACAACAAAAAAGCCAACACCCTTGCACAACGAATAAGCTATTATTTACATGAAAATAAGTAGAAATTTGACAATTTTCTTTTATTTTTCTTCTTTTTCTTTCCATGTTCTGTTTATATTAAACACGACCCTTCCAGAGGAAAACAGTTCACAGAGGAAGAGAAAATGAACTGTGCTCAATGCTTTAATGCTATGACATCAGTGCCCTGCTGTGCAGAGGCCAACATTTGCTAAGCACAAGTAACACTGGTTAGATAACATAAATACAGAAGATTTTCAAATTCTCCTCAGGTTTCCAAGCACAGACTGAACAGATGTTAGAAACTAAAAGAAAACTGTGCTTTTTAAATCTTAGCAAGGCAACTGTTTTGTTCAAACTTTGTTCCCTTTTAGCATAAGTTATTTTCATTGAAATATTTTGGGGTACCCAATGCCTGCAGAGCAGCTATACTTTGTCACAGTTTGATGAAGCAGACCTGCTTTGACAGGGAACAGGGTTACTAAGGGCTGTCATTCATATATGCTGAACCAGAGCAGATCAGTCACTTTCTGAGCCCATGCCCTGCTCTTTATAAATATTCCCATGTGTTTGCAATTAGTTAGTGGGCTAACTATTCTGGCAGCAAAGGTTATTGAAGGCTGTTTTCCAGATGTGGGATACTGGGGGGTGGGGATTTCCCCTCTGCACAACTAAGACTCGATCTTAGCATGTTTAGTAACAACACAGCCAAACAGTAGGCTCCCATACATTTGTATCAAAAAAAGACCTTAAATGGAAGAATTTATCTGCCTTCCTTTGCAAAAACTATGCTTCAGATCTAGAGGGCCACAGAATGCAATTGTTTAGCTTTCCGCAACCTAGGACAAGCAACAGAAGCCTTGTAAATTTCTGAAATATGGTTTAAGCTGCTGTTGTGTTACACTCGCTTCTGCATGATAAGGCTTGCAATGATGGAATAAATCATCATGGCCTTCTAGAACACATCGTGTGACGTACCACATGTACATCAAAATACCAGATTTTTGTTTGTACTTTTACCCCAGATGGTAACTTATGTATCAACCTAACTGCCTATATCTCATAATTACAAGCACCTAGTCTTAGGAACAATAGTGCTATTTTACATAGCAAATATTCTCAACCAGATAAAGCATTAAGGATTATTCATAATATACCACTGTACTAGGGAATATCCTGTATCCAGGATTAAAGAAATATAACATGATTAAGTAACTTTGCAGACAACGTTTGCGTTTCAGTAGGCTGCCTCTACACTGCTCAGTGAAGTTATAATTGTCAGTGTTTACTTTAACATCCTTGGACACAAAATGTAAAAATAAACCAAGTGCAGAGTAAAGTACTAGACTCTTAAGAGAAAGGTCTTATGAGATTATTAATTCACTAATCAAACCATCCTCTATAGTTTGTGTGGCTCATGAGCTTAAGGTAGAGTAAACTTTGAAGCTCTAGGATTAAATGTGGGTTCTGCAATCTAATCTGACCAGGTGATTCTGATATCTCCACAGTACTGTCCCGCTATGGCCAAGACCATCTGAAAAGAACAAGAATAATCCTAACTTCTACTGCTGGCATAAAGCCACTGTTTCTTGTACAAGTCACCTTTTTATTAAAGTCTGCCCATTCACTGCATTACAGAGAAAGGCGACCAAGTCAATACTATGCATCAGATGTACAGTCAATAGTAACAGCAGTTAATTCACGCAATTTTTTTGCTACAAGCAACAGGTCATCACAAAGAGGATAAAATGGATTGTTCTTGTGCAGCACCATACAGCAAACATACACACTTTAAACAAGATCAGGAGAGAATATGGACAAAAGACTTGACTCTGAAAAGGGCTTTCACAGTGAGTTACATTCAGTAAGATTATTCACGTGACTAAACGCAATTCATGTTATGAATTAGGCTTTAAATGTCAGGATTAGATAACATGAAAGAAGGATGAGAAAAAGCCTGGATGAAAGTAAGGAATCTAAAGTTATGTAGTCTTTAAGGAAGGCAGGTACTTTAAAAAACATGTTTAAAGGAAAATAATTAGATGATTCTCAGGTTCCATAGTAACATATAAACCATAACCAATTACATTCAAGACGTATCTCCACATTATAAATTTAATAGATATGGAGTAAGAAGCAAGCCTAACATCTAGTCTTCTTCAGTTTCTGGAAGGAAATGAGAGTTTGATCAAAAAAATAAGCCATTTAATTTTTACGGTACTGTCAAATACAGACATAACCTTACAAAGTAATTTGATTTCATAATACTTTTACCATTTGGGAATGAAAAGGTCTGATAGTAGCTTCCAGAAATTCATCATAATTAAAGCCAAGAAGAATCAGAACAAGAATACAGGCATGAACCCAAATTATAGGTGAAATTTCATTCAGATTTGCCCTTTAAGTTAATCTCCAATATTTGTACTATTAAATACATGAGAGGAAAAGTCCTAAATAGAAACGTAAGGACATTAGATGAAATTGTACTTTGTAACAGCACTTACCCTTGCAAATGAAAAGCAAGATAAATGCTGTGATTACCTAATTGAGGAAAACAAAAAAAAAGAAAAGGAACCAAAACAAGATCTGCATGTTCACTGCTTGAAAAGAACAGTCAAAGTTTAGCAGTTACAGGCCTAGAGCACCAAGACTGACAAGTGCCTACACTCTACAGAGGAATGAAAATCTGCATTGCTGATTCAGGATGGGATAATGCTTTCCTGTATCCACTCTATTGTGAACAATAGAAAGGCTGTAAGTAATTTCACCTTAGTCGAAATAATAGTTGAAAATAGTTGAAAATTCCTGTCTCAAAATTTTCCAGTCGCTAGCCTCTCTATTTACACCTTCATAAGCAGATAGAATAGCTTAACTTTGTTATAACACATTGACCTCCAATGTCACTTGTATTCCAGAGTTCAAGACTCAAGCCTCACTGGAATCCAGCACAGTAGCTCATTCCCAGCTGATAGTAGTAAAGGAATGCTTGCAATATGAAGGAATAAGCAAGCAGATAAAAAGTAGCATGCATGGCCAATAACATGATTACACAGCATACTCTGCATTTATTTTGAATTTCCCATCTGAAATTCAGTTATGGTCTTCAACATTTGCCACCTACAATTCACAGTTGCTAAGAGATGTAAACATGTAACAGATCAGTCATTCATCTCTCTGCCAATGGAGAATTACTGCATACAACATGTTTTCTAGTATTAATCCAGCTCATTTTTATGATTTCCAAGAAATGGAACCTCCCTTAAGAAACTATTCCTGACAGTGACAGGAATGTTCTGATGGAATAATGCATTACATTCATTTCTGGTTTAAGTTTACTCTTATTCTTCATTATTTTACTATATCCCTTACTCAGACTACACAAGTATTCCTGTGCCTGTGCATTCTCACGCCACTATCACTTCCCCAAAATGCAAACCTCTTCATGTATTTGTACACATATTCACAGGATGTGATAATTTTTCTTGCTTTCCTTCGAGTTCCTTTCAATTCACTAATATCTCTCTATTAAAGGCAAATTCACATCTGCAACAACCTAGGAAAATATTTTCCTACTTCACAGAAAAGACTGTTTTACACAAAACTGCTGGTATGCAGTCTGCTTGCCAGCCCAGCCCTTCTCAAGCATGTTCGAAGACCTTTCCTTTAGAAGCCATGCTGCCTAGAACAGTTTTTACTTTTCCAGTCCTCACTCCTTTTTCTCAGTATGTCTGTGGTAGCAGTGTAGCTGTTTATTCATCATTCTGTGATTTGCATCAAGCAACAAACCAGGCTAAAAATAGCCCAGTAAAAGAGAAAAAGAAAAGTTTATTTTTAACACAAATCGGTTTTCCAACCCAGTTTACTAAAAAGAGGTGCACACACTGTTGTAACAGTAGATCGATGGCATCTCTGGTGATTGAAATAAGCAGCAGAAAACAAAGGCTGCAGTGCAGGATTGCAGTGCCAGAAAAGGATAGAGCCTTGAAACTCTACAGTCATCCTGTGAAGAACATCTTGCCAGAGGGTGCCGGGAACTGCATTTTATCGCCTGCCCAGAGAGCCCTGTGTTGTTATGAAGTGCAAAGAAACACTCATTGGTGCAAGTGAGATACAGGCAAAATCAGGTGAGAGGGTCTATTTTTATTCTGTACTCCAAATAAAGTAATGTATATTTTAAAACAACGAGTACATTTTCGCCACTGATGAAAGTAGTGGAAGGACTTCTACCCTTCCTCTCCACAGACCATTTTTCTGTCACTGTGCTCATACAAGTAGGATCACTACTACAATGGCTTAGAAATGTCCCAACCTTTAAAAAAGAGGTTCTTAATGGTAAATGTCATCTTTTAATAATGATGATCTCCAAAACAGAACAAAAACTTTGAGAAAAAAAGGAAAATATCTGCCATGTATTATTTAAAATAGGTATAAATTTATGCTACTTGGGATCTAGGTGTCTATGGATTGTGTTGGATACAGCAAACCTCTGACAGAGATTATCTTTTCCAGTGACAAGACACAAAAACTGTAATAAATCACATTGGTTTTATTAACTTCTTGTTAATAAAACAGAACCTAGCCTGAGAAAGCCCTGAGAAACTACACCTCTTGACTCTTCTCTCATAACTATAAGGCTAAAAATGTAACCTGAAGGAATACAAAATGCAAATTTACTGTCAGAAGGAAATGTCACTTGCACGTGATCTCCTCTGGGAGGTGACCAGCTGCCTTTATCCTCTCTATCTCATTCCCTCCTCCAATGAGAAAGCAGCTAACCTGTTCACACTGCCCAACCCAGCCTGGCATTACTCATGCTGGACCTCTCTCTTCCCTTTCACGTTTCTCTAGCCTCCATGTTCCCCCTTTATACCACCCCTTTTCGGTCCCTCTCTGCTTTCTTATCACTCCTTGTAATACTTTGTTCTGGATTCTCATAGACTCTAGGCTACAGTGCCATAATGGAAATTCCTTCTCATGGTCTGTGGCCCTTTCTTCACAGCCCTCCAAGTGAAGGTCAATGCTCAGAGGCTACTTCAGCATCCTAATTCACACGGCACCTGAAAAAAGACTGTCCTTTACACTTCTCCCCAGAAAAGAGAACCAAAATACTAAGTATCATCTTTATGTAAAAAGCTGAATTTTTTTTTACTCTGTAACATGCAAGTTAACAATTTTTTTTGTAAAAAAATGTTATTAGTGAACATTCTTTCACTTCCATTGATATTTAGGGAATGTAATACATACTCGCCTGAGAAGACCTAACTTCTTAACAGAAACTTTGAAAATATATACTAGTCAGGAAAAGAATTTCAAGTAATCCCAAAGTAGGTGATTAAAAGTAATTTTGAACAAATACTGATTTTAAATCTTGTAGGGAGATTAAAGCCTTGCTTTGGTCAGATATCCAATCCAGTGATATCCAAAGCAGAGATAAAATAAATGTTCAAAGGCAAAGGACAACACTACATGAACTCGCAGCATGTAGAATAAAATCATTTAACAATTTGATGAAACACATACAAAAGATTGGTAAGAGTCTATGAAGTCAAAAACTATATTTCGTACCAACAGAAACAACCTTAGTTTTGATTCAAGCACAGCATTCAGCAATAACTTACCCACTAGGCAACAAAGGCACAAAATACATCCTCATCCATTCAAAGATGAGAGAATATTATAGAAAGAGCTTTGTGATTATTCAGTACAAAGGAGACTACGTCATAAAAGTATAACTGCGCTTGATGCATAATCTTTTCTGTATTATGTGGAAGGCAAATACTAAGATCATAATGCTGCGCAGATGAATCATCCACTACAGATCCAGTATATCATACTGCTTACAACTTTGGACTAAAAGAAGGCAACAAAAGCCCTTTGCAGGTAGCTTCACTAGCTTCTTTCATGCTCCTTGTTCCATGTTTTGACAACATTCTTAAGAAAACCTTCAGGATCTCATTGTCCGTGGCTTCTTATCTGTGCATCACACTTCTGCCTCCTCTAGAGTAATATTTGCCTTATACAATAAGTGAAAATTCTCTTTGCAGTTTTGGCAGAGTTACCTACACTCCAAGCACCTTCCTTCCTTTCTCTGAAGGACTGGGGGAAAGGAAACGAGCAATTCAAGAAACAGCAGATTGAGTCATGAAAGCACTATCACAAAAGACAAAACAAAGGCAGTAGCACAGAGCAACAATACCCTTTCTATGATCAAATTAATTTTGGCAAACATTACTGCTCTCCTTCCTTTTCTGAATGGGAGGAATGACAGAGAGGCCTTGCAATTACCCTTGCTATATAGACTTCAATAGTATAGGAAGGGAAGTTGTATTTCTTCCATGATTTGGATTTATCTTTGTGTTTAGAGGAAGCCCACCACGAAAGCTAGCTGCAGTGTACAGGTAAGCAGAACAACAGGTTCAGCTTCACTTGAAACCGTGTGGAAAGTTTTCTCTGGGTAAGGCTGGCATGACTGACATCCCCTACAGTGAGGAATGGGAAAAAGGTTGAGATATATCTCTAATTTCTACATCTAAAACACAAGAGAATGTAAATCAGGCAGATAAGAGCACAGTAACAGGTAAAAAAAAATCAGTAAGCACAGTATAGACAGTAACGGAATATAATTTCTCCTCATACGACAGGTATGCAAAAGAAGTAAGTGACAGGACTCTGCCTTATACACCTAGGATTTAGTGCAAGCAATCAGAAGCAACCAAAATACAATCCAGGCATTTCCAGGACTTAATTAAGGGACAAGGCTGCAGAACAGATTTTCAAGGAAAGAATAACGTGCTGATAAATTGCAAACAAAACTAATTATAACATAGGATCTATAATAATCTATCAGTTTTACCTGATATGCTTCTCTAATAATAATATATCCTTCTTTTATAACTGCAGTGATTTTATAGATAATGTCTTCTAGCTTAGCTTAAGTAAGGCATACAAAGTGTTAGATGAAGTTATTACAAGAACAAGCCAAAAAAAGAGATGGTAATAAGTACTTGCAAAATGATTTTAAGACTGGCAGGAGGTCATCAAAGACATGCCACAAAGCCTGATACTGTGACCAGTCTTGCTTAATATTTTCATTGACAATGCCAGAACTAATGTCAGAAGTTTGATGCTGAAATCTCTTAACCACAACACACAGTGATGGCACTGTAAAATGCCCAAGAAGAACGACCTTGAGGTTTGGATTAGAAAATTGGAATGAATCAACATCAGAGTCATAGCATCATGGAGTCAGGGACTAACATAAAATTCTATAGTAGACTAGAGCTCATCATTTAAACGGGGAAGATGGGTCTGAGTACACTAGTAAAACACAAACATGAAATAGCAAAATCCTTAAATGTACAAGTGAGACACTGCAACACTGCAGAATTAGCACCGTTGTGTGTCTTATACAGAACCTTAAATTAATATTGCATACATTAATGAATGAAACAGAAAATAAGATTAGAGGCAGAAGGAATTGAGAGACCGTAATTACGGAATACATAGACACAAGATTTTCTTGTTTCCCATAGCATAATGAAATCAAAGACAATTCACATCTGCTCTTCATGGAAAGTTCGAGGAAAGTAAGCCCAGGATGAAAAATAACTGCTTGGACAAAAATAAATAGATACAAACGAGCAGTGCATAAACTTATGTTCAAAACTGAAGAATCCTACCTGTTAAAGCAATCAAGTCCTTTCCAGTGGGAGAAGCAGGGGCAAGAAACAGATACTGTTTTCCATATAGACTTTGATAAGTTTTAGAAAAGGACTATATGGCACAGTGCCCTCAACAGCAGAAAACTGCTTAGTGGTAGAGGAGATTCCTTACAGGCCTAGGAAACCTGCTTTTTTCCCTTTGGGTTCAACAGCTCATAAAGATTTTGGACTTCAACTCTTTCCCTTCCAACTGATCCCTGTTACAACTTATTGGCTGTGAAAAAGGAGTCCCTGAGACAGCACAGAGTATGACCACCAAGAGCCACAGTGATTAACACCAGAATGAGGAGGAAATAAGAAGCCAGCAATGTGCTTTGCACTTCATCCTGCAGATGTGGACTGACCCAAGCAGGATATATCCCAGATGGGTTTTGCCTGACCAAGAAGGTGACAGACGTGTCACCCCAGCCACAGAGTTCTGGTTTGACTGAGTTACACAGAAGACACTGGAAAATATGCTGCTCCAAATACAGCAGCAGAGAAGGTCAGCTGGGAACAGAGGGGAGCCCCATTCATCAGCAACAACATTACATAGAATGAATCACAGAATCATCAGCTAAACTGCAACATCAAATTTAAACGTGCTGAATGTGGGCTAATTCAGTGCAATACCAGCTTGAGTGGCTCTGCTTGGTGCTTCTAGCACTGAGGCTCCAGCAAGCGTTATCTGGAGGTATCCAAACACTGCTCTGAAAAATCACATCTCAGTCCAGCTGAGTTCATCAGCTGATCTCAGCACTCCTGGTGCAGATCTAGCTCCACTGAAGACACACCTGAAGATGAAAATCCTTGGCTGGGTGTGATGACTTTTGGCACAGGGGTGAAGAGGCTACAGATGAAGAGCCACACGCTGCCAATTTCAACCACTTATTTTTCTCAGCTAGGCCACAGCAACATAAAACCACTACTCTAAAGCACATAGATTGTAGCTTTTAGTGCTGTAATAAAAGCTGTATACAGCCCCTTTTTCTTTCTAAAAGCATGCAGCTTACCTTTCAGATATATGCGTCACATAATTCTTAAGCCCATCTACCAAAGCAGCAGTGGGCTTCTGAAATGGAATTTCTCTTCTTTTTTCTACATTTTTAACACATTGTTTTGACAAGAGGCTATTTCTGAATAAAAAAGAAAGTGATTTCAAAATTAAATAAAACATTTCTCCCCGTCCCATACTCCATAAAAGCACAAACCTTTAGATGCAGCACGAGGGTTTACCTAAATTTCCATTTCTCTTTACTCCCACAAGGCCCAAGATAAACAGTACCCTAATAAAAGTTGATAGCATGGGCTGTGTTCAAGTGAAACTACTTTATAACTTGACCAAGTGTGTTCTCTGCCAGGAAATGATTGCTTTTCCAGTTCAACCCAAGAATGTTGCTCTGCCTTATGTCTGCTGGCAACAACTTCTCTGTTTATGGTTGACCTAAAAAAAGAGGATTCAGAGGCTAAAGCTTGGCCTTAGATAATGGTGCTAGGATTAAGATTTGGTGCTAGATTTCACCATATCTATGATACTGGTTTGTGAGGATGAGCAGACAAACAAGGAAGGTACTATAAAATATTACATAGCTGAATAAGCTTCTGTATTTCTTGTCCTTATCTCACTGCATCTCCATCCAAATCAAAATCAGGTCCACAATAATAGAACCAGAAGCAGGTAAGATTAAATTAACTTCCTATAGCATGTCAACATTATCACATACTCTCCTGTCAAAGTCATTGTAGCCTCAGAGATGTCTTTCGAGAAAAATCGTTGTAACTTAGTGCAGATCATTCCTGATCAATGCAGAGCAAAACCAGCACTATAATTGGTAAATATATTGCAATGTCCCAGAACACTACCCTTTAATGAAGAGAAGGAAACTGATTCCTTCTAAAAGAGAAAAGCATTCAAGTTACTTAAGAGGTTCTAATGCAGGACACCCTTCAGCACTCTCGCCAGGGAGACGTGTGATGAAACATACTGCCAAGTACTCCCTGTATCTCTAACGCAGAGAGTGAAAACTATAATTAGACTATCCTCTTATCCTTCACCCAAAGTAAAAGTAAAAGTAAATCACTTCAACATTAAGCTACATGCTGTAAACACATTCATGGGAATTCCTCATGATGAAGAAAATCTAGCATAGGTTAGAGTGTTAAAGAGTTACGCTTCACTGCTTGAAACTTTCTGTAATCATGAAACAATTTAGAATGTAAAGTGAATTGAATTACATAGTCACATTCTATTTATTGGTTTTCTGGTACATCAACGTCTGCTCTTGAAGAAAATGTATTTTTTTCTCAGAAGAAAATCCTGTCTCAGGCAACACTACCTGGAGTTGGGGAATTTTACTTCAGTTAATTTGTATAACACAAAACAATCACTGACTTGAGCATTGAGAAAAAGAACATAACTAAAAAGCAAACAAATGAAGAAATGATTATCTTCTTTCCCCATCTCCATTCACCTGATTTTCACCAGATTAAACTCAATCCATTCCCATGGCTCTGGCAGACACGGAATATGGGAGGTTGGAGAGGTGTATGTAAGAGATTTTACCTGCTACTTTGTGCTCACAATTTCTGCTGACACATGCTTAATCATTTGTTGTAGCTTAGGTTTTCTTCCTGTCTGTTGCCTGGCACCCCTGTCCCAGCATGGGATAACTATAGGCTGCTGCCCCAGCTTTCTGTTTCTGGCCTGGGTTTCCTGTGAGCTGGCGCCTTTTAGGGGTGTTTCACTCCAGTGTGTTCCAGCCATGAGCCCTCCAAGAGTGATCCTGCACCCCTCCTACTTAGAGTCTATAACACCTGTGTTCAACCTACTACACTCACCTCTGCAAAGCATATCTTTAGGTTACAGGAGTTAACACTATAACAGTCTGGACATATTTTCCCTAAAGACCTCTCAGAGTTCAATCATTTCAGAAGGAAATGTCAGAACAACTGCAAGAACAGTGGTGAATTAAAGAAATACTCATCAGCCATGCAGCTACAGAAAACTTGGATATGTCTAAGCAAGAAGGGCAGAGGAGAGGAAAACAGCTTAGACAAACTTCTACAAAGAAAAGCGAAGTGTGAACATTTAATTTAAATGTGCCTGTTACTAGGCTATTAGAAAAACAATTTTATCGTTCAGCCTCTCATATACAAGCCTCAGTTTTTAAAATAATCTCATGCTAGCAAGTTACCTTCACAGCCTGAGCAAAAAAAAAAGTCAAAAGACCTTTCAACTGTTTTCAGAAGGGGTGGAGTAAGCAGAACAGAGTGGAATTTCTATATCCACAGCTCTTCAGGTCATTCATTTGACTACTCAGAGATGAAGTAGATGTGCAAGTCTATCCCTGGAAAGAAATACTTCCTATAACACAACTTATTACAGCTGCAGACATGCCTCATTAACAATTTATCCAGAACCGAGAACACTATTAGAAGTAGGCCAGAGTTGTACTAAGCCAAAAACAACCAGAATACCATTACACCAGATCTGTATCAAGCTACAGAACTGACCTGGTTTATAACAACTCTTTTTACCGTGACACAACATCAGGAAAAAAAACCAAACCAAACCGAACCAAAACAAAACCTTAGATTCTAAAGTATTAACACAAAGATCATGGCAGACTTTCAGGAGATGACTGCCTAGCACACAACTCGCAAATACCAGCCTTCTTAAACTGATATTTGGAGACCTCCACTTAGCATAAACAGTTTACTTTCAAGTCCTTCTGCATTACTCAACTTGGTAATGCAGACTACCTCTGGGCAGCCACCCTCATATAGGCTTAGGAGAAGAACTTTTTTTAAATCAAGCTCTTCTTGAACACACTTTGCCAGTACCTTATCTCAGTTGTCACTAGAGTTTTTAGTTGCTGGCAACATAAAGCCTTTTACTGCAGATGAAGAACAGATTAAAATTAACTTCTGGTAAAAGGACTATATGTAGACAGAAGAAATCTTGCAGAAATAAACTAAGGAGCTCAGGATTTAATACTAGACAAAGACAGGCTACAAAACTATCTACAAATCTTAGGTTCCTTTAGGGATCTAAAGGAAGCACAACTGTCAGAGGAATTAGTATATCAACTGTATTTTTATAGATGGCTTCACATACAGAAAAATGAGCAAAATTAAATTAGACTCTCTGAAGTACAATGACAAAAATATAGCAAAAAAGCTACACCGTGGGGGAAAGAAAAACAGCACAGAAGTAATATAATACTGACATCTTAGAGACATGACGATAAAGGCAGAAGAAATAATATCCTGGTGTGTGAAGGGCTTTGAAGGTAAACAGAATATTCAGTATAAGTTATTTTTAGAAAGCCATTTAATGGATGTAGGAAAAGCTGGAAACAATATAATCTTAAAATTCAACATCTTATAAAAGAGAGATTGTAGCAATATCTCAGGAATGGGATGCAGAAGAGGACCAAGAATGTTTTAAAGCCAGAACTGAAGAGAGGGGTTAGACAATGGGGAAAAGATCTATGAAGAGAAATTACAAGGATTTAAGAAGGAAAAATGAAGCTGTATTTTAGACAGTTGGAAAAGGCAGCAGGTTAGGCATAGGAGATGTCAGAAAATCTGTTCTGGAAAGAGAAGCCATCTGATTTGATGACCATACTAATAGTAGCAGAGAGAAATATTGAGAAAACAGGAACATTTCTTAACCAAAAAGAATAAGTGAAAGAAGCTTCAAAAGAATGTTTACAAAGCTCTGGGATACATGAAGATTTTTTTATTTAATTTTTTTTAAAAGCTATTTACATTAATGTGACTAGGTTAGCTGTTCAAAAAGTGGACAGTGTTGCTCCAGATCTACTCACTTGAGTCCCTTCAGTAAAGTCAGAAACTATACAAAAGCCTGTAGTTACAGACATCCTATATTTAGTTTCATCTGAACTTCTGATTCATCGTTAGAGCCTACTGATAATCGCTGTCAAACACTGCATGTCCGTCTACACAGCTATGATTTCTGCAGCTAGCAACTATACAAGAATTTTGCTGCCAGTATACCTAAAATACTTCCTAAAAGTGGATGGAACAATAATTTCTCTTGGAAAATTAACTCCTGGAAGAACATACGTGTGTGTGAATATAATGTCTGCATAGCACATGGGAGTTATCACATCCACGTATTCCTCACAGCTGAAGGACGCTCAGCTTCCTCCGGTGTATCATTCTATGAAAGCAGATTATAATTTCTCCGATTAACGAGTATAGAAGTATTTCCAAGGTAAGAATTTGTGCTTGGTGCAAGCAATATCCTGATAATACTCAGATCTATATTTCAGCCACCAACAGAGTATATGCTATAAACACACAGTCTAAGTGACGGAGGAGATAAAACATTAGCCCAAGAGCAGCTACTCAAAGCCCAAGAAGGAAAGCAGAAAAAAAATGCTTGGAAGAAAATATCCAATAAATTTGCTAAGGTATTTCTTGTGCATTTAAGAGGTGCTGGAAAGTGTCCAAAGAAAAGCAATGAAGCTGGTGACGGGGTTGGGAGAACAAATCTTAGGAGCAGCTGAGGAAACTGGGGCTGTTCAATCTGGAGAAAAGGAGATGAGGGGAGACCTTATCACACTTTACAACTACCGGAAAGGAGGCTGAGGAGGGGCAGGTGTTGGTCTTTTCTCCCACATAACAAGTGATGGGATTGAGAGGAAATAGCCTCAAATTCCAGGAGAGGTTTAGACTGGATATTAGGGAAAAATTCTTTACTGAAAGGGTTGCTAATAATTGGAATGAACAGGCTGCCCAGGGAAATGGTGAAGTCACCATTCATAGAGGTGTTCAAAAACCATGTAGATGTTCTGCTTAGGGACATGGTTTAGTGGTGAACTTGGCAGTGTTCAGTTAAGGTTTGGAATACATACTCTTTAAGGTCTTTTCCAGCCTAAATGGCTTTACAATTTTAAGAATTTCTGTGTCTTTAAACAGCATTTTTACTATCTCAAGATACATAATGAAACCCAAAATTTTAGCAAAAAGTCCCAGCAACTATATTCTTAGCTTCAATCAAACTAGAGTGGAAAAGAATACAACCACGCTTTTCCTACTTTCACTTCCTATTTTTTTCCTTCTTTCAAAACCAATCAAAAACATCATGATCTGGAACCAAGAAAATTATTTTTTGAAATAATAACATAAGACTCACAAAAATTTTAGTCATACTACAGTTTAAAAAAACCTGTAATATTCACAAGACTTTTTATTGTGCTGACACGACAGAAACTGAAGGTGAGAATAATTTTTAATACTTGACTTACTATTAAAATAGCTTATTATAACTTCCAGGTCATCCTCCATAATGAAATCCTTCTCCTGCAATATCTATTCACAATGCAAAGCTAACAAAAGCAATTGTCTGCCAGAGTAGAATGTAAATTTTCCAATAATTTCTTGTACTGTTAGTTGCATTCATTTTTACACCCTTATATCATAAAGGTTCTCAGAACTTAGTAGTAAGAAAAAAACAATAGTAAAAGAGAAGAATGCACACAAAATGGTCATTTCTGTATACTATAACAATAACTGCTAAATTTAACTGTATATTGATAACTTCTATCTGTACTAGTGAAAATTTAAAACATAAGCAATTCAGAACAAACTAATTGTGTCTCTGGCAAAAATGTTCAAGACACTCATAAAAGAGCAGAAAGAATTCAAGAAGGGTTCCCTTTTAAATTAAATCTGTTTTTTAAGAAACCACTTTTTATTGAGGAAAAATGTAGAATTCTTAATAGAAAATCTCCTTCATCCACCTCCCATGGATGCTTACCATGTGAGCACACCTTGGATACTTTGTAAAGCGCCTCTTCATTCGACCTCCTCATACTAACTGAAGTAGGCAAATACAACACCTATGATGGAAGCTGCTACCTCATTTCTATCGTCTTCTTATCATCAGTCTGTGACTTCCAGGTTTTGCACCGGTTCAGCAATGGTTCAAATCTGTACTATAGGAACAGGAGACTCACCATGTACTGTGGCATTCCTGCCCCAATAACAGACTACACTTGATGCACAGCCTACAATAAGCTACACTTATCCCCTTTGAGAGAAAAATTATCATCTGTAAATTACCTCAAAGAACTGAATAAGCATTCTAATTCCTCTTTCTCATCTAAAATAAGATTGCTGCACTACACAGAACTGGGGAACAAAGCAACAGCACTCAGGATCTTCAGGTTGGAGAGACTGATTCTTCTGTTTAGCTTGCAAAGACAGCAAGAACAGTTAAGGCTTATTGCTCTCTACTCTTCATTTGCACCTGTGAAGAAGCAGGAAACATTTTTGGACTTTAATTTAAGATACAAATATCTTTTAAATTGCACAGACCTCTGGAAAGGTGAAATATATATAAAAATTATTTAATTGTAAACATTAAAATTTTACAGTGGAAACCCTTGGCTGACATAGCTATTTCCACTGTACTCTGTTCTTTTTTTTCAAATGTAAACTGTAAAACTGTCATCTGAATCTTTCTATATGGTGATGAACACTCTTGATTACAGTCTGTCATCAGGAAGGATTTAAGCATGGCCCTATTCTAGTCCTTAACAGAAAAGTGCTTGTGATTTTCCCCACAGCTCAGTGGACATCTTAATTCAACTTTCTAGCCCTTAGGGTGCTCAAAGACAGCACAGTGACCAGTATAAAAATCCCATAAGCCAGCACTGCATTGCTCAAGCTGGTGGTGGAGACAGCAGCTGGAAGATTTCTACTGCCCACGGCCATGAGGGCTGCCTGGGTTGTTTCTGTACAGCACTGTGTGAAGTTGTGCTTGCAGGCATGTAATCAAAGCCTTGTCTCCTTACAGTAGTGAAGAACACAAAAACTCTTGTTCTATGCTCAACCTATCCCCAAAAAGACAAGCCAGAAGGTGCATTTTGTTCCTTAATGCTCATCAAACACTTACTGACTACCTTGTAATAACTAAAAGATGGATCAAACATTAAATACATTGTTCTCAACAGCACCCTAAATGTAAAGCCTATGCTTTAACCTAAATCTAGTCCTAAATTACAGAGCTGGTAGATGCTTGTGTGTGCACGTGCATGTGCACACATGGTGGGCCATGAATATGTTTTAGGGGCTGTGTTTCTGAGTGGATTTAGGCGTGCATGTAGGGTGGGTTTGTGTTGTGGAGGGTATAGATGAGTGGGTATTTGCAGATCTGTGTGTGCAATATGTGTGGATAAAGGGGTACATGGGAACAGAGGTATATACATATATACGTGTGTGTGTGAAAGCTGTAGGTGTGTATGAATGTGTGATGGTGTTTGTGTACAGGTGTGCAGATGTGCATAGGAGTATGTCTGGGTACATTTGTGCAGAGCATGTTGGGCAGATGTGTGCACACGTCTGTGTTTCTGTTTCTGACTAGGGACGTATAATACAGTACATAGGAAATATGTGTATGTTTACAGGTGTGGGGTATCACAGGGATGTGTAAAGATGTGTGTACAGGTGGAGAAGCACAGAGGTGTTTTTGCAGAGATTTGTTTGTGCTGATGGGTGTCTGTAGGCCAGACTGCTGGGGGGGGGGGGGGGGCTGCATACCCAAGCAACATAACTGAAGCATAGGTTACATAACATTTAATAGATTATCAATACAGAAGTCCATTTTCAAATGAGCACTTCTGACAGAACTTAATGCTGACTTAAAGTGAGTTTGCTGTGATTTCTGTGACATTCAGTTTACCACAATCTGAAGAATTAAATATGCATTTGGAGAAGCAATGAGTATACTGGCCGAGTATTCACAGATTATCCATTGACATTGATTTATTTAATTTCACACTAAAACTGTGAGCAGCCAGTTTCTCTGAGAGATTTCATAGTACTGTTTTTCCTAGTTTAGTGTCTTGCATTAGTGTTGGATTTATCCAGAAAGGGGATCCTCTACGTTTTAAATCACTAACGTCATTTTATAATTCACTGTTTTATAATACATTACCACGTTCAAGGGAGAACTGTCTTCCGAGAAGATATAATGTTGTGCCTTCTGGTTCAATTTATTAGACTGCCATTTATCATGTAACTGAGACCTTACCAGAAAACACATTAAACTCAGCTTAAGTTTTAATTAGTATTCTCTTCAATATATAGTAAAATAAACACCTGGATTGGAATTCACTTCATATTACAATTAAACTAATTTCTAGGCTTTAAAGATACATCATATTAAAAAACTCCACCCATGCAAAGTCATCTTTGTTCGGGAACAAGCTATAATATTTCAGTAGAGAAAGGAAACAAGAGTGTGGAAGCAGGACTTAACAGCAAGAGAGGTTATCTGTGTACTTAAAGAGAAAGAGACAGACAACATTGAAGGCAGCACTGCTCCCAAAGCCAATATTTTTTAAGGAGAATAAAATCAGAGTATGTGAAACTGGAGATCTATTTCTTAAAATATAGCTGTAAGATCTTCTGCATGTTACAGGCGGTGAGCACAGGACCTATGCTGGAACTCTCAACAGCTAGTTACATTTGGATTACTTTGACAGCTATCAAAACATAGATACGTCTTCACCAAGTAGAACAAGGAATTACTGACTTCAGTGACAAGGCTGAAAATTGACCCTATCTTGTTTTATGCCCCTAAATGTTTTCAGTTGTCATGCAGTTGCTATTAAGCAATAAGGACAAGGACGGGATGTTTACCACAGAGCATCTGTAGCCACTTCAGCTAGGGTTACTTTATAGCATTACCTCAAGGAGCTCCAGATGAAAAAAGATCTACTGCGCCAGAAGTGCCGAGCTGTGAAGCCACCACACTACACAAGCTCCAAAAACTTTCTAATAAAGGAACAGGAATGGGGCACTCTTTTATACAACCCCACTGAAACCCAAGAAATAGTAACTAGCCAGTCTTCTCTTCCCATGCTGCTTGTCTCTGCTTACTTAGCAGAGACAAGTATTGCAAATTAAATATTGCTCACATATCACACTTTGCCTGATACTGAGAATAAACAGCCATACTGCAGTTTTAGTAAAATAAACTAAAAAACACACAGCAAGTGGGTAAGAAGATAAGAACATCCCAGACCTTCTTAATGAATAATAAAGGAAAGGGCAGAAAAGCATTACTTCTCTCTTTCAGAAATGTCACGTTTCCCTAGACAACCATTGTTTGTGAGGAGGGTCCCCAAGTTTCAGGGGAAAGAAGTGGCAACAACCACAGGAATACAAAAAACCATACTTCATGCTTGCAAGAAAGTTCTTCTTCCTCAGTCCATGAATGAACAGTTATGATCAGGATTAACAGATGAATTATTTATAGTCAAGAGTAACAGATTTACCACTACTGAAAAATATCTCTAGATAATGCTGCAGCTTTTCTCACATGGAAGGCAGGTAGTAATCGCATACCCAGAGATTTTTTTTTTCATCAGAAAGTTAAACTAAGGGTCAAGTTAGACATGCAAGACAACATAAACTGCTATACTTCTGAAGGCACTTATTCCACCAAACTTTCCATCCAGACACGGTTAAGACTTCTTTTTTTTCTTATCACCCTGGTACACACCATGCAGCTTCCAACACATTCTGTCTTTGTTGTGGAAGAATCTAAACCACATTTTATGCTTCTCAGTCACAAAGGAAAATTACAAATTCTTGTGCTGAGGACCGTAAGACTTAGGACTAAACCCAGATGAAATTCATGCAATTACCACCATTGAGGCACTGCTCAGGTACAGTCTAATAGGAAAGGCCAAGCTGTGACAAACAAAGTATCCACCTCCCCAGCTACCCAGTCTGCCATAGCATTCTACGGCAGTTATCTTGAAAGATTACTAGAAGAATAAAGTGGACTCTATAATCATATTTCCAGTACATTCTCACATCTTATAGCTGCCTGCAGCTGAAGGGCTTCCTGAGCTAAGCATGGTTTCTTGGTGTTTAATGGCTTATGGAAATTCTAATGACCCCTTAATGGGCATATCTGGAACAAGATGTACACCTTACCCCACTTAACATCTTTGAGAGAAAATTAGTAAGAAAGACATGAATATACAACTGGCCACATACATCAGATCAATGGGTCATTTAGCCCAGTGCCCTGTCTCTAAGAACAGCCAAAACCAGATTTATATATGACAATTCTGCTTAATGGTCTTCCAATTTTTAACTGGTTTTAGATGGATGTATGCTTAGTAACCCTCAATAGATTTGTCTTCCATGACCTTGACCTAACCTCCCCTTGAAACTACATTTTGGCAACAAACATCTCCAGCGTCCTTTGGCAAATAGTTTCAAACCTCCTTTACAAGATGCATGAAGACTCATCTCCTGCCTGGCAGGAGATGGTTCCTAACAGCTTTATTTGGTGCCTTTTAGGTACTCTGAGCCTGGAGTGAACTATGATATTTCACATTTCTTTAAAAAGTGAAATGTGGACATGAAGAGTATCTTTCAGGCAGAAAAATGAGAATTAATGAAGTAGATGTGTGGTCAATGCTATTCTGATACTATAATAACAGAATCAGTACCCATAGGTTGTTTTTGCAAATAAAATATTCACAAAAATTATGTTCTCAAACAAGAAGTAGACAAATGAGAAAGACTATGCCACTTTTGCTACCTGCTCTATAACAGCACTTCACTAAATCTAGAAAGAAGGTGAGGTGTCTGTGTGCTCTGAAGTGAAAACTAGATTAACCTCTGTTTCTTCAGAGATGAAAACCTAATAACTAAATCCTGGGCAGAGAGACAAAAAATAAATTAAAATACAGATACAGAAAACGCACTGTACAGGATCCTGATGATATCCATATTTCTCAAGAGTAAGGCATACCTCAAAACCCAACATGGTTCGAATATGGAACAACGGTACTTAAAAACTTAATGTAATAAAATATCAAGTAATTTTTGGGGGAAGAAAAAGAAACAGAACTCCCCTCCCTTTTGGACTGATTTCTGGCGCCACTGGTTGAGCAAGGAACCACAAGCACAGCATATTTACAGCAAGATTTCCATACTATGCTGCAAGAGCCAAGAACCTTTTCTGTAAACTGAGGCCTCAATCCACACCACACACTTCACATTGCAGCTATGTGCATTTAATAAAGCTGCACGTTCATGTTTTTACTTTATTTATTATTGTTACATCACTTACTTACTCTGCATTAATTTCCTCTTTGTAAAATCCCCTAAACTGCTCATTAAACCTCCTTAAAAAGTAGTAAAATGATGCAGCTTGGAGAGCAAGGAAGAGAAATGAGGCCATTTTTCACTAGACATGTAAAGAACAGAGAAGAAAAATAATATCTCACTGACTGCTGTACAGGCTCTGGCAGCAGACACAATTCTGGACTCTTGAATCCCAAGATTTATCTCAAAATAGTACACAATGGTGTTTGAGAGAAGGCAGCTATAGCCATATTTTAAAAGGTATTTCTAAGCACAGAAATAAGAGTATGTATAATCTTCATGAAAATTTAGCAGGAACAGGGAAACCATATACAATCAAATTCTAATATGCCTCAGAGGTTTGAAAGTCAAGTCAGATATCCCAAGTTGCTTTGGTAGCTATGAAGATGTATCCCTGTGGAATCTGACACAAAGACAGAATCACTCATATGAAAAATGAATTAAAGGGTAAATAAGTAACACTTTGAAAAATAGCTGCCACAATTTCAAAACTGAAGAGGAAAAATCTTAAAACTTAGATTTAACATAAAGCAATATATAGGCAACACAGATGACTGTGTTCAAGCAGCTATTTTATACAGGTATTTATTCTGAACTCCCTATTCTTGTAGCTCTTCTATAGTTAAAAGATTGAAAAAAGAAAAATTTTTTTTAAAAAAAGCTTAGGTTGATGACAAGCCCACTTGGCATGAGCTACTTTAAATATTACAAAGTTTCCATTTCTTTCTCTTTAAGCACAAATATATTCCTTTTATGTTCTGATTTAAGTAACCACTTCCAGGTTCCCTACAGACCCATCCCCACAAGTAAGACTTAAAGTCTGCTATTACAAGCAGAAAGGATAAAACTGCCCTTTGGCAGAAGTATTATTTTTGTGTTGTTAAGATTTTTGGATTTCTACCACTTCCCTTGTTGGCTCATATCCTTCCACCCTTCCCTATTGCAGACATACTGGACCTCAATTTGCACTGCCAAGCAACCTCCCTCCAAAGAGTACATCAGGGGAGGGGAAAAAAGAGTGGTTAAAAAATAAAATCAATTCTGCTTCCCAATGCTATATAACAAACAAGCCACAAAAGGACTTTGAGTCAGCAGAAAACAGTAGGCGAATTACTGTTTATACCCTAAGAATGTTCCATCTTCTGCCCAAAAGGAAGGCTAGGACACCCACTGGAGTTGTACCCATTCTACTCTGGCTTTGGTGATTATCCTTGGTTGGCAAGTCACCATATACATTTGATGGGAACATTTTAAATCATACCTCAGAAAGCTATTAATTAGAATATGGTTATTGAAAACTTGTCAGAAAACACAAATTATTCAATCTGACCCACACCAGATATTCAAAAGCCAATAATCACCAAAATAAATTACTATTAAAATTCTCTCTTGCCTCCATACTGACTTCTACTAAACTGCCCTGCTGGATTTCTTAAACCATAATTGATTTGCAGGAAACTAAGACAGCATTAAAAGACTGACTGGAGTTCACTTTAGACTTGCAGGTGGTAATTTCAAAACCAAGATGTTGTGCCCCTCCACTTTTGAATAACTAATGGGACACATTTTAAGGAGGTCTAAGCTTTGGCAGATACCACTCAGCAACTTCATTAAACTGGTTTCCTTCAAAATGCTCTTAGCTGAGTATCAAAAGTAACTAGAGTTTTTCAGTGAAAAACTTTTCTGAGGGTTGTAGGAAATACAACAGGCAGAATAACGCATGCCAAACACCTGAAATGTCTATACAGAACATCAGAAATAAGGAGAATAAACAGGAAGAACTTTCAAGTCTTTAGAATCAACCAAAACTGTGGCTGAATTCACATCACAAAGACTAGGGATAAATCACAGGGCTGGAATTGGTGTGGAGGAGTGCAAAGAACTCGCTGATGAAACAGTAGGGTGGAAAAAAAGAAAGAAGGTCTTACATTGTAAATCAAGAATGTATACACTCACTTTGAAATTCAGGAGGAGTTGAGAAGAAGATGTTTAGATACCTCTGTGCAAATACAAAACATGAAAAGTAAGGACAATCATGTCGTGTTGCAGAACCGCTATAGATCACTTGATCAGAGCAATGCATGGTGCTTTTCCTTTGAGCAGCTACTAGAGGCATCCACAATAAAAGAACTGACAGTAACAGGGACTTAATCAGGAAGTCCATGTGTGAGGAGGAGAAAAGACAAAAGGAATATACAGACACACCAACAAGATTTTTTTTAGAAGACTTCTTAGGTGAGGTTGATTTACACTTAACTCTAAGTATAAGAGATGAGTCAAGAAACAGAAGATAAATTAGCAGTTAAAAAATAGCAAATTTTTTACTCTGTGGAAAAAAACAAGAAAGAAGATTGACAGGTAAAAAAAAAAAAACAAAAAAAAATAATAGCCTTATACAATAAGGAATGTTGTATTCAGAAAGGGATACAGTAACACACTAAAGCTACTGGTAAGCACAGTGACTGGGGATGAAACTCTTGAGTAAAAACAAGTGAAGAGAGAATTTGCCCCACCACAGAAGAAACAGGAAGCACAGCAAGGGAGACCAATGCAGCTGTGTAAAGGCCTCATTATAATCAGAAAACATAAGAGGATTTTTTTTAAAAAAATCTAGACATGAAGACATGTGATGAATGATTAGTTACAATATAGAGGAATTACAGAAACACATATGGGTAAAATCAGAAAGGCCAAAGCATGCAATGAGTTATAGTCTGCACGGATACAAAAGACAGTAAAAACATGTTCTTTATAAACCGTATGTTTAAAGAAAAATGAAAGTAAGAGTCATACTTAGCTGGGAAAGCAAACAAATAAAAGAAAGAGGTAGAAGTGGTTTTCCTAAAGTTGTTTTTAAAAACTGATTGTGACTTGTGTTTTTAATAAAGGAATATGATCACAATCTTGAAGGGAGGTAGAACAACCAAAGACTGTATAAACTGAAGTTATTCAGGTCATCATCACCGTTTATCTGTCATCCTCTGCCCCACCAAATTCTTCCTACCAGACCTGTTCTCAAGGGTTCAACAGATGTGAGCAATGTCCTCAAGTTCTCACTTCATTTGATGGAAATCTCTTCTCAAGGCAGGACCAAATGCATGCCTTCAAGGTTAGATGACCAGTAGCTATGTGTCTATAGGTTTGTGCAACTGTTAGAATTGGGCAGGCATGTCTGAATGGCAATCATGCAATACACCTTGACTAGCTACAGCTTCTGACCATCTCTTCAAAACAATTACCTGGAACACAGGTAAGAAGACCAGTTAGGTATACTCACAACTAACTGAAAAACTGTCTGCAGAGTAATTCTCCACTGTCAAACCAGAAGAGAAATTCCGGTAGGATTTCACTGGTGTACTGTCTTGGATTGTATTCCACAAAATACTTTAATCAGTAACCTGAAGGGGAGACTACAGTTTGAGTATCAAACCTGTGAGTAACTGCCATGCAGAAGGCATGATAAGCATCCTCAGGAATGGGTTCAGAGTCCAAAATGACACTCACAAACAAGAGGAAAGGTCTAACAGCTGAAAAGACGAACTTTAAAAATGTTTGTATATGCAAAATCTAGTAACATTTAAAAAAAATACAGCAGTACAAAATGAGGAAAACTACTCAGTTTGCAATACTGCAGAAAAACTTGTAGCTACTGAAGATAATAAAAAAAATAGATGGATGCTTAAGATTTAAAACCCAAGGAAATATTACTGGACCTATCATACTGAGATACCAAAGAGGATTATTTCAGTCTAATAGATGTTGAATAAGGACTGGAAATAATTATTCTCTCAATTAAGTGCCAAGGTCCTTGCCCAACTTTGGGCACCACTGAAAAAACTGTGATCAACAGAGAGCTCCAAAAGCAACAGGAAATATGAGTCATAAAGAAAAATTGTGCAACCTGGTTTAAGTATAAAAAGACACAGGTAAGCATTTGTCCAATGTATAAAAGGTTGTTTAACAGGACAGAGAGAATCTGTTTTAATTTCTACTATGTGAAGAAGCAGGACAAATAAGCTTAATTTGCAGTCCAGAGGATTTGAGTTACGAACCAGGAAAGCATTCCTTATTTTAAGGATAGGTAAGCAAAGAAACAAACAATATATTCACTGGAGACTTTAAGGAGAGGATAAACATCTGTAGGGCCTGGTTTGAAGTCCACATAGCCTGCTTAAGAGTATGAGCTTAAACAGCATCACTTGTTTGTTTTAAACTTTAATTTTTCCAAAAATTTTTCATCACTTCATTGTGGGTTTTGTCCTACATCTAAAGTATCTGCAAGGAACTAATGCTTTATTTTTTCTTTTCATTTTAAAAGCAAGTATTTAAGCTCCTAATATTTTAAGTTACTTCCTAGAAAATTCCTAGACAATTATTATACCAACCTCCTCTTCTCAAGTACGAGCTTTATACACCTGAAAAAGCTATCAACATTTGTCCTGAAATTGGTGGAAGAGAAAAAATTTGCTGTACACAAAGTAGCCATTTCTCTGGCAGAAGGAAAAAAGCAAAATGAAGATAAGAGACAGAGCAGGGGGGAGCTACTGTTATCGAGGAACCCACAGTAGTGGTAGGTCTGAGGCATCATTCCCCAGGTCACGTGGGAAAGTACTAACACAGATTCCTTCATTCAAAGGACACAAGCAAAGCAATGAGTAAAGGTGTCTTTGTGCGGCCTAAGCAGACATGATGCCCTTAAAAACAACAGGACAAGTAAGAAAAACCTAGCATTAGTCATTTTCATGTTTGAAGCCAATAACCTTCTTCTAAAGCCCTTCTTGATTTAACATGCTTGAATTTGGCTTTAATAGCTATCAAAGAGGTGCTGTCAAGATGTGTCTTTTCCAATGAGCAATACTCTGTTGTTTCTTCCACTCCCTTTCCCTACCTAAAAGAGCAAAAACTAATACGCGATTGCCGCCTCTAGACACCAACAGGGCCTAGATTAGGCCTGAAGTCATACTGGCAGGAGACTAAAGCAAATTCTGATCACAGTCCAGAGGCTGATTTCACCTGGGAGAAGCAAGAGGAGATAACTGGGCGTGTTAATTCCTGAACTTAAGTTTTTTCCATTCATCCTTGCACTGGAAAATAAATGAAGCTGGAAATCTTTTAAAGATGAGTGAATATACTGAAAAATAGAAAAAGCTAGCTTTCAGAAAAAGCATTCAGTCTCAAACTGCAGGTTTGCATATGCTGGAGAAAAGTGAAAACACCACAAAGTCTCTTCTTATCACAAAACGTAGAGGTGAAATAGTGGTATCTCTAATATTTTGCAGAAGAATTTTTCCACTAAAAAACACAAATGATTGAAGAATATAATGCAACTAACAGCAATAAACCAGAAAGAGTGGTCCTCATCTATGTAAGTCATTATAAATTTGCAACAGTGAGTTATATAATTAAATAGCCAAATATTAACATCTACAGATACTTAACTTGCACTTTCATTAAATAAAGTCATGCTGGTTTTTTTGTTCCTTCCCCAAAAAATGTGAAATAACTTGAATAAATTAACTTCGACTATAGCTAAAATTCTGTGGCCACCACACATTCATAATTCTCAAAAAACACCCCACGTTAGACCTGAGCTTGTTTCAATTCTGTCCTATCACCCCGGTAAAAGAAGTGCTCTTTCAGCAGTACTATTCTATCAAAACTAACTGTTTTCCAGATCAAGTACCTCCACAAGCTAACTTAGTCTTTTGATGTTTTCCATACTAACAACTAAATACAGCACAAACAGTGGGAAAAGCTGCAGAAACTAAATAAATTCATTTCAGTGTTTCTGCACTGAAACTGGCTTTAAGTGATTTTCAGCTAAAATTATTAATGTCATTTAAATCTCCACTAAAAATTGGCTATGCTGCTATTTAACCTTACGAAGCTTCTCCTAAATGATACAAACATAAGAAATCCACACACTCTGTGCTCTTACAGCATGCCTTCTGGATATCTAATCAATCATTGGGTGGTCCAGCCACATGGCAGCGTATTCCACAACTGTCTGTAAGGTGGATAGCCAGAACAGGAAGGACATTAGCTGACCTACCGTTCACTATTTTTAATACAATTGTCAGTTACCAACATACCTTTTGGAATATTTTCCAGTAGTTTTCTTTGGAAACAATAGCTATTTCTAAAAAGGGTATAGATCACAGTCCGAAAACACTTCACAGAAGTGTATCTATTCCTAAGAAATGCAGATTGAAATACAAATTTTGCATGAATCTGAGGATAAGAAACTTTTTTACTGTCCCAAAAAATTATTATTCTCAAGTGATGCTCTACCCACACTTCATCCACTTTAAACTAAATGCCAGCAGGAGAATTTCAGTACAGATCTCTTTCTCATGAAGAAAAGGTTCAGTAAGAAAATGGTACTTATTTAATATAGGGATCTTGGGGTGTTGGGAGTGTGCATATGCATGTGCGTTACATGGAAATAAATTTTATTTTTTGTTTTGTTTCAAGTTACTGGCTTTTACCCAAATTTTCTCCCCACCTGATTTGTCAAAGTGGGTAACTATCTCACTGGTATGGGCACTTAAAAAACATTAGCATAATTACTTTATACAAGGTGGGTAACCTTGAAATGATAACACACTCTCTTCCCTCCCCCAAGAAGAATCCACTACTTACCTGATCATTTTGAATACTTACAGCTGATAGTGTCATGTAGCTCCAGTTCCAAATCACAGAGTCCCTGCTAGACAGAGTGTGTGTAATCTCCTTCTTAATATTAACCCTGAAGAATGGCTATGCAGTGCGGAAAACGCAGAACAAGTTGGATTTTTTAAAGTTGTCTCTACATTTACTACTCATACATTTTTAACTTTCTCACCTTCTGTGCTGTGAAGATTGAAAACCTCACTAAGCATTTCCACTGCCATAGTTATGCTTATAAAAAGAATTATATCAATGTAAGAACATAAACAAGCAATCCAACCTTAAAACTCCACATTCCTCAGCTAAACTCTTTAATCCTAAAATCATGTACAGTTATGTTACTGCTGTCGTTAGGTAGCAGTGGTGCTGCACACTGTCATCGGTGCTGAAGTGGTACCTCACATCTACCATTCAGGCTCGTCTTGCTTTGTATTCTGTACCACCTCCCAGATGGGTAGGGACTGAAACCATTTATGTCTCACCAGAAGTTATCCCTCTCTCTCTCTCTCTGTAGCAAAGAGACAGAGAAGTGGAGAAGACATTGGACAGGTTTTCCACTCCTGCTAGTGAACAGGTGAAATGTGGGTTTATGCTGGACTGTGGAATCTTACAGCCTCTGGCGAAGAAAGCACCCTAGCAGAACATCTAGGGGAAGAACTCTTTCCCCTTCATTCACAAAGGAATCAGTTTACTTGGGAATGGCAGCTACCATTTTTTTTTTCATGCCTACTACGAGAAGGCAAAATGGTATTTCTGATTACTAATTTTGTCTTCATTTCCATGTCAAATAGTCCTGAACTGCAGGGGAAAGAAGTCAGTTACCTTTCTACCAATCCCAGAACAGAATCAAGCTCCCTCTCTTTCTTTTCTTTTTTTTTTTTTTTTTTTTTTTCACAGATAGATGATCCAAAGATAAGCAAGAAGAGTTTTTTTCTCCTCAAAATGACTTATTCTACTGTATTTGATCATGACAGTGGTTGAGAAAACACAGTAAGATAAAAAAAATATAAATATCACCAGCAACATACTATCTTTTGTTGCTGAAGAACTGCTACCAGCTATATACCAATATGATCACAGCAGCCCTCTATGAGTCTGAGTTCCTCTGATGTTGATGGAAACCTGCTTTTCAACTGATTCGTAAGAAGGGAAATACACATATTTCCATTGTAAGTGCAGTGCTAAAATCTCACAATATCATATAAACTCTCTGCTAAACACAGAACAGAAAAGGTTTAAAAGAAAGTTATTTATATCATGGAATCTTTCAGTCAAATTCGGAACTAATCTTGACTTATCTGCCACTTTACACTAACGATACATAAGTACAGATATTAAAATTGGGCATTTGGTGGGAGGAAAAAGCCCACCAAAACAAAGAAAGTACTCTTTAATGATAGAGCTCTTAAGAAAAATCTAATTACACGTCTGATCTGTAAATTTTGAAAGAGCAAGCTAACAATAACAAATAAATAGACCAACTTCAAAAGTTGGAATAAAAAAAAAAAAGTTTTATTGCATTTTTTTTGGTTTTATACTAATTATGGTTTCACTCTGGGCGCCTTCATAAGAAGCATCACTGCATTCCAAGATTATTGCCTCAAAGATTTCCAAACAACGTGCTCAGTTTACCCTCCACTTTGGTAAATTTGATCTGGAATCCAATTACCAAGATGAGATACTTCCTCTTTGTAAGAATAAAGATGAGCAAAATTCTACCACATGTGACACTTCAGAAAATCTATCTTCTCCATTGGAATAGAAGAAGTTGTATTGCCGCCTTATCAGTAAATGAGGTGAGAGACAGACAATAAGGAAGGAAGACAAAATCAGCTCAGATGGATTCCACAATTTCAAGTTCAGCATGTTATCACTATATTGTGTATGTTTTAGTGCTACAGATGTCTTGAGTTTTAGCTGAAATTTCATCACCTCTATGCAGCTCTTCACTGAAGCTCACCATGTAAGTCTCTTATTTCAAGGCTTACCTGGAGCCACTGACATGGCTACATGCAGGACACTGTGCAAAACCAGACTGTTTTGCTCAAACTGATTTCATTAGTAATATATGTTAAACTGGTCAACTTCAGATGAAATAGGTAGGCAATGTTGACACGTTCAGTCCCTTGAATTTACCTGGGAGAAGGTGGCTTCGGATTTAGTACGTGATACAGATACAGTATAGTATATTGTGCAGGTACATAAATCCTTTCTTAATGCAAAATATAAGTAAATGCTGTGCTTAACAAAGAAAATTTCTACCTCCTTTGCTGCCATATACAATTTTTTTTAAAAAAATACACCTTGATACCTGTGAAATTTCTGCATTTTATACTATTCCAGGTTGATGGCTTGAAAAGTGATGTGCAACATCCACTTGGCAATGAGCATAAACACCAAATAAACTGGGCAAACTGTAAGAAAAAAAAAAAGCTGTGCTCTTTTCCAATTGTAATTTTCCTGCCCTGACATCATTTCTATATTAGTAAGAACAGGAAGAAATATTAAATAAAATATATTACTTCAACTAGCAGACTTTTGCCAATCTAAAACCAGTATGCTAGCAGTGGTCAATATTGTGACTTCTTTTTACTCTAGCTACCTAGCTAACTAGATGGCTAAATAAAGAGTTCTCTGCTTAAAACACAATAAACAGTTTTCCTAACACATGAAAGACAAGAAGGCGAGACTGCTCTCTTACATGGTCAGAAGAGATGGTTGTCTCCCCCTTGAGCATCTCTGATGTTTAGATTTCCAAGAGATTATATGGCAGTTGAGCAACAGCAGTTAAACACTCACATGTACCACAAGATCAGTTCATCTTACCTCCAAACAAGACTCAGACATGTAACTTCTCAAGAACAATTTGAATTTAAAATAGTAATAATTTAGTACTATTGTTACATGAATAAAAGAACAGAAGTATCAGGAATCTTTCCTCTGAAGGTGAAGATACAGCTTCAGAACTATAATACAATATGTCTCACCTATGCTTTTTGGACAAACTTTTCTGATCTGGTCATGAATAATGAACCAGAATGTCCTTCTGTTATAGATACTTGAAACATGACAGTGTAAAAAGGGCAACAATTATGAGAAGAGTCACCAGTGGTCCTCACAATCAGACTCGTACTACTTGTACTTCAAATGCTTAAAAATGAAAGCCCACAACACAGTCCAGACTGGTACACTCATAAGCAGAAACATAGCTTATTATTCCTAAAGCAATTTTAAGGCAACATGTGCAATATGCTCTCAGACTCAACCTGTAATTTCTAATGATAAATTAGCTCATATTATGCTGAGAAACATGGTTCAATTTTCATGATGAAGCCCAAATAAAGACTAACAAACATCTACTGCCTGGGCAAGAATGCTTCTCTCTAACACCGGATGTAAATACACACAAAGAGAGAAAATCTACATCTAATGTATTTATTTGTGTTTATATTTCAGTGTACTGTAAGTACAAAGAATATAGCCAAAGCAGCTTTCAAAAAGACTTTAGAAACTGTAATTTATTAATATCTTCCCTTGATATGATACTTGGAAACAGTTGGTATTGGGTAGAACTAATAAATTATTTTAAACTTTAAAGAACAGCAGGATACAAAATTTGTCACTGTAGCAAATTATGATCAACCCCAAATGTTCTACTACAGTTCATCAGCTTTAAAGCAAATATACTCTTTTTACCAGAAAAGCTGAATAATCCAATAAGGATTTTAATGTTATCTTATAAATTTCTATATCTAGTCTGTTACTGGCTGAAGTTACTTCAAACAGGTGAAAGCTGACAGCATCAGCGACATTCTCTCTGTTAAAAGTGTATATTAAAAAAACCCAAATTGTTATTCCTATGCCACTTAAAATGAGACTCTAAGGCACCACAAGAAGAAACTATTTATAAATCAAGGGCATGCTGTGTATAGTAATTCACTTATAGTACTGAAGAGAGATGTTGTTAAAATCTACTAATCCATTTTTGGCATGAAGTGCAAACAGGCAAGATAGTTTACTAATACAGGTTATAAGCACTGTTGCTAGAGCTGCCACACCTGGGATCTCAGGAAAACTCTGAAGCATGTTGCTACACTCTTAGCTCTGGACAGCTGAATCATTCTCACAGCAGATAAATCTTTCTGACTGCTGATTATTCTGCTGGGGTGGGGAGGGAAATGCACTCTGTGTGACAGGGTCCCTTTTGTTTCATTACAGGCACAACAATCTGTTTTACATTTGAACAGATTTTTTAGTTCTCCCTCCATAGCATTTTTCTCTAATTATGATAAAAGACAGTAACTAAATGAGGTATAAATTATATTCAAGCAAATATAAGAAAACAAGGGGGTTAACTTTGAAGGCAAAAATTTAGACATGACCCCCAGTTACAAATCTAGATAATATACCTCTTAAGCACTGACAAGTGAAAAAGTGTTAATTCCTCAGATTTGCACTACTATCACTAGAAAAATTAACTAAACAAATTCACAATCATGTTTATTTTTATCAACATGCTTTGCCTAGAATGTAACTATTCCGTTATAAAATTATCTTAACTTTTATTCTAATAGCACAGCCATATATACACACAGCTGTTGCCAGAAAAAAAACATTTTCTTTGTAATATGCTATTTATTTCAGAAACTCTGAAGACCAGCACCCCAATTTGGCAAGTAAGCTGGGAAAAAATCAAAAAGTTGGGACTGATACCAGGAGGGAAAGATACCGCCTTCACAGTTGGGCTAGATGGCACACATAATGCAGGTAAGAACTAAATGGAGACTAGGATCAGCATCCTCAGAGTACAAATACTCACTCATTGCCATGTCCCAGAAGTGGCACATAAGATTGTAATAACCAAACAGTTAGTTATTGGAACGAAAATCACCTTGACCAGCTAAACTGCAGCAGAACTGTCATAATTCACACAGAAACAACCATCGGTTTCTTTTAAGGCTGTGAATAGGCTGTCTGTATTAACCCACTCCAATGAAGAATGTTCAAGCAGAACACCACCTCCACCTGTCTTCTCAAGGAGCTGAATAAAAGTATATACCAAATGACTCAACTCTTAGAAAACTGGAGATGGTGGGAGAAAAGGAAGAACATGGTCTCAGTAGAGAAAAGTGAGAGGATGCACCTGCAGATTAGTGTATGTGAAGGAGCCTAGAAGTAGTGGCAGCTGAGCAGGATCTGGGAGAAAGACATAGAGAGATCCCAGTATGATGGGCTAGGGAGTTAAGAGAAAGACATGGAGAGATCCCAGTATGACGGGCTAGGGTGTTAAGATACCTTTGGGACGGAGGCACGAGGTTGTTGTTAGACATGTTGGGGAGACAGCAAGAAAAAGAAATTTGTGGGCTGAAACTTGGATGTTACTGGAAACATGGATAGAGTTGGCAGAATGTACTCTAACTGAACAGGCATTGAACCTTACTGAGCAGAAATGGTCAGAGGCATTTTGTTGGCCCTAAAGACAAGTGAAACATCATGGGTTCCACCCACATACCAACAATCTCTCCTCTCACTCCCAAAGAAGCTGGCCACATCAAAGCTAATGTTGGGAACATGCCTTGCCGCATGCTCTCCCACCACTTTATACTCCCACACTGCCAAGTTAGACCTACAGGCTAAAACTATGGCAGAGAGCATGCTCCTAAGTAAACCACAGCCAGCTACAGGCTGGCATCCAAGCTTAAACCTAGATCCTCTTTTGTTTATAGAAAAAACATAGGACAGGCTTCTAGAGTGAAAATATAGGGGAACACTGGGGATATAAGATGGAGACAGAAATTCACCATTAAAGACAACCTAGGAGACTCACAGGGAGTCCCCACATATGGAGAAATAGAAGGATCACAAACAAAGATCTTGGTGGGCAGAACAGGGGCATTGCACAGGTTTATGCAACAAGCACAGGTTTGCAGACTCTTCAAAACACATAAATGCTCCACTCCTCTAATAAAGAGAAGTAATTGCCGCTACCAATGACAAGGTCAAGTAAGCATCACAGTGAGCTTTCCCATTGGGTTTCTTTAGCCATGGTTTATAGCTAATACCTTCTCTGCATAAAAAACAACAAGATTGCAGTATTTAAGACTACAATGTCCCTATACGAAAAAGAAAGATAATTTGGTTAATTGGTTAAAGACATAGCTTTATGTTGCTTAAGTTAAATACATTTCTTCAAGCTGAATAAAATGTTGACTGTTCAAACTACAGATGTCAAAAGGAGAGAAATCCCTTGGGGCCTGAGGTTTTTTTGGCCGGTCTGGAGTGCATTATTTCAGTCAGAGTGGAACTGCCTCTGGCTATAGTTACAGAGCAGACTTTAAATGAAAACTGGTGTTGCTCTGCATAATATTTTGTGCACCTGGGGAAAATATTTATCCAAGCAACAGCCACATCTGTGGCCACCAAACACGTTGAGGCCTCACTGGCATTATATTCAATGGAATCTTTGGAAGTACCAGCAGACACTTTATCGTATTTAAGCTAGTTTCATATCTTTAAAATTTATGAACAAATCTTAGCAAAAGAAACAACATATTGAATTAGAAACTAGGATAGTCACACAACATGGTCAAAGTCTCTGCACAGTTCCTCTCAAAGTATGTATTTTCATTATAATTTTTACAATGACAATCTAGGTTTACATGCATCATGCTTGTAATTTATTTTCCCCAATTAGACATTTCATAACTCTAAAATGTAAATGTATACTTAGGGTTTTAATATCTTGAATGTAAGTCTGCCCTTTTAAAAAGTCACATACAGACTCCTGCACATAAGTGTTTTTTCCAAAACAAGCAACCATGATATGGCATACCAGCTTTGCAGTAATTCAACATCCAAAGGTTAGACATTTAGGGTGTGTGATGCTGTACAGAATCAAGAGTAGAACAGCAATGCTTCCTTATCAGGAAAGGAGACATTTCAAAGTATCAACATTCCTTCTTCCTTTACATGGAAAGCTTAATATATAAACAAACATACATTCCTCTACTGCCATGCAGTCCCAACATCTCCCTGTTCATATTAGCGTGCCCCTGCATCAAGCTACTAGATCATTTGAGACACTAGTAAAGTTTTAGTTAACACATACTAAACTTGAACCACTTCAAGTATAGATGACTATGTATTGTTCTTTCCTGGAATGAGATAAAATATGACAACCACTTCAAATTCATCCAGAGCTATACTACAGTTTATGCCGTTCCTCCCCCAACAAGTTAAAAGAGCTCTCTTTGTAACAGAACTCATTTCCTAAATAACGTCTCTGTTACAGAAGCGCATTTAGATACCTTCCTAATCCTCAAATAATTAAAATCTGCTAAAGTGGTAAGGTATGAAGTCTGTAAAGAGTTCATTGAAGAAATGCTCTCAGCATGCTAAAAAGCACCTACCAAAGTTTCCACACAGATATTTTTCCTAACCAGCTAAAAGCATTCCTTCTCAAGAAGTGTAAATGCGGAATTGTTGATGGAACTACAATTTACACATCGGAATACAGCTGCCTCAAGTAATATCAAAAAGCATCCTCGGCACATCATCACTGCTGCTCTGTTCCTTAGCCACACACTCAATGGAGTAATCACTTTTTGATATAGCTCAGACTGTAAATTACCTCTGACCAACTGACTTTTATTTTGTCTTCTGATGTAGTATGACCAGAGATGCTACTTAAAATTATATTAAAGAAATTATTTCTTGTCCCTGAGTGAGTCCACATTGTCTGGACTACATCAAACCTAGAATACAAGCCATTCTCTAACCTACAGTTTTATTTTACATCCATAGGTAACCCAAGCTGAGGCAGAGGAAAACTACAGTGGCCATTTGGAAAGGTGGGCTAATGACAACTCTGATGTGAAAACCATCACAAAATCCCATGAAAACTGTGCTAAAGTTGCAGGATTAAAATTCAAAAATTAAAATCCTAATTATTTCTGTGGAAATGTGATGCAGGAGTAGGTCTACTCTGACACCATTTTAATGGGAATACAATTTTCCATAACATGTAATGTTAGGAATGAAAAAGCTTTAGAACTTTACTACTTAAAATCATTTTACCATCTTCTACTCTCTTAACAATGAGAATATAAAACTTTAAGCAAGCATATTTCTTGCACGTTTCAGTTTTAGTTTATGAAAATTTTTAAGTACTATTAAATTTATGAAAATCCTTTCAGACCAATGCATTGCAAAGTATTTTATTCAATTATGTATAGCCACAGCCAGTTTTAGATCACCCAATTAGGCTGAGAGGAACATTAAATCTTGTTTTATCTTTTTAAGGCCACTTTATTTAACAATGTCTCATCAATTAATATTTTTCAAGATGCAAATGGTACAGGAGTAGACATCACAGCTGGAAACAGAAGTGGTTTTTACACCTATATTTAGTGAATTTGCATTACCAGATCACAAGTATAGCAGATTAAGTAAAATCTGATAGAAAGAAGAAATATTAGTGGTTGTTCCCACACTTGATTTTCCAAATACCAGAATGGAGATAACGTAATTCCTTTTACTGCTGAGCAGGATTCCTTGGGTCTTTTTCTTTGTTTACTACGTGATAGAACAGACTCTACTCAGGACATGCTCACTCCAAAATACAAAGCACTAGCTTTTAGGGATAACAAGTCTGTCAGTAGGAAAAAAATAACAAATAAGTATGTTGGCTGCTTACATAAAAGTGATATTACACAACCCCAAAGTGCAAAGTTAGAAGAAGTGAGAAGGAGATGTCAGTGAACAATCTTTGATAACTCACTAGGCTAAAAAAGTAATAGCAGACTAACACAACAGAGACATGGAAAACTCAGACACCGCTGTCTCTTACCACCACCCATGGAGCAGAACTTATTGCATCCATATGATATGATTATGCCTTATATGGGAATGTTGTAGAAAACATACAGCAGAAACACTACAAAAAGAATCAGAACTGTAAAGTGAGAGTGACCAGGATCTTCATTTTTTTACCACCTTGCCTCTCAATTTTGCTTAAGGACCAGACACCAAATTGGCAGCTAAGTCCGTGGTATAACAGCCAACAAGTTTATTCAGCCACTTTGAGACTTATCAGTCATCAGATTTATCAGAGTATCAGTTGTTTGCACCTGAAACATTACTACACCAGAGCCAGATGCATAAATAATACTGTTTAAAATAGACAGAGGAAATACTGGATTTAAAGAAAAAGGAGCAATGGATAAACTGTTAAGTCTGAACCAGTAGTCGATGAGGATGCATTCTCAAGAACAGTCAAAAAGGAAATGCTGTTGGACATCCCTTATATTTTTAATTATCCCAACCTACTGCATACATATTACTGTGACTGTTTCTGAAAGATCAGCTAAGAAATGTCCAATATTTACAGACTGCGTGGTTATTTTTCAGTATAAATTCCTGCCTGCTGCCTTTCAATTTCTTGCTTAACTGGGTAAGAAATAAAGATTAGAATAACATTTAAATCTGGTATTACCCTTGCTTGTTGAGAAATTGTCGGATTAGAAGCAAGCAGAGCTTTTTCTTTTTCTTTTTCTTTTTCTTTTCCTTTTCCTTTTTCTTTTTCTTTTTCCTCTCTCTTTTTTTATTTTTTTAAAGTGTCTTACCAACCCATTTGGCAGAAGAAAGAAGTCTTTATTGTTGGCAGTGAGGAACACACTCAGAAATTTGTGGTTGGACCAAAAAAGTTACTTCTAGTGCAATAATGGAAAACATAAAACCATCACTAAAAAAAGCAACCAAAAAAGAAAACCAGGCCCCAGTGTCTTAAAGCAGTGAATCATATTTATCTTCTGTTCTGGAAATTCTTTACATCAGTTAAAAAATGAAGACCTACCGATATCCCATCTAAGCATGGAAAATGTGGATCTTCTGCTTGCAAAATTACACCATTACAGTTGCAAAGATAATATTCAAAAAAACAAATGCAATGCTTTCATCTCAAATTCACAACTGGGATAATAAAGCATTGGAACTGTGAGTAATTTTATAATTGCTCTCTGCAACCCCACAGGCAGTAAATCTACCAGGAAGCAAGTCTATTTCCCATAGCTGCAAAGTGTGAAATTAAGAGCTCAACTTATCTAAGAAGAAAAACCCAAAAGATACAGGCAAGTAGCAAGGTATTTTTCTGTATGATCTCATCAATATCGTAGATGAGCCAGCTACATATGGGGAGCCCTACAATTTCCCACTCACCCAGATGGATACACAGTTTATACCCCAAAACCTGCAGCCAGAAGTAGCCTTTACAATTTTGCTAGAAAACCAACATCCAAAGTAAGTACCCACACTCATGGAATAGAAAATGATCAGGCTAAAAGGAGAGAGAAGGAGGAAGGCACCATTCCTCACAATCAGCCTCCAAAAATGTTTTCCATCCTTTCAGACACATAAGAGTAATTCCTGATCAAACTCAATTCAGCTTTTCACAACTACAATTCAAGTTTTCTACTGAACTTCATATAAAGAATTTGAACTATACGCTCCATGTTCCAGCTTGTTGGAGCCCTAAGCACTTCAAGACTGAGTTGCTGCTCAGGGGGAGGGAGAAACAAAAAAGCAAACAGCCCCCTCCCCCCAAAACCAAAACCAAACCAACGAAAAAAAATCCAGATAACCAAAAAATGCCCCACACACACACACCAAAAAAAAGCCAACACCCACAATCCACACATCACAAACAAAAAAACCTCCATTATATCTTTCTCACTAGAAGCAGGAATGATCAAATCCATAGCAATCAAATCAGACAAACAAGATTTTGCTATTTACTGTTCATAGTCCAGAGATGTTCAGAAAGAAGTGTTCATATAAAAAGAAGGGAGGTGGAGTAACAGGGTGGGAAATCAAAGAAATAAGACACCCTAATGTGAGAACTAGAAGCAAACTAATTCAATCTAGTGTTATTTTCAAAGTGTCATTAATTCATACTGGGGCATGGATTTATCAGTTCCTTAATAGCAAAATCATCACATACCTATCTTCACAAATGAACACCCTCTCAGCTTCATCCATCTACATAGATCTGTATCTATGGTGCAGATCCCACGTACCATAAATTCAGCAGGCTTAATCAGAATATACATCAAGCAAACAAATTTTTTTATATTCAGTTCCATATGATTAGAAGTATTTTATTATATACCACACTATATTTGTATAATGTTGGCATGTCTTCCTAAATATGAACGCTGTTGAGGTAAAATGTGCTTGTGATCTTCCATGTGTATATGGAAAAATGTGGTGTATGTATATATATGGTTAGAAGAAAACAGTTTGATATTTTGAAAACTAGAATCTGCCAAGTGAAGGAAAATAAAAATACTCCAAAATTGCAAATACTCTCTCTGTGCAAAATCTTGCTGAAGTTTTTACAATAACATAATTTCTATTTTTAAGAAAATAATTTACAACTTCATGAAATTAAACAATTTTTGTCAAGTACTTAAAACCAACATATCCTGCTAGTCTCACATCACCAAAAATAAAAATCTTGTGCAAGCAAAGACTGTACAGAAAAATATTAGGCAATGTTGTCCTAAAATACATTCAAAATCATGTCTGCAGATTTATTTTAGGAAAGTTTTTAACGTATGATTTTTGTGAGTTCATAGAATCTCAGTTTAAAGAAATATTTTCAACAACTTCTAAAAATACTGCACGTATGGAAAATCATAAGTACATTTTTACCTCCATGTCAAACAGTATTTAAAACAGAGACAACGTTACAAACACTTGTACTCCATTAAGTCTCCAGATCACACTCAAACTCCTATATGAGAACAGAGTTGTTCACTTTTCTGTTGATTTTGGTAGTTGCACGCAAGCTGCAGGAGGTTTATAAATCCATTTTCCCAGACCCAGTTAACTTTCTGAAACAGCCTGCAAACTGTAATAAGAGTTTTCCAGGAATGCACCTTCTAACTCCATTTCCTGTCGTATTTAGAGTCCTGCCAAAGGAACATTTTCAAAGCGAAACACAGGATGTAAGAGTATGATGGAAAGCTTGTTGAAGGCTTCCAAAATGACAAAAGTAGACATACTAATTTAAAAACATGATGTAAAATTGTTTATTGAAGAAACATGGACTATTACATTCAAGTGGGTCTAAGAAATAATGCTAACAGTGTTGCAGCCCCTGCAGAGTTGCTTTTAATTTTACATAAAAGGTTGTTATTGAAATAAAGTACAACTGTTTCTGGAAATGATTGTCCTCCCATAGCTTTGCTCCCTCTAACATTTGGAGTAAAACAGGTTTTGAAGAAAAGCACTTTAAATACCGCTCACTGCAGGCTTCAGACTTGGGGAGATTTCAAGCCCTCCCAGCAAATGGGGACCTAACTCCGTCCTCAGTGGAACTAACAGAGAGCTCCACCATTGACCTGAGCAGGAGCAGGGCACCAAGTGGATTCCTCCAGATCCAGCACCCAGCACCCTCACAAGCTGCACCTTCTGGCTGGTCCTGTAACTCACTTCCCGCAGCGAACTGTAGCAACAGTGCATCAGTGTGCCTTGTTTGTTTGGTCCATTAAATAAGCGACGAAGGGAACAAGTTAAAACTCTTGTGTTTCAGTGGCAATGCTTGACAAATAATCTGAAAAAGGTATCTGAGAAATTTACAACTGATTTGCAGGAAGCATGTGCTAGCAGTTCCCCTCCAACCACAGTTGCCATTCCTGGAAATGCTATAATCACTGTACAAGAAAACACCAAAACTTTTGGCCACACCGCACCAGTGAGCAGTAACCATCCCTGGTGCACAGCTGTCAGCAACAGCTTCTGAAATTGACAGCATCTTCTCTCAATCTGGCGACATAGATTGACACTGTGATCCTGTAGGGTGCCTCTCCTTAAATGAATAAACGTTCATTTATACAACCACGAAAGTAAAAACCTGACTTATCTATTGCTTTATCAATACCCTTTCCTTATGAAACCTGCAGACTTGCAGGGAAAAGTAACATACACGGATTGTATTTGGAAAACTTTGTTTTCTAAGTGACTGTGAGCAGAAAGTTGCATTCAGATCTTGGATTCACTGAGCAACTTCTGGAAGGAAAAAATGGTATGCAGAAAATCAGTGAATGCAAGAAGCTCTTCTGCTACAGTGGCACAGATACAGAGCAAATAGACTTCAAAGTATACAAAAACGGAAAGAAAAATGACACAGCTTACATGAACATACAACTAACTTCTGCAAGCACCAAACAAGATAGAGCTGAGTATACTGGCTATATTAGTCACTAAGAAAGTGTTCAGACCACCTTTAAGAAGTACTGATTTTTTTTTCCATTTTACACTTTTCTATATTATTCTTATTTACTCAGAAACACATACTTTTCATAGGACTTTTAACTATGCTTCCCTATTTGAAGACCTGCAGAGGCTTAAGGATCTGACTCTGGACTTAGGGTAGTTTTACTGCACTCATTCTTACTGACTGCCATGAAATGTGGCCTTTTTGTAGGGAATAAAAATAATTTTTTGTAGGGTTTTTGTGGTTTGGTGTTTTTAAGTTAGCCGTTACCTGTATTTAAGGAATGAATTTTAAAATGACAAATCTTCTAGAAAAAAAACTCAAGGATTGCTAAGGAATTGAATGCAGATGTCAAATTAGAGGTTACACCTCTATTGTAATCACAGGTCAGTGCTAGTTCTCTTAATTCTCCTGTGAAAAGTATGTCTCGGATAATGCTACTCATAACTCCTTTTAAAATAAGAGATTTATTTCTGACAGCTGCTTTCATTTTACCTACAGAAATATTAAATTTACTTTCTCAGTGATTATTACTGAGAGTGTATAATTACAGAAAATTTAACACTTCCAAATGGTCCCCAGATGTCCCCTACAGAACCCCATCATCTCCACTACTATGTTATTTTATGGAAAATGCAAAGAAATAATACACCACATTATTTTAAGATAGTCCAAGTCTAAATTATACTAGTTTGAAAGCATATCTCTTTTTTTAAATATATTATTTTAATCCCTCTGCAATTCTATTTTTCTTTACACTTAGAATTAATTAAAACAAAACAATGCTCTGTCCAAACCTACATTCTTTTCATAGTTTTACCATTCTTCCATTATCATCCTAAAACACTGTACTCTTACAATATAGAATTCTTTCATTAGTCCTGACATGCATCTACTTTTCACTTGGCCCAGCCCCAGCACACACAGTCGTGCTCTACTACACATCATTTCTCTCCATAACCTCTCTTTTCCTTTGGGTAACATACTTCATTTCAGAGCGTACCTTCCACTACAAAGCAAGACTTGAGGTTTCAGTAAGGGTTAAATTAGAGCTTGAATAATTGATGCACAAGCATGATTCTAGTTTAGTTTAGAAATACTGCTCTCATTGAATCTGAATTGTGGCCAAATCAGCTGCAAGACTAATCTCTAGTCTTCCCAATCAATTGTCATAGCCCGTTATTGAAATCGTTATTGTTTTTCAAAAGACCTAAAACTTGAGAGTATGTTCCAGGATCAATGACCCTTCAGGTTTGTCAATGCTTCTGTGGTATTTAACAAAATTAATTAATTGGTAAAACATCAAGTCTAAATATTACTTCTGCTATGACTATCACCATTTGGGAACTCAGCCCAACACCGCGAGTATGATGGCAGAGAACAGAGATAGTTTTCCAGTACCACATCCCTGACAAAGCAAGATACACATATATTTTTCTAATAATGGTGTGCAGAGGCACATCTTTTCAGAAAGCATGACATCTGCCACTAAAAAAAAACCACCCCTATTTCAGAAAATAGGAATACTTAAAACTACATACAGTTTTCCTAGGCAAACGGGTTTGATCTAAAATCCATTAGAAAGACTTACTCTTCCTATTGCCAGTATCATCAGCAACATATGAAATTAGGTCCAATTCTGGGGTCTGTTTTTCATTCACCGTGCTGAGAGCCTAAAGATAAAACTTAAACTTCAAGTTACTGCTCTCCCTTCTTGATGAGAATATTGACTATACATGTGTTCTGTATACAGAGTTCTTACAAATAACATAAATGTCTCCTGCAGCCATCTCCTCCTGTATTTCTGGAAGGCTGTTTCACGGCAGGAAGGGTAGCATCCATTAGTTCTAGTTTAATCATATTGTGCCACTTCATATTTAGTTTTGAGACAATCATGTTGGTAAGTCTACATCACAGTAGCCATCAAATTCAGAGGATGTTGTGAAACAAGAGATTTTTAAAATATCTGATCAAAGACAGTACAACCTGAGACAACTGTGCTGGTAGCAGGAAAGAAAGAAGAAAACCACTACTCAGCAACAAAAGCAACCACAAAGGAGTTAAGTCTAAAACTTCTTTATGAACTTGTATAGGAACAGAATACAACATGATCCTGGGTGTTAACCCACAAAAGTAGTCCAATCTGGAGCACATACATAAACAACCCATGTCTTCAGCAGGTCACACACTGGGAGCTCTAGAAGAAAAGAAACAGTTGCAGGGTTGCTTGGGACTGAAGAGTTTTACAGATCATTGTAAAATGCAATGGATGCCCCCAGATGCGAGTATGAAATGTGCAATGAATCCTTTCTTTTTCTACTTCAGAATGTCTTTATGGTTATACTCGGCATCAAATTTACACAAGAGTTCTGATTTTTACAAACAATGCCCTCAGAATTCTATTTCTGCATAACAATAGTTCAAAATATACAGATTTTAAATATTTATAAGGTCTTAATCCACCTGGGAAGCAATACTTATGAAGTACTCTGTTCACAAAAAGATGTAGTATCAAAAAGTTTATTCAATCTAAAAATTCTACACTTTCCATCTAGAACGCAGAGCTCGGGGAAGAAATGTATTAATTCCCTTGAGAAATTACAGACATTATTAAATTAGGTATCTCCTATACAACCATATTTTCAGTTGTGTTTTTCCAACTAAAAATATGTGAATCACAAGAGAAAACTCAACCCTTTTTCCAAGGCTTCAGAATCTCAAAACCTTAAAACACATGGCAGATATGCTTAAGGCTGGATGTTGTTACTGCAGCCAAAGGCAACACACGTTAGCCACAGGGACAAGCATGCACTATTTATGAATAATGCAATGAGCAGACAGGTAAAACTGACAAAAGCTGTTGACAGGTGAGGCAGAAAGCCCCTCCAGGCAACAGGGACTGATCCAAGCTGCACGTATCCTTTTGGTGGGACTTCATTCTCCTGGAGATATACATAGTCATGAAAAGCTGGTACTTCATTGCACCTTGCACACAGTAGCTGGCTGAACAGACAAAGCAATGTTGAGTCAGCAGGTCAGACAACCTGGTCAGACTAAGACACATCCATTACCTTGAGCCTGTTTTTTAACCAAGTAAGAGTTGCACAAGAATGCAAAACAGGGCTCACCACTCTTTCTAAGGGCAGAATTACTTGTAACATTTTCTAAGCTAAAGTAATTTCAATATTTGTCAAGCCAAATTTTATCCTGCTGCCCCATGGAAATCTCTTTTGATCACAGACTTCCCACCAGTAACTGACACGTTATGGGTTCTTGTTAAGAAAATTAAAAGAGTAAGTGCTTTTTGTTGACTTCTCAAGGCAAAAACTACCTTATCAATAAAATTAAACAACTCTAGATACTTAGGAACCTAAGAAAAAAGTTACTCATTTTGTTTCATTCAATTATTTAAACGGATCTAGGCACATTTAAATTCTTTTGTTTAGGAAAATCTTTAGTGCTTTGTTTGCTTTGTTGTTACAGATAACAACTTTCCACTCAGGTTAAAGATAAACCCTATGGCTCTTGTTCAGATAAATTATCAAAATTCCAAGCCTGATGTCTGACCTTAATCGGTAGGATCAGCCAAAGGACTAGGAAGTATAATTTTCTTGTTCCATTTTCTTTTTTGAATATATGTTAATTTTTGATACAGAGTTTATGTGAAAGGAAATGTCAATAAAGACAAAAATAAAAGCTCCATTATATTTGCTCTGAACTACAAGAAACTCACTTAAAAATCTCATTAAAACACTCTCAAAGAAGCACAAGGAAAATTTTCATGCATCAAAATGTATAATATAAAAGAAACTTGAGTTTACAATATAGTAGATTGTTATCATGGATAAAAAAAAAATGTAGGTAGAAAAGCTACCTACATTAAGTTAAAAATTAAGTTCTGCTGTTCTTTTGTAGTGCAGTCAGTAATGCAATAAGGATGTTATGCATGAAAGCAGGTCTTCTTTGTAATGTACTTAAATTCCAGAAGGCGAGTCTGGCCTCTGGCACCCAGTGTGAATCACCATTGACTCCACATATCTCTCTTGAAATTCAAACTTTGCTTCCATATTTTGTTAGCAAGTTTTTTTCCTTATTATGTAGCCACCTCAAACGAATAAAAAAAGAAGACTGAAACAAGGTCACACTGTGCTTAAATGAGGATGAACCTGAGAAATTAATGACAAAGCTAATTATTCTAAATGGAATGGTGCAAGGACTGCCACAAAGATTTTGACCAGTGCAACACTTCCTTTCCTCTTATGAGGGAAAACATATTCATATTGCAGTATTCTTTTCAAAAACTGCCAAGTAACACTTTCGGGAATGGCCTTTTTTAAAAAAGCATTTTAGAGTATGAAGTGTCAAATTTATCATCAAAAAACCAAAAAAATGTATTGGGCTGTCTTTGAAACCAGAGATGGCTAGCAAGCTCACAAACTGTGAGTAGTGCATCACTTCCACAAATACACAGTTGTCACAACAAATATGTCAAATTTTCTGTATTTTAACCTTAGGCTCATTTATACTTCCATAGCAGTATGGTGAAGGCTGAATATGCCTTTCAAACAGCTCCCACAGGCCAGGTGTTATCACGGACTTTGGTGTCACCTAGTAACACAGGAAATCCTCATGTGGCTGTTGTCACCCACAGCCTTTGGCTGAGAGATTTCCCTTCCAGCTGAGCACAGCCACTGCCGCATACTCATACACTGCGGTACATAAGACAGTACACAACCACATCACTGTAAGCAGCTGCAGGGGCAACCCATGAGGTGCTCAGCTTCCAGTGTGAAGGTTTTGAAAGCAAGGTAATGCTCATCATCTGAAGGTTTTTATAGACCTTCAGAAGATCCCAGAAGTCCCATGACATATCCATGCATTAAGTTTACTTGACAAATGGCCACCTACAGCCTCTTTTCCATTTCCAAGTGACCCTCAGGGGAAAAAAAAAACAGGCTTCAGTAAGACCTGATCTTAAAGAAACATTAATCCATTTCACGCCCTCATGACCGTATCAGCAAATGTGCTGCCTCATCAACAACATTCTAACCAAGAGACAATGGAGGAATTTCATGCTTCAGCAACACCTATCTCAGTATACCTACTACTCAAACTAAAATAATATTCATGGAAACAGTAAAAGAAAAGTCTGACGAAATTCTGGCAGCTGAGCTCCCAGAAGGCAAGAAGTGCTAGATATTTTTCTCCAAGGCTTTCTTTAGAAGCTAGGATACCGAGCTGTCACATCTCAACCTAAACACTCCCACATTCCTAAAACTTCAACAACAAAACTAGTAACTGATCAATAATAATTAAAAAAAAAAATTAAAAGTCAGTCTCCAGATCACAGATACATCTAGATTTCACAGCAGAGCAAGTAATTCAACAAGTTCAATCTAAGTGAAACTCAGCCTGAAAAACTATCAGATGGTGTAACAGTAATCCAAGAACTCCCGGAATTGCCAGAGTTGTCAGGCCACCACCTTCTCAATAACATTTCCCCCAAATTAGAAACTGGATACACTAGGTCACTAGTTGGCAAAACTCCCAGCCTCAAATGATGGCCTGTCAAATAAGACAGAGGGGCATTCTTCTATCTCCTGCACTACTAACAGGAGGGGCTGACAGTCTCTTGAGAGCAGAATCAGTGCTTCAACACAAAAAAATTACAGGGACATAATTTATTTTCTGTGCAGAACTACATTCTCCAGCAAACAAATTTTTTCAGAATTCACAAAGTCAGTTTTCTCATCAAAACTTTCCCTTCAAATAAATTTGATTTATTGCTGCATAATGTACCTCACCAAAATCATAAATTGTAATTGGGAGTTCATTAGGAGTGGAGCAACAAGGTGATAAAAAAGCTCATCAGTAAATCTGCTGCTAAATATCTTGTAAGTGTTGATCCCGTCATAAAAATAGGAATAGGGAAGTTGATCAACAATGGAACATTAATAAATGGTCAATAAAGTTTTTCAAATAGACTTTGATGGAACAAGAGAAATAGATGCTTCTAAATCAGATTATAATTTCAGGAATTCCTGTCACTCACTCACTCATTTTCCTTCCCAACCTCTAAGATGACCCACTGCTGCAAGACCATCTGCACATATCATGATAAAAACAGTGCCACAGTCAACGTGGACATCCAATATGCCTCTATTTTAACCAGTCCTGTATTTTAGCCAGATCCTAAAATGTTTATGTAGCTCCCAGTGGAAACGTAAATGCCCCAGCCCCTGTAAAGATGATGATTCACAGGAGGCAGATGTGATCTGTCACCTGCATCATGGGGAGTGAATGCTCTGCAGAACACCCTGAGTCTTCAGAGGACAGATCTCAATGTGTTTCATTTATTACCTGCCCAAGAGCCCGAGTGTCTTTCCAAATGGAAAGAAAATATGTAGAGCATATCTTTCCAAAAAGAAAGAAAATATGTAGTGCATAGCCAACCTCGTCCTAACATGGAGTCAAAAACAGCCTGGGATGCACATTGGGAAACCAGAATGAGCAGGTACATCTTCAAATGCAATGTACCACAGGTCATCATCAAAAACATCAATGTGAAAGAAAAAGGCATCAAAGTAATTGACACTGCTGAAAATTCAGATAACTAGGCTATGGTCGGAAACTAGGAAGTCAAATTTAATTTAAGGTAAGGCTATAAAGCCTTCTGGAACAGAGACTCTCCTGAAATGGCATTTTACAGAGGCGCATTCTGCTACTATATTTCAAGTTAAACATTTACTAGACACTTAAAGAGAAACAAAACACTAATATAACTAGAAGAAAAGAATCTCTTACATTCTCTTCAAAGGTTACATATATGGAATAAAAGTTAATCAAACCACTGTTCTGAAAAGCAGAAGTATAAAAATCTCTACAAGAGAGAAAAGAGAGAAATCCTAACTCATTTTTCTAAATAAAACAAAACAAAAAAAAATTCTTATTCTTAAAGAAGAAAAGGTCATTGAAAGCTATCAAGATGAACCAACTTGAAAACCCCTTTTTGGAAATACTTATTAGGATTTTTTTCCAACCAGACTGAAATTATCACCCCCAGCACAGCAGAAAACGGTAGGAAATAATGCGTAGTACAAATAGCATTTTAAAAATTCCATTAGTTATGTAGGGTTGGTGGGTTTGTTCTTGCAGAAAAATGCTAATAGAGAGTGCACATAGAACAGAATTCAGAAAAATGCAGGATAAATTTGTGTGAAAGCATGCATGGTTAATTCTTTTTAATGTCACTAAATGCCAAAAACTCATGACTTATAAAAAACACTAAAAAAAATTCGCTTATTAAAATGGTAAAATAGTTTGTACTAAGTCACAGTGAAATTTACATGAACAGCACAGGTTTTGGCACCTAGAGGTCTGTGTTTTGGGATAAACTAACTTCACTATCACTGAAGCAGAACTGAAAGCCTAGCCTTTATCTTGCACAAACTGATTAAAGAGACAGGAGCACTAGTCTGGCAAACTTAAGTTGGCTTGTGATGAGGGAAACCAGGTTGTTGGAGGAGGGGGAGGGGTAAAAAGTAGGCAGGACTACATCAAAATCGCCCGACTAACCAATTATGCTAGGCAAAATTGAAACTCTACATATACGTTGAGTTTCTGCCTTAAAATTACCTGTCATCACAAGGCAGCAGAGGGGCACGGAAACGCATCTCCCTATTCTGAATCTAAAACATATACAGCACGAAGAAATGTTGTTAGGGAAGAAAATATTAAGCTGTTCTTGAGAGTTTAGCTCATAAATATCAACATAACTAATGCGTAAGGGAGGGCATCTTACTGCAAAACAGCTTGCTTTTCCTGCAAGAGGAGAGGAGCAAGGCTTGCAAGTACAAAATAAGCCTTTGTTACACAGCGTTGAAACACAGACCTGAAGATGACTTAAGGGATGCCCAGAAGGCATCCTCTAGGGCAATTAGGCCAACAGGTCAGTGAAATCCTTGAGGCAGCAGAAGCCCATGCCCGACATGCCACCAGGACCCACCATGGCTCACTTCTCCCACCAGGGGAATCAGTCACCTACCCAAGCAGAGACCAAGCATACATGGTCAGCTAAGGGGCTCTGTGCACCTCCTGCAATCCAGACTACCATCACCTTTTCAAGGAAAGCTGTAATTTGGACCGAAGGTGTCAAGCAGTTGCTGAGGACAGAAAGCCAAACACAGTCAAAAGAGGGATGGTTCCCTTTGCCCTCTGCATGGCAGCTTGCTGGTGTTGGTGCAGGGCCACCTGCTACCACCCTAGGTGCGATTCGCCAGCTGCTTTCCCAGCAGCTACTCCCAGGCAACACCCACAGCATGGGGCAGAGCAAAATCATCTCACAATCTACCCCTTCAACCATTTTAGTTTATGTAATACATACATCAGTCCAGCAGAAAGAAGGCATATAATCAGAATTAACCTGAAAGTCAGTGGAAATATTTAAAACACAGAAAGACTAAAGGACAAATATCCATCTTATGCAGGCAAACAATACTCCAAAATTTAAATACTGTCAAGAATTTGTGCCCTCACAAGATGAACATATTTTTTACCTAGTATACTCCAAACATCATTACAAACACAGCTAAACTCAACATTACTTTAGGTTATCATCACTAAATAAAGTAGAAATAAGGCCAGTTAATAGACCACAAGCACTTAACTTCCATCTCAGCAAAGGCTGAGCAATTCTGAATTTCTGAAACATCTCTTGCTACTCTCCAATAACTGAATGTGTTGTGGAGGCCAGCAGAGAAACACAGCCAGCCAGCCAGGAGACCTCAGAACCATGAAATAATTTTACTTTTGAAATGTGCTTAAATAATATTTCAGTGTGAAGAAACAGACATCTTTACTGTGTACTACATTCCTCTCATTCCAACCCGTCCACAGGTTCCTGTTCATTTTCTTATCCCTCTGTATACAGAAAGCCTTCTTTCTCAAAGACACATTGCTCAGGGAAATTTCAGAGCAAGCTGCATTTTCAGATGACATGCTTGAAAGTTTCAATTATTGAAAAAATACTATCCTTTAAGAAAGAAAAAAAAGAGAGCAGGAGAGAGACATAGACCAGATGGTGCGGAAGGCAAATCAAAACAGCACAAGGGTTATTAAATTGCATCCACTTGAAACTCTTAACTGCCCAAGAATCAGCAAGACAGGTTTCCAAGTGAGTCTGAATATTCAGGCTAAAATCCTGTGCCTAAAAGATCAATATCAAAAGAGTGACACTGTAAATATACCAGTAAAAATGATAATTTATTTACTGTTTCATCTATATGGTTGCTGCAGTTACAACAGTATATTGGAACTGAGACGTCTTTCTGATGGGAGAATATGAATGCCGATTTCTACACAGAATAGACTCTTCTACCAAAAAATATTCTTGTACATGATGCCGTGATGAGAGAAAAAAATCATAAAGAACACTCAAAAATTTCAAAAGCATATGTTTTTTCCAATGAAAGCAATACATACTTTGTAATTCTGAAAATGTAGTCACTTACATTTAAAAATTTAAAACATGCAAGTTAAAAAGCTCTGGCCAAAGTGCATAACTTACCAGTATAAATGTTTTCCAAATTTGCAAAATGCAACATGAATTACTACAGTTTATCTTTACTGGAATGCAAAACCTAGTTTTTCTCTTTTGCTTTTACATTCTGAACTGCATGACCTTAAACAGAGAAAAAGAGGAGGAAAAAAACCCCTCTTATGAAAGGTTGAGGAATCCTGAAACCATTACCAAATCTGTCAGTCTTTGCAAAAACATGTGGGCTAGAAGAACCTAAATGATATTATGGAAATAAAATGGCAGCTCAGATCCTGCAGGTCTAGGGCAATTTGGAAGAAGAGTAGTTTAAACAGAGCAAGAGTTCTTGAGGCCAAACAACACTTTAACAACCCTTTCTGAAATGTAGTTGAAGTCTGCAATGCAAATAAAACAAATGACAAAAGGATACATTGCCTATTAAAGTAAAAGGGCTTAGGACAGGTATTACCAGTAATTATAGATATATATAACCTCATCTTCAAAGCATTAAAAATTGAGGAAGCTCAACTCCCTACTGACTCAAAGTATCGTTCCTATTATGCATAGAGAGAAACAAAAGTGTTGTGGCAACCTCAGGCTGTGAAGTCAGTCCACATGAAATCAAGCATTACAGGCAGAAGTTTGACTCATGCTTTTTAAAATTCAAAATTATGATTCTAGAAAGGTCAGAAAAAAAAGAAAATATTAAAGATACTGAAAAGCAAAAGTGCCAAAAGAAACAAAAAATGCTGTAGTGAAATCTCTTCAATTTAAAAGGCAGAATAGACACAGGGGAAGACCGCCAAGACTGAGAAGCTGTAATATCCGGGGTCCTAAAAAAAAAAGAGGCTGAGAAGCAATATATATTTTCTGTATTTCAGGTATTTGCTTCTAACAATCCAAGAAGCTGTGAGGTTAGGAGACTGTCTTTAAGCTTCTAGATATCAGAAGTTATTTCTGCTGTCAGATGTAACTATGAATGGGTACTTCCTGAGAAAGAGTGTCTAGTAAAGGGTATCTCTGAAACAAAGCTCAAAAGAATATTTAATATTTCTAGTCTTCTCCGAGTGGAGGCTGAACGTCATGAGGAATTTAGGTCTCTTGAACCCTAATTATCCCAGCTTGCACATACTTCCACTTGATGTATCTGTTCAGTGTCTAGCCTAACTAAGGCTCTATTGTTTTAACTTTTTGTCATTCCATTGAGTATTAGATTTCGTCATCAGTTCATCTCACAGCTGAACATCTGCCTCTTCAGGTTGACCACCCTGTAAATCCATCCCCTCAAGAACCACCCCACACATGGCCATTGGCTGGATTCCGCATTTCAGTGCTGCAGAGCTCTCAGAAAGACTTCTCTCAGAAAAAAAACAGAGATAAACCTGAACATGAGCAAATTGCCCTAAATTAAAGCAGACTTAAGACAGAAATTTCCTGTGATGCTTGCTCCAGTGAGATAAAAAGCAAACCCAATATCTAGCTTTAAATTCTGTCTCTACAAACCTCATACTGATGAACTTGAGAGCAAGAGATACAGGACTAAAATAAGCCAGAAAAATAGCCATTTAGACAAATGAAAGCCACCAACCTTCAGAGTAACCTGCCCTTTGTTCTACACCTGTGAAAGTCTACACATTCATTAGCATATCTACAAGGATAGCAAGAATGAGAGGCTCAAAGTCAAATCTTTAAATTACCTTTAATTTTAACCAGTTTGATTTTACTATCTCTATCCTGTTAGCAATCTAAAATAACCCACCTTTCTGATTTATACTTAGGAAAAGAAAAGCAAATAATGAATAGTTATAAACTGTAATCAAGTAATCCAAACAAGAGCATTCAGGCATCTCTTAACTAAATGTTAATAAAAAGACAAAAGCCAGTTACTCTGAAATCCAATAATAAGCATTTGCAAAGACATAAAAAAATCCAAGATTAAATCAGTTCTTGATCTAGGGCCAGAGGAATGTTGTTACTTACAACATCTATATTGCTTCAAGGGGAGGCCAGTTGGCTTGAACACTGACTTTCAAATCTAAAACATCTTCAGGAACCAAAAACAACGTCTGTCAAATCTAAGAGACCCTAAACTTAATCTTTGTTTTAATGTTTATGAACATCCGTAGTGTGACTTCATTGACTGTAACAGAATCGGGCCAACTTCCAACAGCTGAATACAGGCATTACACTTCTTGTAGTATTAGCAACAGCCTCTATACTCTGCAGTCATACAAACAGGAATAAAGGATGGGTGGAAAAAAAGGAATTGCAGACAAGACGCCCTGGTGAAGATTGAGACAAAAAAAGTGGTGGAGTACCTCAGCCTTCTCCATATCCCAGGTAACCAGGTCTACAGTCTCTTTCTGGAGAGGGCATATGTCTTCCATCTTCTTGTTTTTATCACTGACCTACCTACAGAAGCATGTCTTGTTGCCCTTGACAATGTTGGCCAGATTTAATTGTATCAGGGCTTTATCTTTCCTAACCTGATCTCTTGCTGCTCAGGAAATCTCTCTGTATACCTCCCAGGGTACCTGCCCGTGCTTCCACCCTCTATAGGGATACTTTTGGGGTACATATACTACAATTCTTTGTTACACTGGTTCCATGATTCAATTATGTACATTTTCCTATTTTCTAATAAATCCATTTTAACGAGGGATCTTAGACTCAGCCATTTTAGAACAATTGTTTTCTTCTAGTTATGACCTGCCTATTTTTCTCCCATGCTTTCTGTTTTAACCTGCAAACAGACTTTTATATGTCTTCTTACAATTCTGGTTGTTATTAACTTGCTCAAGACATAGCTCTAGAAATGCTGTAAGTTTCTGCCATTTATGCCCTGCTCTCTGTTCCCTCTTTTTAACTAGTAATCATTAATAATGCATCATAGGAGTAGGCCAGAGCTACTTAACTGCAGTACAGTATACAAATATGGAAGGATATTTAAATGCAGTAAGAAGAGCTTAAGTTACATATTTCCTAGGATAAAAATGTAAGCAAACTAGTTGCTTCACTTTCACTTGAATCCAAAACAATAGGAATTTCTGATATAGGGAAAATGAAAATGCTTTTATTTTAGCATTTGATTTGTTATTTTTTCTTCTTAGAAGTTTACCAAGTCCCACATTAAAGAGCACATTATGTATGTGCACAGTCATGCCTGACGCCATGTACTCTTGGACATAGCATACAGAAACTCTTGCTCACACAAAAACATCTCTGCCATTAGCAGTCTCCACTGATCTTCCTTCTGCCTGAGGTTCCTCATACATACGATAAACAAGACCATTTCATTTTCTCATTTATTTGAAAATTAATTAGCATTTATAAAGCTCTTTTACTTTGTAACAGGAGTTTCAAGAGATGTTATTGACTCCAGAAAACAAGATGCCACTAACACCTATAACTGAACTAGTGAATTGTAGCTCCCTGCTCTTTTTTAGAACGTTAAACACTAACAGTTGCAAACGAAATGCCTTTCAGTTCCAGTTTTATAGTTATACTATAATGATGTAGGTGTCACTTTTTATTTTAAATACATCTTCTAGTGAGAAAAAAAAAATATTGTATTTTCATCTAGAATCTGGCTTTCTAACAAAGTTAAAAACTCATTATCTTCATCAAAGAGATATAAAAGCTAACATAATTAATACACTTTCACTGCCTTATAGAAGAGATAGAGACTGCCTCCAGAGGAGCACTCCTCCTCATACAATTCAGAACGCCACTACACGAGAGACAGATGAATGTCTCTCCACATCTAATCCAGTCTTATACCACATCGCTTTAGTAGTTGCTAGAGTCTTACACAGACTGAGTCTGAGGCCTCTAATTTGTGATCTAATCTGTATGTGTACATGAACTTTGCAAGCCACTGGCAAAACTGTTTTATTTGTGGCACTAATTATGACAGATGCATTTAGGAGTGTTAAACATTTAAACATACTAGGTAACATAAGGTTTACAAGCAAAACAAAATGCAAAATGTATTTATGAAACCAGGTCTTATAAAGTCTGTCTCAGCAGATGGCTGCTGGGGGGTAAATGGGAGAACAGGCTACAGATTTTTAGACAAATATCTCTGTAGAATTTTATTTCCGAATAACTCATGGTTCACATAGCTCCTTCACTGTTTAGTCCTGCGGAGACACAGGCAAGCTTTTCTTTAGATGGTTAGGGTTCACTTATATTGTTTGCCACATGAATAAAACCAACAGAAGCAAACACTGCGTGTCTGAGGAAGTCCTAGAACATGAAGGCTTCTACTGCTTGAGTCTTAACAACTGCAGCTATAGTCACTCTAAACACCAATAAAATCTATGCAAAAACTAGGGAAACATCTGCTAATAACACTGTTGTACATGACAGACAACACACTCCCAAGCGAATACCACAAACGCATCTTCAAACACTTACAAGGATTTAGCACGTTATTTGATAAGTCAGTCAAATGAGTCAAATACTGAAAAAATGAGCTCAGGAATAGGTTCTCAGACTTAAGTTACATTTTGCAGCTTTCACATCAAATAAATGTATGATTTAATTTGGTTTCTAAACGCAAATTTTTCCTCACTTAGATAGCTACTTGCAATATTAAGCTATCTGAAATTCTTTTCCTATATTAGAGGTCAAATTACACAAGCTCTGAGCAGTTCCAGTTACCCTACTTATTTAGGGGGTTACTAAAATATTAAAATTGCAGCATTTAACTTCGACATATAATTTCAAGCTAAACTACTTTATTTGCTAGTTGAACAGCATTTTCCCCTCACTCTAGAGACTAAATTCACCGCAGAGCAGAGAATTCTTACCACTTCATAAATATCTTGTTAACAGCTAAACTATGACCTATGCAAGACACTTCATCACAAAACAGAACATTAAATCAACTAAACTCCTTTTTGTTAGAGCAGCAAAACAAACTGTCGCCTTTTCAGAAGGGAGGTGAACCCTGATGGTGGAAAGAATGATGACTAATAGTATAAATGAAAGTATTGGGGTTTTTTTTTTTCTTATGGGACTGAGGAAGGATCTTTTCCAAATTACAGCTTTAAATAAAGACATTTGGAAGTCTCAAGTCTTGGTTCCTTCTGGACATTCATCCAAATCCCTAAACCACTATATATTTTAGAAAAACTTGGCACCTTCTCACACAAGAGCCCAGGACTGGCTTAACTGACTCAGAATTACCAGAGAGAGTGGTTTAATCAGTTGGAGGAGGAAAAAAAAAAACAGCAACAGACACACTAGGAAAACCAATACAGAGAAAAAAACCACCACCACCACCCCAAGGGGGCTGCATACATCAAACATTCACAAGGGTCATGATTTTCAGAATTTCATAACTATAGTTTTGACTGGAAGAAAAAAAGCATCTATATTTTCCTAAACAAGCAGATTCCAATATTGCTTCTAAGCTATTCCTAAGCTATCATGGTTCTCAAAGTGACAGGACTTGCAAGATGGTAAAATTTGCAATGACTTCTTTCATATCTTGATCTGCTTTTGAGTGTTACAAATTGGGCAAGATATTTTAAATATTCAAGCACCACCAGAGATACAGCTTCCCCTCCCTACTTTTTCTTTAGTAAAACTTGCTCTACAACTCATGGTGAAAGACATCGCTATTGACTACATTGTACGTCCCGAAGATGAAAAAAAACAACACGCTAAGCAAAGTGGGGTGGTATGTTCATTAGAGGTACCACCTGCCACACTGGCAGGGCAGAGGTAGAAGTTTCTAATTCTCTGCCAATTTGCTCTTGTGAGCACATTAGAGTCCCCTATACTTGCTATCACACATTCTCACAAATCTAACCCCATTTCCACACCCCACTTTATTTTCCTCATCAAGTGGATCACAGTCCACCTTCTCTGCTCAGACAAGCCCATCCACTCCAGCTCACTCCCAGCTCGCTGGAGGTGTGCTCCTCACATCACCCTTTCCTGGCTTTACTCTTCCATCCCATGCAAAGAAAGTACAGATGCTGATACCAGCAGTGTTTAGTGCAACATCAGTCATGGAAGAGAATGCTAATGGTTCAGTTATTCACAGAAGTTTGAGAGTCTGGAGGTATTTTTCCTACCTGCTGCTCAGGCCTTTTTTTTTTACCAGACAGCTAGAAACAGCTGCTGTAGATCACTTTGAAGTACTTCCTACCATTGGTAAGCACCCGCAGTCTATTTGTGAATTCCTAAGATTTAAAGTGCTAGGTAATTGACAAAGAATTATTTTGGGAGGGAAAACACAGAAAGAAAGCAAGTAAAGAAAAGAAGTGTCAGAATAAAATACCCTATAGGGGAAAAAAGTAAAACCATAGGAACAGAAAAATAAAATTACGGAAGAGGATGGGATGATGGGAGTTACAGGAACAAAGACAACTCTTTGGAATGTAGACAGTTACAAGTGCACACGTCTATTCTTATATGATATCTATAACGCTAAACCCATAACTTATTCCAAATAAGAATTAATACTTAAAATTGAAGTTACATGGTCCCAAATGTACAGTACTTACAGTTAGTTGTTTTGGTCTTGCAACATGCAACTACTTGCACAATATGGGAATTTTAAGTGCAAAAGAAGCAGGAAAACATTAACCAGTATGAGATTAAAGGATATAATTCTAATTAGTTAAATTGACACAGACATGATATTAAGAGATAAAACTCGTTTCCAGGAAGTTTTCTATGAAATTTGTCTGAACTGACATGCCAGCATGAAATGAAGGTGATAGTTAGTTTGGGGGGAACTGTCTAACCGGACATTCTATTAGGTCAAATATGAAAAAATTGTATTTCCAACTTTTCATTGGAAAAAACACAGTAAGAGTTATCTCAGTGGTTAACTGATACCATGGAGTTTCACAAGTTTCAATGCTATGGATACCTCCCTTACCAAACTCCATAAACAACACCAAGGTGTTAGGTGTTGTGAATAGTCTGATCTTGGCAAATGAAATAAAATGTCAGAAAAAAATTGAATGGAGCAGGAGGGAATAAAGATGCACAATTGAGTGAAGACAGACAGCAGGTTCTGCGCTTAAACCATTGCACTGGTATCAAACAGGGATTTGGCAACAATTCTGCATAAAAGAGCTGGAGTAGATCAGAACTTGAGCAATGCCGTCCTGCCACAAAATAGTCAGACATCATTCTGGGAAATAAAAAGCAACATCACTTGGTAAATATATGAAATAACCCTCTTCCTTTAGCTGCTGCTGGTGCAGCCTGAGTTGGAATATACCAGTTTTGGTTAGCACACTTCAAGAGAGTTATTTTGGAGAAAGTCCACTGGGAAGAAATGAGCACAATCATGAGATTCAAAAACGCAATGTAAAAGGAAAAGCTGAGAAAAGAGGCTGGAGTGGTAGGGTGTTCCAGGAGAGATGGCTACCAGGAAACAAGGTAATTTTTTTAAAAAGTTTGTTTCAAGGTTTATAGGAACCATTTCAGAAGTCACAAAAAAAAAAAAAAAAGTACAACTACAAGCCAGCTACAGCTGATTCTGCCTTGAAGAACACAAGTTCTTTTCTGATCCCTTTTTCCCCAATCATACTGTAGTTAGAGAAGGTCTTGAGTGTCCTAGAAAATATAGCAACTGTAAAGACACTTCAGAATTCCTACAGAACCTAACTTCACACTAATGAGGTTTGATGTTTCTCTATTTATTTCTAGAAAAAATAAATCACATGCCAGAGGCCAACACAAACAAAGAAGACATTTCAAGTATTTCACTGATCACTACAGACTTGTCTGCAGGATAAAATTACTACATCTAGTTTACTCTTGTTTCACACTGTGCTAGAACTTTCTAATATCCATCTCTGTAGTATGGTAAGTGCTCAGTAAACGTGAGGTTACATTTTCCACTTTTTGTAATTTTGAAAATGAGCTGCAAATCAACACCTTTGCTTTTTGCAGTCCTTTCCTATGTAAACACATCCTCTCCTAGTTCTAGAATCAAAACTGCTCCTAGCTTTAAATGTGGTCTTTGGATTACAAACCAGGATAGCTTCTGGAATCAGCCTTTCTTAATTCTACATGTTCTTATCTTTTAATGGCGTGATCCTCTTACAAGCAATTTCTACACTTAAGATGTTCTTAAATAACACATTGACAAAAATATGCACACTTTTCTCAAGGGCAACATTATCCAGAAGCTCTCCAGGGATAAAATCTGAAAGAGATGGATATTTTTCTTGTTGCTTTGAAAACCACAGTATCATAAACTTTGTAACAGATTCTCCTCTTCCCGCTGGGGAACAGATTTCTGAATCCTATTTCTACATTGACACACAGAGAACAAGATAAATGTGAGATCAGCTTTAGAAAAACAGTTTGAATTACTGTCTACAATTTCAGCTAGTAATATCCAAATTCACTGAGTTTGCAAATCAAGCATAGAAACAGACACACCCTCTCAAGATATCTATTAATGGCTGCTTCTGGTGTGGCTGGAAATTCTGTTTTAAAAAATCAATCTGTTGCATTAAATTGTTTCCAGACAGATCTAGGAAGCACTGTTATTTTTAAAATTAAAACAACAGCAGATATGTTTTCCTCATGTACGGTTCATTCAGATCCTGTTCAGGCTTGTAATTTTATCTACATAACACCACTTTCCCCTTTGTAAGGGGTTCTGGTCTGTCATGAAAGGAGTCATCAGTAACTACCACTATAACTACATTTTTTAAAATATTTTTCATGTTTAAGTTTACCCTTCAGCTATTGAGTTCCTAGGGTACCACAAATGATTTTTATTTCACATTCCCCAGTAAAGGAATTTCTTATATGAAAATAATTCTCTGATTTCTCTGTCACAGACGCCTCACTTTTTTCTTTTCAATTTCATGGGAAAAAAACTTCATATCTTTTTGAAGAAGTATAATTTCTATTTCTCTATAGAAAGTCATAAGATTTAAAGAAGTAATTACAGCTAGCTGTCAAAAGAGTCTTGTTATTTTCAACTTAGAATATTCAAATATTCAAATAACACACAAAATTTTGATACATCTTCAGAATCTTTCCAAAACTCTCCTTTTGTCCATTTCATTGTTTGTTGAGCCAAAAAATCTCCCATTTTATTAACACATTTAATTTCAAAAGATCATTCATTCTTGCCTAGTACAATAAAATACAAAACCTCAACTGGAATCCTAAAATTCAGATTAAGCAACAAGTGCTAGAGTTTCAACTGCTTAAACAAAAAGAGAAACGACAAAGATTATTTATAGTGAGAAAAACTACCTGACAACTGATTAAATACTTGTTTGCAGACTAGACTTCTGAGGCAGGTGAAATTTTTCTTATTTAATCTTCACAGGTTTGGCTCAGCTCTGCAGAATCCAAATCTTAGACAGACATCATTTATAATGACATCACAAAAGCATTTAAAAATTTCTACCTCACACAATTATGTTAATGTTTCTGCATATCACATTTTCTATCTCTAAGAGTATAGTCCCATGGCAATTTAAGCTACTCTGTGCTACGGCTGCGACGTTGCTTTCCCTCCCAGCCCTACAGCCACCCAGCCTGGCCTCTTCCCTGAGCCAATGTTGGTGCTCCTGGGGACACAGGAGGTAAGTCAATTCAGGCAGCCTGGTGAGCACTGTGTTGGATTTTGCAGGGTTAGCTTTTGTCCAGTCAGCTCTCCGACACACAGTTTTGGGTAGTTTCACATTACTAGACAATTACACCTCAGGGCAGGCGCACCTCAAGGCCAACTTTTCATAAAGAAAAATGCTTTTCTAATATACCAGCAAAATGTGAAAACCAACACGCATTTAGAATGGGAACAGAATTTTTACTGCCCAAAATAAACAAGTATATGATACTGTATTTGAGTTATCTATCAAAAATCCGTTGGCATAGCCTTCATTTGTCTTTTTATGCTTTTGGGTTTTTAAGAAAATATAAAGTTTACTATGTACAGAAACACCACTGCCATGTTATTAGGTCTACTGTTGTTGTGGTTTTTTCTACAACACAATTTTCTAACCTAGAAACAACTACAGTAGAATTATGTTAACTTATCTCCCAGAATGTTTCATTTTATGCACTGAGAAATCTCAGCATTCCCTTTACATTGTATAACTTCTTGATAAAACTTCATCATGTTCAAGCATGCAGTTTTCAAGCAATTTTGTTTATTATTAGTTCATACAAGAGATTCACATTACCTGTTTTAAAGTAACTCACCTGTTATGATCCTGGGCTGTCAAGTAATACCACTTTTTTTTATCCCCTCATTTTCTGATCTTGCTCTATCCAGCAAAATTCTTATATACTCTTAGTACCTTCTCATGCAAACCCAGATAAATGTGATGACTGTTTCTAGAAGTGTCCTTGGCTTTTTCCTTTCAGAGATGTTTTGTTCTTCTAGCATCAGACTTTTGTTTGTTCTACATCCAAAAGAACAAACCAGTCATCCAAAGGGGCGCTGCTGTGACTCAAACCTCCTGTTCCTCAGTGTGCAGCCCCTTTTGCCACCACCGTTGATGCCACAGACAACCAGTTTTATCACAGTGCTCTCACATGTGATAAAGCTCTCACTGTACCAACAACAGTTTATTTCTTTATATATCTGTACTTCATTTGAAATCCAGGCATTGACCAAGGTTAGTCAATGATGTATTACACTGTATTAAATAGCTTGCAATACGAAACAAATTTAAGATGGGATATACAGAGAGACAGTAGTGACCAGCATGATTAAGCACACAATTAGCTGAACGTTCACTAGGAAGGAAAACAGTTTTGCAGATATTTGTGGAAAGCTTCTACAAAGCGTGAAGGAAGAAACTAGGAAAGTGTGTGACATTGTGAACATCACGGAGATCAATACTGCTGTTGGAAGACACTACCAGTGTTACTATTTCCATCCTCTTCCCAACTGCTCAGCAGAATTCTCTTGCTAATGCCTGCCAGCTCTAAGTGAGCTAGTGAAAAAGGTAACCTCCCTACTAAATCCCAACTTAGTAACAGCACTCTGGAAGTTACAACCTCCTCTGGCCTATTGGCAGAGGTGCACACTTACTTTTTTTTACAATTCCTTTGATATAGAAGAAGACAGTGTTTCTGACTAGTGGAAATCAAATTTATTATTTGCAATCAGTCTTCACACTTTTTTTTTTCTAACGAATAGGGATAAAATTCTTCATGTCTTTTGCTGTATTTTATCTGTCCTCTATCTACTCTATGATTTAACATGTGACTGCATTATTACTTAGATAAGGAATTAGTCCTTTGATAGTTTCATTTATGATTCAATTAGACAGTTGTGTACGTACTTTTTTTGAATGATAAGACTTCTCAATTTTAGGAGAATTCTAATAGAATTTGTTCTCTCTTTATACAACCAGTCAAGTTGTTCTACTTATATACACACCACCATGGAAAAAAATAATGTTAAGGTATTAAGCTACCAAAAGCATGGAAAATCACGTATAGAAGCCACTTCATCTTGAAATAATACTTACCAGATGAACAGCCTAGAGCAGTGTTGATGAGAACAAGCAGCAACAACCCAGAGTTACAGAATTAAATGTTTATGCTGCACATATAAAAGGAAGTGTCCAAACTAAGCAATCAGAAGACAGAACTTTAAGATCAGTAGAGGTTTCACAGATATGACACTATATATATGGTGTTTTTTCTTTCAAGAAAGAATATCAAACATATGTTTGTTGTTTCTCTTTACAAGCTTGCATCACCTAAGTGGAAGTACCAAGTCTAAAAGGTACTTAGATGCACGTCTCCCGTGTGACATCAATGGAGAGCGCAGTGCCTGTGAGGACCCAACCTAATCTTCAGATCAGACTAGTCACCCTTTAAAACTAGACAGTGGTCAAACTGGGGTCCAGAACAGTTCCCCATCGATTTCATTTTGCTGCTCCTGCAAGCAGTACCCTCACAAAACATATTCCTGTCACTCCAGCAAAATCAATATAGTGGAAAACGAAAAGGTCTTATCTCTTTCATCATGCTAATTCTTGGTTCACCTCTGCCCACCTACCCTTTCAATTCCGCAGAATTCTTCTTCCCTATGATTACTCTCCATCAGTATCAGCTGGATGATTTAATTAAATAAAAATGAACTTCAAGTGTCCATGAAGCTGCACTTTCACAACTACACAACCTTTCCAGGATGTAAGCCACCTCTGCTCTGGACTCAGAGGAAACAGATACATATGATCAGACTCATTCGTGAAATATCTTCTACTGCATCAGTGATAGCATTATATCCTTTCTCTTCCATCAGCTATTTTATGCTGCATTTCTTTGCCATCACAGGCAAGTATGCATTCATAAGGTTTATATAGCAAAACCAGAAAGCACTGATGTAAACGAGGACTAATTCAGTCAGCAGACAGCTTCATAGACCCCTTGTTTCAAGAAGCAGTGCATGCTATCGATACAACACATGTGCACGCAAGGTCATACAGATATGCAAAAATTAATTTCAAACTAATTCAGAAGCATGGAACTGCCTATAGGATACCCACAACGCTTCTTCAACAGGTTTCACAAACTGCTCAAGACCAGTGCTTTGACCCTGTGAGCTAGTTAAGCCTGAGCTCGATGGAATACATCTGCTTATCCCCACCTCAACAACAGTGCATCATTGGTGAAATGCATTTCTACTGTGATTTCTTGTTTTCACTGAAATTACAATGCAGATTTGTTTGCATTTTTTAATGAAAGCTTTTGCCCACTGCCAGTTAAAACACAACGTCCTGCTCTACAGCTAAGAGATCACCCTGGCTTTTTGAAAAGCGTCTTTCACTGCCACCAGAAAAGCCTTTTTTAATTTCAAAAAAAGATCACCGACCAGCATCACTTGAAAAACAAAGTGGAAATCCTTTTCCAAACTCGCTGAGGAAGACGCAGAGATTTGAAGAGAAAAAGGCTGGCCTGAGTCAAGTCCGTGGGGATCATCAGAAAAACTTTCTATCAGGATGTTTGCAAATGAATATCGGTGCATGGCAAAGGTTTGGGGGGGAAAAAGTGAGTGCAAAAAAGCTGGTAAACTGCTTACACGTTTAGACTAAATCAAGAGGAAAGACAACCATTTCAGTTAAATTGTTGCTTGTCCTGCATAGTTTCTAGCAATGCTACAGCAGTCTCCAGTATGAGTAACAATTAAAAACAGGACTAACAAACAATGCATCTTCTTTCAGTTCAGCAAAATCCTGTCGTTGCTTTTCTTTGAAGCGTTAACTACTTTGTAGACACTGCATTAGAAGGCTTGAGGACTTGCATACTTTCCAGACCTGCTGAGCCTAATGACAACTTCCTTTACAAAGCAACAGTCTCACAATGAATAAACAAACTTAAATAGCAAGCCATCCTTTGCACAGAGAACAGGGACAGATGCTATAAATTAGATGGGGTACTGCAAGTAGCATTTCTTCCCTCTGAGCAACCACACAATGCAACCCAGAATGTCTATAGAAAGACATGTATAAAATCCAAAGGAATTCTGTTTGATATTTTTTCTTTGCCTGCGATGTTCAAAATAATACAAAGAAGCTCTTTAAAATAAAGTCGCTCAATCAAACTTATGATTAAAATTTTCAGATGCTGACTGCTTCTAGTTGACAATTTTATTGAACATAAAATGTTAATTTAAGACCGAAGATAAGTCATGAAGAGGACTCCACAAGCCTTCTATATAGAAGAATCTCACAGCTGTCAAACAAAACTCGGTATTTATTACCGTTCCTTCCTTTTCTATTTCGTTGTCATTAGCTAGTGAGCTAAGACTATTTCCTAATTAGCAGTCAAATATACTACCATGCCAATGACAATTCTGAAAGCTATTCACACCTTACACAGAGTTCAGTGAGTTTAGAAAAAAGATCAGCTTTTCTGCAAACAACTGGAAGCTCACTAAATAGGATTAATTTGCTTCGTCTGTCAACTAGTCCTTTTCTTCCTGCATCTTGCATTTCTATGCTGTTTACAGCATAAAAGAGATTAAGGAGAAAACTGCAATTCCATTACAAACGCTTAACACAATCAAGACACTCAAGAGGAAAAAACCCATTCAGTAGCAACCCTTGACCCAAGGATAAACTTCACTACTAAACAACAATTTAATTAACACTAGAAAAGGTTTGATTGAGGTTTGACCTGAAAATAGTTAATGTAGTCAATGCCATGTATTAAAAGCTATGTGAAGACTTCGTGTATTCAAAGCTGCATCAACTTTTACCAGTTGACCTATGTACAATTTCCAGAGCTGAATCTCTTTTATTAAAGTCGGGAGGGAGCTATAGCTAAATAATGTGCAACCTAAAGGATTCAAACATTTCACCGCGCTTTATAGTTAGACAATTTAAAGGCATTGAGAAGTTATACCTAAGTCATTTCTCCAGTAACATTATATCCCAAGAAATTGCAGGGTTTCTTTATAAAATTAGGTAGAAGTTTACAAACTCCAGGGCTTGCAAAATCATAGCAGAGAGTTACCATTATGTTTCCATTCCCAGACATTCTGTTAACAGAAATATCTTAAACGCGATGTTCTGCATACTTCACAAGTCACGTGAGTATTAACTTCAAGTTGATTAAATGTCCTTTCCTATTTAGTGGTAAGGAAGCAGAAGTCTTTAAGCAGAGCACATTGTGCATCACTATTTCCAACAAACGACCACCCTAGCTCCTATCACCGCCCACTCGGTCGTGCTGTAAAGTGAGAAGGTTGAAATAACATTTTCAAAAATAAATTACTGTAGATTAATAAAGACTTTTTTTTGTCCCATTAAGCAGACCTAATAAAACAGAAGAATCCCGGTTATCAAGAAGGTCCACGAGTATTTACTGCCGTGATTATGGGCTCTCAAACACTGCGCTGCGCATGCAGTGAAACAAACGGAGTCTCAAACCTCATGCCTATAGCGAATCCACACTTTCCGCAGGTGGCTGCGACAATTATCACAAGCAAATAATTATCGCGAGGGGTAGCATTTAAATAAAATGGCATAAAAATCTGCAACTGCTCTTTCAACGGTTTTTACGGCCTCCATGAAGTCTGAAACGCTCTCACGAGGTTTGCAGCGTCTCCTGATGACACGCAGGCAGCAGGAGCAGCACCCACAAAAGGAGCGGGGGATGCGCTCGCACCACGCGCCCCTCTCGTCCAGCTCCCTGCGCTCCCGCAGCGCTCAGAGAAGGCGAGGGAAAGTCGGAAAGAAGCTCCAGGGATACCCTAGGCGCCCCCCTGTTCCGAAAAAGAGATCCAGCTGCTCGGGGAAAAGAGCGGGAACGGGGACATCTCCTTTCTGCATTCCGCAGACGGCGGCGGGCATCCTCCTCCCCTCGGCCCCGGAGGAGGCGCTGCCTTCGCCCCGGGACCCACCGGAGGGGCGGGCGACCTCGCAATTTGTCGGCAGACCCCCTTCAAAGGGGGCAATAAAAGCACTAGGAAAAATAAACGCGACGGGAACTGACCCCGAGCCTGCGAGCTGTAACACGCTTCTTGCCCACCCCGGAAAACCCCCAGACCTCTATCTTTTCTGCTGACCCTCCTCGCTAATGCAACAAATGGCAAGACCCGGGACCCCGGAGCTGAATAACAGGAAATATAGGCATCTGTCACCTCCCAGGGAGAGGTAAATGGATTAGAGAGAGCAACAAAGGGAAGAAAAGCCCTTTCAAACGTGCAATTGATTAACAAGTCCCCTCTCATCTGCAGCATCACTGTTTTTCCTTAAAGACATCATCGGTCTCCTCCTGCGCTTTGGTGCAATTAAGCTAAAGCCAAGAAAGGCGGCGGGAAGGTGGTGCCTGCCCGAGGAGGGGACAAGCACGGGAAGGGTTACAAATCTGGCAAGGAAATGGTGTCGCCTGTCACCTCCTCCCTCAGTCCCTGGGCGAAGCGCCCCGGGAAGAAGTTTGCGAGCAACGTTTATCTGCTGCGAGAGGGGGGAGAAGGAAGTTCTCCAGAGAGTGTCTTCACGAGAGATCAAAGAGCTGAACCCGGCAGCTCCTACCTCCCCCGTGCGTTTCACATCCCAGGGAAAAGTCAAACTTTTCTGCTGCGAAAGCACCACACGTGCCAGGCGCAGGGGGAGCAGGGGGTGCAGTTCCGCGGCTCCTCTTACGGGAACCGTAACTCTTACAGCACGGCGGCTCCCCAGCCCCACGCGGTCCCCGAGGTCCCAGTGAATCACGGCGCTCGCGTCGCCGGTGCCGGGGAGCGGCTGAGCATCCCCGCGGGCGCTGCCGCCGTGCGAGGGCAGCTCGGGCGGCCCTAGGAAGTACCGCGGAGCTCGGTGAACCGCGTCCTAGCGTGTCCAGAGCCCAAAGGCTGACCATCCTCAGCTCCCGAGGGTCGGTCAGGTACTCGGAGGAAATCGGACCCCCTAAAGCTCAAGGACACACAGAGAGAGACCTCGAGTTGCGAGGAGGCGGCTGCCCCTTCGCCCCCTCAAGCTTAATCCCCCCCTTCCCTTCCTCCTGGTTCCCGCTGAGGTTCTGGCAACACTCAACGGCCCAAATAATTTATTATAACCACTCCGAGGGGAGGGCTGGAGGGCGGGCAGAGCCATGGAGGAGGCTCCGCTTATTGCTATCCACTCTCGGCAACAACAAAACTCCGGACTTCTCCTTTGTTTTCTCCTTCTTTCCCCCTCCCCCCAGTCGCCACCACATCGCCTCGGTGCGCTGAATCGGCAGAGAAGGCACGAAACGCCGGGATGCGCTCAGGGAAAAAGTTTTAAGGAGCCCTTCTCAGCGCAACCCTTCTCCCCCTTGTAAAACAAAACAAAACAAAACAAACAAACAAATAAAAAAAAAAAAACAGAAAAAAAACCCAACATCAGGTTTCCATTTTGCGAAGGGGAAAAAAAAGAGGCCCTAAAAAAATAGGAAAAAGAAAAAAGGAAAGGAGAGAAGAAAGAAAAAGCAACCAACATCAGCCACCAAGTGGGGATGCTGGTGTGTCCCAGGTGGATGGGTGCACCTTTCCTAGAGGGTTCCCCGTCCCTCCCGGGAAGCCTCCCGTTCCCCGGTCCTTACCTGCGGCTCGGAGGAGCGATGCGGAGGCCAGCAGGGCCAGGAGGGGTGCCGCCGCCCCCCGGAGCATGCTGCCCGGCCGGCGTGCACTGCTGCGGGAGCTCGGCGCTCGCTCGGCTGCGCTCCCGCTAACGGGCTGTCCCGCACTGGGGGCGGAGGGAGCCGCGCTCCGCTCCCCTCCTCCTCCTACCCCTCCTCTTTCTCCAGCATCCCAACGTCACCCGGGACAAACCCGACACCGGGGAGGCGCCGAGGAGCGGACGGGAGCGGGGCGCTCCCTGCGCTCCGGCACCCTCTGCCGGGAGCAGCCCCCTCCGCGCGGGAGGCAGCGGGGATCGAGCCCCGTCCGAAGGGCAAGCCCTCCCCAGGGGACCCTTAAAAACACCTCCTAGAGATCCCAAATAAAGCAGGAATAAGCAGGAGGGGCGCAACGGCTAAAACCGCTGCCGTCGAGTTCCTTTGCCTCCTCCGCGGTTGACGCCTTCTTGCATCCACGCAGCATTTAGGGACTGAAGACTGTGCACTCCGGCCCGTCCCTGGGTGCCAGCCCTGCAGCACACGCTTCGAACGGCGACGACAGACGCCACTGGCAGCTGCTCCTACGCGCTCTGACGGTTCCCTCTTGTTGGGGGGCAAAAGTAGATTTTCTTTTCTGTCTTTAACGGGCAGAAAATCACTCTGCTCCCAGTAAAGCTTCAAAACATTTCAAAGCTATTTACTACCATAAATAAGGGCGTTCTGATTACAATTTAAATGAGCTTTCCTAAATCCTTTTTTGATCTGTATTTTTTTTGCGGTTCAAAGGCATCAGGACTCTAAGATAAAGCAGAGCTGTAAGCAAGCATCTCCTGACTATGTCATATAAGCTCCAAGAACAGTGACAACCGGATATTTGTCATATTTTAGAAGTCATAATTTAACAACAAATTTAATCAGCTATCTTCTCTGTAAATACAGCATTCCAATTGTTTTATACTTCACTTTTGAATATTTTATGCTGAGTAATACTGAATGCATGCAAACCCTTTTAAGTTCTTCCCCAAATCAAGCTCTAAATTCACAATTGTTCCAAGAAAATTAATGTTTCTATTAAATTTGCTTCTTACTGCAAACAAAGGCAAATGCTACAGCATATTCTTTCTTCCTGCTTTTGCACTCCCTTTTTTTTTTTTAAATCTTTGGCCTCTTGTTCCATCTTGAAACTTCTTCTGGCACCTAAGGATGACAAAAGAAGGTCCTGATCCCTCTTTGGCAGGAATGTAGGACTGTCTGAAATCAGTCTCTTGCCATCACAACAATACATTTTATAATCCCTTTCATAAATATATGAAACGTAATGTAAAAGTAGTGAGAATCTTTTTTATAAGCTCCATTCTTTAGATTAAAGGCTGCTCAAGACCTTGTCTCTGATGGTTAGTAACCTACTTGTAATATCCAGCCTATGTTTTTGTGACCAGTTTATATTCCTTATCTCTTGTACCACTACTATCCTTTCACATAAAGCTTCACTTCTCTTCTCTATGGTATTATATAAAATTAACAGAATCACACCTTAACCTTTATTTTGTTACACTAAAAAAGCCTAACTTTTAAAATTTCTTCTGAAATGATCAGTTCTGTGTTTTCTGATCACTCCCAATACTTTTTCCTGCCTCACAAACACACACACAACATTTTTGGCAGTCTGAATTAATCTTCCTGAAGATGGGTGACTTCAGCTCTGCAGAGCAGTGCCACTGCTTTCTCTATCACAGCACTTGTAATTTCTTTTCTGTGCTGAAGAGACTGATATATCCTGACAATTAGAGCAACTTTCCAGTTATAGATATTTTATGATAGAATCATAGAATCACCAGGTTGGAAAGTACCCACTGGATCATCAAGTCCAACTGTTCCTAACACTCCCTTAAACCATAGAATCATAGAATCACCAGGTTGGAAAGGACCCACTGGATCATGGAGTCCAACCATTCCTAACACTCTCTTAAACCATGTCCCTAAGCACTTCATCCACCTGTTCCTTAAACACCTCCAGGGAAGGCGACTCGACCACCTCCCTGGGCAGCCTGTTCCAGTGCCCGATGACTCTTTCCATGTAGAATTTTTTCTGATATACAGCCTGAACCTCCCTTGGCAGAGCTTCAGGCCATTCCCCTTTATCCTGTCCTTTGTCACTTGGGAGAAGAGGCCAGCTCCCTCCTCTCCACAACCTCCTTTCAGGTAGTTGTAGAGAGCAATAACGTCTCCCCTCAGCCTCCTCTTCTCCAGGCTAAAACAGAGTCCTGTCCTCTGTCACTTGGGAGAAGTGTTGGAACTTCATGATGTGTTGGAAAATCTACATCCTCTCCTTCTTTGTCATTTCCTCTGTGTACCTATCAGCGGAGAAATGCATAAAATTCTACATGTTTGGCCTCACAAATCCCCCAACCCTTTTTTTGTATCTCAAGTCATCCAGACCAGTTCTTTGTGTAAGACATCCTGCTCCATCTTTTATCAAAAATACCTGTTGTTCTGCGTCAGCAACAAAATGTTGGCTGCACGTTGATAACACGTCCTAAAGCTCTTATGAATGCATGGTATCTATATTAAATATCAGATACGAATAGTGAAGAGCATCCCTCCATCTAACAGTTTGCAGCTCAACTTATCTTGTTTTCCTCTCTTCTGCCAGGTCATCATCCACCTTACAGTCTATCAAGGCATCCCATAACCTCCATCTCAATTCCTAACTTCCCGTATATATCAAATGTTCAACTCAAGTCCAGATGAATGAGATCTAGTATGTCCTTTGATTTGAAATTCACTGAAAGGAAGCTGTCAAGGCTGCCTGACAAGATACCCCTTTAGTAAGTTAAGTTTTATTCTATTAACTTCCATGATGTTATTTTTTGTTCCAAACACTGTTCCAGATCCTTGTAAATTTCTGAGGTGAAACTAGTAGTTCTGTAGGTAACTGGATGGCTTTTTCTTGCTGTTCATAAATGTCATTTACAGAGCTGAACAAAGCCTTGATCTCCGGGGAAATAGGCAAGATCACATACACATAATATGATACATGAAGCATATGCAGCGCACGAGCTGAGGATAACAAAAAGACTATAAATCCCTCTGCTCGTCTCAAAAACCAAGCTGTTACTTGCCACTGGCTCTAAGTAGCTAGTGTGTTTGTTACTTCCCAGTTACACAATACTACACCTCCTTCAGTAGATTACGTGGAAGGAGTGCGTAAAGAGAAGAAAACAGAAGGGTAACTAGGCCTGCAGTTGAGTGTATTCCTTCACCTTTCCTCCATTTTTATTTTATCCCACAATTCTGGCAATATCTGTTGTTTAGTTGTGATGAGAAGCACATTTCTCATTAGGTGGTGGGATTAGTTTTATTGCAAGGCAAGAGATGAACAGGGCCGAGAAGAGTGGCCAAGAAACTAGAGACAGTGCTGCGACTTTTACAACAAAGCTTGGTTGGCTAAAACCTGTAGCAGTTACATGCCTAAAACCTTACAAGCGCTGAAGCTATGGTCCTCTGGAGCTTGTGATCGTTCAACTGAGTTTCTTACCCTTGAAATGTAACGGGATAAAACTAGTTGCATAAATTTCGCAGTCCTCTCAAGAAATAATATTTTACATTTGGGTTTTTTTCTGATGCTCTCAAAAAATCCTACAAAATAACAAGGATATGACTCCAAATAATTTTTATCTTTGAGAATAGATTAGCATTTGATGCTTAGTTTTATGTCAACAAATATTTGATATTAAATATTCACTGGTGAGGGTTTTTTTTTTATTTAGCAGGGGAAGCTGGTTCTGTTAAAAAGGCTAAATAACCAGATTAATTTAGATATTGAGAATTTAAGTCTCATTCATAGCCACAACTAATTTTGTCACTGACCACAAAAGCTGCCATTTCATATTTCACATTTGCAGGGATAGTCACGTGGCAGGACGAAGGTGAAGTCACTACAGTGAAGAAACTACAGTACAAATTTTTGCTCTGTATTACAGATAAATGTGTATAGCCATAAAAGAAGCATGGACCACTGCACAATTCTTCTGAGTTGGTTCACCCTGCTCAAGTAAGCCATTAGAGTGCTCACTTATGTTCTGCAGTATATGGTCCCAAACTGTTTTGTCACTATTTGACAAAGAAAAAGCTGTTTGTGTGACCATATGGTACGTGCCTGACAGGAGTAGTGGAGAGCAATGACAAAGCTGGAATTCAGCCTGAATTTGCTTGTAAATCCCCCACTGAATTTGGATAGATCCCCTTTGCCATGTGTGTCTGCTTTCATAATAAATGTAACAAAAGTAACTTTAGAGAAAATTTAAGATCAGATGTAGTTCAAACTTCGAGTTCTTAGTGTTCCTGTAATCATTCTACAAGCTTAGATAAGTCTGAATTGGTACACTATCTCTATTCAAAAGATTCATTCCATACCTCACCTTTCTATTCCTATGACGAAAGCAGCACAAAAAATATTATTGCACCATTACCTACAAGCTTCATGTTTGCAGGACTAACACTCGGGCTTTTTTCTATAATGGTAAAGTACACCCCACAGAATTCTGTTATGGGCCTAAACTGATAGAAGGATTTAGGCATCTAAAATACGATTCAGACAGGCTTCAGACACCTAAGTGCAAATCTGTAACCCAAAAACATACGTGTTTAATCTTGAATGTCTCCTTAGCTGTCTCCTGTTTAGGGTAAACATTCCTTGAACACACAGACATTTATACATCATGAAAACTGCCACAGCAACTGAATTGCCAGTTCTACTGAGGGCCAGAAACTTTCTCAGCACAATACTAGGGGCTCTTGACAATTCATGCCTGATTCCGGCCACCCAAACAATTTTAGTCACTGTCAGCACACCTAGAGTGCAAGCGATAAGCCTCACCCTTGGAAAACCACCCGCCTCATAATGGTCTCTCCCCTGCCAGGTAAGTATGAAGAGCTGGGGTCTTGACCTTTCTCAAGATCTAAGTCCTCAGGGAGTGACTTGGCCAGAAGACACTACGCAGGAGAGTGGGTCACATTAGATTTTGATGCACAATTTTAGACCATTGTTTATGATGCTTTAAATAGACATGATATTGATATACATACATATACAGCAAAATAGACACACAAAATATTTTGAAGGAAATATTTTCCCTCTAGAAGACAAAGCTCATTTCTAAATGGGGTCAGGGGTTATATCCCTTTTTGCTTTAGTGTCCAGCTCTACACATACAGACATACCAAGTTGTATTGCCACAGAAGCTGGCCCACCACAGAATAAACAGATCAAACCATCATCAACATACTTTTTAAAAGAAGGTCGACAAGCCTGTTTCTTATGCCTAGAACCACAAGAGACAATAAGAACAGCTTTTTCATTTATTTCTTAAGTTAGGATGCAGACAACACTCAGAAAAAAAGGGCTGATCACTCTTATTTGTAAAATCATACTCACCCGATGGTCTGAACAAAACAAAGTGTCTTCAGAGCAACGACTTCTCAGTCCTCACAGTCATAAAAACTGAAAGGTAGAGAAAGATGCATTTCTCTCCTCTGTCCATTATTCTTACAGGTGAAACAATTATATACTGACTTATCAAAGATCAGAATCTGAATAGAGAATGGGATTTAGGTTTCCATTACAGAAAATCAACAAGAACATGAATGTCTAAATTAAATTAATTTAGAGCTCAACTATTCCTTGAAGCTGTCATGATTACACTGAAGAGTGATCTTGGCATTTAGTCTCTCCTACTCCAAAAAACAAAACTGAGGAGCTTCCTTTCATGGAGTTTTCGTTATTGTTTGTTGTTAGTTACACTGAAACATTCATGTGTATTTATATTAGTTGTGGCATGGCAGTAGGGTGCTACAGTTTTGTAAATAACATATGAACGAATAAAATAGGAACTATTTAGCTTATGTAAACTCCAAAACAAGTTTTATCTGTTAAGCTGGAGCACAAACCTTCAGACAGTTGATGGATTTCAAAGTTAAAAAAAGGGTGTCTATGTGCCCTTAACACCCTAAGTTACTTGCTGAGTTCATCCAGAACTACAAAACCATTACCCAGGATCTTATTACTGGGATGCTACATTAAGCAGTTTACAAGGCAACACCTTGTACTGTTGCTGCAGTTTACAAGGCAACACCAAAACCGCAACGTTGCCTCAGTGAGGCAGACACAATACCAGTGGATCTAGACACTAGAGAATGGTATGCTATGAATGAATAGTATATACGATACTATGAAATGTATGATAATACATTTTTATTTTGAAAGATCATCATCTGGACATAAAGGTGTCAGACAAACACTAAACTGAACCAAGAGCACCCAAAGGATATTTACTATGGACAACGCTCTTTGAGAGCCATGCTGTGTATGTCAGTATCTAAAGAACAGTTGTGGGGGAGGTTGGGAGAGAGGGAAGAAGAGAAGGTGAGGATTTTTTTGGTTTGGTGTGATTGAGGATTTGTTGTTTTGTTTTGGATGGGGCTTTTTGTGGGGTTTGTTGTTGTTTTGTTTTTCATAGCTAGTCTTAGCTAGAGAACAGGCAGTCTTCAACAGCAGCAAGCAGGAACTCAGGGCCAGAAACAGAAATCACAAGTTGCATGCCCAGTTCCTAAGAACATTTAAGAATAGTCCAGATGGGAGCCATCACATTACAAGTTTGTCAAAAGTACATCAAAGAACACCTTGGATTTATTTAAAAAAAAGAAAAAAAAAAAAAGTTGTACTTGAGAAGGAGGTAAAATCTAGGAGAAAAGTAAAAAGAGTTAGCACAAGCAATTATTTCTTATCCCACAGGCTTGAAGTTTCTTGCAACTCCTCTGCCTGTCACAAAGCAGCCCCTAAATGGACACCAAACTCAGTCTAGCATAGGCAGGCTAAACACATTGCAATCCTACACTATGGATCAGTCACGTGGTAAGATGAAATTCTTCTTTCATCCTCTTCCCTCCCAAACTCAGGGACACATATGGCATACAGACATAAGGGAGCAAGAACAACGAGATGAACTTCAAAGACAACGCACAACCAGTAATGGGAATACAAATACAACTGAAATTCACTTGCTTTTGCTGAGTTCCGTGGCGCAGAGCAGATGAGTGCCCTTGACTCTCAGTGTACATTCCCCAGTGTTTTCTGTTTGGCCTACAACACTGTATTCCTAGGTCTGACACATTTTTCTGTTCTCTCACTCACAGCTTGGACTTTTAGGATCCATGAAAATAAAATTTAGTGTATTGATGAATATTAAAATATTTGGGATACCATAAGATAATAATATATTCTACAACATTCACAGACCCCTGTGCTTAAAGACTTGGAACCTGAGAAAGTAATATGGACTTGAATAGATGTACAAGCATGAATAAAACTGCTTAACACATACACACATGAAACTAGGCAACAGTATAGATAACAGAGACTTCACATGGAAGTATGCTGAAGAAGATGTGATTACACTGGATCCTGCTTCTGAAACATTTTGAAGAACTGCATAAAACCTTTCTCCCCAAAGAGATTTGCAAAGCCAATCAGCTGGAAAGAAAACAACTACTGGGTTACAAACTCCCACATGATTGTTGTGGTTCTCTTCTATTAAAAGCAGCATGGTGCTAACAAGTGAAATTACTTTTAAACAGATTTTTTGTTAAATAGAATTGCAAAGTTGCAGTGTGTCTGAACTGGTTATCAAACGGTTTTGAAATTGCAGTACCACTATCTACTATATAGTATTTTTCTTCTTTGTTTCATCTTCTCTTTGTCTCTGCACCAGTCCCATGAATACATACTTTACAAGAACATTGAAAAGTTAGATACTTCTGTTCACTTAAAGATGATCTCTATCTCTTCTCGTTCCTTTACTGAAATTGGAATAATCTGAACAGTTATTTGAGACATAACTACAAAATGGAGTGTCCACCTTATTGTTTCACTTCTAGAACTTCTTTTTATTAAAGTTGATTTTTAACTATCTAATTATCCCATCTCTTCTGTGCAGTTATGATCTATAAATTCTACAAGTAGAAGAACCGTATTGAAATATATTTTTCCCATCAAGATTTCATTATTAATCATTTTACATTACACATCTTCTATTCATAAAAAAGACACAATAAGAGACTAAAATACTAAGAAAAAATATTTATGTTTTATTTTAGGCTTCAATTGCAAGCTTACTCTGATCTGTCAAGGGGGACAGGTAATTGCCTCAACCTAGGGGCAGATTAGATAAACTCTCCTGAATGAAAAGGTCTTGTGTTCAATACACAACACTGGGAGACAAAGAGGGACTGAAGGCAAGTAAGTGGTTTAACTTTTTATTACACTGATTTTTTTGTACCTGGTCAGTTACTTCGGTACCATCGTGTCCTGTTTCTCTTCAGAAATCATAAGAATGTACTTCCAGCTTTGAGTCCCATTTATGCACTTGAATTTCTGCCTCATCTGAGGTTCTGTTTACAGGGATCAGCATCCCTCTTCTGTCAGCATTCTCCACCTTGAGCAAACAGGCAAGGATGATTTATCAGACCAGTCCCTACTATTGTTCCATGACAGCTATAATTTGACCAAGATCAAACAGGAGAGAAAACTTACCTTGGCTCCTATGTTGTTCAGAAATTGCTGAGCCACAGGTTTTGATGGAGGTTTATCTTGCATAACGTCAGCTGCTGCACTGCACAAATGTCTACCTGCCTCCTGTTAAAGCCTCTTAAGTGAACGCCACTTGATATCTTTCTTTCCTAGCTAGCCACAGCAGCAGCAGCAAGCTTCTTAGAACAAATGTGTAATTAAATTGAATCGCACAGTTAAATTAGACTCAGATGCTCTTAGCTATTGCATAGACGTGATGATATCTCTGAGACATCAGTGTAATTTTTGTGGAGAAGGGTTCATCTGAAAGGTCCCAGCATGTGCCAATTGCTGCCTTGTGCAACAGCTGACTTATGCAATGCTGGTCTTCTGTCAGGTTCTCAGCAACTACTGAGCAGCATGGGAATCAACCCAGCTAAGGAAAATAGGAAATGGAGAAATGGGACAGCTCATTTCCAACTTGGAGCTGAAACCCTCTGGGAACGTCAGGGATAAATGGGGAAAGTCTGAACAGTGCTTTTTCTTTGGCCTTTAAGTTGTGGATAATAGGGAAAGCAGAGACAATGGAATGTAATAATATTTCTCTGTGTGGTTGGTTCTGAAGTACTCAACACTTGATAGCAGTTAAGTTAAACAAGACGACAGACTGTCAGAAAAGCTGCTGTTTAGTCTGTAATGTAAAACATACGAGGGTGGTCTACTTAAACTTCGTATTTCTGCACTTGTAGAAGTTTTTAATTCAACAAGGTGGGAGAAAATAAATAGCTCTACTTTTGAAAGAGTATGAAAGGAATCAGGAGACCTTTGTTATATACTGACTTACAGTGTCTAGTGCTGTTCACACTAAAACGAACTTAAATGGTACAGACTGCATCTGAGCCACATATGGCACTGGAAATAAAAACAACTAAATAAATACATATGAGGGGAAGGAACTATGAGAAATCTTTTTTTCCATTGTAGAATGGGAGGAAAAAAAATATTTTTTAGCAGAAATCTTGCCATTGGGGCTGAATGTGAAACCTACAGTTTACCATGGAAGTTAACCTCACTGAGGAAGTTTCTCTGTGAACAAGAGTTTGAGTGCCTAGAACATAGAGACCATATACTGCATAAAAGTGTATTTCATTAATAATGTACCACAGGCATGGTTTTATACCAATGTGCATATTACTGAAATGAAGAACCTTACAAGATTTTCTAATGAAACCAGCCATGCATATCCCAAACCCACAATTTTTTTTTTTCCTTTTTGTTTTCAATTCTTTGGAAACAATGCCATTTAATTAAAATGAAGAAGGGAAAGTTAACATTGCAATATGGAGACGATAACATAAAACAGAGTTCTGCATATATTCATTCTACTTCCACTTTCTGTTTACCTTTGTGTTTTCCTAAAATTCTCTCCTAAAATTCTCTGTTAGTGTATGCTAAGGCAATAAAGTTCCCCCCGAAAAAATTATCCAAGACACAAATATATTCCCCATATATAACATGACTGAGTTAATGCTAGTGCTACTTTTGGAAGTTTAGCTTTTGCTGTTTACTTTTAGTTTATACCTTCAACATTTTAAATAGCAGAACAGAAGCAACTTTTAAGGATTCCAGGCCAACGCTTAATAAAAAAAATCATGTCTTTAGCAGTGATAATAACACCAAAAGACTGATGTGTAAGACCTTAATTAAGGTTAGCTTACCTATTACCTACAATAAAACTCCATGGGGTTCATTTTGTTTATTTAGTGATATATGAGGTCGGAGTGACTTCTAGGACTACTTGAAGCCATAGTTTTTTCAACCTTCCTTAGCATTAGTGGGAATCACATGCTTCTATCAGTGACAGGATAAATTCTAAAAGAATCCATTTTTAAATAAAAAAGCAGACTTAAAGACAGATTTCTATCAGTGCATTCTACATGACTATGCAAGGATTTGGATTTGATCCACACTCAGCAGGGGTGCCTGTTATTCAAACCATGTGGTATCCACTTGGTATGCATGGTATAATACTGCTGCTGTCAGCATTTGCTTTAAAATCTGATGCAATATATTACAAAGAAGATTTGAACAATCATAACTAAAATTTGTTGGGAAGACTTGAAACAAAAGACTGAACGAAGTTGAAAACTTATGGAAACAATAAAATCTAAAATGTTATAAAAAGAAACTTGTATCCATATGGGAACTATTCTACAACCTTCTTGGCAAATTTTAATCAGACATACCTAACAAAAGTAATATAGCTAACTTCTATATAAACAAAAACATACATACCTTCCAACAATGGGATTAAACATTACAGTTTTTTAGGACTAAGGCATGCTTGATGCAATCTGATGGCACTCAACTTATAGAAAAAAGCATAGCCAATTAGCAAAATAATTTCCAATAAATATCTGTTTATCAGGTCATCTTTCACTCTTTTCCACTATGAAAACTATATTTACATTAGCATTTATACAATGTAATTCTACCAGTTTTATCCCATATAGCTTTATTTGGTCTTATTAAACATTAGGAGAGGCTTTTCTGTCCAAAACACATGCACTGATACCATAAACTTCACAACCTACCATATGTAAATTATTTAAAGTTTGACTGTCAGTGTTGCTGTAATTTGGTATTTAGACAGCTCTGTCAGAAGTTATGAAGGAGTTCAGATCAAACAGTTATTTCCCTAAAGAGATCTAAAGCTTTACTGTAAGTTACACAGCACAGAGGCTGAAGGCACAAGACTTGAAAACAGAGATTCGCCTCATAATAAATACTTGGTATTATACAATTTACTGGTTCAGGGGTTTTTAAAGTCTTATGGAAACATGACTACATGCAACCTAAAGTTAAAGATGCCATACTAGCAACTTTTTAGGGATAAATAATTTAAAATCATGGGGAGATTGACAAATTTTTATAGAAATTGTGACAGTACAAGAAATAAAACCTGCATCTCAGATCAGACTATGAAAGCTTCAACTTAAGTCCGTTCTTCAGAAGACTCACCTTCATCTACACAAAAGTATCTTTCCTTCTCTACTCAAGCAGCGAAGTCTCCTCTGCCAAACTTTACCTATATTATTTCTAACAGCTTTAGACCTAAAAAGTGATGTAGAAGCATAACAGCACACCTTAACATGCAACATACAATGTTTCCAAATGTGGAAAGGACTACAAGAAGGATATTTCAGATAGTAAAATGCATTTTGCATTATTTATAGTATCATTAAGTAAAGGAAATGAGACCAGCAGTATAGGATTTGATGATTAGAATTGTCTGGTGTTGTCTCCTGCATGTTTAAGTTCATCAAGATCTTAAGGAAAAGAAATGGTACTCTTAACTGAGGTAAAGTGGTCTTTCTTCAAGGTGTTCTCTACTCTGCTGTAAATAACAATCTGATAACAAGTTCTGGGGTGGACAGACTAGTATGGTTATTCTTTCATTAACTGTGTTCAATGGAATATTGAACACAGTTCACTATGGAATAGTCTTGTATCAGCAAGACTACACTCTATCAACAACTGTTGACATGTACTTATTTCTGCTTCAGAGCAGATTACATAATGGGCCTTTTGAGATCCTTTTTCCAAGATAATTTTTTTACCAAACAGCAAGATGGGTACTACTGCTAATACATAAAGTGTTCAAATCCCTATGACCACAACAAAATGTTAAATTCTACCATGACAGATAAGTGCTTTTCACTGACACAAACAACCACTGAAGTAACCAAATTTGATTTTGAAAACAAAAAAAACCTGAGACCTGAACTGAATACTTAAAAATACAGACATATATAGTTATAGTTAGTACTATTTTTAAAAGTATAGATTCCACCACAAATCATGCAAATAACTTTTTTAAGGGACACGTTAGTTTCTACCAAGGTTAAAGGTTCTGGTGACTGTATGCTCAATAGCTGTGCTGACAGAAGAAAAATATATCTCAATTGTGCTTTTGTCACTATATCTGTCCTACTGATTGGCATGCAGTCACTTATTCTTCTTTTTGGATTCAACATAGCCACTTGTACTTGCCAAGTCTGTGGTATAATCCAATGGAGATGTACACAAAAGGAATAAATTGAAACAGAAAACTCAAATATTTTCTCCAGTTTAACCAATGGCAAATATTCTACAGAAACTTTTCAATTTCAGTTTTCAATTCAGTTTCAAGTCTTCCTCTTCCCTAGGTATGCATTATTTATTATTTATAAGAAATAAAAAGATAGTTTATTAAAAGATAATAGTGGAGGAACAATAAGACAACAACAATGTATTAACAATAAACTCAAATGTATTTTATTCAATGCTTCCTTGCCAGCTTCCAAAGCACAAAAAAGGGCAGCAAGATCTGGGCATTTTGGACTTTCTCTGAAAGAATATTTCCCCCACCTACTGTATACCTAGAGCTCTTACATAACATAGCAGACATCTTTTTTGGTGTTAGACAGATAAATGGCAGTATTAGAGCACAAGGTTTCTTAAAAAGCAATGTTGAAGGGACTGTTTTAAGCACAAAGCACAGAACCAACCATCAGACACATAGAATCATAGAATCACAAGGTTGGAAAGGACCCACTGGATCATGGAGTCCAACCATTCTTAACACTCCCTTAAACCATGTCCCTAAGCACTTCATCAACCCGTTCCTTAAACACCTCCAGGGAAGGCGACTCGACCACCTCCCTGGGCAGCCCATTCCAGTGCCCGATGACTCTTTCTGTGAAGAATTTTTTTCTGATATCCAGCCTGAACCTCCCCTGGAGGAGCTTCAGGCCATTCCCCCTTGTCCTGTCCCCTGTCACTTGGGAGAGGAGGCCAGCTCCCTCCTCTCCACAACCTCCTTTCAGGTAGGTGTAGAGAGCAATAAGGTCTCCCCTCAGCCTCCTCTTCTCCAGGCTAAACAACCCCAGCTCTCTCAGCCGCTCCTCATAAGACTTGTTCTCCAGCCCCTTCCCCAGCTTCGTTGCTCTTCTAAACAGTACCAGAATGCATAGGTCACGGCGTGTTTCCGGCAGTATCTTTCTAGTCTGTTTGACTACTGACCAACCATATGATAAGAAAGGTGTCCAAACTATTCTTGTTGAAAGAAGGTATGTGCAAAAGCAGCCACTGAATTTAATGATATATCCTCCAGAAGCAGCCATTACTATATAAAACCACAGACCTGTCAAACACTATAGATAATGAAAACTTGAATTATATGAAGAGAATGTTCTTAAAAGATGTACAACTTACCTCATATCAGGTAAGTTCTGCACCAGAACATACTTCCTCTCACTTCCTTGCTTTGATAGATCTATGCCACAAATTTTATCCCTAATACACGGCACCTCATATTTCAATATATCATTCCTTATATGCCAGCCCACTGTATTCCACTGTGATTTCTGATGACCACAATAAATCACCAGGGATAAACATTGTACCCATAGGAGGACAAAATTTGAGATCCAATTTAAAAGTCTATTAAGTATTTCAGAAACACACTTTGATGAGCCTGAACAGGAAGTCAAACAGGAGAGACCTATATGCAGAGGTATTCTGAGTGTATGTGCAGTGAAGTGGTTGAATCTCCAGCTTAACAGCACTCCACACTCAGATAGGTACTGTATATTCCCAAACACTACCACCAAATACAAATCCCTAATTAGGTGTAAAAGTTTGTATTAGGCACACATTGCCTACTAATGTGACTTGTGTATATCTCAACGCTGCCATAATTTCATTTTTACCATCACAGGTCTTCTTTGAATTCAGGGTCCTCAGAAGCTGGGAGAGAACTTGCTCTTTAAATATTTTTAAATCATAAGCACTGGGAAAAAAATACAATTGAAGCCATAGTTTGGGTTTCAAAAATGATTCAGACAACTGCTTTTTATTTTCATTTTTGTTTTCACTGACTGAGAATGTAAATTGAACTTTAGTGCTATTGTGCTTTGTTCTCCTTCTCTGTGAAAATGTGTTCTGCATTAAATTGCATGGATAAACTAGAACAGCTCCAAATATCACCCTTCAGCTTTTGTATAACAGAAGAGCCAAGAAAAGATAGAGAATGTGGGTTTATGACCAACAGATGGTGTAATTGGTATCATAGATGGTTTTATGTCAGGGGGTCATAGGTTCAGCCTCCATCTGGAGCCTTCTCAGATCTGCTGTGTAGCTAAATGATTAAAGAAGCTATATTAGGTCAAAACCACAACCACCTGCCTGGGGGTAAAAGTATTGCTTTCTTGATCTAGCTGTTACACTACAGTTGCCTCCCGTATTACAGTTCTCAAGCCAGCCAATGCAGCAGTTAATACCAACAGGATTCACCAAAATATTAAACACCAATTTGCTCATATTCTTCCAAGATTCTCAGTGACTTTTGACAAATCTCATAAAAGTAAGTCTAGTTTTGCTTATGTGAGTGAAAGGCTGTTCTATCAGACTGATAAATAATTGCAACAGGCCAAAACACAAGGAAAAGGAAACAGTTATGCTGGGTAGACTTCCACAGACGCAGCATTGGTCAGTTAGCCATGATGGCTCACATCTCCCAATCAGAATTAGACACATTTGTATTCCGATGGTAAAAAGCAACATTAATGCTCAACACAATTGGTCTTAGCTATGTTTTTTTGTATTAGGATCAGAATATCAACAAAAATACTTTAATCCTATAGTAGGGTTGTATATTATTTACCTGGCTATAAGAGTGCACCAGCAGATCAAACCCAATAATTTATACACATGAGGTCACTAGTTTCCTTCTTTTATTGGGCAAGCATTAGCAGCAATAAATGAACAAAGTCAGTGAAAGCACGACTACACTGTAAACCCATATTCATGGCTCCATGAGGCAGGGATTCTACGTAGAAGGCAGTTCTGCCTCAAAGCATCCCGTTACTCTTCACAAACTCTGAACAGCAGTACTCCTATGCCAGACAGAAACAGTGGTCCAGGATCTGAATTTTAAAGATAATGACAAGTATATTTTACATTATCACATTCCATGTGCTTGTACATAAAAGGACAGTAAAGCCAAATTCTCTCAAAATGTCAAAAATGCTCACTTGTATTGTATCTTAAGGATTCTCTTGTGCTAATAAAAAACTTAGTATTTATTAGTACTTCAAAATAAGCTTTAACATAAATTAAAAACTAATGTTAGACTGGTTTATTTTCAAAATTTAAACACAAACCTTAACATTTTAAGTGAACATCTATGAACATAAGAAGAAAACAACAAGTGCTCTCATTACTGTCTTTAAAAGTTTCTCTTTCCTTGAACCGACAGACTGACAGATCTCTGCAATCACTTGCTGAAGATTTGTGACCTACATGCCTGAGGCTGAGCTTCAAAATCAGAGCTTTCAGCTGTTGATAACATGCAAGAGTATGTGCTTCTTTTTTTGCAGATCCTCAAACAAAATACACATATACATGCTTTCAGAAAGCAGTTGTTTATTAATAGCAAGTGCAATTGTAACTGCACTTTCTTCAGTGTTAAACATCTATTTGCATAGGGGGTCATTCATATTATATATGTTTACAGGTATAAGGAAAACTTGAAATACAAGTGAGAAAAAAAAAAGGCATTATTTTCTCTCCTACACACACACAAATGTATTTCTATTTATTTTTACTCACCAGAAACATTTTTACTCACCAGAAACCAGTGAAATATTTTCCTTTAACAAGAGAAACATACTCTCTCTGCTGAAGAGCACTTTTCCTAATAGCCAGTGTATGGGAAAGATAACAAACAGTACATCAATGTAATAACATATATTTCCATTCCAGTCATCTCTGAAGAGTTGAGACATTTCAAGTGGATGCAGGATTTATGAAAATGAGTAATTTTAGCTGGCCACACCAAAATATTTATACTAGCTGTTGAGTGTATTGCCTAGACATTTGAGTGCCTCTAAGCAGCAAGCACCATCAACATAATTATTCAGCAGCCAAGAAAACAAGTTTGTTAATTTAAGTACTTCTATGTGAATTTATGTAGCCTGTCTTCACGGGTATGTTACGTCCCTTTATTACTGCTCAGGAACACTCCATAGTTTCACATAGTTCTTGGGAAAAATCCTTATTGAAAACATTTTAGAAAAATAAATAGGCAGAGCACTGCAAGTAGTAAGAAGGTCATACATCCTGAGACTATTGTGAAACACAGTATGATGCTCCTACGCTATCTGAGAAACTTAGTTTGCTCTTGCATGCACATCAGGAATTATTTAATAATGGCAAGGCACTGGATGATTTAGCAAGAAAAGAGATAGTGAGAAGACATGACCCAGACCTGGATCTTCCAAGAAAATTAACTTCCTTTTACCTCTAGATTCTTTCGGTAAATGCGAGCACTTAAAATTTATCCATTGGTATAGAAGTTGCTGTTCCAGTGTTACCGGTAACACAGATGTTCCAAACTTGTCTTTGCCATTAATACCTGGCAAAAGCAATACTGTGGTATCTGTGAAGAGAGCAGGATTAATCCATGGCGTTTGGGGCTGTGTTCTATGGAAAGAGACACAGAAGCTACAAAACAGTCTGTTTCCACAGGGAGGTGCTCTTCCTTCACTTGTCTCCTCAAATTCATCAATACTACTTTAAGGGACGACAAACGTGTACTAGCAGTCTAACACACTTCTAAGGCTACTCCTGTCTTCTGGAAGTAAAGGACTGCAATCAGTCCCTTCAGTCACCAAATAAGATACTCAAATGCTAGACAGATTGGGCATTGTGCAAGTTTCATGTTGCCCATCAACAGTTCACCACTAAACTATCCCAAAGGCAAATGCTGCTGCCAGATTTTCAACAGTGACAACAAGAAATCCTTCAACCAAGAGTTAGCTTGCTACACTTTTCTTCTGTCCTGCTGGCTGCACAAAGTATTTCTGTGGCCAAAGCAGTACACGTGTGCTGATTTTTTAAGATTTGAAGTAGCCAAAATTTGTTCAAATCTTGTTAATTTGATACCATCTCTTAGCTCTGCCCAAAACTGTTAAGAGGCTGGGTTTTTTCCACCTAGATGTTTTCAACTCTTTCCTTAGCCCTGCATAGCAAATGTACTTATGAAAACATGTGTGGATAGATAATTAACTCCCTTTGTTATGACACATCAAACTAGGGTATGTATAACTTTATTTACCTGCTAGTTTCTGCATGACACCACAGTTGCATGTAACCTTGCTGCGAGGTCAGTCACTATCACTACTTTTTCTTGCAAACACAAAGAGTTTCTGATATACAAAAATCTCCAGTACTCAGACCAAGCTCACCATTCCCCAGTGTGGAGTTAGTTACTCTCTAGATTTGGGCAGATCAACAATGGCTTAAGAACAGTTCTGGTGACAATTAGCTTCTGCAACCTAGTCTCATCACTAATGATAGCTAGAGTCTTACTGTCCATTTTCTCCATTGCAGCTCCACTCCAACACTTTGCATCGTTATGCCTTATTAATGTTAATGAGCACTTCACATTTCATGTTCAAATGGAGGGCCCACCAAATACTACCAAACTGCACCTTTGTAAAAAACATCACTATCTTGCTGTCTTACCCTTATAGCATTCAAAAAGTGTTTCCACTTTTGACCTCTAAGTCAGCATATTTGATACTGCAGCTGCATGCTTAATTCTATGGTTTCAAATAGTAAAAATATACTACAGTGGCAAAAGTGGCCTTCTATACATAGAGGTGATCATTGACACTTAAATCATTACGCATTTCTACAGGTTTCAACTTATGCTTCAAACCTCCAGTATCCACGTACTGTAAATTGCACAGCATTCACCAGGCACTTTGCACCAAGGAAGAGATGAGCACTGAAACTAGACTGAAACTGAGTCACTACATTTTCACTGGAATCATCATCTAATAAATTCAACTCATTTGTACCAGAATATTAAATCACCAATTTAACTCAACTTTCTGCACATCTCTTGCCTCCTACCAGTCGGACAACAGCAGCATGCCTTTGCATTTAGAAAATGTGGACATAATCACTAAAACAAGGTCTACTGCACACCAAATACTTTCACTGCCTAAATAATTTTTAAGCTTGGAATAATGCCTTTATTTTTGGTGGTTGATTGATGTCTTTCAGCAGGATAAATGACACATTATGACTCTGAGCCTCTTTCTCATCCCTACATAATATTGTCGCTGGATTTTCAGTATGAACGAGATAACCCTGACACTGCCTGCTTTTGTCTTTGGCTCTTGGCATGTGCCACTCCTGGGGGTCCAGCTCCCACCTGAGTTAGATAGAAAGAATCAGCCAATTTACAATTCATTAGTTAGTTCACAATTTAAACTCATGATTACATTAAGATCTTATGATATTCCACGCTTGACTAGCAAATACACACACAATATTTACAGAAGTAAATAATGCCTAATCTGAAAGGCAAGAAGCAACCTTTTCCCGTTGCGAACTGGAAAGTCCCAATTCAGTTAAAAGCTTCCAAGTGTCTTAATGCCACTTCCCACATGCTCCTAAAGGACATATGATACATTTAATAGTTGCAGCATCTGTCAGTTCTCGCACCTCATCTTTAAGGTGCTGGTATTTTTTACTTTCTCCTGCCACTGCATCCACCAAAGACATCACTTTACTCTCATAATTAATTGTAAGGTCCACTACAATAGCCTGGTCTGATTTGTCAAACATCACGTCTGGGTTATACAGTTCATTATATTCATCTTTCAGCAGTGGTTCTTGGACTACTACCCATTCCTTCTTTCTGGCTTCATATGCTGATAAATCATGAAGTTGGTTATGTTTTTTAACCCTCATGTCTTGCACTGTGGGACAGCACCCAATGATATGTGAGCAGACCTCATTCTCTGCTTGACAATGCTGACATGATTTGAGAACCGTGCCTGCCCCTTGCCAAAAACTTTTGCAGAGCAGACATGAGCCCATAACTGAAACACCGTGATGAGCCTTTCTGTGAGCCTTTCAGTTCTTATTGATTTTATCCCTCTCAAAGGTGGAAATTCCACGGCCCAAGGATACCAAGGGGGATGATCATGTCTCTATCAGGCCTCAAAATGTTCTCATTTTTGGCCTCCATCAAATATAAGTTATCCAGTGGATTATACATCTCCAGTTCTACTAAAGTGTTTCCTCTGACTCCAATCCTAAAAGTTTTTTTGCCAATACTGGATCCCCTGTTGGAAAAAGCAGCTCAGTTATCCAAAGAGCATGCAGTCAGGTGGTAACACCCTTAATAGCAGGGGTAAAGAGAGAAATCATACCCATTATAACATGTTGGACAATATTTCAGTATTTTATTCCATCAAGATCTTTCAAAGCTGGGCCATATTTCATATGGACTCAAGAGTTTGTTGATATATCATAAATTCTATACTAAGTCACAGCAAAACTGTATGTGGCTCAGTGTCTAGTTTCCAACAGTCATTTTCCGTAAGTATCTGCTACCTGAGTATTAGAAGATGGTCCTGTAGAAAACTGTCTTTCTCTGATAGATACTTCCAGCAATCTGTAGCTCAGCTGATTTATTAGTATATGTGACTTATTATGCATATTTTGCAATGACCTAGCACATACTGAACTAAAATCTGAAAAATGCAAATAGCAAGACAGGGATAGCCCATTATCTTATTGGCATGAAAAAGGCAAAGCAACATAAAAAAAGAACAAGAAATGTTATCCAGACACTTCCTTTTATTAGGATGCTGAAACAGTTTAATGTACAAATGCCTTCTGTTAGTTGTAAATATTTCCTTTGATTAAGCAGCACTTACAGCTCATGTATATTTCTCAAGTCATCTTAAGATGCAAGACACTTCTGCGGTAGCAGCTTCATAGATAGTGAATACCAACACCCCACAACCCTGTTTAAGATAATAAAGTCCAGATGGAGTGACAGAAAGGAGACAGTGCACTATTCTGTGCAGTGACTGGGATCGTATTTCAAAAGTGAAAAAAAAAAAAATCAAAGTTATTCAGCCGTATCTATCTTTCTTTCTTAATACTCTCCTTATGCATTTCAGCTCCTTTCCAAAAATAATGACTACTATAATAAACAGAAAAGGCATCTGTAGGTTTTCCTATAAAAACAATGAACGTACATAAATAACAATCAATTATTTTTAAATATTCAAGGAGAACAGATGTCTTTTTAAACATGTTTCTTCAAGACAGAATACCTTCAAAGTATAAATCCTTTCCAGTCCATCCCAGTCCCCACATATTGCAAACAACTGATTTCACCAGGACAGTTTCAACAAATGACCGCCTTATTACAGTTAACATGCATTCCTTCTCAACTACCAGATACTAATCTTCAGTGAGAAAAAAATAACAACATTTATTTTTTATCACTATTTATTACCCTGATGGTTCCACTTAGCTGAAACTCTGTTCCAAATACTTGGCAGGGCAAAATACCTAATTAGTTGAATAAAAATTAGGAATCTAGATACTTATTTTCAATAGAAAAGTTGAAATTCAGAATAAGGCCCGTGTGTGTTTGATTCACCTCACAGTTATCTCGCTGAACAGCTTTTCAGTTATTTACTAAGACCCTAGCCTCACTCACATATCATATTGGCTAAGAAAGTTCCGCTTCATCCAAACACAACCACCAAACAACTAAAACAGTCTTGTTCATATACTTACCAGCCTAGAGCACTGAGAACTTGAGCACCTTGCCAGGCTTCTGATTTTTTGATGTCAAAAGCTTAACCAGAATCACCTGCTGTCTCCCTAACACTAACCAACTTTTTTCTCCAGAGGTATCCTTCCCCTTCATTTGCTCACCATGACAGAGCTGTTTGTCAAAAAAGCCAAAATAAAGAGGGCCAAACATACTTATACTGACTAAGCATGTCTCTCTTCACCAGCTACACCTCATAAGCATCTTAATTTCTCATGGAGACCATGTGTATAAACTGTCAGTAAAACAGACATTATAACAGCACTTCAACTGCTATCAATCATAAGCTATACATTTTAATGTTATCTAAATGATTCTTTTCTATACACCTGAAAACAACAAAAACAAACAAAGACAGTTTAACCAATGTTTTAACGTATGTGTTTGACAAATGAATTGGATGCTAGCATCTTTTAGCAACACACTGGAACTTCTGTTTCATAAGAGCTGCTTAGTCACAGATTTGACAGAAATTCCACCATGCTTCCAGCTAATTTAGGCGTAATCATTCCATTTTAAAGCAAAAAGAACAAAACTAAAAACAACAAAACAAAATCATGTATCTAAAGACTGCTGATGGTTCTCAAAAGTACAAAAATAATCCCCACATTTGCACACAACCTAAAACAAAATGCAAGAAGCGAATATAGATTCCGCAGCCTAGTATTCCAATCCTAATTGGCGATTTGCTTATCCTTACAGGTTTACCTTGAACTCCTAAACCATTTGTGCTGCTGCACTGGCATCCAAGTGCCTCATTTGTTCCCAGTATACATCAAAGGACTGAGATTACTTGAATGTTCAGGTTTCAATCATCAAACCAAAAACGGCTCACAAGCTCAAAGTATAGTGATAAGTTTTAATTTCCATTTCTCACTATCTCTGAGGGTCTTGAGAAGGTTGATTGTTTTGCACTTCAGTTCCAGTCTGAAAAATGAGAATCAGCTTCCTTCCCCAAATTTTTGCTCTTTGAAATTGTTTCATTCTCACAGGGTTTTACTCACAGTTTGTAACAGAGAAAAATGTAAATGTCAGTGAAATAGGAATACTCTTTCACATTGGAGTGAAAGTTTCTCCTACATTGCACAATTATTTCAAGTAGTCAAGTAACAATAAAACAGGTGCTTCAACGCAACTTCAGTTGGTTTATCTACAGGTGAGGAGTTTTGAAAGCCAGTGCAGAGACAGCCACTGTTAACTGAAGGAGGCAACACATACAATGCTTGTCTGATGCAAAATAATCAAAGTATGGTTGATCATGCTGTAAAAATCTAATTATATGATAAGTAAAAATCTGAATCAAACATTATTAACTTTTTATTTAAACAATGTTTCTCAAAAATAGTCCTGTAGTCCTTGTAGCGGTAAACAAAAATGGCACATAGGTACAAAACCACCCAGAATACAGATCAGGCAGAATATAAAATTTTTAAATGGGCATTCTTAAAGCAAAATCTGAAACACACAGCTATGGTTTTTATTTTATAAAAAGGTACAGCGTACTGTCATCCTTTCTTATCAGTTTCCTCCGACTGGTGTAATGTGCCCCTCTGTGTAATGTCCATTTGTGCTTACTAAAAATCCTGACAGTGAAGGATTTTTATTACTCCAAATATTACTATCCAATTAACACAGGAGTTTTATCTGCATGTATCGAGTTGTATTTCAGTAGTATTTGTACCACCTACATTCTTAATTGCTATCTGTGAGTCTTCCCCTCTAAGATATAGCTATTTAGAGACAAAACTTAGCACACATTATTTTAATGCTTCAAAGCAGTTTGACTAAGCCAGTGTTTAGATGCCGTTTCAAAACGTTGGTTCATTCATTATGTTGCTTACGAATCCTCTTCAAGACCGGTGCAAAGCCCCCCTAACTGAACATACTATAATGGAATTACACTAGTTTCACAATTCAGAGGTTTCATTTAGACATTTCTAAGTTAATAATATGAAAAATCTCACCTATAATATCAAAAGTGCATATAATTACATAAGAAAAGCAGAAAGCAAATACTATTTAATATGAATATATGATTTAGATAATGTAATTCTCTGTTCAGGCATTCTTAAAAACTGGCTTCCAAAATGGTTAGAGAAAGATATAAACAAAAAAGAACTGACGTTCCTTCTACTATTCAATAAAAATTATATAATATAGCACAAAATTATCTCTTAAGGTGTTGTTTTCTCCATATTAGCAGTATTAGGAACACTCTATCTTCATCTGGGGCAGAGGGGAGCAATAATTCCTTGACATTTATTTTAAGTTCCTACATTATCAAAATGAGAAAAACAATAAACTTAAGATTTTTTTTTGGGGGGGGGAGGAACAACATGTATGCATTTTTGAAAATATACACCGACATTTTTGAAAACATTTAAGGGTTTGAAGGAATACATTTAAAACTTTTTAAGATGCAACTTATGATAAGAGTCCAGTATGCAACAGTGATACCCTCTTTTAAGGAATGCTAGTGAATGCTAGAGTTTGAATTGCAAGTACACTGTGTTACTCACAAGTTCCAAAATCCAGCATTCTTCCCCTCACTGCATTTGTATGATTCTGGAACAATCTTGTTATTCACTCAGGTTTCAATGCCATCAGTGGAAAAACTTGCAATATCTGAAGTGAAGTCACTACACAGTATAAAACACTTAGAATAACTGAGGGAAAGAGGAATCCAAAATAACAGTCTAATTCAATACAGACTGTGCAGCTTCCTTAAGAAGTGATGCAGCTTTGTCAAGTTCTTGTTCTGTTTGTTCCACTGTTATCACTACTCGAATACTAGAAAAAGAAAACCAAAACATACTTTACTCCTTGCCTTCAGCTTTAGACTTTTCTTGTACTAACTTTAACAAATAAACATCACTAAGTCTAGCGAAATAGTTATGCATTCATATTCAACCAGAAGCAAGAAATGTGACTAAACAGAAATGGTCAGGCTATTTCCCCAGCCCATATACCCACCACAGAAATTTGATTGTTACAGTTTTTACCTGCAGATATGCAGCTTATGGAAACGTGCCTGGTAACAGGCCACATGATGATTATTGTGTTTCAGCTAGTTTTTATGCAGTGACTGAAAGAAGGGCAACACAGTCCTCTATTTTTAAAAAGGGTAGAAAAGATGACCCTGGGAACTATTGATCTGTTAGTCTCATCTCTGTGCCTGGGAAGATCATGGAACAGATCCTCCTAGAAGCTGTGCTAAAGCACACAGAGGATGGGGAGGTGACTCGAGACAGCATGGCTTCACCAACAGCAAGTCCTGCCAGACCAACCTATGATGGGGTAACCATATCTGTGGACGAGGGAAAAGCAATGGATGTAATCTATCTGGATTTCTGTAAAGCCTTTAACACGGTCCCTCACAAGTTCTCTCTAAATTGGAGTGATATGGATTTGATGGGTGGACTGTTCGGTGGATAAGGAATTGTCTGCATGGTTGCGTTCAGAAAGCAGTGGTCAATAGCTTGACGTCCAGATGAAGATCCGTGACACGTAGTGTCCCTCACAGGTCCATACAGTATCCAGCGCTGCTTAATATTTTCATTAATGATATTGACAGCGAGATCAAATGCACACTTAGCAAGTCTGAAGATGACACCAAGCAGAGTGGTGCAGTTGTCACACCAGAATGATGAGATGTCACCCAGAGGGACCCAATCAAGCTGGAGAAGCAGGCCTGTGTGAACCTCACGAGGTCCAACAAGGCCAAGAGCACAGTCCTACACTTGGGTCAGGGTTATCCACAGTTTCAATACAGGCTGGGGGACAACGTGACTGAGAGCAGCCTTGCAAAGAAGGACTTGGGGGTGCTAATTGATGAGAAGCTTGATGTGAGCTGGCAATGCGCGCTTGCAGAAGGCCAACTGGGCTGCATCAGAAGAAGCGTGACCAGCAGGTCAAGGGAGGTGATTCTGCCCCTCTACTCTGCTCTTGTGAGATCCCACTTGGAATACAGTCCCCAGTTCTGGAATCCCATACATGAGAAGGATATGGAACCACTGAAATGGGTCCGAGAAGGGCCTCAAAGATGATCAGAGGGCTGGAGCACCTCTGCTATGAGGACAGGCTGAGTGAGTTGGGGCTATTCAGCTGGGAGAAAAGATGGCTCTGGGGAAACCTTATAGCGACCTTCCAGTACCTGAAGGGGGCATACCAGAAAGCTGGGGAGAGACTTTTTACAAGGGCATGTAGTGATAGGATGAGGGGGAATGGCGATAAATTGAAAGGGGGAAGATTTAGATTAGACATTAGGAAGAAATTCTTCACAATAAGGCTGGTGAGACACTGGAACAAGTTGCCCAGGGAAGTTGTGGATGCCCCTTCTGTGGAAGTGTTCATGGTCAGGTTGGATGGGGCCTAGAGAAGCCTGGTCTACTGTTACGTGTCCCTGCCCATGGCAGGGTGGGTGGAACTAGATGTTCTTCAAGATCCCTTCCAACCCAAACCATCCTATGATTCTGTGATTTCAGGGTATTAGCCTCCTGTAACAGTCACTGAAAATATACCTCAAAACGGAACTCTTCCCATTTTCAACAAGACCAACTATTCAATCCAGTTTATTGAACAACCCCCCACCACTGTATGAAAAGAGATTGAGAGTCATATGCATTAAAATGAAATAAGTATTGCCTTGCTACTAACCTCGGTGGAGGAAGACACTTTTCTTCTTTCTCCAAATAGTGGGCCTGAGTTAATGCAACACCACTCTTCATGCACTACGAATAAAGAAAATAGAGCAATTATCACTGTAGGAACTTACACGAGCATATCCTTTTAATCACTCAATACAAAAAACTAACTTTTATGAGTTTAGTGTCAGGATAAATAAGTTTTTTTCCCAAATGGAGGTTTTGAAGGTTGTACAAAATCATCTCTAATTTTAATACAGCATAAACACATAAAACAGAATATAGCTTCTTTAGCTTTCATCTCTAAGAACTCACAGGAAAATGTTGTATTAAGTAGCTTATTAAATCATATTGAAGCATATTTTCAAAGAAATCAACTTCAGATTCTTTTTGTTGGGTAGTCTAGTTTACCGGCCACCTGACATATCAAACTTCTTCATCAACCTTCAATTCCTTCATGTGGGAGAAAGAATGAATGTGTACTCAAGACGGAAAAAGTATGACATACAAAGCATGAGACTCTTCACACAAAAAACAAAGTTCACAGACTCACACAAGCAAAATTACAGAAAGATAAACCTCAAATGGATAAAATACAGCATTAGAACTCTGTTGAAATGATAGCTTTTATTCTTATGAACATCATAGAAATTTTCTAAGTAACAGTTTTGTAGGCAAATTTAACTTGAGTTTTGAATGTGTAAAAGGAAATCATTATTTTCTGAAATAAGAAGTCTAACATATATTTTTATCCAGTGCTACAGACCTAAACGTCTGCACCAAGAAATAGTTATAAGATAGTCTTTAAAACAGTCCTACAGTCAGCAAAGAAATTGAGTTTCTTGCAGCATTGCTGCAAGACATTTCAAGTTCCCCAACAAGCCTCCTTATCCATATACATGTTATTTATTATCCACATTCAAAGGCAAGGATATACTTAATTGCTATGGGGAAACTCACATAATCCACAACTCTTTGGAGCAACTTCACATCATCTTCTCGAGATCCACAGCTCTCTTCCAACTGTAGATGCAATGCTGGAGAAAAAGATTCTCCCACTACTTTTAACCCAGAAATCCTAGAATAAAAAGCCTTTAATGCATATCCTAGCTTGAATACACTTGTTGAAGTTATAGATAGTGTTTCTGCTTTCTAGGTGGACAGTGAGGAGGAAGGGATATTTCACATTACTAATACTAATGCAGACAAAACACGTGCATTTCAGCTCCCGACAGGTAAAGATTACTAAACTTATGAAATTTACTAAACTCCTTAGCAAAGACATTAATGTAGTTTCAGCAAGTTTGTTAACAATAGTGGCCCCTCATTTTGAAAAAAGGATTAACAAACCAGAAATTCTGAAAGGTTCCTTATGAAAACGCAGGAGAAATGTTAGTGTTAGGCCTGTGTGTTGCTGATCAAAACACAACTAGCTAAATCAAGTCTTTGGTGTCTATATTAAGAAAACCAATAACAATAAATCTTCTTACCCACTCATGTGATAAGAAGAAATAAGGCTTACTTTTTCAGCAAGACTTCTGATTTTAAATTATTTCCTGCAGAAAATCATTACAACATCATCTGTCACTCAATCAGAAGCTCCTCTAAAACTAGTTACATTAGTAGAATTGCTCCCATATCTGCATGTAGGGACAGCTGTTAATCAGGTCCTTAGAATTTAATTGAACTGTAAAAATGATTGACATATGACTGTCATTGTCCTGACACATCATTGGGACTGAGTTATATATATATATATATATATACACGACTATATTCAATATCCAAGCAAGACTTCTGGTCTCCAAAACTATCAGTTCCCATAAACTCATGTCAATCATCAGCCGTAATTTTGATTTGCTGACTTTTATGAGTTTGCCTCAGACCCGTTGTATGCTTATGCCCTCATTTTCAAATACCTTTGCTATTTTCACACACACACACACACACACACACACACACACACACACACACACATAGCATTTCTCTTGTTACTGCAGACATATCTAGCAACTGGAGATACAACATTTGGTAACATAAAGGACAAGGAAAAGAATTCCAGGGTCCAGCTGCTAGATAGAAAGACATACACAGCATAGTCATATACATATCTGTTCTTAGTTACTTCCCTAGGACTGAGTTGACTTCTAGCAGTACTGTTCTACAAGGAGGGAGATGAGAATAGAAGTCAGATGAAGTCTCACTGTAATTTAAAATGTATTTGCTGAAGAATAGAGTTTAAGACAAGATGCTACAACAATTAGGTTTTGTTTAGAGAGAAGCAGTATTAGCTTCTCTTTACAAAACAGACATAATTCTTTAATTGAAATAGATAATTATAAACTTCCCCCTTCCAAAGAGTAAATGAGAAAAGATGAGGAGGAAGGAAGCTTTGTATTACCTCCATTCAAACTGAGACTTTGCCTGAATAACATGCATTGTATTTGCAATGCACTTACTCATTGAGACTGCTTGCAAGTTTCAAACTTAATTTTAACCTTAAAAATTTTTCTGTCAGTCACAGCTGTAGTAAACTGAAGTACATAATTCATCTTATCCAACTATTTGAAGAAACCCAGGAGTTTAACACAAGGTCTTCTGATGGCAATACTTTATCCTTCATGTATAATATTAACTATGTTTTTTCTGAGTCTCTTCCAAATTAAGATTCAACGAATATTTGAGAATCCAATGCAAGCCCACTGTAACCTTCCTGAAATCAGAATTCATTTCTTAACAAGTGCTGGGAAAGTTTCATTTTCAGAGAAAAATGTACAATTTCCACACAAATGAGAAGTCTGAAAGATCGGATTTTGAAGTAAATAAGGAACAAACCCAGCCTCCTGAACACAAACATGCTTTTAAGGCTAGTTCCATATTAGTACATTAAATATGCCTTGGACTGTTTTCTGGCCCTGTGGTAAATGCGTATGGAATGAATCACATCCATACTCTGAATAATGAACACTTCTATTACTATTTACCGTTCAAGTCTCATCGGTAAGAACAATACTGTATTAAAGGGGATTGCAAGGTGCAATGAGTTTTCTGAGAGAGTACCTGCTAAACTACATCCCAAATACTTTCACTTAAGACATTATTGTCAAAATGCTTATCAACACTTCATAGATTGAAAGCTGTTACACTCTCCTAAAGGCTTAAATGTGTAAGGGTTCGCAAACGTATTCATTATCATTAAGCTATCACATTTCAATTCCTGTAAGGGATTTTGAAAACCTGGACTGCTTTTAAGTTGCATAACAGAGACAGTAGGAAACGGATGACTTTCTTCCTCTCATATATACCTAATTTAGAGTACATACATCCAGTCTAAGCATCTGTAAAACCAGAAGTAGATTTGGGCAAGGACAGTTCTTTAAAGCTGGCATGATAAAGGAATGGTTAAATCAACAACAGCCAAAACAAAAAGCAATCACCAAAATACACTTACCCTTGTAAAGCTTTGTGAATTCGTTCGCATTTAGCCCGGAGAGTCTGAAAAACGTCTACATACACACACACATGCAATTGAAAAAAAGAAAAAAAAAAAAAAAAGAAAAGGCTTAGGTATCCTGAGTCTACTTTATGTTTCTATTTGTCTAAGATTTAAAAAAAATAGCACTGGGAAGGAAAATATAGATGTACGAATCTACTGAAGTACTAGATCTTTTACTGCTTTTCATAATGTTTCTGATTCTCATTTTTGCCAGGAAATGACAGGCTTTTAAGACCTGACAAGTGTATTACTTTCTTTTATCTCATTACCCCAGCTGCATTCGTTCATGATCACAGGAAAAGGATGATACGAACACTTGGTAATGGGATTGAAATAGCAGCTCCAACTTCTTTATATCTACAAAATATCTCAGCCATGCAGATCCTCGATCCTTTCACCAGCTCCCTGCGGATTCTTAAACATGAAATTCTGACTCCTGGATCTGCAGACCTTTGTTCTTTTTCTAGGTAAATGTTAACCATCCACTGGGCTTTCAAGTAGTTTTTATTTATTTGTAACAAATTAAAATACTACTACTTTTTGTAGATGTCCTCCAATCTGTTGATGCTAATAAAGGCTAAAAATAAATACACACAGATTTGGCCAGTTTTGTCCTACTCATATGTCTCACTCCTTCCACCCACCACAAAAAAGTCTTTCTTAGGATCTAGCAATAAGGGCGGTTCTCTGATTCCTTGAACAGAAACTCCTGCCTACCAACTTTATCCAAATGCCCTCTACTTCATCCTACCAAAGCTGCAGTTGTTTGAACAATTATAAATACTGAAACTCTTGCCTGCATGCTTACTTCGAAAGGAAAAGAGAACTATGTACTGCAAATGGAAAGGAAAGGGTTGTTTGGTCCTGAGGAAGTATATTTCCATTTGTTTCTCTTTAACCTTTCCTTCCTCCATTTGTGTTGAAGGAATTTGTATTCAAGGAAGAAGCATTTAACGAGCCTACAAAGCATATGAATAATTTCTTATTTGCTTAATGATAACCATATCTGTCCCTCCTAGCCTCAAGTAACTCATTCATTTTCAGCTGGAAGACTGAAATGGGAGGGAACACTGAAGAAGAAAAGCAGGGTGGGATAACATACGACGAAAAAAATCATGCATGTAAAATTAATTACCTAAAAAGAGAACAAAAGAGTGAGGAATCAAAGTAGGAAGAAGCGTGAGTTATTAGTTTTGGGTGAAGAAAGACTGAAGAATAAGATCATCCTGAACTAAGTACCTGGATTATCTTCCATAATATTCAGCGCCTCAATAGCAGCAGCAGCTAACAGAGGAGGCAGGGATGCAGAAAAGCAGTAGCCCTGACCAGACAATCGCTATGGGGGACAAAGAAAAAAGGGGGGGAAAAAAAAAAAATCATTTTTTTTTGTTCATAGCAATATAGACAATGTTTTAAGTGTTAACTCATATACATTTAATAAACCTCTCCTCTCCAGTTACAAACTCATCTAAGGACTTAAAAGTAGGTCTCCAATTCAACATTTCACAGAACCAGACAGTTTTGTATGGAATCAAATGTTACATAATAGTTTATACCATAACAGTCCTTGCAAACTGATATTACTACCTCTCATTTCCTGCCCACCATATAAAAATGAGACCTGGCTTACCTGATGGTCAATAATAAAAGATCTTCCACAGCAAAATCCTCCAATAGAAGCCAGTGAATTTTCCATGTTTGCACTAATAAGATCTATATCATCAATCTGCCAGTTAAATTAAGAAGTTATTGAGATGCTTTTCACTACATTAAGATTTATAAGCTAAACATAAATCAATTTATAAGCTAATAAATTAATCGATTTATAAGCTAAATCTATTAAAGATATATCTTATTTCATATTACCATGAGCTACTCATGGTTCAACCCCAGCCAGCAACAAAGCACCACGCAGCTGCTTGCTCACCACTGTTCCCCTACAGTGGGATGGGAAGCAGAGTGGGAAAAAGTGAAGCTCCTGAGCTGAGATAAAAACAGTTTCATAGGACACAAAAGGATATAACAACAACAACAACGATATAATATACAAAACAAGTGATGCACAACACAATTGCTCATGACCCAAAGACCGATGCCCAGCCTGACTCTAAGCAGCAACCGCCCTTCCTCAAGTTTATATACTGAGCACAACATTTTATGGTATGGTATATCCCTTTGGCCAGCTTGGGTCACCTGTCTGGCTATATTCCCTTCCAGCTTCTTGTGCACCTCCCTGCTGGCAAAGCATGGAAGCTGAGAAGTCCTTGGCTTAGTATAAATGCTACCCAACAACAGCTACAAACGTCAGTGTGTTATCAACATAATTTTCATCTCAAATTCAAAATATAGAGAGCTACCATGTACCAGAAAGAAAATTAATTCTATGCCAGCCAAAATCAGGACAGCTATAATCAAAATAACAATTTTAAGCAATACAAAGAGACTTTAGAAATTCAGATTTATAAACCAGTAAATAACTTATATAAGATCACTCTTTTCCAGACATTGTAACGTGAAGAACACAAAGAACAAACTATACAGATACTAGTATCAATTCCTCAAAGCACTCAGTGTGACAGTGTCCTTTAAAAATGTAAGTAGTCCCACTGCAGTCAGCAGGAGTTAGACTGTGATCAAAATTAGGCATAAGCCTAGTTAAATCAGGAGTTTGAACATTAGAGACACAATTGTCTTATTTCACTTGTTAGCTGCAATCATTTTTTTTTTGCCAGGCTCTGTAACGAGCACCAATGACCACTTCTACAAATGCCCACTCTGAGCAGACAAAACTGAAAGATTATGTTTGTAAATAAATATAATGTGGAAGATAATTAATCAGATGGTAGCCAGCAAGCATCACAGTAGCACCTTTTGCTTCCTTTTCTAAAACTGTTTAACATTCATTTCCATATTTGATATTAAGACACTCAAAGTTAAAACAATAGGATACATGGGAAGACTGAATGAATTCCCAGAGTCTGATATTTCACTTCCAAGCTGAACTAAGACGCTATCAGAATTAGTGAGAGATGTTCCACACCAAAACATCGGCAACCAAAACAGCACTTCTTCCTTCCCCAGCTCATGCAGCTATGGCAACAAATGACTGCAAGGATAATATTTTGGATTTTCAAAGTACTCCTCAGCTGAGTAAACACCGTAAAAGGCAGAATCTTAGGAAAAATAAATTGGTTTAATCTGCTGGTAAAGTAGTAAGACATCTTTGAAAGTACCATCAAAAGCTTTATCCTATTTTTTCCCACTGGATTAAAAGACAATAGAGCAAAGTAGGCTGGCTTTGTGCCAAGATGATTTTTCTGACTCATCCCTAGCCCTCAAACATTTTTGTGTAAGCATGATACTTTTAAGAATATGTGGCTGTAAACTACTGCAATCATCATCACATTTAGAGTCAAAAAAAGGCTAGAATTATGCATTGTAAAAATTCTCACTATCTTCTTCCCTAAAGATAAGTAAAATTATTTTAAGTATATGAAAGAAAAATGCCAAGACCTGAACGCTTTAAGACTGAGGAAAAAGTATGTTCTAATTTCTATCATATACTACTAAACATTTTTAATGGTGTAGGTATGAGAAATCAACTGCACCATTTGCTTCTGTACAAGTTTCTTGTTCACAACAAAACTCACAAAAAAGGCTCTTACATTTATTCCAAAGTGTTCAGTAATTCCCCTTCCATGTTCTCCAAGGACTCCAAAGGAAAGGCTTTCCTCCAAAAATATTCTGACTTTGTATTTATACTTCAATTTTATCTAAAATGGAGCAAATGATATAAAATACAAGTCAAGCCCATAAGAGTTTGGTAAGAAAATGGGTGGGGGAGATAAGGTAAAAACAGATAAGTACAGTATCTTGAATACTACAAAAATGCCAGCTCTAGAGCTGCATTTTGTCATTAAGACACTTTAAAAGCCCTCAAAATTCTTCTACCAGGTAAGACTAAATATCATAAATGTTCATGTGCCAAAACCATTTTTGACTTTTTGTTTTTAAATAGGCTATTGAATACTTCCAAGATGATGCATTTTCACAGCATTTCTTCCACTACCTAAAGTCAATTTATGCTGAATAGAAAATGTTTTCCTTGGAGTCTCCATTTATGACAATTCAACAGTACGAGGTTTAACAAAGCCAACTGCCAGGTCCTGCACCTGGGACACAACCACCTCATGCAGTGCTACAGGCCTGCAAGAAGAGTGGCTGGAAAACTGCCCAGCAGAGAAGTACCTGGGGGTGTTAGTTGACAACTGACTGAACATGAGGCAGCAGTGTGCCCAGGTGGCCAAGAAGCCCAATAGCGTCTTGCATTGTATCAGAAACAGTGTGGCCAGCAGGACCAGGAAAGGGATTGTGCCCTTGTACTCAGCATTGGTGAGGCCACACCTCGAATCCCGTGTTCAGTTTCAGGCCTCTCACTACAAGGAGGACACTGAGGTGCTGGAGCATGTCCAGAGAAGGGCAACAAAGCTCATGAAGGGGTTGGAAAACAAGTCTTACGAGGGGTGGCTGAGGGAACTGGGGTTGTTTAGCCTAGAGAATAGGAGGCTGAGGGGAGACCTTACCACTGTCTACAACTATTCGAAAGAAAGTTGTAGTGAGGTGGGCGTTGGTCTCTTCTCCCAAGTGACAAGTGATAGGATGAGAGGGAATGGCCTCAAGTTTCACCAGGAGATGTTTAGATTAGATAGCAGGAAAAAATTCTTCAATGAAAGAATAAACAGGCACTGGAACAGGCTGACCAGGGAGGTGGTTGAATCAACATCCCCAGAGGTATTTAAATGGCAGGGAGACGAGGTGCTCAGGGATAAAGTTTAGGAGCGGACAGGTATAGTTGGACTCTAATTTCAAAGGTCTTTTCCAACCAAACTATTCTACGATTCTATAACACCTGTGTGAGAGTTGCTTTGAAACTTCCTATTTTTTCTTAGATATAACTTAGTTTAATGATTTAGTATCATAGAGTATAGCTAAAAATACAGTATATTTTACAAGTTGAAAACTAAGACCATAACCAGATATCCATGTACAAGTTTCATTACATATAGCTTCAGAATCCTACTCCTGATCAGAAGTTTCAAAACACTATGACTTGGGATTGTCATTTCATCAATGTTTAAGAAAGGAAGAAGGCAAACCAAAAACCTGCATGAAGAGCTTTTCCATATGCAAAATTTAAAAGGCAAACTGAAACCACTTACCAATTCTGGAAGAGGGCAAACATCTCCTGTGTTCATATACAATCCTTCCACTACAATAAATCTTCGAGTCACGCGGGCCTTGCGAGGATTCTTTAGACAAAGATATGGTTTCAGTTCATACCAATTATTACTAAGAAGCAAAGCTCTGAAGATTTGTTCATAGGAAAGGACAGTGATGGGAAGGGAAAGGAAGGAAGATAATGTCTCTTGTTCCAGTAAGCTCTTACTTTAGTTTAGGTATTTGTCATTTCTAGTGAAAGTCGAAATGCCTCATTCAACCAGCTGTTCTTTATTTCGTAATTTTAAAAATTTCTAGCTCTTAAACAAGATTTAAGATGCCTTGTTTTGCAACAAACCATAGCCAATCAATTTAAACTTTATGAATAAGCTACAAACAATACAACTACAGAACAAATACTATAAATGTTGGTCCATAGTATATTCACTACTTGTTCAAAAGCCTTCTAAATGCTCAAAACAAGTGGTTTCTGCATGATGATTCTCAATGCAGCACACATCTCTCATAAGTAGTGTCTTCATAAAACACAATCCAAAGGTATTCATAACATTCAAGTTGCAATCTCTTTGTCCGATCTCTGGACGAAATAGGCCATAAGAACATCCTGCATTGGTTTCTGTTTAAACTTTAATGGTATGACATTTCCCTGTTACTTACTTTAAACCTTATTGATGTCTTCTGACCAAGGATATTAAGTCATGTTTCTCACCCTCTTCAGTTCTTGTAAAATGAGTCAGAAAACATCTATCTGACTTTTCTGAGTGGTAGGTACCAAAGCTAGGCATAGTTCACTCCACAAGTTGCACCAGTTCTAGTGGTAAGATCTTCCTGTCCCTAGTCAGTATGTCTTAGTTATATACACATGGTCTGTATTAAACTCTTGGTTGTCAACTTCATGTTCACACTCAGGTAATTCAATTAAGAAACGTTAGCCATGTAACTAAATCAAAGCACTCTGCTCTAACAAACCAAACAGTAACACAAATTGCATCACTGGTCTGGAATGACATCTAAAAACTTATGTAAAGATTATCTGACAAGATGTAGTTTCCATGAAGGTATGTTAACTAGTGCGTTGTCTATAAATTTGCTATTAATCAGATCCATTACTGATTTAGACTGATGTTAAGCTGATTGGTTCATACGTAATCATACGGTTCAAGGACTTTACTTGATGTATGTGTTAGCACAAAATAATCTTTCTTCCCATTGCCTGTAACTTCTCAGAACTCTGTGAATAAGGCACATAATGGTGCTAGCTCTTCAGCTAATTTTTTAAAAATTTATTTAAGCAAGTTATCTATATCTGCTGATCCTTAGTAGCTGCTTTTGGACACCCTTTTATATTACTCTCAGAATGAGTAGCCAGCCATCAAACTGACCCAAATTTCTCCAAAGAAAGAACACTTTCAGAGTTGAATGCAAGACAGGGGAAGACTCTAAGAAAAAAAAAAATAAAATAAAGTTGATTCTATAAATTAAAAGGTAAAGACTAGCCACTTTGGGTTGATTTTACAGTGTGGCATTTGAATTAACTTGCATAATTGGGTAAATGCAGTTATAAAATTTCTAAATGACCAAAAAAAGGCTCTGTAATATTTTAAAAAACAATATGCTCACACTTCAGTCAGCAGCTGCCCATAAAAATATACCCTTGAATGCATGTGAGCTTGCTTCCAGTGGTTATGCAGACAAAAACAAATAAATAGATATCGCTTTATAGAAATGGATCTTAATTACATAAGCAACATTAACTGCTTAACAGAGACTTATGAAAACCAAAGAACTACCTGCAAGTATTGCATCCATTCAATTACAAAATCCAGAAAAAAAGTGGGGGATGTGGCACAAAAGAGTACAAATATTTTTTCAAAAAGAATGGTACCTTTTGATCTTCAGTCTCCTGTTCTTTCAACAGTCGTTCAAGGTCAGCCATATCATTATGCTTAAATAACTTGATGTTACTACGAGATGCCTGTAATCCCTTCTGAATAGCAAAGCAGGCAGCTTCATCTCTGTAAATAAAGCAAGACCTTCTAAGTTTGCACTTATTATTCAAAGAAAGTTAGCTATTGGGAACGTCCTGATCTCAGCAGCTGTCTGTACTTAGGTGAAATTAGATCAGCTTTATTAAAGCATCATATATTTTATTTATATTTTGAAAACTAATATCCAAAGCTTTGACTTTCCTATGCACTACAGCCATGAAAGCAAGCCACACTGATCCTTTTGTTTGTATGTGACAGCAGGTTACGTGAGCATAGCCTTCCACGGACCAGGTACAATACCATAGTAAATCATGCCAGAAATCTCACTCCATTTCCTCTAAGTCTTAGAAAAAAGGCACAAAGATGTGCCTGTAACATTTATAGTAGCCCTCCAATACTCAAAACCTGCTTTTTAATATCCTTTGGGAATTACTATCTCAGTGTTCAAAGAATTATAAGACATTTTTAAGTGCTGGAAAAGTGAATCTCTCAGCATGATGCTGTATGCAATTTCACAGCTGCTGTGAGGTAATCTTGTTTAAAATGGCAACTAAATCAAAATTTCTGCATGTGCTAAACGCAGTAATTTCAACCTAGTTCCTTTAAAATATGGTGTGATCTTCTGTCAGTTAGAAGCTGAAGCAGTACAAGATAGGTAAATCCAAGATACACTGGCATCTTGAATAGTATACACAATCCTGGTCATTCATCTCAAAAAAGCTGATCCAGAATATGTTCAAAGACGACCAAAACACTTGCTCAAAGTTACGACAAAGCTTCTGTAAAAGAAGTCAAATAGGCTGCAAGATTTGCACTTAGAAGAGAGAGCACTGAAGAATGAATTTGGCAGACAAACACAAAAGTATCAGTGTGTTGCGGCTTAACCCCCGCAAGCAGCTAAGCGCACACAGTCACCCACTCACTTTCCCCATGGAGAATATGCATCAGTTCACTGTCTAAAAATAAAATTCTTCAATTGAAATTGGTAGATGTTGTCTTCAAAACAGGTATTTCATATTTTTTCATAAAATGTTCAAGTTAAACTGTGAACTTACATGTCATAGAAGCACTGTGGATATTAATGATTTACAAAGGTACTAAAAGAATGGGACGGCTTAAGAAAGGTACATCAACTACTACTAAACACAAAACCTCTTCTTTGGCTCAGCAGGTTTTGGAAATTGTTACATAGTTTCTGCAAAGCTGTCTTGTGTTATTTCAACATGTACCAATATTTACCCAAATAATCCACTGCAAATATGCAAGACATGAACAACTGTCCTGCCAGAAAGGTGAAAAGCCAGCAGTGAACAGGAGAAAAGCAAATATGACTGTGCAGTTTCTTAAGAAGAAAACTAAGTATTAGACTCCTGTTAGTTCCTGCATGCATGTTTTGTGTTTTTTTCATCTGGGTGCCCAAGTCTGCTCTTCCATGACAAAATAAGTAATTTGATTTGGACTGTTTCACAAAGATATTTGAGCTCTGTACAACAAAATACTTGATCAAAATCAGCATTATTTTCCAAATGGTTAACTTAATATGATTAACAATAATGAACGAGAAAAATTGAAAGAAAAACTCTTCAATCTGGAATTTCCCAAGTAGAAAACAATACTTACACAAACACAATGTCCCCCCTTTTCGAATATGCTGGAATAGCACTGGCAATTGTAGCAAATCCATATGAGTATATAATAGCTTCTTCTGTCCTCATGAATTTTGCTAGTCGTTCTTCTAATTCTAAGTGCACATCTATTTGAGAAAAAAATTGAAAAGACCTTAGAAAGTTTACGTTTCTTATTAGAAAGGCTATCATTGGTTCTACTAATCATCTAACTAAAGCAAACAGAATGTTTCTTTGTAGGAAAAGTGTTAGAACAAATAACTTCCAAAAAACAGCTGCAACTAATCCAGCCTTACTTAAACTGACAAGTAACCCAATATTAATCAGAAGCTTTGACACGTGAAAATATTTACATAATGTGGTTCTCTCATGTACTTATGCAATTATGCAATATTAATTACAATCCACTTGTGATTAGACCATAAGTAAATGATGCAGCATTCCTGGACAATGGCTAGGGAGCAGTTTCCACTGTCAGATAACAAACAGCTGCATAATTGATAGCAATTAAAGAAGTCCTGTTGGCAGACTATCAGTTCTTCCGCTGCACATAACACAGCTATTAGCATAACAGTAAACTACTCTTATCAGGCTGCAATCACATACCATCTCCTGAACACACTTCAGCCAACTGAAATGGTCGCCATCTCCATGCCAGAGATTACTCACCCTTAAGATAAATTGACAATTACACATACAAGCATTTTCCAAATCAATTTGGTCAAAGTGACACATTAGAAACAAAACACCACTAAACCAAAAGATTAAGAAGGCTAATACCAGATGGTGAGTGGATTGTTGCTGCAGGAAGGTGACCACAGTATTATGTATTCTGCCTAAACAAAATAACCTGTATTTGACTGTTATTTTAATTCATAGAATGACAGAATGGTTTGGGTTGGTAGGGACCTCAAAGATCACCCAGTTCCAATCTCCCTGCCATGGGCAGGGACACATTCCACTATATAGGGCTACTCAAAGACTCATCCAACCTGGCCTTGAACACCTTCAGGGATGGGGCATTCACAGCTTCGCTGCAAAAGCCGTTCCAGTGCGGCACCATCCTCAAGGTGAAGAATTTCTTCCTTAGATCTACTCCAAACCTATCCTCCTTCAGTTTAAAGCCATCACCCCTTGGCCTGTCAGTATGTGCCCTGTATAAAGTCTGTCTCCAGCTTTCCTGTAGCCACCCTTTAGGTACTGGAAGCTTGCTGTAAGGTCTCCAGTTAAAATTAGCGAACACTCTCCAGTCAGGCTTCAAAACAAGATGGATGAACTCTGATTGAATTACTGAACAAAAAGTCTAAGAAAGATCTTCTCCTGGCAGAAAGCACCGAAAGAAGAGGCTGGCCACATAGGACTTCAAACATGCAATATGAATAAGATTCACCCCAAAGTGTTCCTTCTCGAAGCCCTGCCAGTGGAGAACAACAAATTAGCGGAAAGAAAAACAGAACTATTACTTTCAAGTGCCCAGCTCCTGATACCCAATATGGAAACATGTTTTGAGTGTAAAAGACTGCCTACGTCCTTCAACTAAAAAAAAAAAAAGAAAATGGTGAGACCATAAAGTGTAAAACCAAAAACTTGCACACTTCTCACCAAGCTTTATTCAGCAACAACCACCACTATATTGAGCAAGGGCTAGGTAAAAACAGCAGGAAAAAGATATACTGTCCGCAATTATGAGCTAATGAACATAATCAGACTAGTGTTAAGGAAAAAAAATAACAAGCTTAGTGAATTTTGCCAAAGGCAAGAATATTCAAGTTCAGAAGGACATACGGCATACTCAAATTTGATACATCAAATTTTATACATTAGAGAATGAATGGTTTATATAATAGTGAGGTTGAAAAGCTTAAAATGGTATTAATTAAGGCTTCACTACCACTCCATCATGATATAAACAGAATATTATCTAACTCTCCTATACTTTACTGCAATCATTTGCTTTAGTGTGGTTACATCACTTTGATTAGCCTAGCATAAAGGAAAGCTGCAAACACTACCTGGAGTGCATTTGCACAGAGGAATATATGATTGGAACAGCCCTCTGTGTAATTACAAAACCTTAACAAAGCTATTATGGTCAACAACTACGATGAAGTGCCAATTTTTTGCCTGGCATGCCTAGCTTGCATTCAAGTCAAAAGAAGAACTGAGACCAAACTCCACATTATCTTTTTATATATTTTATCAGGTAGACAGTCCTGATCTTCAGTAGTATAGAAATTGTGGCAGCTAGACAATCGACAATAGCCTTTAAAAAAAATCCACCATCAAAAAAAGTGATACACCTCTCAGCTGTCATTATGCAGAAAAGAACCATAATGTTTCAGTTATATGTGTAATACCAGTGTTTCTAGCTTATCATAGGATAAAGACATGGATGCAGTTTCCAAGGATACAACACAAAGCAAAAATGTCTTAATATGAACTAAATCTACAAAATCCCTTAAAACAAGCAGAAATATGAAGAATCAAGTCCCATTCAAAATAAATCATAACATGGTACCTAATATTGGTCTCTAACATTGATATGAAATATCAGCAGCTAAGAAGGGAGAATTCTGAGTGACAGCAATTGACAATCATCAATTAAATCCTAAGGAGTTAAGAGGAAATTACACAGTTCTGGACAAAACATGACTTATTTACTGAAGTCACAGCACACAAAAAATTGTGTTAAAGATTTGAGGCATACAACATTACTGATGTAAGAAGTGCTTCTTATCAGAGATTCATAACCCTGCAATACTCAAATGTTTTAAGTCAAGGGAAAACGGGAAGATAGCTCGCGATCCAAAAAAGACAGCTGATGTTGATCTCAAATTTTAAAATTCTCTGTTACTTTATCTGTAAAAGATGATATCTCAAACAGGTGAGTATAATTGCTTCACTAGTCATGTCATGCAGCAATACTAGCAATTATAACACCTGCTTTGTGAAATGGAACATTTATACAAAAAATTGAGAAGCCAGTAAACAGCAACCAAACTAAATAAAAATGCTATACAACTTGGACGTTAGAGGGCATGAAACAACCCAAAGACTCTCCAACTTACCAGAGAAAAATCAACTTTTAACCAGATCATTTTGAATAACTAGTAGAAAGAGGCAAAGTGAAGGATTTCACAAAACTTAAAATCAGCCTGGACTCAAGAGACAAGAAGCATAAGCCCATATGTTTCTCTGAGCTTTTCACTTGTTTTGAAAAAAAAGTGGGACTCTAGCTTCCTAAAAGGTCTCTACTAATCAAAAGGCTACTATCTTAGAAACTAATTATGGTTCTAGGCTTATGAACAAGATTGATAAGATTGATATCGAAGACTCAACTTCATTCTGATACACAGAAATCTAATAAATCAAAATAGGTAGAGCAACTGGTTGATCAATTAAAGGACTAGCTTGATTAACTGAGAAAAGTTCAAGCTTCTCTTGAATTCAAGTCAAGGCTATAGGAAGCTAGCTCTATGAAACCAGTTGAGTACAAACATGCTTTGAATGCCATCACCTCTGGGAAAAGACTGGAAAGTTCACAAGATACAAGCTGATGGTTTTACCTGCAACTGTGCAGTTATTCATGTATCAATTTTTGATTTCCAAACAGTATTTCAAAATACCAATGGCTGTAACGAATTATTACCAGAGGCTGGTATTTAACAACTTACTACTTCTTAAAAAAGCATGGAAAAACCTTAGTAACATCTGCTTATGTCATCAAATGTCTTAATCACAAAAATTAAAATTATCACTAAAGAAAACATCACTCTGACTACACTACAGAATTAGATAAACTCAACTAATAATCTTGATCATGAAAATCAGACTGCCCTCTTGTGGTCTACTTAGAAACTGACTTAAAAACTTAGTAATTTCAATATATCATGAATGCTTAAATTCCAATATATTTATTTTCTCTTTCTACTACAGTGACCAGAACCAAAACAGATTATACTTAAATTTGCAACCTTCCCTCAAGATCAGTACTAGAAAGCATAAGAAAACACATAAAATTAATAAGAAACATAGCTACAAACAATAAATGCTACCAATACTTAACAATTACAGTAAAAGGGGTATAAGACAGTAACTGTTCTCCTCAGCAACAGAAATAATTTGCTATATAGGATTATTTTGGCTGACTTACCAAACCAGTGTGAACACTTTTAAAAGCAAACCAAAGAAAGTTACTCACCAAAAGTACCATAGAATCCTCTAGGTCCACAAGTGCCAACACCGTATTTTTTCAGAGATGCCTGGGCTGCACTCTTTAACATAAAAGAATTATACAAAACTTTTATTCCTACACTAGATCTCCTCTGTACACTTCACACTGACAATTTTATACCAGTGATCATAGGCAAGTTCTTGCGTCATGTAACATGACCTGCTTTAAAGACAGCATGATAAGGTACTGAATTCTGTGAATTAATTTCACATCAGAACTATTTTAAACAAGTGTTTATGCATCACTCATGGTATTCTACTGATTAAGGACATTAGATACTAATTTAACTTGAAAATCAGCTAGTACGCATTAAGTACATCAGATTACACTTCAGTAAAAAGACAAACTTAAGCAGCACAGTATTAAAAGGTTTATAATCTTCCTTGGTGATTCAGAAGCATGCTTCCTTGGCAAAGTTTCTGCTTTCTGAAGTAATATTTGATTTCAAGATAACATGCAAAGTAAAAGAGGAATAATCACACAAACACAATAACTGGAGGAACTCACCTTAACCTTTTCATTATCCAAAAGTCCAAGAAAGTTAAATGATGCAAAGTTTATACATTCCTTGCCATTAACAGTGATTATATGGCTGGGAGGACTGAAAAAAAAAAAAAAGACCTATTGTTATCAATGAACAGTTGCCACTTTAATAAACAGTCAAGCAGTACAGGACTTTTGGGTTTCAACAGTAAAAGGCACACAGCATTTTCAAGATTCTGTCTTTCCTCTTCTTCCTTTGCAGCTGCCATGTAATATTTACGTTCACTGTCAAGTCACACAAATTACTACTACACTCAGCAAAAACTGTAGTCCTGTAGTTTAATTAAAAAAACTATAAACACCTTCCTGAGATACTTAGCTTAATGATTCCTTGTTTAAAAAAACTTAATTAAGAGATGATACCTGAACAGACAAATAAAGTTTCTCCTTTAAAAGCAAAGTGATATCTATTCGAAAGGAGGAATGCTACAAATGAAAAGGAAACCTCATTGCTACTTACTTCCATGACAAAAATAAATTTAATCCTCATGGTTTTGTCATAAAGCAAACTCACAATATCAATCTTGTACTGAATAGGGCTCCTGAAATATAGGCACTAGCTGTAAGCAGACAAAAGTTTTGTATTATCTTTTATCTCAAGCATCCAATTCTGTTTAATCCAAACAGTCTGAATAACTCATACTCAGGAAACACAGGAAGTGTGACAACACTCAATATTAACAAATGAACCAGAGCATAATACCTATGAAGTAAAAGGCAGATACCTTTTCTGCACTAAAAAATTATGATTTAGATAAACAGTTACTAAAAACTGATTATAAAAATAGTTATTGCCCCTTTTAAATGCAAGCATCACATCTATGTGCTGTATTCTAAAAGCAATCCTGTTTCGGCAATTATATACTTCAATAGTACAAAATGAAAAGTTTCAATTAATCACTTGAAGTGTTGAACAGTCTCAAACCTAAGCCAAACATAAAACCTCATGCCCTAATGAAAACACGGACAGACTTTGCTATCAGAATTTTACCCAACTTTGTAAGGTATACTCATGGTTAGAAAGAAAACACTCATGGAGATGCTTATTCTAGCAAATAATTCTATAAAAAATATAGCTGCTAACAGTATGATACAATCTCCATTGCAACATCAAGAACAACAAGTCTTTGCAAAAGGAAAACAGTGAAATCTTTTAATTTCTGCATAGTTTCACTTATCTCCTTCCCCCTAGTGTAACACAGTTAAATTAGGTATCAGGGTTAGGGACAAAACATACTGAATGATCCAGCTGAAACTGTAAATAAAAATATAATTTCAAGCTACATTCGAAGAAGTTGCAAGCAAGTCCTTTAGAAACTGTTTCTTTTAAGGACTGAAAGCACTCCTGTCTGTACTTGGACCTCTCACTTATCTCTTATGTGTTGCATGTGTTAAAAAATCAGTCACAAAAAATGATAAAATATTAAAAGCCAGATCATTAGTGCCTTTTTATTTTAAACCAAAATGATAATCAGCATGAGAATTTTGCAGACATACTTTTTTAGGAAATAGGTCTTTGTTTTCTGAATGAGATCTTGTACAACAAAGCTATCTTGCATACATAGATTACTACTTCACAGAAAGGCTACCATAAGTCGTAACTAATTTCTGAACTATTACTGTAATGGGTAATTTCTTCACTGGTAATTCAAGATTAGTCACTTCTTTGTTTGGACAAGTCTCTGCATTATTTGCTTTGCTTACCAATTGGCAACATTACTGGGATCATGCAAGTGTTAGCAGAAAGGATCAGACTAATACAAGGCACAAAACTGCTTTGCATATTGAGGGAAGAGGAAGTCTGCTTTTCCCCTCACGTTTTTACCGAAACATGTAATACTTCATAAGTGGTTATAATTCTATTTAAGCTGTATCCACACATGACTGCAAATACGTAATATTAAGCCACCACATATCAAGATAATTAAGAAATCACCACTCACAGTAGACATTAACAAATGAAAATTGTTAAAACGAGACTACCACATTACAATCAATAGGGTCTTCCTAAAATACTAATTAAAAGGCAGATAGAAATGCTCAAGCCGGAAGTAGGATGCAGATACTTTCATTTCTGTATTAATTCTGAAATGTGGGAAAAGTTTATAGCCCAAGTTACAATCTCAGCTGTTGATCAACATATGGGAAGGTATTCAGCCAGCAGTTTAAATCTTACAAGATAAATACCAAGTTTTTCCTATGACCACTATTAAGTTTAACACCCACAACACATTCCTTAGCTGTTAGCAAAGGAAAGTTCTAAATAATTTAAGTATTTGCTGAATCAATGTAAAAGATATGTTTGGGTATTTTTAAAACAATCTTAACAACAGTTCCTTAACTCTATAGCACTGCCTGTTCCAAATTCTGAACAATTCAGAAGGATTGTTCACATCACAGTTGATGAAAATAGGCATCCCTCTTTCTAAGGCAGACTTTTCCATGGTGGCAGAACCATCAAAATGGAGCTCCCTATGACAGCAAATAATTGTGCTCTGTCACTAAAATATTTTAAATTATTAGTGTTACTAGAAGGATATTAAGAGTGGTTATACTATACAAGTTACTGACACAAAATCTGAAGCCTGTGAAAGAAATCTGAAAGACATTTCTGGTACATGGTGATGCTCACCTAAGTCAGCACACATTTTAAAAGCCTAACAATGCTAGAAAGTAATCCTGAGCCATAGTTCCTCACAAAACAACTTTGCCATCAAGCATCTCTTGTTTAAAGAGGAACAACTTTTCATGAAGTGCTAAGTGGCTGGTCACAAAATCAGTTTCTTGAAGTGATCTGTGATGACAAGTTTCCTCCCAACCCAGACACAGAAGGTGGTTAACCACTTTTGGAGGTCTAAGTCTACCTATTCAGAAAAAAATTAAACAAATTACTACCAAACAATACAGACAATGAAGGCAAATATAAAGCGTCCCTCTCAACACATCCAATATTAAAAAAAAAATTAATTAATTACAATATTTAAAGTAAGAAAGATTTTCTAGGATAGTCTTGATAATGTTGCAAAACCAAGATCATCTCTTCAGCAGCAAACGCAGTCCTGCTATCTAAAAATGAAATTCATCTAGGAAAGGTTTTAAGGATATGGAAATGCATAGTAAGCAATACCCTTAAAACAATGAATATCAAGTATTTGAGTTGAAATAAAACCCACAATTTATCTTGGTTACATTTACCCCGAAACAATGTTGTAGTTGAGAGCCGGGTGATCTTTTGGTACAGGAGGTACAAGAGGCTCTGGCTGCCATTCTTCAATTAACTCTTCTTTTTCCTGAAAAGGAGAAAAGAAACACTGCTCAAAAAGGATTTTCATTAGAAGAGACACCATGTGCTAATAAACACTTAGCAATATTGTATGAGAAATTATGTATGCTAATACGTGCCAACTTTCTGAGGCACTTACAATTGATGTCTCAGTATGTTCAACTGAGGGGCTTCAAATTCTTGAGAGGGAAGGAAATGTAAAGAAAGACAGTCAGTTATGCCTGTCTTAAAGATCTCATGATCTGATAAGTAAGAGAAGAGACACTAACTTGATGTCCCTGCCAAATTTTAATCAATGTTTCATTCAATCTATTAAAATCTTCTTCTACGGTTTATGTAAATGAATACAAATTACATAATTATTTAATATAAGTTGTCTCACTTTACATTCTCAAGTCGTAAACAGCACATTTAAACAACTGTGGCATTAAAATACATAGCAAAGTAACACATAAGTGAGGACAAAATGGAGAAAAACTGCCAAATTCTGAAGAAATTTAGTAAGAACAACTAAACTATGTTTCTCTCACCTAATCATGGAAAAATGGCAGCAACAGAATTAGTCTCCTGCGTTTTCACCACTTTCCTTTCACTAAGCTAATGAATAACTTTCTTTCTAGGTATTTCCAGAAAATTTATTAATATTATAGGACCTGCACAAAGGCCCATTTCAAATCACAAATGGAAATTTCAATAACTCTGTATTTCACAAAAGATCCCTGTCATGTGAACGTAGTCACTTGTGTTTCTAATATTTTGCAGATATACTTCAAATACTGTTTTACCTTTCTCATGTTAAAATTCCTTGCTGGATTGAATACATTCAATATTTTGAAGTGGCTAATCTTATGTTAGAAAAACTGCTTAGTTTCTTTAGCCAGCATAGGACAGACTACAGCTGGAGCCTTCATGTTGTGTATGAGTTGAAGTGCTGTTTCACATACTAAGCAGAGAACTGAAGTGAGGGCTTTTATTAATTTACTTCATACAAGTCCCATTTGTTTAATGTCAAATAACAGATTTTAATGCTTTGATTAACAAAAAATCCAAACAGATAACCGAGCACCACAGAACAGAACACTAATTAAACTGTGCATAAATACTATTGACTACTGCACTTTGCTATCAAACTTCATGTTTGACATGACTCAGAAAATACCTTGAGTACCCTATAGTATGAGATGATATACCCCATCAAGACTAACAGGCAACAGAGCACCAAAATGGTGTAAGAGTACTACTCAGATTCACAGAATCAGAGAATCACAAGGTTGGAAAGGACCCATTGGATCATCGAGTCCAACCATTCCTAACACTCCCTAAACCATGTCCCTCAGCACTTCATCCACCCGTTCCTTAAACACCTCCAGGGAAGGCGACTCGACCACCTCCCTGGGCAGCCTGTTCCAGTGCCCAATGACTCTTACTGTGAAGAATTTTTTTCTGATATCCAACCTGAACCTCCCCTGACGGAGCTTCAGGCCATTCCCTCTTGTCCTGTCCCCTGTCACTTGGGAGAAGAGCCCAGCTCCCTCCTCTCCACAACCTCCTTTCAGGTAGTTGTAGAGAGTAATAAGGTCTCCCCTCAGCCTCCTCTTCTCCAGGCTAAACAACCCCAGCTCTCTCAGCCGCTCCTCGTAAGACTTGTTCTCCAGCCCCCTCACCAGCTTTGTTGCTCTTCTCTGGACACGCTCCAGAGCCTCAACATCCTTCTTGTGGTGAGGGGTCCAGAACTGAACACAGTATTCAAGGTGCGGTCTCACCAGTGCTGAGTACAAAGGGAGAATAACCTCCCTGGACCTGCTGGTGACCCCATTTCTGATACAAGCCAAGATGCCGTTGGCCTTCTTGGCCACCTGGGCACACTGCTGGCTCATGTTCAGTCGGCTGTCAACCAGCACCCCCAGGTCCTTCTCTTCCGTGCAGCTCTCCAGCCATTCTTCCCCCAGTCTGTAGCGCTGCATAGGGTTGTTGTGCCCCAAGTGCAGGACCCAGCATTTGGCCTTGTTAAACCTCATCCCATTGGTCTCGGCCCAGCAGTCCAGCCTGTTCAGATCCCTTTGCAGAGCCTCCCTACCCTCCAGCAGATCGACACTTCCTCCCAGCTTAGTGTCATCTGCAAACTTGCTGAGGGTGCACTCAATGCCTTCATCCAGGTCATTGATAAAGACATTGAACAGAGCTGGACCCAGTACTGAGCCCTGAGGAACTCCACTTGTGACTGGCCTCCAGCTGGAGTTAACTCCATTGACCACCACTCTCTGGGCCCAGCCATCCAACCAGTTTTCCACTCAGAGGAGTGTGCGCCTGTCCAGGCCAGAGGCTGACAGTTTCTGAAGCAGAATGCTGTGAGAAACTGTGTCAAAGGCTTTACTGAAGTCCAGTTCAATTCAACCTCAATTCAGTTCAATCTCAGAGCATAACCACAGCAATAAGTGCTTAGCACCACAGCTCCAAGACAGAGTGGCAATTCCACCCACATCCCAGAACAGGAACTAGTGTGCCTCTCTATACCATACTGCTATTTGAAAAGAAACAAAATCAAAGACATAATTTAACATTAAATGTGCTGATCCACAGCCCTGCAGGCCAGCTGCTGCTACAGCACAGTCATCTCCCAGCTACAAACACAGTCGTATTCCTTGAGTTGGCATAAGCAATATAAAACCAGACTCAAGGTGCACCAAGCACAGCGCCGCTCGTAGGTCAAGAGAGGTGATTTCCCTGCTCTATTCTGCACTGGTGCGGCCCCACCTTGATTACTATGTGCAGTTTGGGCACCACAGTATAAAAGGATATAAAGCTACTGGAGAGTACACAGTGAGCAAAAAGATTTTAATTTATAATGTAACATCCTCAATATACAGTTGATTTACTTTATACTCCTCAGTTCACTGCACTGAAAATATCCACTTGAAAAGAATTAACTCAAAACTTTCGACTTACACTCTCTCAAGTGGTAACGTAAGTCATCTCTCTGCTCTTCCTCCTTGCCTTTTATAATTAATATTAATTTATACAAACATAAATGTTAAATTAAAAATATATTATTTTTATTACTACTACATACATATGACAATGTAATAGATATAATGCTTATACTAAATTTTATAAATTACAATACAGACATTTATATATTTGGGCACATATGTAAGCATTTTAAATATTTATCCAAATACCCACACATATATACACATACAGAAATAAACTGGTCGGGAGTGGTTGTAGATTTCACTTATTAAATACCAGATACCTTGGTAAGAGAAATACTTTCATGTAAACATATCCAACCCAAATTATTTAAATAAGTTGCCTTGTTGACCTGGATTTTAAGAAAAGGTAGCAATTATGTTAATGAAGGGAGTTCTTAGCTAGGACTAGTTTTGAAACACTGTCACACACGCATTTGTGTCAATATTCAGTACATGATGGCCGATGACATGCTTGAGAGCAGACCTGCAGAGAAGGACTTGGGGGTGCTGGTCGATGAGAAGCTTGACATGAGCCGGCAATGTGTGCTCGCATCCCAGAAGGCAAACCATATCCTTGGGATGCATCAAAAGAAGCGTGGCCAGCAGGTCAAGGGAAGTGATTCTGCCCTTCTATTCCTCATCCAGAATACTGTGTCCAGTTCTGGAATCCTCAGCATAAGAAGAATATGGAACTGTTGTAATGGGTCCAGAGAAAGGCTACAAAGATGATCGGAGGGCTGGAGCACCTTCCCTGTGAGGACAGGGTGAGAGAGTTAGGCCTGTTCAGCCTGGAGAAGAGAAGGCTCAGAGGAGCTCTTATAAGCGACCTTGCAGTAACTGAAGGGGGCTGGAGAGGGGCTATTCATGAAGGCTTGTGTGGATAGGACCAGGGAGAATAGGTATAAATTGGAGAGGGGCAGATTTAGACTAGACATTAGGAAGAATTTCTTCACTATGAGGAGAGTGGTGAGACACTGGTACAGGTTGCCCAGGGAAGTTGTGGATGCCCCATCCCTGGAGGTGTTCAAGGCCACGGTGGATGGGCCCTTGGGCAGCCTGATTTAGTGCGATGTCCCTGCCCATGCCAGGGAGGCTGGAACTAGATGATCTTTAAGATCCCTTCCAACTCTAACTATTCTATGATTCTATATCCAAAGATTAATAATTTTTTTTTTACTTGCTGGTTCTCAAATAACAAGTCTTTAATTTCACAGTATGTACAGAATCATATGTCAGCATGGCATAAGTTACAATGTACAACAATGAACATGCCAGTTAGAAATTTCTCTTCCAAGTTATGCTAATACTTCAAGAGAATCTTTACCTACACTGGAAGTCTTGGCTCAAAATGACTGAAAACCTTTATGTAACAGACTACATCTGCTCTTCCCCACAGAACAACATCTGATCTATCTCTGAATGCTGTTCCTGCTAGGAAGAGCTCTTGTGATTGACATTATTTCTCAGCCACACATTAAACATTTCCCTCTGGCATAAACTTCTCAGCCTCCTGACTAATATCACTCTAATAAAACCATTCCCATGCTACTACTCTAATGAAAATTCTAAACCCAAAGAAAACAACTATTCCTCCACACACAAATGGTAGCACTTGGCTCCTAGTAGGACTTCAGAGATTCTGAGAGCAACTCAGTATAATTTACTGCAAAGTGAAAGACAAAAACATCTGGAGGGTACTTTCCTTCCACACAAGTGTTTGTTGGCTGGAGGCTGACCTTGTACCTAAATGATGCCACCAAACCTCTCACAGCCCACTCCCATTCTCAGTAACACTTTGCTGGTTTTCTATAGATTTTATTTTGGGTGAAAATACCACAAGAATCTTCATGTGCAGCATCCTGTCTGGCCACAGACTTATTTGTATTTCCAAAAAACCCAAACTATCAGGAACTTACGATCACAGAGAAGAACTCCACTTTTTTAGTAAATGATTTAAGGGATTTAATTATTTTGGAATACAACCAATAGGAATTCCTACAAAAACTGTTATTAAAGGATGACAGATAGTCAGTTGAAAGCCAATTCCTGTACTGGATTTCATAGTACTCTTGCTACATATTTGACTGAACTCAGAAGACACCTATGGGGCAGATTTCTTCACTGTTTTATAAGTGTGACTCCTAAGTGCACTAGGTTGCACAATGTACCATCTACCTCTGGTTTCCCAGGACAGACCGGTCCTGACAGATCACGTTAAGATGGCTGTGCAACAGTGGTATCCTTCACTAACAGTTATTATGCAGAGCCAGCCCTGCTCTGGCAGCATTCCCAACAATAATTCACAGAGAAACTCAAAGTACCACTACATGAGTGGCTGACAGAGGTAGCCTGAGCTAGCTTATCTCCAGCGTTTATACCTGAACAATCTAGCATTTCTTTCTGGTTTGATAAAGATTTGACACCACAGCATGAATCAAACTAGATCAAACCAGAAGGCACATCAGCAGACTCCTCACTGAACAGCTGGCATGTTACTACATGCAGTTCAACATGCACGCAGAAGCCTGTCTGTGTGGGATTCCATATTGTATGAAACATACTGTATGGGGCCTGGCTGGGATGGTGTTAATTTTCTTTCTAGCAGCTTGTGTAGCACTGTATTTTAGATCTATGATCAAAACAATGCTGAAAACACACTAATATTGTAGCTCTGGCTGAAGAGCATTTGCACAAGTATCAAGACCTTCTGTTTCTCACTCTGCCCCCACACTGAACAGACCAGTGAGAGCACAAGGGGTTCAGAGGGAACCCAACATGGCAGACAACCCTACCTAACCAAACAGATATTCCATACAAGCTCAGCCATAAAGGGAAAGGGCAGCTAATGTCTTTTGCTCAGGAATTGGCTGGGCACTTGTCTACCCACAGGAGATGGTAAGCAATTGCCTTCATACCACCTGTCTTGTTTCTCTCTTCTTCCACTTCTCCTTTGCTTATGAAGGAATTTTATTTTCACTAACAAGTCTTTTTGTTTTTAACCTTCCTTCTCTCTTCCCCTGTCCCAGTGGGGGTGGGGGATAAAGTAAGCGAGCAGCTGTATGGTGCTTAATTGCGTACTGGGGCTAACCCACAACACAGACCACTGTCCACTATATGTTCATTTCTGTGCCACCACTGTTGAGAAGTCAAAGACATGGCAACCTGGTGAAGTTCCCACTGACAGGAAAAGGAGAAACATAACTCTCATTCTTAAAAAGGAAGACCTGGGGAACTGTACAAGACTTATCCACAGTTTCACTTCACTGTTGTATCTATGCTTACAATCAATAAACTATCTGTAGACAAGATAGACAAGAAGGGACTTCCAGATACAGTTCTTGTTATGGAAAACACTCCATCCATCTCCATAAGTTAATGGTAAAGCCAACTACACTAAATTTCCTTCATTGTCAGCAAACCTGAACATACCATCAGACAAGCATTCTTCTATTATTTTTGCCATCAAGATAGTGGTATCAAAAAGATAAAAGTGTTGCTTTTAACACCTAAAGTTAAACTTTTTGCTGTAATACAGCCATTAGCACTCCATAAACCTTTTTCTTCTGTGCCTCATAACTATGAATCAATGCAACCAGTAGCTGCACAATGCAATCCTTGATCACTTTGGATTTTTGCTAGTATTCACACTTCTTTTTACCCCTCAAGTTCAGTAAAGTTTGTACAAATCTCAATAGATTTATGCCAGCAATAACATATTTTCATGCTTCTATTCTTCAGCAAGGCTGCTACCTCTGTTCTGCCACTAAGCTTTACTACTGCCCTCCTACAAATAAAGCATGTTTTTCCTCCTTTTTACCCCTTTCTAGATCCCTGTGATGCAGCAGACCAGCTAGATCTGCAATCTCCCAGTTGCTCACTGTCCCTAGTATAAGAAGATAAAAACCAATTTTCTCTCTTGCACACCACTGTTCTAGATTTGTCTGAGCACTTTCTTAAGTGCTTCAGCTTCAGCAAAATGGTCTGGCAGTGAATGAAGGAGTTATCATACTACAACTGGATGCTAACATTCAAGATGCACACAGAAATATCTGAGTGTAATCCTCACACTGTGAGGAAGAAAGAGATTTCAGCTTTTTCAAGTCACCAATTATGCAAGAGTAGCAAAGAACCTTTCCCCACCTTCTACTGCAGAGAAAATGAATCTTTCAAAAGAAAAAAAGTTACCCTCCAAAATACCAGATGTCAAAACCATCCAATGCAGGAAATATCTACTAAGTGAATTATCACAATTTATGAAAGGACAATCAGGGGCTACTTTAAAGCTGCTGCGTGTCCTCCTAGATGATCTGAACATTCAGCACTTCACTTGACTGGACCTCCCTTTGTGTTCACTCCTTCTCTGTATTCTTATCAAAGGTGGCAACCTTCAGGAATCCCAGGATCCATTTAAAACCTTCCAAGCATAAAACTGAACTGGCCTTTCTTGGTTCCTGCTTAGCTCACTTCTTGCCTCCAATATTAAACGCCTTCAATAAGTACATGCTGAAGCATTCCCTAGACTAGTCAAAGCTTAGTAATCCCCAAAAGAGGACACCGCGTGCAGATTTGCTCACATTTATAGCCTTGTGCCTACAGTTCGTGCAACCTATTCACTGTTACTTACATGCTTAAAACCCATCCTTAGCAAGAATAAAATCAAAATGCATGATATAGGCAGGAATGACAAGGTAAAACACCCATAAATCTGTTTCACAAACCTTCCTCAGTACCAGAAAGAAATTCTAGTGTTTTATCCCATTCATAAGGGATACCACTGCTCTGAAGCTCTAGCAAAAGAAGCTTGTTCATTACATGGGCCTTTAGATCATTCAGATCAACCCACCACATACAGAAGCTGGTTGTCACATTGTAATGCATCGCTATAGCTCATCCTTGACTGAGAAAAATGAGTGCATCTTTGTTCACCTCATTATTTTCACATTCAGAGACTGCCCCAAATCATGCTTTGAATATATCCAATGCCACACTCGGACATAACGCAGCAAGCCCAATTACAGACCATGTCTCAGCATGTCCAGGGACATCTCCAAAACAAACTCTGCTCATTCCTGATAGCCTCCCACCAGAAGTCAGGAAGAAATTCCAGCCCTCAGAAACAACTACAGCGTGTTTGTTCGTTTGTTTGTTTTTGTTTGTTTGGAGGTTTTTGTTTGTTTTTTAGATAACTACATTGCAAAAGAAGAAAACTGCACTAAACTACAAGGGTTTCTGGAACACACTTACCACTGTAAACTCTCAAGTACTCACATATGCTACATATACAGACTGATCATTTTGCTGTTCTCTACACTTTTACAGTTCAGTTCATTATTTGGTGGGATTTTTTTATAAGTGAATAACTTGCATTTCTAAAACAAAAACATCCATTGAGTAGAGAAAATGCCAGCTTTTCATATGTTAGCAGTCATGGTCACATTAGTCCTTTAATACTTCTTAGACTCTCAAACACTGTGCTACTTTAAAAGCACAAACAGAAGTGTTTAAGAATAAGCAGTTTCTTAGTCCAAAGTAAGCTTATTCTTTGAAAGCATAACAAAAAACGAGCACAATTTTTGATGCAGCACTAGTTCAACGGACAAATACATGAATATATATATATATATATATATATATATAAACTGTTCCTCTAAAGGAAAATATTTTCCCCCATACCTTAGGAGTCAGATCAGACCGCTCTTGAAGCTTATATGTCTTGGAGAAAAGAAGTCTGATTATCCATAGAATTAGAATTCCTTCCAAAATGAGATGGTAAGCAGGAGCCTAAAAAGAAAAGCACAAAAATAAGTCTACACAGCACAGTCTATTTGCATCAGTGGGGCACTAAGCAACAGTTCTGTATATATTAGTACGCTCAGGAAAAAAAAAACAAATCTGATCATTTACTGATATGTATTTCTAAATTAGTACAAATTACAATTATATGAAAGTGGACTGCTTTGCAACTACTAGCTGTAGCTGATCACTTAAGTTTGAATGGATTTGTTCAGTTGCTAGTAAGTAAGGTACACTCTAAAGTGATAAGCAGTTTTACTTCCACACATGCACATAAATTGACCATCCAGAGAAAAGGCAGACAAGCTGTACTGGTTGCATCAGTATCTGTGAGGGCAGAAGCTTTCACAACAAGCAAAAGCCTCCCGAGAGCTTGAAGGTCTGCGTCATCTGTACACACCCACTTCAACCCTACATTCTTAGAATTATAGTCCACCAGCAGCTACATCAACTCAAGAAGAAACCTAATTCTGTCCTCATAGCCCATTTTTTGTTAGTTTCACAGGCACTTTGAGCAGGTATAACTCAACACAGTCACCAGAAGCAGTTTTGCCCCTGTGTAATTTACTCTGTTTTGTGGACACAATATTTAGGAATAGATATATATGCACCAAACCAGAACAGAGAGTTGATCCAAGTTAGTGTTAGCAGCTTTGGGTGCTTGGAGAGCGGAAGGTCAGTTTTCTCTGGTAGCACAGCTAGTTTAAAGCAGATGTGGAGTTACGGCATCAGCATTTGACACCTAGTTTTAAAGATGAGTCTAGCTACTCCATTTCAGAATGGCTCCTGCCTACGCTGTGCACTTCTAGTATTTTTAAAAGACTTGAAGTGCACACACCCTAGTACACTCTCTGTTCAAGTCAGTGGAAGAGCTTCCACATATCAATGTTTTCTGGTGGTATCTGATCTGTCAACAAAGGAAGTAGAATGCACCACACATTCAGAAACTAAAGGAAAGTGAAAACAATGTTTCAAAACAAGGAGGGAGTCCTGTAGCACATCAAACTGCAAATAATCAATTCATTACTTGCAGAATACTTTTCAGTTCACCGAATATTTTAAGAATACATATGCACACTACAACATCTAATGACCCCATAGTATAGCAGCAGTATAGGTCCACACAAACTGCTTCCCTGTGCTTTTCAGTGCATACAATTATCCTGAATTCACTATAGTAGACTATGCCACTAGCTTCAGTAGCTAAGCACCTCTCTATTTGTACTGCAAACCCTAATATAAACCCTCAAAGAGTTACCATGCCTTGCAAAGAAAGTAGGGAAGCAGGATGTTGATACAAAAACATCAGGACACACCTTTTAGCGAAGGAAGCACAGATACAAAAATGCCGTGCTGATCCCCTTCCAGGAAAGCACCCAAGCATAAACATTTAAAAGTTCCCCACAGGCTGGAGAAGTGGGCCTGTGTGAACCTCATGAGGCTCAACAAGGCCAAGTGCAAGGTCTTACACCTGGGTCAGGACAATATGCAGTTTCAATACAGGATGGGAGACAACATGATTGAGAGCAGCCCTGTGGAGAAGGACTTGGGGTCCTGATTGATGAGAAGCTCAACATGAGCCAGCAGTGTGTGCTTACAGCCCAGAAGGACAACCATATCCTGGGCTGCATCAAAAGAAGCGTGGCCACCAGGTCAAAGAAGGTGATTCTGCCCCTCTATTCCTCTCTTGTGAGACCTCACCTAGAGTATTGTGTCCAGTTCTGGAATCCTCAACATAAGAAGAATATTTAACTATTGGAACTGGTCTGGAGGAGGGTTACAAAGATGATAGAAGAGCTGCAGCATTCCCACATGAGGGCAGGCTGAAAGAGTTGGGGTTGTTCAGCCTGGAGAAGGCTTCGAGGAGACCTTATAGAGACATTCCAATACCTGAAAAGGGACTACAAGAAAGTTGGGGAGGGATTGTTTACAAAGGCTTGTAGTGATAGGACTACGGACAATGGGTATAAACTGGAGAGGGACAGATTTAGACTAGACATAAAGAAGAATTTCTTCACTATGAGAGTGGTGAGGTACAGGTTGCCCAGGGAAGTTGTGGCTGCCCCATCCCTGGAGGCATTCAAGGTCAGTTCAGATGAGGCTTTGAGCAATCTGATCCAGTGGGATGTCCCTGCCCGTGACAGGGGGCCGCAACTAGATGATCTGTAAGGTCCATCCAACCCAAACTATTATACGATTCTGTGATTCTAAGTTGTTTCTTCCTTTGTAAATGACAGTAAGTTACAAGCCCCGAGCCCATACCTAAAGAGCGCTGTGAATCTTATCAAGGTCTGATGCTCTGGGAAGCACCTTAAACCGAGCACAAACTCCGTGCGAGCCCCCATTTCACCTCCACAGGCACAAAGGGCGCCGCGTTCGCGATTCTGCGAGCGCTACCGGCCCCGGCCCCGCTCCCCACAGCCCCCGCCGCAGAGCGCACCTCGTAGAAGGCCTGCACCATCTCCACCAGCACCCACTGCTGCCCCACACCAGACGCCGCCGCCATCGCCTCGCCCGCTTCCGCCCCCGCCCCGTTTGCCGGCGCCGGGGGGGAGGGGCGGGGCCGCGGCGGACTGACAGCGCCCCCCGGCGGAGCGGCGGAGCGCGCGCGCCGGGCGGGAGGGGCGGAGCGATGGAGCGGCCGTGCCCAGTCTGGGGGATTTCTGTGGTGGGGTAACCATAGCAGTGGGCACGAGTAAACCGATGGATGTGATCTATCTGGACTTCTGTAAAGCCTGTGACACGGTCCCCCACAACATCCTTCTCTCTAAGTTGGAGGGATATGGATTAGATGGCTGGACGGTAAAGTGGGTAAGAAACTGGTTGGATGGTCGTATTCAAAGAGTAGTGGTCAATGGCTCAAAGTCCAGATGGAGATCCATGACAAGTGGTATCCATCAGGGGTCCGTACTGGGAACGGTGCTGTTTAATATCTTCATTGACGATATTGACAGCGAGATCAAGGGCACCCTCAGCAAGTCTGCAGATGACACCAAGCTGAGCAGTGTAGTGCCCACACCGTAAGGATGGGATATCATCCAGAGGGAACTGGACAAGCTGTAAAAGTGGGCCTCTGTAAATCTCATGAGGTTCAACAGGGCCAAGTGTAACATCCTACACTTAAGTTGGGACAATCTCCAATTTTAATACAGGCTGGGGGATGATGTAATTGAGAGCAACCCTGCAGGGAAGGACTTGGGAGTGCTGATTGATGAGAAGTTCTACATGAGCCGGCAATGCACGCTCATAGCCCAGAAGGCCAATCATATCCTGATCTGCACCAAAAGAAGTGTGGCCAGCAGGTCAAGGGAGATGATTCTATCCCTCTTTTCCTCTCTTGTGAGACCTCACCTGGAGTATTGTGCCCAGTTCTGGAAACCTCAACATAAGAGAGATATTTAACTGTTGGAACAGGTCCAGAGGAGGGCTACAAGATGATCAGAGGGCTGGAGCACCTCCCATATTAGGACAGGCTGAGAGAGTTGGGGTTGATCAGCCTGGAGAAGAGAAGGCTGTGAGAAGACCTTATAGCGACCTTCTGGTACTTGAAGGGAGGCCAACAGGAAAGCTGGGAAGGGACTGTTCACAAAGGCTTGTGGGGATAGGATGAGGAGCAATGGATATAAACCTCAGAGGGGCAGGTTTAGACTAGACATTAGGAGGAATTTCTTCACTATGAGAGTGGTAAGGCACCGGCACGGGTTGCCCAGGGAAGTGGTGGATGCCCCATCCCTGGAGGTGTTCAAGGCCAGGTTGGATGGGGCCTTGGGCAGCCTGACCTAGTGGAAGGTGTCCCTGCCCATGGCAGAGGTGTTAGAACTAGATGATCTTTAAGGTCCCTTCCAACCCAAAAGATTCTATGATTCTAGAAATTGGACTTGCATAAAAAGAGAAACTTGGATGCATTAGTGTGTGCTTCCTCACTAGATTTCCAGTACAGTCCTCTTTGTTGTATATGCTGCTGGTGTCATGTTGGTGCCGCTTTGTCCACACCTTCATGCTGCTTTGGCCCCCCACCTTCCTGGTGCAGAGCCAGCTGAGGGACAAAGCCCATGCTCTTGTACCTTATCAATGCGTCACATGCTGCCTCTGTACCTGAAACTGTTGACTTTGTTGCTGTAAGAAACCATTGTTCATATGCTTGGCCAACAAGTTGAACAGCAAAAGCAGAACCACGGTATACTGGAAAGAGTAAATTCAAGTAAGAATAGAAATTACAGCTTGAAGAGTCTTGTCAAAAAAAGACATAAAAAGCCATAAAAGCTGAATGTTGCTGAGGAGAGAGAAACCCCATGAAGGAAAAGGCTCATGGTGAAGACCTTGCATGGATGCACTTGAGTGTTGTGGCTGGCTGACTGTGCTCAGATGCAGAGGACATGAGCGACTGCTGAAAAGGCAGCAGAGAGGACAGGGAGCTGGAAAGAATTTTGGAAAATTAACAGGAAGGGAATGAAGGACTTTGCTACTAAAAGAGATGTTTGGGAGCTACTTCACTGACGCTAAATAGCTGTAAAGGACTTCTGTTAGTCTTCTGGGAGAGCACCATGGAATTAAACCTCTTGAGGCTTTGCTCGCTTATATTCAGCATGGTTAGAGGAGAGGAACCTGGGGCAGCAGCTGATTAAACAGATGAGAGTGAAAACTTTGCTGTGCTGTGGCTAACTAAACGTGAACAGTAAGCTGTAGTTTTAGAGTAGCAAATAGTTAAACCCAGTGAACTTCACTTTCATGCTGACTGAAATGCGTAGTAGTTGACCTACTCACCCAGTTTCTGAACTTAATGATACACTTCTGAGTTTCCAGGCTTTACACAGTAAAGAGAAAAAATGTGATTTGAGGATATCTGAAAAGTCAAGACAGAGACAATAAATTTTCCTTTTTTTTTTTTAGCTGCATGAAGGTTATTCTGTTCACTGTTAAGTACTTCTGTGGCTGTTACATTGTGCTGAGAAGGAGTCTTGGGCTCCTGGCAGATGGCTGCTACTATCAGCCTCAAAGAATGTGTCTGGTATGCATCCCAGTCCCAAATTGCCCCCAGAAGAGTGGGCGACATTCGTCGTCTTGGTGGGCTGCAGATTAAGTTACAGCCCTGCTCTCAGCATCAGATTTTGACTTTTGATATTTGCCTTATATGTGTATAATTGTGAGACTAAGAAATTGATTCTGCGAAACACTAGATGAATTGTTTCCAGCTGGAAATGCAGTGAAGTTCATAATGTACTAACCAGTAATTCTTCTGGCAGTGAATTCAGTTCCTGGTCTGGATTGTCACAGGGCTGGGTGTCTCATAATTATGACCCTATTGTTCAGCAGTTTCATTGTTCCAACACAAGGCAACTGCTGCTAATTGCTTAAGGCTGCTATACTTCTGACAGCAAAAAAAGAGGGGGAGGTGGAGAGAGGAGTCCTTTGCAATGGCAGTTTATGGCTAGAAAGACAGGGAAGAGGAAACAGATCTTTATTCTATTTCTGAAATTAGAGTGCTGAAATCACCTATTGAGATAGTGCCCTGTGGAAGTTCCTATTCTGGAAGTGTCAAATTTTGTCTTCCTCCATGATATCCTCCAGTTGCACAGTATTCCTAAACTGCTCTTGCTCTGGATCTTCCTCACCAACCCACTTGTTTCCCACACCCTGCTAAATTCCCCTGGGTTAGTGCTGGCATGCCAGTTGTCTGCAGTTGTTCTCAGTCACTCCGGAAGCAGAAAAATGGGAGTTGGTATGGCTATCAGGAATTTTATTTTTTCCTAAATATCATAGAGGAACCCTGTGCCAGTTTTATTTGGTCCTCTTTGCTCTATTAGCTCTTCTTCTGCCTTCTTTGTTCTTCCTCTGTCGAGTGTGAGGCAGATAGCAGGAGCTGGAAGTTTAAGTGAGGGAACAATGAGCACCGTCTCACCCCTGGCTTCTTTCAGCCTGGGGGAGAATGTCAGTAGGAACTGATGCATGACTGTGAGGGGGTGGGTGGTTGCTGGCACTCTACTAGTATTGCTGTGTTGGAGATATGCATGTGAAGTGAATGGTGGGAGGAGAAATGTGGGAACTGGTGAGAATAGGTTCTGAGAGTCATTCACTTCCCTCTCCTCCAGCTACAGACAGAAAAAGGGGGTGATGGCTGAGGAGATTAAGGACCTAAAGAGGCCTTTGCAACCATTTTCATGTTCTGGTCGCTGAAAGCTTACCTTATATTATTGTGCTTTTAGCATATCTACTTGTAGTTCCTTGGCTACCCTTAAAAGATAGTAAAAAAAATAAATAAAGCTTGGGGGAAATGATCCTGTACTAGTAAGGAGAATAGCAGGGTAGTACTCGTTAGTCTTTTTTAGTTTTTGTTCTCTTGAAACCTGATGCTCAACCAAAATGATGCTGTCAGCAAGCACAGAAAATATCCAAAGTCAGCTGGAAGCTTAATATTAAGCTCCAAAATCGTGTCCAGATTTCTGAGGGGAAGCAAAAAGCTGTTGCAAGAGTAGTGTGCAAGTACCAAGCAAAACCTGAATATCAAGTTCTGTTTATTACCTGATATGTGGTGGAGTAATTTTCCACAAGGGAAACAGAGCGCAGGATAACTTTAGCATTATCTCAAGACATGCACCACTACATCTTGGAAACATGCCTAATCCTAGTTCTATAATGAATTAGCTCTGGATTAACTTCAACTGCAGAAGACTGTCTTAAATCTGCCTGGGAAACACATAGAGATTGCAACTTTTTACACTAGCTTTCTGTGGGAATAAGGGTACCTGTTAGTGCACACGTGTCTCTGATTCAGACGTACTCAGGTTAGGGATTTGCAGCCCAGAACTTCCTGCTGGGCTGAATCTGCTTACTGCAGAAGGAAATACGAGTAGATGAGTGGCTCAGCTGGCTGTATAGCTGAACCAATGTCCACTTTTACTTCAAAACCTTAGTCCAAACAGCACACAATTTTCTCCAAGTTGTGCCAGTTTAAACATCATTTCTATTAGAAACACAAGCACTGTATCAAATACAACTTAGATTTGTGTTCATCACTTCTTGTCCTAATTCTTGCTTACACTGCATTGAGCAATTGCTCTTTACCCCAGCGTATTTATATTAGAAACATGTCGGACACAATAGGCAGACTTACACCCAAAGTCATTCTAGTGGAATTAAAGCAGGTTGACCACAATAAAGTCAAGAACACTTCAGGGAGAAATAATGCAGCATATTGTGAAATACGGTCAGTTCTTCACATGCAAATTGTACAAAATTGCTAGATTCAAATGTGCTTACAGAATGATATGTCATAGAGGTAGGTGTCTGCATCAGATAGACTTTCTCTAGGTTGAAAAGTGTTTCATGTGCTATTTTAAAAAGAGGTCTAATGGGCTAGTTTGCCATGAATTTTAGGTAAACACATGTAGTATGCACCATGTGTAAGGTAGAAGTGGTGACTTGCAAGATGTGAAAGCAAAACGTAATTGGCATAAATTTTAGGCATTAGTAAGACAGCCAATAGAAGCTCCTGAAGTTTGGCTCTGAAGGTTCACATTCTACACTTCCTTTAACTACCACCATGCAGGCCTCCTCTCTTGAAAATGGAACTAGAAGAGAAGCAAAGAGATATTAATCCTGAGTCAGTTTAGTTTATTCGCATGGAGATTTGGACTCCAGTCAAAATCAAAATGCCTAAGGAGCTAGGTGGAAGTGAGAATTTGTTTTTTCTAGTCAGCTATTAGAGTCTTTTGAATTAAGATAATTCAGTCCATTTTTTTAAATGGACCAGTGTGTACTCTAAATTACATTTGCCTGTGAAGAATAGGGGCAAATGAATAGGCAAGTGTTGTTATAACACAGACATGGTGTTATAGGTAGGTGGCTGTCTCCTACTTCAGTTTCAAAAGATATCTTAGACAGAGCCTGTGAAAGATTATGTCCATATCAGAGATAAGATCTTTTCTGCACTGGACTGTGACTTAAGCGTTCCACAATATTTCAGATTTAGAATGTGGTTCAGATGCAGTGAGCCTCAGGGGAACAGTGTGTACTGGATTTAAGGCTGCATTTTAAGAATTAAAATGGTAATTTTTGCCTCTTGATACAAAGAAATGCAACAGATATCTATCTTCCAGCACGAGCCCTAATAAATCAGCTTTCAATCAAGTACTGCAAATTCAATTCCTAGTCGTAAATCTTAATACATTTAAAATCCATTCAGGCAGCAGATCATATTTAAAGATTAACAACAGATATATTCTCCTCATTCTTCCACACTTAATTGCCAACAAATCTTTGGGTGAAAATTTGGCATTCCAGGTGTGCCCCCACTCTGCCAGCTGCAGGACCCATTTGAGGTCTGGACTCTCTTGGGTGTCCCCAGGGATTTCTGTGGGGAGACTCCTCTTCTCAATTGGATAGCTGCAGGGACAGACAAGGACCATCCAATTAAAGATATTCTTTAGAAATTTTGCTTTAGTATTTGTGGACTGGCCTGTTTGGTATGTTTATAATGCAGAGTGAGCATGTGCTGGATTGATAGCGTCTCATAGGCATACATTGAAGTTACTTGGATCTTGGTTGTAAAGGTGAATATTTGGTTTCTGTGTGGAGGTCTCAGTTGTAAAGGCGATAATAACAAAAGAAATGGGAGTTGTGTGGAAGTTTGTGTGAATATTTGATTTCTATGCGTTAGTTTGAATTGTTCAAGTTAATGTTGCTGTGTTGTGTGTTGTTTTTGTAGGATTGAGTATTTGTATAAAAATTATATTTGTTCTGTTGCAGAAATAATTGAGTTTTGTCCAGGTTATATGTGGGTGACTGATTGCGTCATGATCAGTGCCTATTACATCCTGATAATCAATATACCCCTATGTTTGTGTTAAATTGTATGTGGTGTAACAAGAAATTGAGGGTAACATACAGGTGGGATTTTAGTTGTCCTAAGTGTAAGGTTTGGATTGATTGGGACAACAAGGAAAGATTCACCTGTACAGTGCAAGTGATTTGTGGTTGTGGAAGTAGAATACAGGACCAATAAGATGGGAGACTGGCAGAGTGGCTGTATTTTAAAGAAAAACCTATTGGGATGTATTTTAGATCATTGGAAGAGATTGGAGGACCACTGGCTAGTGCGACAAAAACTAAAACCTAGATAAAAGAAATTGTAATCAGTGATCACTAGTGTATAAGCTTGATTATGGGGAAAAGTGTCCATTTAATGGCACACTAACACCTTGTTGCATTTAATGTTGTTCTTCAGGTGTGAGGAAAAGTGCAATGAATTAATGTATGAAGAGCATGTGAAGGTAAAATTGAAGCCAGGACCACCCCTGTGAGGGTCAGGCAATACCCACTGTGATTAGAAGATCATGAAAGGATAAAAGAAATTGACAAATTTTTGCATTATTAAATAATGTCAGTCAGAACATAATATTACAATATTGCCTGTAAAGAAACCAGATGGAAAAAGCTATAGATTAGTGCAAGGTTTAAGGCCATGAATAAAATTGTGGAAGATCTACAGCCAGTAGTGGCAAATCCCTGTACCTTGCTGACCAAATTAAAAAAAAAAAGATCAAATGTGTTTTACAATACTGGATTTAAAGATGCCTTCTTCTGTTTCATATATGCTTTAGGAAGCCAAAAATTATTTGCCTTTGAATAAGGAAACCCTGAAACTGGTAGAAAACCACAACTAACCTGGACAGTATTGCCTCAGGATTTTAAGAACAGCCCAACTATTTTTGGGAATCAGCTTGGTCGAGACCTGGAAATCTGGGACCCTCCTCCTCAAACCAGAGCTCTGTTGCAGCATGTGGATGACCTTCTGATAGCTGTGTACACTAAAGAGGACTGCATACAATGGACAATAAGTCTATTGAACTTTTTTGGACTGAGCGGGTATCAGGTCTCTTGTCAGAAGGCCCAGCCTATACAACAAGTTACTTACCTCATATTTGAGATCTCTAGAGGACAGAGGAAGGATCTTGGGACAGACTGGAAGGAAGCTATTTGCTCCAGACCCATGCCAGGGTTGGTAAAGAGCTCAGAATCTTTCTGGGAATGTCAGGTTGGTGTCATTTATGGATATATAACTATGGATTCTTAGTAAAACTATTGAATGAACTATTGAAAGAATATCCGATGAGATTGTTAAAATTGGCATGGACTAGGGAGGCAAGAAGGGCATTTGAACAATTAAAGAAGGAATTGATGAAGTCCCCAGCTTTAGGTATCCCTGACGTTTCAAAGTAAGTCTGGTTATTTTCACCTCTAACATTGTGAATCCAGCATCTTTCCTTAGTGGTGTCACTTTGTAACCAGTGGTACATCACTGCCTGAAGATGATGGAGACAGTATATTCCAGGCATGCAGCTGTAGAAAAAGAACTGCTTATGGATGCAGAAGGTTCCTGGTACACCTATGGAAGCAGCTTTGTGAAGCAAGGACATCACAAAGCTGGGTATGCTGTGACCACCCCTAGACAAGTGACCGAGACCAAACCATTACCCCCAGAAGCATCAGCCCAGAAAGCTGAAATAATCATCTTAACTTGAGCACTGGAATGAAGTCCTTAATGCCCAAGGAAGACGTGTTCAACATGCAGCAGAAATCTTAAAATTGCTGGAAGCTGTAAATCTTCCAGAAGAAGTGGCTATCATGCACTGTAGAGGTAATACTAACCAGGAAATTGGTAGCTAGTTGGCAAATCTTGAGGCCAGGAAGGCCACAGAAATGGCAGAAGTAATAACTGCTTTGATTCCAGACAGTAAGCTTCCAATCCCTGATTCTGGTTTAAAAGAAAAATATTCAAAGCAAGATAGAAATTTGATTAACGATATGGCAGGAAGGGAAGGAAATGATGGGTGGTTTTATGTTCCAGACACACAAATAATATTACTATCAGGACTACTATAGAAATTTGTCTTAGATGAGCATAGAAAAACTCATTGGGGCACAGATGTTCTGCATAAACAATTGAGTAAGAAACTGGTGAATAGGAATACAAATAGATTTCTCTGAACCTCCAAGCAAAGACCGGTATCTGTATTTATTGGTATTAACAGATACTTTTTCAGGTTAGCCAGAAGCTTTTCCCTGCAGGACAAATAAAGCAAGAGAAGTCACAAGAGTATTGTTGAATGAAATTATACCTCAGTTCAGAGTGCCTGCAGTAATATCGTCAAATAGAGGTACGCATTTGGGTTAAAGTAATAAAAAGCTTAGTGAAATTTTGGGAATTGATTAACAGTTACATACTCCATGCTGACCACAGGCTAGTGGCCAGGTAGAGAAAACTAATCATGTGATTGTTGGTGACAAAACAGTTAGCTAAAATTTGTCAAGAAGCCAGTTTGTATTGATATCAAGCACTTCCTTTGGCCTTGCTCAGGATTCAAACCAAGCCAAGGCCCAAGGAAGGCTTTAGCCCCTTATATCCATTGCAGTATGCAGGAGAAGATCTTATGCAATTAGGTGAGAATTTACAGTGTTGTTTAATTGGCTTGCAAAAACAGTTGAACTTGCTCAAAAAAATAAAACTAACCCCTGAAACAAACAAAAAGCAACCTATATTAGCTGCAAGGGCTAGCGGTTTAGGTCAACCTATACATCCTTTTAAAAATCTTACAGGAAAATTGTCAGGAGAAAAATGGAATGGACCGTACCAAGTATTGTTAAAAGCTTTCACAGCAATCAAGATTAGAGAAGAGCTGACTTTGATTCACTTTTCTCGAGTGAAGAAATCACCTACCAGCCAGTGGGCAACAGAACACTTAGCACCTTTAAAATTAAGGCTAAATAAAGTAAAGTAAACTGTAAAGATGGAAAATTGTTAATATTATTGTTAGTGTGCCCATTAGGAGAAACTTGATTTTCCCGTAAGTGGGATACCTCTATGAACAGTTGGGAAGAACTGGCTCGTACAATATATGGTAGTACAGCTTTTTGTTTAAATGGCAGTTTTTCAGTACAAGATGTATTTACTTCATGTGCTTTGAGAATCCCTGCAAGCATTCAAACCTTGCAAAACTGTATTTGGTTGTCAAACTTTGTCACATAAAGCTGAAACTACACTAGCTTCCTTTTAGGACCAGGAGCAGCTGTGGCCATGAATTATAATAGTTTAAAGAGATTTATTTGTAGCTATGCCAAGAGCCTGAGTTATACCTTTTGAGCTTTGGAGGCCTTAAATCTTGAAACTGGACAACTTCATGAAGCAGCTTTAAAAAAGACAGCCGAAATTGATTATCTATTATTAAGACATCATAAAGGGTGTTCTGATTTTGAGGGCATGTGTTATTTCAATTTGACCGATCAATCTCAGACTGTAGAAACCTCTATAAAATATTTATGTAGCCTTCCTAACTCCATACAAGAGCGGGAAGGTATAGACCTTTCTTGGTTAATTGCTTGGCTTCTGAACTTATCCTGTTTAAAACAACTTTTTCCTTGTGTTGTAGCATGTGGATTATTAATTTTGTTAACCTATATAGTGCTTCAATGTGCATTCCCGTATTGTCAGTGAACAGTAGAAGGTTATGAGACATGGAAAAGAAATTGGTTGAGACATGCAATAGAATCAGGAAGACATTTTAGAAACACCTTAGTTTGGTTTTTTTTTTCACAAAAGAATTTGCAAAGGCCTTGAAAAGGGGAGAATTGAAATGGTGATTTGTAAATAGTAAGATGGAATGTCAACTGCAATGTGTTAAAACAAGATTAACGACTAAGATAATGATAAAGACCCTTATCTCTCAGTGTCGCTGAGACTAACTGCTCAGATATGGCTAAGCTTTCACGACTCTGGATGGGATTCATTTTAACCCACTGGATATGCAATCAGGTTCAAGGAGTAAGGTGTGCTTGTCATTTTGTGGAAAAACTATGAATATGAAGACACCTCAGTATGTAAAAAGTTCTCTGAAATTACTCTTGGGTAGAAGCACTCTGAGAACAAGTCCTAGTGCTTCTGCAGCACTGAATAAAGAATACCTGCCTGAATAGTTAAATTAACTACTGAGTGTAAATTTCTCTGTCCAAAAAGTAGGGAAGAACTGTTGAACCCCTTAAGGCATGCAGCATTGCAGACCTCAGATCAAAACTGGGATGAAATTGTGCCTTGTGCAGTTACTATTTTTGTTGGCTTAGGAAGAATGAAATGGCAGCAAATAGTTGCAGATTTGGTGAAAGCAAAGGTACCCCCTGATCATACCTTCATTGTGGTGTGCCTGGCTCAATTTCTGGTAGCTTTTTACATACATCTAACAATATGCCCCGTTCCAGTATTTTAGTATCCCATGCTGTCTTCAAATCCTCAGGCTGAATGTTTATTTCAAGTTTAAAGCAAGCTGTAAATCTTCACAAACCATTTCCAAGAGCTTTGAGAGCAGGCTGGGCTGTCAATGAGAACATGGTCTTTGTTTTTCTCCTTAATAAGCAGGTTTCTTCACTGAGGTCTGCGTAATATTCAGTGCTCTCAGTAACTCCATTGTGCTGGCTGTAGCAAGCATTTATTATTAATGTGACACCTTCTACAGATGTTGATGGGCCTTTTTCTCTTTGGTATTTTTTTTCTTCTGTTCCTTTGATGTTTAGGTCGTTCTCATTTTAATGGTAACATTGTAGTCTGCAGCTTGTGTTTGTAGAACTCTTAGTGACATACTTGAGTGTAGAAACAAGAGGCTTTAGATGGTATTATCAGAGTAGACAGAGGTTTGAAAAGTTATGGTAACTTCAGCAATTTAATGCACAGGTTTCACCATGGAGTTTAGTCCCTTGAAGATATATTGGTAAAACTACATGTAAAAAGGAGCATCTAAATTTCAGTCAGAAAAACACAAGGTAGTCCTTTGCTAACTCATCATTCTTGACAACCTACTGAATCACAAAAAGACACTCTACAGAAAGCTGAAATTCTTTGTGGTTATAGGTAAAATGTGTGCGTGCATTGGCAGAGCTAGTCAAGTCTGACAGGCAACACCTTGCATATGTTTGTTAACCAGAGAGTTGCAATGTAATTTATGTTAATTCAGAACAGATGTGGCTGGAAACATTTTTGAATGAATAGAGCAATGCTCTTTCAACCTCTGAAATTCTTACCTGGCTTTTAAACCATATGCTTTTACCTGTGTGAGTCCTGGGTAAAAACATAGTTCCCTATTCAACTGCTGTTTCATAGCCAGTTGGTGGAATACTGTGTTCACCATTATTAAACATCCATAGCCACTCCAGACATTTCACAAAACACAGCAATTGTAAACAGTTGACATCTAAAAGAATAAGTAAACTGAATAAAATGATAATGCCAGGAAATAAAGTGATGGAGAACCCCTCCACACACTATTCCCACCTAAGGTAATTACTGAAAGGTATCTTTCAGAGGGATCTGAAGAGTAGGATCGAACAAGGACCTGAGACAACAGTACAGCCCTTGTTAGTGGGTGAGTGTTGGTGGCTTCCTAAGACAGATTCTGATTTTTCTGACACCTCTGAAAATCTGAGTGAAAGACTGTTGGAATCAGAGAAAAGAGTAACTTTTTTTTTTTAAGCTTTTCAGAATCTCCCAGTGCACTCTTAGCATCATGGAACTTCACTTCTGTAAGATGTTTGCACTGGAAGGCAAGTCTCCTGCATGTAATTGTTTAGGTCAGCTGCTGAAGCTAGTGTGCAATTTCAAGTGAAAAAAACTGGTGCAACTTATCTTGTGCTCCATCTGAATATTCTCCTAATTATTTCAGATTATCCTAGTATGTTTTCTCCTTCTCTGGTATGAAATAGACTCAATTTTGTGGCTATAATATTAAGATCTTTTGCATATAAATTCACATTTGTGCCATTATTTCACTCTAGAATTCCTATAAAAAATAAGACAGATGATGTTTTAGAACAGTGTTCTGAGAACTGCAGTAGACTGTGGCTTGTCTAGCTTGCCTAGCCTTTTTGGTTTGGAAAACAAACAAGCCAGTTTTCAGTTGCTGTTTCTTCTTTCTAACTTTTGTTTCTGTAGCTCTGGTTTGTATTGTGTCTGATTATTTAAAAGGATGACACTGGTCTTAATGAAACGGAACAATTCTTCAAAGATTCTGATTTATTATTTGCTGGAGATGGGAAAAGACAAACATGTTTATTATCCGAGAAATTATCAAATAGAGAAGAAAGTGAGATGAGAGCTTACTCAATAAGTATCTGTAACAGACACCACTAACTGATGCAAATGCAAATACTTTGGGAGAGGAGAAGAAATATGGAGAAAAGTCTGGTAAATTCTTGAAAAACGTACTTTCTGCTAAATTTCTGTGCAAAGAAGCTGATCAATGTAATCAGCTCTTATGGCTGCTATCAAAACAAGGATGTAAAGTAATCCAATAACTTTCTGTCGGTAGGTTTTCTGTGTTTTTCAGTTGTAACACATTTACTTTTCATCAAAAAGAGAAAACTGTTGAGAATACTTAGAGGTACTTCTAAGCAAATATTAGTTCCTTCTGTTCCTAGGGGTAGAAAGTCTTTGTCTGATTCTTTGATCATCTCTGTATTTATGTAGAAAATATACCATTAGGTAGACACTGCACCATCTTTCCTTCAGTAGTTCCTTGGATTTCTGTGTTCAGTTTTGTGATGTTGTAATATTACCTGCGTTTCCTTCTGCTCCACAAGCACAGCTGATGAAATGAGCAGCATACATTGTTAAATTGCTCAACAGGCTTATCACGAAACAGGTGGGTTGCGTGACAGGAGTTTTTACATTCATTTACATTTTACATTCAAGGTTTTTTGTGTATGGAACTCATCAGGAAATGAGTGAGACAATAAGAATTTGGAGTTGTGGTAGCAGCATTCCCAGACACATTTCAGTATTCCATATGGAGAAACAAAAGTGTAAAAAAAAATTGCAGAACTGCAGTACATTTTCCAAATGATTTTTCTGTTAAATATTTTAACCAAAATTGGGCATGTGTGACTAGTTACAGCTTTTGCCCTCCCTTAACCACACTTGCATTACCTCATAGAGAAACTTGTGCAAAACTTCTGTTCTGGATTGTTGTCCCTAAGACTGCAAATATCCATTGCAGGGTTTGAAAGAACATCTTTATTGGCTAGATCCTGAGACCCCACCACCAAAGCAGTTCTTGGTGAGTGGTGTAAATTTCTATAACTATATTGAAGTAGCTCTGACAGCTAACTGTGGCTGTCTGCTGTAACTGACTCAAGAAGGTTACTCCCACTCCTACTAATTTGGAAAAAGCTACCCAAACCTTTAAGTAACTTATGGTTCCCTAAAGTAGTGCACACTCAAAAATGAATTCTGCTGCCTGCAGAAATACATGCCAGGTACTAGACATCAAATCCAAAATTCTCCAGTTATTTTACTTGCTTTCTGATTTAGATCTCTAACTTACCAAAACCAGGAACTGAGAATGCATGTTTAGGTGTGTAATGGGAAAAAACAGGTTCTGTGTTAGAGAGGAAATATGTTTAAATTCTAGCCATGAAATCTCAGTGAGGTGTCTTATGTGGATTGACTCATGTTTTTTTGGTGAATTGGCAAAGTTAACTAAGAAGAATCAACATAAATCTCTGTGTTTGAAAGCGTAAAGGAAAAACTGAATTGAGATTCACAAAATCTTTATTTTCTCTTGATCCTTCAGTCTTGCATTTACGAAAATATAGAAGCAACATATTTTTCATATTCCCAGAGCTGTGTGGAAATAAGTGAAGTAAAAAGATTATGCTGTTCTGCAGTTAAAAACTGTTCATGTAATTCTGCAACTGTTAGCCCTTTTTACAAATGCGAAGTGATGGGCGGAAGAGGACATCTGCTGCCAACGAGAAGCAATGCACTGAAGTCATCTGGCATTCATACAATGGTGGTGTGGGAAAGTGAAAATAACATAGGTCATTGTGCTTCCCCTCATGCATTCATGCCAGACTCCAGGAAAGACCTGAGGATTTGTAAGTGTGTGATGTGCTTAATTTTGTGTGTGTGTGTTAGGAAATGACAGCAAGATGGCAAGATGGAATAGCTGGAAAACCAGATCTTCTTGATTCACTCACCTCAGAGTTGTAAGGAAGGCTTGCTCACCCAGATGCTTCAGCAGCTATCTGAAATGATGGTTATTTTCTTTGGTATAGCTGTTGCAATACCTAAAAATCCTGAAAGCACTTCATTCAGCTGAGCAAGGTGTTAGCCTAATGCTGGAAGACTCCTTCTTGGACCAGTTATATGCTGCTAATGAACTGTAGGACCAGGAGGTTATCAGTTTGGATCTGCCTTGGCAGTGGTCCCATTACAACTAAATGATATTTAAAGTATACTCAACTTGCATAGGGCTGGTTAGCAGTCTTGAGCTAACCTGGCAAATGTATAAATGAGTGAAATGCAACAGCAATACTGACAAACTTTTCTTTAATCCATTTACTGTGGAAAGGGTATTGTCAGAGGGATTTTAGATTAGGGCACGCTGATATTTCACTGGAAAATACTATATATTCCTGGCACCTCATCTATTTGTAGTTTTATAACTTTCAGATGACACAATTGTGTTAGTTTTCCATTTGGAAAATCTGTACCATGGTACCTGTCATTAGATAGCTGCTGAAACTTCTTTCTGACATCCATTTCTCTTTTTTTCATGTTTACTCTTTGCAGGGGCTAAGAAAGTGCATTTCCTATGAGTAAGAGTATTCCTGGGGCATTTAACCTAGAAGTCAAGAGGCAAACAAGTCACTGTAAAGACAAAATAAGATGTAAAAAAGAATTGTGTTACTCACATCTGCCATAGGGATTTTTCAAATATCTTTTGACTTCCCAGTGTAACATATTGTTAGTGTATTCACTATCACAACTATAACAGCATTTCACAGGCTTCACTGATGAAAATATTGTGGTAGTGAACTGCTTCATCTTAGCTAGCTAAAGCAATTTCAGAGGAGGCTAAATAAAATTATCATGGGTATCAGAAAAAAAAATGAGAATTTTACTAGTGGCCTGAACTATATGGCCTGTCTCTGTTTATGGCCACCCCTCAATACAGTGCAGGAGAATATTCAGGACACTGCAGGCACCCTCTTTGCTAGATGTTGATCTTATTTGATGGCAGCTGTGATTAAGCGTATTTACCGTGTAAATAAGATGTGTCATTAGTGACAGAAAGAATTTGCATGCACCACAAAATTAGGCTATGATGAACAGTATTCATAAATCTTAAACTTCATCCTGCTCAGAAACTGAACATGTTGCTGCTTGGTGCCTTACACCATATAACTGTAATAATGAAGTAATGTTTCTCTGGATTTTCACATGAGACTCAGGGTATTAGGTTTTGATCTCTGACACTCCTATGAGTGGGGATATAACCATCTCTCACCCAAAATGTAATACTGCAGTTGCATTTAGAAGGCTCTTGGGGTGTCCTTTGCCATCCACAAAGGGAACGTTGCTGACTCAGTGATGTTTATCAGGCTGCATCTGGATGAATTTCTCTTTTTTTTTGCCAAAGCTCTGATAGGTTAATTTTCCACACATGGTACAAAAAAAACCTCCAGCCATAAAAGCAAATCCTCTTGAGAAGAGAACTCTTTATGACACGTTTTCTCCTTGGAGGAGTGATGAATGTACAAATAACATATGGCAGATGTTTTAGTCGGGCTGGTTTAAGCCTTAGCAGGAGCTCAGACAGTACAGGGATAGGTGCTGAGTGAGAACACAGAAGCAATAGAAAAATGGTGTTGTCTAGGTGATTTCTGAGGGCGGTTGCAAGGTGCTGAAATGGGAAGATGCACCAATGTTGCAGAAAGCTTTTATGCTGGGGTTGTAGGGAAATAGGCTGTTGAAAGGAAAGGTTAACATGTGAAGAATAATTCATTCATGAGCTGTTTTTTATTACTCAGGTCATAGCAGTTGACACACAAAAATTTATTTGCTGTTCCGTACATATGAATTTGATATAAATTTAAGGGTTTTCTTGGTTTTCATTGCTAGGGATTTCTAAGGGGGAATATTCATTTGTAGTCGATTTTTTTTTCATGAGCAGACATTGGGGTATTTTTCCTTTATGGTATCAATCCACATTCTATTTAAGGAATTAGTAAAAATTTTATTTGTGTGATGAACAGTGCAGGGAAAAAATTGCAGTTGCCAAATTCCAGTTCTGATAATGAGTGGGGACCAGAATGAAAAACAACCTATTATTTAATTCCAGGCCCAGCTTTCTGTGTAGATGATCAAGACAGTTTTCCATTCTTTTGTAACATGCTTCGTGTTTTCTTATAAGACTGTAAACATGATTGTCCTAAAGAAATGAATGTCCCAAACTCATTATCTTTTATCTTTGATTGAACTGCCAATTATATTATACTGTCAAGAGCAATTTTTCAAGAATAGTTTAAAAATTAAAAATAATTAATTGAGGGAGGAATGTCAAGCAAGAAAGGACTAAATGCTGACACCATTTCACTGGAAAAATAGCATTTCTGTATCTGACATAATACACTGCATTCTTCCTGTGGCTAGTAATTAATTCCTCACTGTCCAGCTGTGAGGCATGTTATTATAACCATGAAGCCTTCCCTCCCTCTCCAGTATTCCATGTTTCTGCTTTTTGATGATCTCCCCTCACCCTCTCAGGTTTAGTACTAATGTCTTATAACTGCTTGCTCCCTAGATAAAAGCTTGGTTTGCATGTATATATCTTCCAGCATATTAATTATGTTTCTTTTTGACCTCCTGCAAAACATTAGCTGGGGATGTTTTCAGCAATTTCTACAGTCAGTCATGCTGTGAGCAACATTGCTTTGCTTCTGTTTGCTCAAGTCTTACAGAAGCGGTGCAAGTGTATCTGACCCAATGCTTCCTAAACACACCAGATTATATCAGTACTAATCTCCTAATTATTGGAAACTACAGCTGTGAAGCAATGACTTAAAATGTGTTAAATATTGGCTTTAAAACAAAAAAAAAGTTTGCTTTTAAACAACGTTGTGCAGAAGGAACAATGTGAAGTAGTAGTATCCCATTATCCAAGTGTGTGTGTAGAAGTGGTAAGCGTTGCTTAAAAAAAGCGATGTTGTATTATTAGGAGCTGAGCTAGATTGTTGTCTTGTGAGGGCAGAGTATGAGATTTGCTTGTACACTTACCATGAATATGTACACAGATCAGCCGTGAAACAGCAGGTGCATCTGTTTCCCTACGACCTTAACTGTTATGGGTAGTCCAATTGGAAAGTTCAGGTAAGTTATCTGAACTGTTTGATTTGTACTACTGACTTCATAGGACATAATCTCCAGTTTTTCTTAAAAATTTTTGTCTCAAATTTTCTTAAAAACTTGTGTGTTTGAGTTTAATATCAGTCCTGATGTAAATATTTCAGGATTTAAGTTGAATTAAGTTGAACTGGTATGCCTTGACATTGTAATCTTGAGCCAAGGTAGTACTTAATTTAGTACTGCAGATATTTTTTTCATGCTGTAGAATATTACTGTAGGTAGAAAAAGCAACAGAAGCTTGTAAAGTGCTCATCTAAGGTATGTCTTAGATGGAACAAGATGTCCTGTTCTTACAGAATTGAACATCTTGCTTCCCCAGGCACTGGTTTCCCATAACTACTTTTTTTTTCTGCCCACAAAACAAAATATGTGTGTCTACTTTGCACGGAACTTTGATCGACTTTGTACAGCAACCTGGTCCTTTCAGGAATCTATAAGTACTCCAAAATGCAAGGAGCAACGAGCTTTGTACATATGCAGGACAACCTTGTTGCACCTTCTAAATCCCACAGCAGATCATCTGAACCATGCCAGCAGAGCATTTCTTTTTAAGCTGGGCATCTGCTGCACCATGGTGGCTTCTGTTACGCAGACCAGTCTGTCTGCCTCCCCCATATGGTTATATTGAGCTGTTGTCACATTTATCCTTATCATTGCATGTTGTTTGGGCAAGGATCAGCTGGTTTTCAGATAGAGCTGTTGCTTAGTTACAGATTAAGAAGAACCGATACATAACAAGCAACTACTGCACACTAACTGCAGTTCAAAAAACATAGCAGGAGGAAAGTGCTAAAGGTTTAGCTATTTATAGGTGCTCCTGACCAGCAGGTGCACAGATTATGCGGCTGTGTGCATTTGCACATCTGAATTTGCACAAAAAACATAGCAGGAGGGAAGTGCTAAAGGTTTAGCTATTTATAGGTGTTCCTGACCAGCAGGTGCACAGATTATGCAGCTGTGTGCATTTGCACATCTGAATGAGTTTCTGCCCAGAAAATCCAAAGCTGGGTCTTCAACTTACACAAAACTTTCACCACAGTGCCTGAAAAGAGAGTTCCTGAGAGCTGTTGGTCTGCCTTGTCTTCCAGGTTTGAGGGCTGCCAATTAGGAAAGAGAGTACTCTAAGACTGCTCTGTTTGTCATGAAGTGGAGTCTCATTTTGTGTATTAACCCACTCCTGGCAGAACTGGCCATCACTGTCCTCTCTATGCCCTCAGCTGAAAATGCACAACTAGCTGTTGCTGAACTTCTGCCTATTAAAATTACCAGTTTGGGTTGCCTTTACTTCCTTGACTGGAAAGCAACTGTTAATTCCTCAACCCCTGTATTTGTTTCAGCCAAGTACTGACCTACGGGAGTCATGGCCAATTAAGCTGTTGCGCTGTATTTAGTCTACTAGTGTACATAATGGAACACCCACTTAAATGTGAATTACTAAAATGAAGAATGAAGTTAGAAAAAACAGATAGAAGAAAAGCTAGGAAGGGTTGTGCTACGCAGCCTAATCTAAACACAATCATGATTCCGGAGCTAATAATAAGTTTACAGGTCTCCAAAGTGAAATAAGTAGACTGTAAATTCAATTGTAATATTTCTCTACAGTCTTCTTTGAAGTCTCTCTTGACAGCTTACATGAGGAAAGATATAACTGGGAAATTATTAAAATCATAAAAACATAGAATGCTTAGAGTTGGAAGAGACCTTAAAGATCATCTAATTCCAACCGCCCTGCCACAGGCAGGGACACCTCCTACTAGATCAGACTATCCAAGGCCACATCCAACCTAGCCTTGAACACTTCCAGGGATGGGGCATCCACAACTTCCCTGGGCAACCTGTGCCATTGCCTCACCACTCTCATAGTGAAGAATTTCCTTCTTATGTCTAGTCTAAATCTGGCCCTCTCTTGTTTATACCCATTGGCCCCAGTCCTATCACTATACGGCTTTGTAAAAAGTCCCTCTCCAGCTTGCTTGTAGCCCCTTCAGGTACTGGAAGGTCACTATATGGTCTCCTCAGACCCTTCTCTTCTCCAGGCCGAACAAGTCCAACTCTCTCAGTGTGTCTTCATAGCAGAGGTGCTCCAGCCCTCTGATCATCTTTGTAGTCCTCCTCTGGACCCATTCCAACATCTTTGTATCTTTCTTATTTTGAGGTTTCCAGAACTGGACACAATATTCCAGGTGAGGTCTCACAAGAGAGGAACAAAGGGGCAGAATCACCTCCCTTGACCTTCTGGCCACGTGTCTTATGATGCAGCCCCAAGATGGGGTTGGCCCTCTGGAATGTGAGCACACATTGCTGGCTCATGTCGAGCTTCTCATCAATCAGCACTTCCAAGTCCTTCTCTGCACGGCTGCTTTCAATCACATTGCGCCCCATCCTGTATGGAAAACACGTGTTTCCCTGACCCAGGTGTAGGACTTTGGATATGGCCTTGTTTAACCTCATGAGGTTCTCACAGGCCCACTTCTCCAGCTTGTCCAGGTCCCTCTGGCTGACATCCTGTCCCATGCGCGGTGTGGCAACTGCACCGTTCAGCTTGGTGTCATCTGCAAGCTTGCTGAGGGTGCACTCGATCTCACTGTCTGTATCATTGATGAAGATATTAAACAGCATTGGTCCCAGTACAGACCCCTGAGGGACACCATTTGATCTCCACCTGGACATTGAGCCATTGACTGCTATTCTCTGAATATGACCATCCAAACAATTCCTTATCCACCGAATGGTCTGCTCATCAAATCGATATCTCTCCAATCTAGAGAGAAGGATGTGTGGGACTGTGTCAAAGACTTTACAGAAGTCCAGATAGGTCATACCTGTTGGTTTTCCCATGTCCACTGCTCTGGTTATGCCACCATAGAAAGCTACTAGGTTGATTATACAGGACTTCCCCTTACTGAAGCCATGCTGACTGCCACTAATCACCTCCCCATCCCCCCAGTTCTTCAACATAACTTCTAGGAGGATCTGTTCCATGATCTTCCCAGGCACAGGGATGAGGCTGACAGGTCAGTAGTTCCCAGCATCATCCTTTTTACCCTTTTTAAAAATGGGCCCAATGTTACCCTTCCTTCAGTCATCAGGGACTTCTCCTGGCTGCAATGACTTTTCAAATATTATGGAGAGTGCCTTGACCAACACATCAGCCAATTCTCTCAGTTCTCCAGGATGCATCTCATCAGGTCCCATAGACTTGTATATGTTCAGGTTCCTCAAGGGGTCACAAACCTGATCTTCCTCTGCAGTGGGAGGGGCTTTACAGCCCTGGTTCCCACTTTGTTGTTCACTGACCCAGGAGGGGTGAAGAGAGCAGTTATCAGTGAAGACTGAGGCAAAAAACTTGTTGAGAACCTCAGCCTTCTTCACCTCTGTTCGTACCAGATCACCATTTTCATCCATCGGTGGGGGTATGCTCACTCTAACCTTCATTTTCTGACTGACATACCTGTGGAAGCCCTTCTTATTAGTGTTCATTCCCTTGCCAAGTTCAGCTCCAGCTGCACCTTGGCCTTTGTGACACAATCCCTACACGACCAGGCAGTATCCCTACACCCTTCCCAGGTTCCCTGTCCCTGCTTTCACTGCCTGTGCAGTTCCCTCTTGCTTTTTCAGTTTGACCAGCAGGTCTCAACTCAGCCACGCTGGTCTCTTAGCTTCTCTGCATCTGAGGACTCAGCACTCTTGTGCTTTATGGAGAGCATCCTCAAATATTTGCCAGCTCTTTTCTGCTCCCTTTTCCCTGAGGACCATATCTCTGGGGGTCCTACTAATTAACTCCTTGAAGAGCAGGGAGTCTGCTTTCCTGAAATTTAGGGTCCTGACCATACTCCTCACCTGTTCCCTGTCCCTCAGGGCCTTGAACTGCACCAGTGCATGGTCACTGCAGCCCAGGCCGTCTCTGATCTTGATGTCACTGACAATCTCACTTGTGTTGGTGGTCATCAGGTCCAGTATTGCATCCCCTTACAAAGGGGTGTCTATTAGCTGGGTTAAGAAATTATCTTCAATACACTCTAGGAGTCTCCCAGATCGCCTACAGCCTGATGTGCTACTTTTGCAGCAGATGTCAGGGTGGTTGAAGTCCCCCAGTATGATGAGACCTTGCAAGCATGAAGCCTCCTGTAGCTGGAGGAAGAAGACTTCATCTGTAGACTCTCCTTGATCAGGTGGCCTGTAGTGTACACCAACCATCCCTTTTGCTGCCTCCGTCTTTTATTCTGATCCACAAGCTTTCAACATGTTCATGGCTACTCTTCAAAGACGAATCAAAGCCAATTGATCTAGTGACTTTGCTGTCTTGCATTTCTATGATTACTTCCTAGCTTAAAGTGAAAGAAATATTATGGACAAGTAATAACATGCATGTGCATTAAGAGCTGATATTCCAGTCTTACAAGCTTTCAAGCTTGCTGATTTAAAGCTTTTAAAACCCTGGACGGTCACACCATCAGTAATCTAGCCCCTTTTTTTTTTTGTTAAATTTCTTCTTATGGTTACCCAGCCTACCTCAAATATATTTTAAGTCTATATTACAGAAGACTGATCTGGTCCTTCCAGAGAAAGGAACTAGATTTATCAGATTTAAACAGAGTTACATAGCCTTAGTTTTAATTGCTCAAACTTTTTGTTCATAAAATTATTTTATTATTACACATTCTTGCAGAACTACAATGAAATTACTTCATTACATCAGGATTAACTAAGGATTTTTCTGTAAAATTGCTGTATTAATTTTTTGCCGCCAGAGTGCAGATTTGCACTGTAAAATATACTGTACTCTTACCAGAGATGTCAAAGTGCTGGGGATAGCGTCCTGTAAATGAAACCTTTAAATACAGTCACCTGGTAATACGGATGTATGACTGTCATCTTCTCAAATGGACTTTATAGTGTTCCCTTATTATTATGAATTATGTCTTTCAGAGAGGTACAAAGACTTTGCAAAGCCAGAAAAGGAGGCTCAGAAACAGTGTTTGTTGTCCAAATACACCATAAAACTGTAATATTTCAGGTATAATCCTGAGTCCATTAAAATCAATAGTTGTGTTAATTCTTTGCTAGAAGAGTAGTAAGCCCAGATGTTACCATGGGGTGAGTACCCTCACTTTGCGTCCCTTAACTGAGGATAGTTAATAGATATCAAAAGTGGCATTAGAAGCTTTCTTGCTTCACTAGCTCAGCGTGCAGAAAAAAGTGCTGCTGAACAAGGTCACAAACTGACATGGTCAATGGGACAACCAAGATTCACGGGCCGTCAGTGTGTGTATGCCTTTCATTATTCTATACATGCAGTACATATTCTTCACACGCAGTTCTTTAACTGGTTAGGAACACCTCTCTTAATATCCTGTGATCATACATTGCAGGATACTTGAAGAACTTCAACAATGAAATTTTCTTCCATTCCATTTTTTTCACTGTAGTAACAACGTAAGCCCACATACTTCTGATAAAAGGCAGTATTATAGCACTAAAGAGTTGAAAAAAATATGTCTGTCTCAGGCACAGAATGTTTTAAATCTCTGATGATCTCAGTTAACATCACCTTATAGATTCTAAGAAGTGCACACAGGGTGTAGCCTGTATTTTGGTTACATAGCTGTTGGTGAGGTGTACCTTGAGTAGCAAGAGCCTCAAAATTTTCAAGTTAAATTTTAGTCATCTATGAGTTATGTGACGGATCCTCTCTGTGAAAGGATTGAGAGAAATGCTCAATTCACTTCATCTTTTTAAACTAAAAAAATGTATGATCATATTATTTTATATTCTCATCCATCTGATTGTTCTGTTTTTGCTGAAGCTACCCTGGGAAACCAAATTAAGTTGACATGTGTAAAACATGTCTAGGAAGAAGAATTTAAATGTATGTTCTTGGAGAAGTTATAACTCAGATATTCTAACATGCTGATGCAACACATCCTTACTCCCAACCATGCTCTCACTGTTCTTGCATCTAGGATATACAATACTGGAGAACAAGATAGCTGGGAAAAAAAGTCATGTATCTCTGCTACCCATGACAATACAGCTTCTTGGCTTCTATACAATAAGTAGCAATGATAGCTATGTTGTTTAAAATATCATGGTTTACGTTGTATCATAATAACATTTTAAGCACAGTTGAAGGTTACCATGACTAACAAAGCAGACTAGTGAGATCATGTTCTCTTTAGCATTTCCAAAAAGAGACAAGAAAGAATCATTGGATATGCCTCAGTCTTGTCATGTGCGGGGCAATGGTGGTGTCTCATTTGCTTTCTTTCTAAAGCATCAAACAATATGTCCACTTGGTCATTTGATGTGGTTCATTTCCCTAGATGTCCTTTGGAAAACATCTTAGAGGTTTAAATAGATTAGCTGATGTCACTGTCTTTGTCAAGCAATTTCTCCAGCTGTTACTGGGATCAGATTATTCTATAACCAGCACTGGCTTCTCACAACAGTAACACTTGCTGAGGTCTACTAGGGTTCACTGTGGGGAGAACTGGCCTCCTCAACAGCTGCTGGCAGAAATCATGAAGCAGCTCAGGTGGTAGGTGCTCTTGCTCAAGCAAGGTGACTATACCATTAAGGAATAAGAAGAGCTTCAGCAAAATGTATGCCCATTATGTGTAACTTAATTATATTAGAACACTCAACTGGATGTAGGTGGCGTGATTTAAGTATTATTGCTTTGGTTACTTGCCATGCATACACTCCTTACTGGAAGGATGGCAGAAGGGACCAGTATCTTGCATTAATCTTGTTCCAAAGTTGATTAGGCTGTTCATAAGTGTAGCCAAATCATCAGAAAACAACTGTTGCCCTGGTATACTTGCAACAGTAGAAAGTGTGTTTGGTGTAAATCAAAATGTTTCTTTAAGGAAATAATGTTTGTTTCTTTTTGCACCAATAAAATCAGATCTATAGTGCTAAGTAGGCAGCGTATTACTTGGCTCAATTATAGTTACAGAACATGCAACTACCATTTCTTCGACCCTTTAATATTAATCACAAGAAAGTGAGACCAAGAAGGACAGTGCTCTCTAATTAGAAACTTTATAATTGTGATTCTATTTATCATAGAATCATAGAATCATAGAATCAGTAGGCTGGAAAAGACCTTTGAGATCACCAAGCCAAACCACTACTGCCCACTACTAAATCATATCTCTAAGCACTTCATCAACCTGTCTTTTAAAATGCCTCAAGGGATGGTGACTCAACCACCTCCCTGGGCAGCCTGTTCCAGTGCCTGATAACCCTTTTGGTGAAGAAATTTTTCCTAATGTCCAGTCTGAACCTCTTGGAGCCTCTTGTCCTACTAACTTTCATTTGGGAGAAGAGGCCAACAGCCACCTTCCTACAACCTCCTTTCAGGTAGTTGTAGAGAGCGATAAGGTCTCCCTTCAGCCTCCTCTTCTCCAGGCTAAACAACCCCAGTTCCCTTAGCTGCTTTTCATAAGACTTGTTCTCCATACTCTTCACCATCCTCATTGCTATTGTCTGGACATGCTCCAGGACCTTAATGTTGTTCTTGTAGTGAGGGCCCCAAAACTGAACCCAGTATTTGAGGTGTGGCCTCACCAGTGCTGAGTACAGGGGCACAATCATTTCTTTGGTCCTGTTGGCCCTGCTGTTTCTGATATAAGCCAAGATGCCATTGACCTTCTTGGCCACCTGGTCACACTGCTGGTTCATATTCAACGAACACCCCCAGGGCCTCCAGGTGGCTTTCCAGCCAGTCTTCCCCTGATCTGTAACACTGCATGGGGTTCGTGTGTCCTAAGTGCAGGACTCGGCACTTGGCCTTGCTGAACCTCATCCTTTTGGTTTCAGCCCATCAATCCAGCCTGTCCAAATATCTTTGTAGAAAGCCCCTACCCTCAAGCAGATATGATCATCAACACCACGGGAAATTCTGGTTTCTCATATTACAACAGAAAAACAAATAAACCTACAATTTCCTCCTGTCTTACGCTATCCAGATGAGTTTTTCTATGTTTGCTGCTTTGCAGAAGCTAGTATGCTAAGCCTTATGATTTACTTCTTGTCATGTAATACAGCTGGTTTTTTTGAGGCTGTTAGAAGTCAGAATACATCTTCTACCATTTGATAGAACAATATCAGTCTAGATCAGTTAACTATTTATATATTCATGTTTAAATCTCAGATCAAGTTAGGTTGTTACACAGGATGACACTAAGCACTGAGATGCAATGGTTCATGGGAAAGGAACTAACATGTGCAGTAAGTTTTGAAGCAAGCTCACTGTTCTTCATTCTACTCCATCTGCCTTTAGTCTCTGTTCTCCTTAGTGCAGTTTTTGTTCTGAGATGAGCTTGGAATGGAAATGCTGGACACTCACAGATTTTGGAAAAATAAATCTGGAACAAGTCAGAAACTTCTGCTCATTTCTTCCTGTAGTGTCAACTCCTGCTGTTCCAGGGCAACCTTTGAGATTTAGGGAAAAAAATAGTAGGGACTATTTTAAACTTCTGATTGTTAATCAAGAGCTATCATCCAGTGACCTGGTTCCAGCTGAGAAGAGTCTTGAAGGATTTCTGATTCGTTCTAATATCCCCACTTCTGCTTCATGCAAGAAATTTCTAGGAACATGTCATAACACTGTTTTTGTGCTTCTGTCTTAGGACATATGGTTAGACAATGTGAAACAGCATGTGGTGATGCTTCTTATAACAGCAATTAAAAATTATAAACCTGGCTTTCTTCATGGAGTACTGATCTTCAAGAATATCTTCAGGTAGTAACTGACATTAAGATAACCAAGCCATGACATCTTCAGGTATTTCCGCTGTTAAAATTCCAATGCAAAGATACACTGGTAATGCAATATATTAATGTATAATCTACTGGAATATGTTAACTAGGGACAATGTGTTGATGATGTTGAAATTTAGTCAGAATAGATAAACTTTAGTTGCTATGATTTATGCAGATTCTTTCATTGGTTAGAGGTTGTAATCTGTGTTTATTTCATAAACCAGGGAGGACTCCAGGGTAGGGATCCTAGCCTTTTTTCCTGGCTCTCCTCTGAAAGCCTTCAGTCCTCAAGCATAGTGAATATTGGTATGTAAATTTATATAGTGCAACACGTTGTTATATTGCTGATGAATTTTTTTTTAATCTTATGTAATGTTAGATAGAAGAAATCTCTAATGTATGTGCTACTGCTTTTAATTGCAGTGCAGCAGTTAATGCAATAGCCTGGAACTCAGCATGCTGAAGTTTGATTCCCAGCACAGCTGGATACTTGTGTTTTGGTCTCATTTCCCTCTCAGAGAAGTGCAGATAAACTTACTTCTCTTGGGGTTTATATTACATAACTTTGAGGAACTCACACGCTAAAGAAGTAGCAAAGATATTTAATATCCACTGCACAATTTAAATATCTAGCTAGCAGAGGAAAGACCATTATTCTCTCCTTACCTCGTAGATGTTTAATTACATAGAAATAAGCCTCCATATGAAATGTGAGAAGAAAAATCCCCACAGATTATGTATTTTCTGAAAACTTTCTTAGTATTCATAGCACACAAAAAGAAAATTTCGGATTTGTTTAGATGGCATACTGATATATTTTTACAGTGTTTTTGAAAGATTAACAGCAGGATTTCTAGGCAAAGTTTCTAAAATATTTCCTTCTCAAGGCAATTTCAAATGAACTTATATAAGTATTGTTATCTGCCATTACCAGCAGTCATGTTCTTAGCACGATTTCATTCGCTTCACCATTTAATTGTTTATATCACCTTAAAATTGTATGCATTTTTTTCTCAAAATAGAATCCAAGCCAATGTTTTGTTCTGCACCTCGACTTAAACAATTGCATAGTATCAAAGTTATTTAGTGCTTTGCATGGAGTTAACGAACTCTCACGTCATGGTCTTTTTCCTTTGAAGCTAAGAGAAGAATTGTTTCTAAAATAGTAAGATATTTTAAAAGTCCTGTGACCTTCCTTTCAACATATTCTAGTTTAATTTGGCTATATAACCCCTTTGTTTTTTTTATCATTTGATAAACACACGATTTACAGTATTTACTGTTGTGTAATGGTGCTTTTGAAGAAATGTGTTAGATTTTTTAAAGTGTAGTGAAAGAGTGGGGCTCATTCATAATTTTAGAAGTTGAAAGATATATTTTTTTCTTCTTCTAGACATCTCTCTTACCTGCACATGTTGCAGGGCCAATTCTGCTTTGTTTTGCCTAGATCACTTGTTACAGATGAGACCTTCAAAGAAGGGCAAGTCCCTGCTCAGCTAGTTCTGAAACAAGTCACTGTAAGCTTGCGCTTAGGCCCTTAAATAAAAGGTAAAAAAATCATAAAAACTGTCAGTAAGTCTATTATTTTCACAAGGAGTAGCTACACAGAACTGACAAAATGCTCCATGAGTATTCTGTGAATCTTAGTAGAAACTTATGAGAAACTCATCATTTTTATGAATTCTGTGGAGGCAGTAACTAGTAAAACAAACATAACTGTCTCATTCTTGAATATCGTGTGTTCAGCTTGTATGGATGAGTCTAGATCTTTTCCTACACAGAATGAAGTTAGGATTATTAGCTAAACCACACATGTCCTTTCCCAGTAGTCAATGCATAGTATTGTAAGCACTGTTTAATGTACAATCCACAGCTTAAAATACTGCAAAGAGCAAGGCTGTCTGTCTATCCCTTACTTATGTTAGCCAAACCACATGAAATGCTGGGTTAAATGCTACATCAAGTTATTCTCAACTTGTGTCATTATTATGCCTTGTCTCAGCAAAGATGAACCAGTATCTTAAAAGGGGATATAGTTACCTAAATTGTAACTTAGCTATAGAAAGTGACGTAGATTGCCCAGAAAATGCAGTGGGAGGTGGGAAGAAGGAGGGGTGATGCAAATGCTTATCTTCCCTGGGTTTCATCCTTGGGGTTTTTTTGTTCGCTTTTTTCAAGTGTCCCAGGATGTTTCTGTTCATTTCTGTTCCAGCATGTTCTGTTTCAGCAGAACACTTGATATTTTATTTGCCAGTGTGCAATCCTTGCTCCAATGACTTCAGGCTTCATCTTCTCGAAAACTCTGAGGCCAAGAGCCAGCTGCTGATCCTGGTGACAAGTCTGTGAACCCAGAGGTTTTCTCTCAGCAGCAATAGAACCATTCCAAATAAACTATATTTTAATAGGTGGGAATCTAGCCTGCTTACTCTTTCTTTCTGCTGTAGTAAATACTACAGTGGAAACAGAAATTGAGAGAATTCTTGTCCAAGCACAACAGATACCTTAGTCACCCAGTACAAACATATAAAAGAGGTAAATAGCAGGACTCATTTTTTTTCCTGTTACAGCACCTCAATTATGCTTATTGATGGAGGAGAAGGATAAGATCTTACAGCAACTTGTGCACACTGTTTAGCTTCTTAGATACTTACCTACATTGAATTCTACTAGACTGGTTTATCTCCAAACAATATTAGATTACAACTCTGCAAGAAGTTCAGATTGTACATTAGGAAAAGGTTGTTCACTGAAAGGATGGTTGGTCACTGGAACGAGCTTCCCAAAAGTGGTCAAGGCACCAAGCTTGGCAGAGTTCGAGGAGTATCTGGATGATTCTTAGACCTATGGGCCTGTCAGGAGGGTGGAGTTTGGCTCTCATCAGTCCCTTACAACTTGAGATAGTCTATGATTCTATAAGTAACATTGGTCCAAGGTAAAGATGCTCTTTTTATCAAGTGACTTGAATAAAAAGTAGTCTTTAACTTACCTGTAAACTCTGAGATGTTCTGATGGGAGCTGTTCAGCTCTGAAGTTCTATTTTTTTTCTCTGTGTAATTTAAAGTAGCAAAAAAATTAACTGCACAACTAATTCTAAGCATAAATCCATTTCTGCATCTCTCAGTACCTTGCAGAATCAATGCATGGTGGAATGAATCTTATACCTCTTTGTGGCATAAAATTTGTCGGTCTCCCAAGAAAGAGTTGCTTTTGACCTAACCGTTTGTAGTAGTCAGGTTTATAGGGCAAAGCAAAATCCTGTCTTTGACTGACTGCTGCTAGTTGAGGGGAAGATGTACAAGCCCTTAAGTAGCTTATTAATTGTTTGCATATTAAATATTTTTTTCTTAAGTAAATTGCACTTGAAAATGGTCAAGTTTTAAATGCTTAATAAAGGCTGATTGGCATTTTCTACTTAGAATTACAAGGATTACCAGAGAGACTTTAAGATTCATAAAAATCATGGAATCGTTTCAATTGGAAAAGACCTTTAAGATCATCGAGTCCAACGAAACATGGCAAAAATACCTTGAATTAGAAAAGCCTTCCAACTTTTGTAATTATTAATCTTTCTACTGAAAGAAAACACTACTCTTTTAAACAATTATTATTTAAAGGAATACTTTGGATGCTCAGTGTTTTGTAGAAACAGAAACTGCAGCTCAGATATACATGTTGTGTTTCTTTAGAAGTTGAGAGTTTATTTTTCTTTCTGTATTTGCCAGTGAGAGGGAAGTTTTGCTGCAGCTTCATGGTTAATTGTTTAATGTATGTACACCTGAATGTGGTTACCTGTTTTTCAAGAGCTACTTCTGAGATGCTTTGCCTCCTGCCGATGCTAATTCCCAGGTGTCCTGAAGGGTAGGACTGACTTACAGCTCCTCAAGATCATGGTGATTTTGTCTTGAAGCTGGATTTTACACTAAATTTGCTACACTTGGAGCATTGAGGCAATACCAGTCATCACCTATTTCTCCTCTAAGGGCATTACACTACATGTGAGCTTGGGAGTCCTGCCCTCAGCACTTCAGTCTTCACTATTTTTAGGTTTATGTAGGCTCATTCTACTTAAACTTACTTAGAGTTCCTTTTTACCTCACTTCATTTTTTCTACAAGTCTGTCTTGACTTCTCAGGAATAAATGAGGGCAATTGCTACTGCCTTCTCTAGCTCTGTAACACAGAACATGGAGAAAATGGTTATTTTAATTGCTGCATTCAAGTCCTTCTTTCTTACTCATAGCACACAGTATTTCTCCTACTAGTCTCATAGTTGAGAAGCAAGTGTCTGTTAAAATCTGCAAATGTCCTTTCTCAATGAAAACTGATGGAATAGCAACTACTCAGGTACTGTAATGCATTCCTTACCTTCAGGTATTTCTTAATACAAGCTAAGCACTTTTATGCAGTTCTGTACTTATCTCCTTCACCTTTCCTTTACTCGACACTACGTCTCTGAATATTGGTATTGCCCAGTTTGGAAACAACTGTAATACACTGGATTAAAAAGGTAGTTAATTTCTTCAGTGTTTTCACACTGACCTTAGCAGAGAAAGAACATTAAAAAATAGAAAAGGAAAATGTAAATAGGAAGCCCTTTAACCAAAACCACTTTGAAGTTTCTAAATAGTGAAACTAGTAGGTAAGAAATGCCTGTTTCCCGAGTCCGTTTGTGGCAAAAGAGTCCCTGTCTGTCTCTACCTGTGTCCCATGCCATTCTCACTGCTGCTCAGAAAACAACTATTCTGCTTTTAAGAAGTATCAGCCTAAAGGCCTCAAAGAGTGCCTGTGCAGCACTACTGATTTTCTACATACTGCGGCATCTGATGGGAAATACCAACCTTATGCTGAACCTAATGCATGCCCTAGAGTCAGGAAAAATGTATCTTTCAGACACACACAAAGAAACCCACAAAACCCAAACCCCAGCCCCCTCTCTCAAGAAATTCCGTTTATACCAACTATCAGGCAATCCTGATGTGTAAGCGTCACACTTACACATTCTTCTGTGTGTAACACAAGAAGTGTTACAAGTATGATCTGGCAAGTGGCAAGTATGATCTGGTGATTTACGTTGATGTGTCTCACTTTTTAACAAATATAATAAGTTCCTGTCTGATGCCAGTGAGTTGGACTGCTGTCTATTTTTCAGATAATGAATCAGAAAAAGAAAATATTAAAATATAATGCTGATTTATTATAGGTCTAGCTTATAATAGTCTTATTTTAGATGTAGGTCTCAGGATCACAAAGGGTGGTGTTCTACCACCAGAGAAAATCAGATAGCATTGTATGTACATTTTGAATGGAGAAAAATGAGGTTTTCCCTAAGTAAAAAACTGGGTACCTTGTGCCTATTTAAGCATTTAAGCAACATGAGTAGGAATCAGACCAGGAATTTTATTTCTCACACTATATATGGTATACAATAACAAAAATGTAGAACATTTCCATTCTTGGCAATGCACATCCACTTAGCATGACAGAGAACAGAGCTTTCGATTCCCCATGAATTAGCTTAGGCCTTGCAACCAGGTATTAATTGCCTACTGTTGGAATATGGATTACTTTCAATAGAAACTTCAACACATTTTGAAAGAAATTCTGTTGAACTGCCCTGTCTGCAGAGGGTGTTTTTGGGAAACAAGTAATATATTTTTCAGACTGTTTGAGAATTGTGAATTGAGAAGAAAATCTCCATCCATCAAAAAGCTGTGCTCTCGAGTCTGATATATGAATACTGTGTTCAAGTGGCTGCTGTAACAGACAAATTGGTATAAATCAGACCAAGCAAGTGGTCTGTGAACTGTCTGCCTAAGAAGATGTAATAATAAAAAGGGGAGAAACAGTGGAAAAGAGATGCAAAAGAGGCGGCTTACAGTATTGTGCTTGGAGAGATGAGAAGAATACTACTGACTTGAAAATATTCCTGCACAAATTGGTTTAAATTTGAGACTACTTGCTAGGAAAGACCATACCATCCAAGAAAATAGACTTCCAGCATGTACAAATATATTTTCTTATTGTTCATCCACTCCTATTTAAGTGACATATGTTAATTTAACTCAAGCAAATTTAGGCATCCTCAATTTGTCTGCTCAAACGTCAGCTGCAGCTACAGCATGGTCAGACCAACTATTCAAGTATAGTTAACATCTCTCCTCTGTGCCAGAGTGGGGCATTAGTCCAACTTCTGAATCAATAATGGTACTGATAGCTGGATGGGATTGGATTTTAAAATAGGTTTTGGATATTTTTAAAGCGAAAACAATTGCAAAATATTGAAATAGTACTAGAGTTGTATTCCTAACCCAAAGGAACCCAAATTAGATTTCTTTGTAACTGTTTCCAACACACAGTGGGCTGAGGAATTACATTTTCTGAGGAATGAGGGGAAGGTAAGGTAGGAAAATCCTTTATGGATATACATCCTCCACATAGGCCCAGTACTACAATCTTAGTGTGGAGAAAAGCAGGATGTGAGTTGCTGAAGTCCTGGGCAGGTGAAGAACAATCTGGTTTAGTCTCTTTTTGGGCTGTCACAGGGCAATAGATAGAGGGAACTGCTCTAGCTATTAACATTGTGAAGGAAAGAACAAATAGCTTTCAGTTTCCTTATAATGAAAAAACTTGGATATCATTTCCTCATCTTGTTGACTTGGTTTCAAGAGTAACATAACTCTGCTTACTTTGGCTCTGAGTTGTATTACACAGTAAGTTATGGACTGTGCTGAATGGATTCTATCATAAAGGAAGGTAAACACTTGACATTGAAATAGCAAAACACTTTCTTAACATAAGCTGAAGTCTTAAATTTCAGTTGTTTAGAAATATGTTGCTGTCTAACATGAGTGTTGGAAAAGTTGTCAATCCAGTTCTAGAGCCAAAAGTTCTAGAGTCCAAAAAGGTGAATCCGTTACTTGTGAAACAAGCCAGTAACTACATCACAGAGGGAGATATCAGGTATGTACAAATCATGGGTGCTAGGAGTTTTTTTTCCTCAAATCAAGCACACCTCAAGGGATTTTTCCCCTTCACTTATACACAAAGTTACGCAAAGCTATATGTTATTCATCAGGCATGTAATCACATATTTACGTGTAATTATAATAAATGCCATTTCGTTTCTTGTACCTTCTGTGCATGCTCCAAGAGGGTCTTCAGGGCTGCCTGGTGGTCAGCACCCCAAAAATTGCTGCCAAGTTCACACATCAGTCAACTTCTCCCCTTTTCCTCCCATCCTCCTCCCAGTTACTGGCAGTATGTCTAAACCAGTGGCTTAGAACTTCTTAATTGAATTAAGTTCCCAGCTCCCCATTCAGAAGTTGTGCTAATAAATTGCACTATTCGCTAACCATACAACTGAACAAGCTTTAATCTCCTACCACCGTTATGAAAGGTAATCATTAACTGGGACCTGTGCTATGTAAATCTTCTGCCAGTGTGATGTTCCTAAGATATATTTTAAGAAATAAAAATATCATGGGCTTTTACCAACAGAGCTAGGTTTTATCTCGGTCATTAGCCAAGCAATAAAAGAACCAAGTCTACTTCATGAAAGTTATTTCAAATAATTAATTTCTGAAGCAAGAGGCATAAGACTAATAAGACTAAGTTGAACCACCCTCGAAGTGTAAGAAGCTGTGAGTGATTAGCTGCCTAGAGTGTTTTGCTGCTCCTTTTGGACAAGTCAGACAAGTAAGCTTTTATTAGATGTTTAACTTCTATTCTCACTGACTGCAGTAGATGTGAAATTTTCTTGGACCTTGTTCTGCATTACTGATACTTGTTTTTAAAGCCCAGAAAATAGGAGTGAGGTTAGTTATGCAGTTTCTTCTTCCCTTCCTCATGCAGAAGTTTTTGATCAAAGTTTATTTTTTGTGTGTGAGAGATATGATTGAACTTGTTTTCAAGTCCTTCTCATCCTAAATGGTCATAACAGCTTTCTTTTCCCAGGTGCATGTTTCCCTGTAATAATATACAGCATGTTTAATTTTCCAGTAGTTAACTGCAAAATTAAAAATTAAATTAAATGAAAAACTGTTGGTTTTGTTCATCACTAATGACAGTTTTGCCACCAGTTACCACTGTATGTTGCTGTCTGAATTCTTGCAGTGTGGAACATTGCTTCAGTGCCTTTATTATTTCCTAATGGAAGTGCTATAACTGCAGTAACAATAGATTGCCAGGATGGAAAATGGCAGGTGATTTTACATGAGGAAAGCAACTCCAGAATACATGATAGGTATAAAGTTAGTACTTGAAGGAGATTTTTATTTATTTGTAGGGTTTTTTTTCCTCTACTTCTATACTGAATTGTTAATGTTAGAGAAAACACATTTGTTTCATGAAGATCATTCACTCAACGGTTGTATTTTCTTCAGTCTGCTGGCTTTCTGCAAAGCCCTGGCTTATCCTTTCTGTCAAACCTCCAGAAACAGAGGTCCTGAATGACTCGGAATGTGAGTACAAACAGCACAATGAGGCCATGTTTTTGCCTCAAGATCTGACTAAGACTTTATGCACCTACAGAGCTGTAGTTGCCTTTTGTCTTATTGATTCAGATAGGTCACCTAGCCAGACATCCCATGAAAGAGTTAATTTCATTCTGAGCAAGTTCTCTGTACTAAACTTTGCATTTGGATATCAACTGACTACATCACTTGCACAACCATTTCTATTTGTACCCAGATTTCTGAAACCACTTAATAACTACATATCAAATGCACTTCAATTCAAATTGTAATAGTACATTACAATTCACGGTAATGTGAATGTGCACCAACATGACTCATGTTGTTTATTGCCTTTAGAAAAATCGGCAGTTGTCAGCCAAATGGAAGTCAGCTAATCAAACCTTTAGAGATAGCTTTATTCTTCTAAACTATAATTCTATAACTAACTTTTAAAACAAATCTTTTCTACTTAGAAGCTACTTTCTCCAGGCACATGGTTTGTGTTAGGCTAGGGAGTTCAGCCTGGCTGCCAAATTAAAAGTCTGTGTAATATTTTTTTAACCAGTGGAGTTGAAACCACCAAATTATAATGACGGTTGGAAACTTATTGGAAAGAAGCCTTACTTGCTACAGCATTTAGACAAGCATAAAGGAGTTGAAAACTAAGAGCATTCATGAATTTATATCTGAGTTGTAAAGTGGTTTTGATTTTTTAAGTCTTGGTTTCTTCCTAGTGAAACTTTATTGCACTTAGTAGTTGGCTGTTTACCAGTGGGTTCAGTAATTAAAACTGGCTTGTTTTTCGGTAGAGAACTCAAACTTATGTTCTCAGCTGAGTCTTTCCCAAGGTTTGTGAGGAGAAACTCTTGCTCTCATTGATAATATCCAGCATTAGAATTTTTCAATTCAAATCTGTAGTAGTTTCAATACAGCTTACTGTCTAAAGAAAAAAAGTCAAAAGAAACTTCTCTGCATTACTTAATACAATTTATTAAATTCAAATGTTATCACTGAAATCTTGCTATCATTATGGTCAATACATTCAGCTTGACATTTGTACAATGTTTGAATGTTTGTACAGTGAAACATTCCTTCCTAGATTATTTTTGTTAGGTAAACTATCATTATCAGAATATTAGTAATGCACATAACTCCATCATAATTTGGAAGAGATGAGAAAATTAGTACAGATTTGCCTTGGTCACTCCCCCCACCCCCAGCATTTTATGGCTTCTTACAATTTGAAAGAAAAAAAAATCTCAATTTTTGTCCTCAACTACTGGCTGTGTGCCTGCTTTTTCTTAAAAACTGAAGGCTGCATATTTGTATTGTATGTTTAACTGTATTTTATAATCCAAAGAACTGGCACAGTTTTAGCACCTTTGGTTAGGAAGCTAGACTGCAGCCAATTTAAACAAATTTAATTTTTCATCCTTAGATGAGGATAAATGTCTCTCCAAGTGGAAAGGAAGGCTTCTTTTACACTGTCTGGGGGGAGAATAGAGCAGGACTACTGCTTGTCTCACAAATTTAAAAAATCCAGCTTTAGAAGATCTGAAAACTACATCACGCAGTATAACTCTAGATCAAGAGTTCTGCTCAGAACTGTTAAAATGGGTTGGTTACTGCCATGCTAAACTGGGATTCTAATATATAAATCTTAGTCTGTAATATTTCATCATGTATAATGTCTTCAGCTTTGCCTTTTCTGTATTGGTTTAATTGAAAGTACTTTTAAATAGTTTCAGAAGGATAAATACAACATAGAAACCAGCGTTTTTAAAATAATATTGAAAAGTATAGAATGACATTAGTTTGCCAGATTGCTTGGCTCAATACTTTTTTCCAGAAAGTTGTCTTGCATATTTCCAGTCGTACATACAACTTACTATTTATATGCTGCTTTTATCATTACTACTATTATCAATGATAATAACTGCTGCATTACATCTAAAAAACACATAAAATTTGAGGGAGACAAAAATCTAAGTTGTAGATACTGTCATAGACATGATTTTTAATCTGAGATATTTTTGTTTGGAGGAAACTACTCTTTTTTGACATTTCTGAAAAGATCTGCTGTGCTAGCTCAAGCCCATGTATTTTTTAGGAATGAAACAAAACTATGTTCTCAGTAAGTGCACTAAAATGCATCCTTCTTTCTGAATAATTTATGACAGTAACTAAAGAAAATCCAAGCCATTTATCTCCTCATCTAGTTGTACTGGAAGAGAATTTTGAACAATACTGAGGGGTGTCTGTAGATATTAATAGTGAGATGCCCCCCAGTAGCCCTTCAATGCAAACACAATGCAGGAATCCTTGTGGAAGCAAAATCAGAGGCATAATCCCTGTAACCCTTTTCTTCCACTCTTCCCAGCATGGTACATTTAATCCAGTATGTAAGCTGAAATACCTCTCTCTCCTTCTTGCACACAGACACAGACGGGCCTTACAGCATGCCCAGGATGATTTGGACTCAAATTGCTTTGGCTGGGGCTGTGTCTGTCAGAGTAAATGAAAAAAAATGAAGCAAAGGGACGGGTGACCTGCAGGTATTATCTTTTTATGACCAGCTGGCGTATGACTTATCTTAGCTCAGCTGCATAGCAGCATAGTAAGGAGAAGCTGTCTGTAAGGAAGGGTGGTGCCCAAGTGTTTAGACTTGATTTTGCTGTTACCTATGAGACCATGAATTTTTTGAGGATATGGATTCTAGAGCTTTGTAGAGAAAAGTTCTAACTCCCTACAAATTAGATGCTTGCTAGGCAGTCTTACTTTGACGATGGTAGGCAGTGTTACTTTGGGGATATCGTTTAAAAGTTATGGAGTTCTAATACAAGTGATCTAGCATGGCTATAGACTTGCTGAGAAAAGAAGGATGGGTAATATCTACGTGTTCCTTTAACAACTGCTGGTACTCTACATCACTACAGATGGTTTATATCAATGTCATAGTTGCAACACATACACTGCTCTTCAATGAATTAATTAAGTCATGTTGTTGTTTCTCATTCCTGGATGGATAAAATGCCTGTAGCAAGACCATTTAGTAGCATGAAACTGTTATTATAAAATCATACTATTTGAAATTGTTTCTCAAATTTTTGTCCTCTAAACTTGATGATCGGTACTTTCAACATCACTCAGCAATGCAGAAAAAGTGAATGTGACTGAGACAAAACTTAAATAAGCATCTCAGACATGCTCAGATTTATTCTGTCTTACAGATCCACATATAGGAAGAATGATTTTTGCTTTTCCAAATGGCAGAGTGCTTTCTAGAACATGAGGCAACAATAAAATAATATCTGATTTAGTAGATATAAATAGGAGTCCAAATAGGACCTGGTTTTCTCATGTGTGTTGAGGGCAAACACTGGGATGCAAGTACAAACTGTGTTTTAACAGATTGCCACGCTTCACCTTAATGGCTAATGGTGTACCATAGCGTTCCCAGGCAGGAAGATGCTCAGTGGATTAATGGAAACATTCTGGGACCTATTTATTTCATATAAAACATCTTAAAAATGACAGAATGTTGACTTTAAGGGTACACATGGATCAGAAAAATATCTATCTTGAGTCTATCTGAATGGTGTCAATTAAAAGCTTAATTAAATATTAATGTTAATTAATGTTAGCATATGTTAATGCTAGTTAAAGTTTGTTACAGAAAATCCAACCAAAAACGTGTCAATGTTCTCCAGCCTTCCATTTTAGAATGGAAAAAAATAAACTCCAAGTACATGGCATAGCATTTGGCCATGCATTCAGTTCTCTCTTTTCCTTAGTCAGTTCCTTTAACATTAAGATTGCCATACTAGTTCTTTTCATTCTGCTGTAATGTACACTCTGATTTTTGACAATGGGCTGTAAAATCCACCTGAAAGATGGGTATAAGTAAATGTACTTGTCGATATTTAGCAATAATATTTCAACTTAACGAGCAGCCCTAGGTAGGATGACCAGGTTATAGCCAGAGCAAACTATGTAGTGCCACTTTTGATGATTTTGTGGGTACGTCTGACTCCTTTATCAGAAATTACTATATACTGAGCTTAGGTGGGTGGGTGTTGACATCGGGTATCACCCTATAACCGATCTGGATTGAATAAGTTGGGAAAACTCGGTTCTCCTGAACAAGTTGTCTGAGTTGTAGAACTCACAGTCAGGTGGCTTTACCTTTCAAGCAATTTCAGCAAAACAATAGAAGATTGAATAACCTGTGAAAGTTAACATAACCTAGGAATAGAATTGCTTTTGACCAGCTGTAGTGGGTTGATCTTGGCTGGCTGCCTGGTCCCCACCAAACTGCTTTATCACTCCTCCTCCTCAGCAGGACAGTGGGGGAGAAAATAAGATGGAAAAAAACCTTGTAGGTCAAGATAAAGGCAGTTTAATAAAGAAAAGCAAAGGCTGTGCATGGAAGCAAAGGAAAACAAAATATTTATTCACTACTTCCCATCAGCAGGTAGGGCCTCAGAATGCATTGCGATTGCTTCAAAAGACAAATGCCTCAATGATGAATGCCTCCCGATGCCCCTTTCTCTCAGCTTTTATTGCCAAACTGTGGTCGTATGGTATGGAATATCCTTTTGGTTAGTCTGCGTCATCTCCTGGTTATGTCCCCTCCCAAGCTCTCGCCTACACCCAGACTACTGGCCTTTGGATGCCGTGTGAACTCTGTAGCCGAAACACTGCTGTGTTATCAGTACCTTTTCTAGCTACAGATACAACACATAGCACTGACAGAGCTGCTGTGGAGAAAATAAACTCTGTTCCAGCCAGACTCAATACACCAGCTGTGCATGGTACAGCAGTGAGTCAGTGGCAGGTGTTTTGTTTGAACTAGTTTTGCTTCAATTTTCACCCTCACAGTTTTGTGAAAGCTGATTTCTCTCAGGCAATTGAGACAAATCAGATTCCTAAACAATAATAAATTAATCTAAGCTTATAAAATTCACACACCTTTAAAGGATGGGTAAGGAGGTAGTAGAGTAGCTAATGGAAAGTATTATCTGAAAATAATGTTCTCTATGTGCATTATTTGGAGTAGTATAGTTCTGGAACAAGCTGCAATATACCGGAGTAAATCACACCACAGTAACTGAACAAGTTCTTGTTGTTTGTCCAAGAGTAACTGCAAGAGCATACAAAAATTATTGCAGCAAGTAACTAACTAAGGAAGTGTTATGTAATGCGATGATGTCTGAACCAACTCAGTATCTGGTTGTATCAACATAACACTCTTAATATCATAACACTCTTAAATGCTGAAGTAATCTCCAAACAGCGCAAATGCTGTCTGCATTCAGCAGAGCAGGATCACAGTTTACACCACAATCTATAGCTGCAGAGGAACCTTTCAGCTGGTAGAAGCGCAGGGTCGTGCCAAAAATGCTGATCTTTATGGAATAAGAGTAATGTCAGTGACCTGCATGTTTTTCTAGAAAAAATGCAAGAGCAGGGGTAAAAAAAGAGTATCTGAAAGCCTGCAAAGTAAAGGAGAGCAAAATATTATCTAACATGAAAAGCACATGTAGAGCACCTCATTTAATATTTAACATAGCAGCTTCCCAACTTCTTTCCAGAGGATAGCTATTTTGGTCTCTCATGGAGGCACAAAGAGGTTTCACAGTTTTCTCACTGGGAGCTGTCAAACCGGCCTCAATAAACTCTGTTACCCACTCCTTCACCGACTTCAAATTACATCCTCTAACACGTGACCCTCCAAGATCATGTTGAGCCAAAAAATTTTTGAGATCTCACTGAGCTGTATTCACTAACTAACCTGTTCTCCAACAAAGCAAACAAATGCATATCACAAAGATAAACACTATGCCTTTTTACCCTGCTCTCTTTAGCTCCAGTGAGCAGAACAGGACCGAGCCCACTAATTTTTCAAATCAGTCAGTCTCTTGATGTGTAATGTTACCTTCTTGTACCAACAGTGAATTTCTTGAACAGGAATGAAAGCCAGAGCCACTGACACCACTTCTCTTGGCATGAACATGAATGAATAAGGACCTTCAGTGCAAATGCTCACCCATGGGACATCAGGAAATAGGGAAGACTGGGTGCTATGATCATGAGAGCAAGGGTTTACTGTTACGCTGGGCTGCAGCTAATGTTACACCTGCATGAAAACATGAAGTTCACAAAGAGAGAGCATGTTGAGATGTATCTCTCCGCACCTCCTGTGCTATGTCTGCTCTCAAGCCCTACGCAGCCACGTACATCCTGGAAGATTGAAAGGACTGACCCCCTCTGAGCTGTCATCAGAGATAAGACTGTATCACTTGATCAGTCTGATTATTTGCAGTTTTCTGCACATGTATAGCAAAGTTGCATTGTTTTCCTAAATTTATAAACTTAAAAATACTATTCCCTACAAAACTACCACAAACGGATTGCAGCAGTTTATTTCTGGTGAGCAATGTTGCTATTACCCAGCAGAGGGAAATCTGGAGACATTGTCAAAGTAGATTTTTTACTGCTGGTTGTACAGCAGTAAAACCAGCTTGTTGCCATGAATATACTGGAATTAGTTAGTGAAGGCCTTTCTTTTTAATTATACAACTACTGACAATGATTAACTCTTGTTATTGCTTAGTATGCATTAGGAGATGAATAGTTTTAAGCTGTATCGCCAAGAAAAATGTCCGGTGCATTAAATACATCAGTGATATCACTTGGTTTTAAGTTCTGGATATAAGAAAGATATGTGGGAATTTGAAATTTTCTTTTTTTTAGGTGTTTTATGGTGCCAAAGGTAGTTCAGTTCTTCACAAAAGAACCTCAAAGGAGATATTCTTTAAAATATTAAAAGAATCAGGCTTTTCTGAAAGGGATACATGCTACTTTATGAGAACTCTCCTGGTGCTTAACAGAAAGCTCTGCCCTTTACAGAAACAAGTGGAACAGTGCCAGTAAAATGACAGTAGCATAGATGTAGCTATATTGACAAAACTATACATGGTAATGGTATAGTTGTATAGATGTAGAAACTTTTTCTTTTTTTTTTCCATTACTCAACTCCTGCAGAAACAAAAGAGACCAATGTAACGGTACCTCCACAGGGCCTACCTGTGTCGGCCAGTGGTGGAACTTTAGATGCCTGGGGAAAGTTTAAGTGACAGAAGTCTGTAAAGTAAAACTAATCATGTGAAAACCAGAGACTCCTGGTTAGCCATGAGAGTGAGGAAATTTTATTATTATTATTATTATTATTATTATTATTATTATTATTATTATTACCCGTTCCATAGGTGTCCCCTCCTCTTGCCTTCTCCGGCTCAGGGAAGCTGCTACTGGCTCCTGGTGGGAGGAGAAGACCCAGCTGCTTCCTCAACATCCCCATGATTCACCGGCTAAATCACTCCCGTGCCAGGGTACCACGCTGGCTGCGATGGCCAGAGGACATGAACAGGACGAGCATTGTCCCCAAAGTCAGCCCTGTGCCCATCGCACTCACTTAATCCCAGCTGCTCCATTGGCTGCCCTGGTCTGCAGCTCCTTCCTTGAGAAGAAGAGGCTGAGGGAAACCTTATTGCTCTCTACAACTACCTGAAAGGAGGTTGTGGAGAGGAGGGAGCTGGCCTCTTCTCCCAAGTGACAGGGGACAGGACAAGAGGGAATGGCCTCAAGCTCAGCCAGGGGAGGTTCAGGCTGGACATTAGGAAAAAAGTTTTCACAGAAAGGGTCATTGGGCACTGGCAGAGGCTGCCCAGGGAGGTGGTTGAATTACCTTCCCTGGAAGTGTTTAAAGGACAGGTGGATGAGGTGCTGAGAGGCATGGTTTAGGGATTGATAGGAATGGTTGGACTCGGTGATCCAGTAGGTCCTTTCCAACCTAGTGATTCTACGATTCTATTATTATTATTATTATTATTAAATGTATAGGAACTGGAACAAAAATTACCACTACTGAGTGACTTGATTTATTCTTCTAGAGTAAAGGAATGAAAAGTCTGGTAAAATCTAGCTAGCACCAAGCCAGAGTTATTCTAAAATTATAGAAAGTGAAACATTTGCAGAAGCAAAGAACCACAGACTCCTGCCCAATTTACTAAGGAAGGCTCCTTGGCTTTCTGCACAAGCCCTGTCCACAGAGTTGCACTTTAGAATTTGAGATTTCTTTATAATACTCCTATTTCTGAAAAGGAAAAATAAATACATACAGAAATTGGACCAGATGCATACTGCTACCTAAAATCCAAACGTGCTGACCAACCATCACAAGGGACTTCAGCTCCAGTGGTTGGTTTGTCTCTCTCTCTAGCCTTTGCCAAAGGCTATTGTCCCCAGCACTGCAGAAGCAGCCAAGAAGAACGTGTACTTCATCCTTATTCTCCTCAGTTCATAGTATAAGATAAGGTCATTAGCAATTGATACATGTTAGGCTGGGAGCAATGGTAGGACTGTAAACAATGTGACATCCTCACTAAACAAGCTGACTCCAGAGAGAAACTGATGCTTTTTTTTTGCTTATTTAATAGTTATTTTTAACCTTAGTCAGTTCTTTGGTCTAGTTAACTTGCGGGTTTAGAAGCAATCTCACAGACTTCACAACTACCAAAAAGCCGGGGGAGACAGAGCAGGGGAAGAGGCCAGAGGATAGGGAGGCATCTGTTTTGACCAGTAACTGTCTGTATCATCAGCAGCAAGCAAGGTACAATGTTGATTTTGGGGGACAGGAGCTGCTTCTGTAACTGCAGCTGAGCCTTCTACAGTTAAGCAATGTCTGTCTAGTGAGTGTGTGAACTCTGTAATATGTCTGAAGGATGAACTAACTCAGCAGTCTGTAGCAATTTGTGTCTCTGGTCAGACGTTTTGCAGAAAACTCTGAAGGACACCACTTGACCTCCATCTGGACATTGAGCCGCTAACCACTATTCTCTGAATACAACCATCCAGCCAATTCCTTATCCACCGAACAGTCCACCCATCAAATTCATATCTCTGCAATTTAGAGAGAAGGGTGTTGGGGGGGACAGTGTCAAAAGCTTTACAGAAGTCCAAGTAGATCACATTTGTGGTTTTCCTGTGCCCACTGGTGTGGCCACCCCATCGTAGAAAGCCACTAGGTTGATTATACAGGACTGTCCTTTGGTGAAGCCATGCTGGCTGCCACTAATCACCTCCCTGTCCTCCATGTGCTTTAGCGTAGCATCTAGGAGGATCTGTTCCATGATCTTCCCAGGCACAGAGGTGAAGCTGACAGGTTGTTAGTTCCCAGGGTCATTTTTTCTACCCTCTTTAAAAAGAGGCACGATGTTACCCTTCTTCCAGTGACCAGGGACTTGTTCTGATTGCCATGACTTTTCAAATATTGTGGAGAGTGGCTTGGCAACTGCATCAGGCAATTCTGTCAGGACTCTGGGATCCACCTTGTCAGGTGTCATAGACTTACGTATATTCAGTTCCTCATTTGGTCAAGAACTTGATCCTCCCCTACAGTGTGTGAGGCTTTACCCCTCTCATTTTTGTCTTGTTGTCCATTGACCCAGGAGGGGTGAGGAGAGCAGTTATCAGTGAAGACTGTGGCAAAAAACTTGTTGAGTACCTCAGCCTTCTCCTCTTCTGTTGGTACCAGGTCACCATTTTCATCCATCAGTGGGGGTACATTCTCTCTAACTTTCCTTTTCTGAATGACGTACCTGTAGAAGCCCTTCTTGTTAGCCTTTACTCCCCTTGCCAAGTTCAGCTCCAGCTGCGCCTTGGCCTTCCTGACCCCATCCCTATACAACCGGGTAGCATCCCTATACTCTTCCCAGATTCCCTGTCTCTGCTTGCACTGCTTGTGCAGTTCCCTCTTGCTCTCCTGTTTGACCAGCAGGTCTCGACTCAGCGTCGCTGGTCTCTCCCCTTTCCTGCCCGATTTCCTGCATCTGGGGACTGAGCACTCTTGTGCTTTATGGAAAGCATTCTTAAATATTTGCCAACTCTTTTCTGCTCCCTTGTTCCTGAGAATCATGTCCCAGGGGTCCTAGAGAGTAACTCCTTGAAAAGCTGGAAGTCTGTTTTCCTGAAATATACTATACTCCTCACCCATCCCATACTCCTCAGGACCTTGAACTCCACCAGTGCATGGTCACTGCAGCCCAGGCTGCCTCTGATTCTAATGTCACTGATAAGCTCACTTGTATTGATGATCATCAGGTACAATATTGCATCCCGTTGTGAAGGGGTGTCTATTAGCTGGATTAAGAAATTATCTTCGATGCACTCTATGAGTCTTCTGGATTACCCGCAGCTGATGTGCTATTTTTGCAGCAGATGTCAGGGTGGTTGAAGTCCCCCAGTATGATGAGACCTTGCACGCATGAAGCCTCCTGTAGGTGGAGAAAGAAGGCTTCATTAGTTGGCTCTCCTTGATCAGGTGGCCTGTAGTGTACATCAGCCACAAGGTTCCTGTTGGTTCCTTGGTCTTTTATTCTAACCCACAAGCTTTCAACCTGTTCATGGCTAGAGTCCTCTGCCAACCCAGAGTCCTATAACCTGTGTATTTGGGATGTTTGTCTGTCATGTAAGTGCTGAGGGGCTCTTAAACAGAGATGCTCTTTTCCTAAGGCCTATTATCTGGCCTCCATAGCAGGGCACACTATACTGGATATATAACCAAGGGTAAGCACTAGCAACTCCTGTGTTTGTATATATGTGAAGTAGATGTATAGCCCTTTTTAATTGCTGTGCCACACTGTAGGTGATGAAGATGCTAAGTTCTATGCGAAAATGTCCTGTTTCTGTGTAATGTAAGATCTAAATATTAAATTATCCAAAAATGGGCTACAGAAGTGTCAAAGGACAAGGAGGATTTTACACCTGGCAAGAAAACCATTGCCATGCTATGTTGGTATGCTGTCAGTTCCTTTTGCTGATGTCTGACTCTTTTGGGTAGAATAGTGCTTACTCCACATTTGTTGGCAGGAAACAAGCTATCTTGCTGTGTGGCAGTACCACAAAAATTATCCAGAATGCACACTTTAAGATACAGAAGCTAGATGGCAAGCCTTCTTAAACCACAGTGCTGCCCAGACCATTGACTTATCTGTACAATGAATGATGGAAATGTTAGCACTAACCCTTATATGTGGTCCACAAGATAATTCTTTGCTGTCCTGGACAAAGCCTTTATCTGATCAGCAATTCAATCCTAACTGCAAGTGCTACATCAGCAGGTTAATCGGCAACTTCTGACTAGTTTGACGATCCAAGAAAACTAGACTGATGTCTCACAGATTTGCATTTGTAAGACAGAAGTATGTTGAATTCAGTAAAAGGTCTCAGAGAAGCATTCCCAAGTTGTTTCAATTCCTGTGTCAGCAAAGCACTTACTATTTAGTATTTTGAGATTTGCTGCCAACAGGAAACTCCTAAAGCAAAGACCCCTGGTGCTTGTGATTGTATAATTCTGAACAGTATAATAATACTTACTGTAACTTTTATCACTCTTGTGCCTGGAGACAGCAAACTGCAGTTCTGGAAGGTTTTCTTCCTCAAAATGGTCTAAGACAGGGCATTTGATTACAGAGATGCCCTCTGTTCAGGGCTACTCAGAAAATTTACTGTCAAAAACCATCTCTCAATTCTTGGAAGACAGTATATGTTGGGTTACAAGAGTGAATTGCTGTTGGGGTAAAATGTATAATATCCTCATTTTTTATCTTTCATAATGAAAATAGATGCTCAATTTTTAACAGTGCTTCTGGGACTTCACAAGAAAAAAATATTTTGGGGGAAAAATATCACTGTTCTTTCAACTGTTGTGCATGATTTTTCCCCAGAATGTTGGCTTCTTCATCAAGAGAAATAACTCCATTTTTGCATATACATATAGGTTCTTTGACCTATATCCTTTTTATTATTCTGTTTCCAATTGGGAACCAGGAACACAGACAGCTGATTCCTCAGGAATTCTGTCTTTACCAAATGCTGCAGAGACATCTCTTGCCAATATTGCAGCAAATCTAGTAACTTAATGTATTTCAAGCCTTACGGCAGATTTTTCAATAGTTTCTGAATTACATTTAACAAAATTAGAGAGCATTTTTTAAGCTATATTTTTCTCTTTAAGATTTGAAAGAACACTGAACACGCAGCACTTTGTGAATGACCTAATATTATACAATGCTTTGGATTAAACTGTGATGGCCCTCATGATGTCTTCTCCTGCACTACTTACTAAAAATTTCCCTGACAAATTTGAAAAGTGTACATTTGTGCATCCATTTGTGTACAGTCCAGCACATATTGGATGTACGGAGAAGCTTGTGTTTCAGCAACCTGCTCCATGTAGTATCATCAAGCGCTTTTTATGTGCATGGAAAGTATCTCATTGCATACATGGGAGTAAATAAATCAGTTGTTTGCAGTAGCATTGTTTTGCAGACTAAGAGGTTCAGCACTGGATAGACTTGCTCTGGTCGGTGACAAACTTGCTAGTCAATGGGACAGCAGACTTAAGGTCCAATATACATAAAACCTTTATTAAGTGAATGTATTTTTGCTGTTCTGTACATATCCTCTAATTTTTTAGTAAAATCCACATACCTGACTGATGGAATGCCACAGTTTGTCATCTTGCTCTCTCAAAGCAGGAACTCCTTACTGGTACCATTTCTGCATGGATGGCAGGCAAAAATCACTTAAATTTTAGCAAAGAAGCGTCGGAAAACAGAATTGCTTTTGTTGCCTCTGACCAAGAAGAAGGTGGTGCACTGGAATTCTTGATATAGTAGGGGGACAGGGAAGAGGAAGATAAATTATATTTGTTTTGTTTGCTATGAAGATATCCTAACACCATTGTGTAGCAATGTAAGAAAGAAAACATAAGGAAATTCTTTGTGTGAATGCACAAAGCATCCTTTGTACTCCAAGTCAACCAGATACAAGCAGATATACTTCTAAACAAGGCAGTCTATTTTAATATGAGAAAGCACCCTGCAATAGAGAGTCTCTCATCTAATCTCTATTTTCTTCTTCTTTTCTTCTTAGCTTTCTTCTAGGAGATATCTTTTCATTGGAAAATTTCTGCAAGAGGTATTTCTGTGAGGAGTGACAGAGAAACCATTTTGGCTTTCCTTTAAACTATCTGTTTAATTACACCAGTTAGTACCTAAAATTTAGTTAGTCTTCTGGCTTGTATTTATTTCATTACAATGATTTGGTTTATAGGGAAAAAAAAGAACTAGATTAATGCCCATTTAAAGCTTGGACTGACGCATCTGTCACCTACAGAAAAACTTATGTCAATGTAAATTTTTTTATCCAGCAGTTCTTGTTCAGTGTCGACATCAGTTATATTCTGTGATAGACCAGAAAGGGAGGACAAAGACTGTAAATGTGACATATTTAAAGAACTCATGAAAGGAAATCACAAACTATTTCTGCAGAAATACTTCTCAGTTTGGCCTATTGACTCCTTTGCAGGAGATTCTGCCACAACCTGAAGGCATTCAGGTTTTTGGGGGAAGAAGGGAATGGGTTGTACTTTTGGTCTGATAACTGAAAATAATATTTTATCTCTTACTTTGCTGGTTCAGATTTCCCTGGAGAGTTTACACTGACTACTCTGACTATGGAGAGCCCATTAACTGAACGGAGTCCTCAGTCTCAGCTGGCACGGCACCTCTATGCATAATTGTAAAAAAAATTGCCCAGGGCACTACATGAATGCTTTTGTAAACATCCTAAAGCCCTTGTTCTCCCCTGAGAGTATTTTTTAAATATGTTGATTATTTAACAAGCATGACATTGCAAATGTAGTCTGAAGACTTCTGCTAACACATTTTCTTTCCCATGCATTGTCTGTCCTTGAAGGACTGCATGCATTCTGCATGCTTCTAAGTTAGGATAGCAGAGTACTCTTCTGGCAGTGATTTAAAGTTTAGTTGGCTGGAGCAGTTAAGAAAGATTTATACGTGAGCCGAGGCTTCAGAAAGATACCAACACCATGATTAGACTGTGACACTATGCTTTTGTGTTTGTGGGTCCTTTTAAATAGAAAGGAAGAGTGGAAAAACATTGAAAAACATTGATCTGGCTTGGAGTTGTGTTCAGCCACCCAGATACAGCCTCTGTTCCCTTCTCAGTATTTGCTGTTCTCATCTTCCTCTACATTCCCCAAAACTGTCAAAAAGAAACAGCTTTCAAGTTTCACTTCAAAATAACTGTCTCTTCTCAATCTGCCTTGATTTTAGAGCCAATATTATAGTGTTTATGCTTGCACAAGCCAGTGATTTTTTTAATTTGGCAAGACTGACAATGAGCTTTATAGATATTTGTTAGCACAAGTATTGAAAGGGTAAGTGAAGGAAAATGATTGAGTGTTCCAGTACATTGTCCAAAACTGCATCAACCTGATTCCTGTTGGTAGCAATTGTTTGCTTGCATATACGTAACGCATATAGGCAGATTCATGGTAGTCTGATACACGGTGTGAATACTTCATGAAAGACAGAAAGCCCAAATGAAGGAACGTGAAATATAAAGATGTGGTACCTTAAATATCTTATCAGCTACTGGCTGTTACTGTACGCTTTTCACCAGACTGCTCAGTTCTGGCCCGTATTGGCAAAACTATTGGTATATGGACAGTTGAGAAGTCTGGCTATCCCTGATTGCAAGAGGAACAAAGAAATGTTAGAATATTGCCCTTGGTTATTACTTTTTGTTTGAGTCCACGTATACCTGTTTGTATTGTGAACAGTCGAAGTTTTTGTTGCATTGTGGCTCATTTATTTGCTTTTTTGACATCTGCTGTTATGCCTTGTCATACTCTGTGCTCTGTTGTGGACTTTGGAGCTCTTACCACTAAGTTTCATCTCTTCTTTTCATAAATGTCTAACCACTTCCCAAGCACTGAAGAAAAATTTATAGATTTAGTATGGGTGATCCATAAATTTCCACCTCTTATATGCAGCACTGCCTGATACCTCCCAGCCCGAAGAAACTCCCCTACAGCAGAAGTGACTCAGGAGAAGGTTACCAAAATGAGGTAATGAGCTATGGAAATAACTTCAACATCAGAGATCAGGGCATGTTTCAACAGAAATTGAAGTGTACTAGTAGCTAAAATATTTCTCTTCTATAACCTCTGCAGAGCAGCTTTTGCAAAGTACTTCATTGTTATCTTGAAGAAAACTGCATTATATGAGCAAGAGTTATGGTATAGTTCTCTAGACAATGTAATTATCAGGACCTAGTGGGGTTCGATACCCTACGTGTTAGTAGCTATGGTGTGAATCTGTGTATATAGAGGTACCACACTTATTGGACAGCTTACCAGTAATTGTAGTTCCAGATCTGTTGCCCATGTGCGTATTCACTGTTCTTCCCCTTGCCTTTCTCTTTTTTTTTGCTGTGTCAAAGCTTAAGAAAATAGAGTATATGCTCTGCACCACCCTTTTGTGGTCATGCACAGAGGAAAAGTAAAGAGGGACACAGGGTGCTGCAGTGACACAAGGTTAAAATATTGCCTAGAAGAAAGAAAGATCATCATGAGCAACACACGGAGAAAAAGTACAGAGACTATCAGAGCAGGGAAGCAAGGCATAAGGATGGTAAGGCAGCAGCAGTATCAGTCTATCCAGAGCCTTGGCCAAGGAGTTGGGCACGCAGGCCAGCATCACAGCTGGACATGGCAGCATCACATCGGCCCTTGAAGGGGAAGAAGAAACTGGGAGGGAGGTTCCCCAAGCTCAGGGCTGCCATTCAGATCTCAGAAGAGCTTTAAAAATGCTTCTGTTTTGATGCCTTCATTCAAGCCCCTTCAGTCACATTTTGTGCAATGCAGCTCCAAGAGGAAGATTGGACTGGTTTTACCAGCGTGAGAGGAGTCTCGGAGCAAGTAGGATGTTGTGGGAGAAACCAGTTGCTGCACAGGTATTTGAAGTTTGCCTTGCTACACACTGGCACAAGAAAACAAGTTTTATAGGTCAATTAAATGCGTGTGTGATATTTTTCTGCACTGTACATTGCTCTGCTTCTTATTTTACAGTGCACTATATTTTCTCTTTATTGCAGGAAGCAGTTGCCTCAACTGTGTGATAAATGGATGCAATGTGCTCCACGTGGTGTCCATTCCTCAAGCTTCGGGCTACGCATGCCTTCTGCCTGTGTCCTACATGCTGGGAACAGCTTTAGGGCAAGAATGTTGGAGAGGGATATGAGAACAGAGCACTGGCAGGAAGACCTGAGCTAAGGCTGGAAACAAGTCATGCTGTTTGACTACTTAATATCATCTCATGTGACCTCTCTCACAAGCAGCTTAGAGCCAATGAATGTTTTGAAAACTGATACGAGGCTGGAGTATAACTTGAGAACCAGGCATGCTCGTGCATGGACTGTTTTGTCCTGTGTACACTCTTCTTGAACAGCATATTTCAAAAACAGTGTGTTTCCTATCTAGTTCAGAAGTGCCTTTCCTTTCACCTAGCCAGAATAAAGGTGGTTGCACACAATAGCTCTTTGAATTTATTTATAGGGAAGTAACTGACATAGAAGGTGCCCAAAATCAGCAATGGGTCTCAACAGGTCTTGCCAGGTCTAAGAGGAGGCAAAAGAAAGAGATCCATAATTTAGCCAGACTTGTTGATGAAAAAGGATAGCATCATAGCCTGAGTTACCCATTTTCTTCCTCCTCACCCATATTTTTGTGCTAATAAGTGCTTATTTCTGAGTTCCAAATTCAGCAGCAAACACAAATGCTTTTTCTCGGTTACGTATTTGTTAGAACTGGTTACTGTCTTGCTCTGGAAGTGGGAGAAAAAAAAGCAGTGTCTCTAGTTACTTCTTTCATTTGGTCTTCAGAGATCTAGGACAGTCTCAACGGACACACAGAAGAACTTTCATGTTTCTGAGGTGGTAATTAACTTAGGGCAGTAAAACACTTCTCAGTATTTCTTGTGGGAAATGGGTAGATCATGGGCTCTAACTGGTGCTAAAATGCCCAGGAGCAAGGCTTAGAGCTAGAAGCGAGGAGACAAAGTGCAACAGGTGATGGGGTTGCCAGCAGAAAAGTCAAACAAAAGACTTCAGCAGAGAGTAACATTGCAGATATGACACTGTGTCAAACAGCTACTCTGTTTTAATCTTTAGAGGGAAGGTTTTCTGCTCCTTTTTTTGCCTTTCCTGTGAGCTGAGGGCTCCAAGAATGTCATCACAGAGCTGGACATAGAAAGTTGCTAAAAACTCACCTCTCTTCCGACAGACACAGGGCTTCACAGTGCAGATGGGTGCACAGGGGAGTCCCAGGTTCACAGAGTTCAACAAAGCCAACCATTGTAAGCTTATTTGCAGCAGAGAGATGTTTAAATGGTGGATAAGCAATGTTACGCTGGTTTTTTTTTTCATCACATATGTGATTTTCCAGGACTTCAGACTTTTAAAGACATACAGCCAAGTGCTCAGTGAGAAATGCAATTGGCCTGAGTTTGACATCTGGGATAACCCTCACTGAAGCTGCAGAGTGTTCTGCAATGGCCATAAAGCAAAGCCAAGAGAAGGAAAAAAGCATAAAGAATTATATTATTTTTTTTTTAGGTTCACGTGTTTCTGTTTTACTTCAAATGAGAAGCCTAAATATGATGTCAATATACTTAAGTGTTTGTGTCACCTTCACCCAGAGACACATGTAGAGGACAAGGGCAACAGCACACCACAGAAACTTTCATGGCAACTCATGCTACTCCTCAGAGTATGCCAGGAGACCTCTGAACCCTCGTACACCGCCTTGCTAGGTGAAGTCACCAGTACGTTCTCAGAAGGAGGTCAGCTGTTAGAATGAGGGTAGCAGACAACTGTTCTGCGCAGTGTCATGAAGAAAATAAGGCTTAGCCCTCACAAGTCCATTTGGTGTGGAAGAGAATAACGCCTGCCTGCCACAGTTTTCAAAAAAGCACAAGGGAGAGCTTAATACCAGGGATGTATCGGTCTATTTGGTTTACATGGTGAGGTTTTGATAGTAGAACTGCAGATGTGGCTTCTGTCAGAAGATGCCCAACGCTTCTCCATGTCAGACAGAGACAGGTCCAGCTGTCATTTCTCAGCGAGAAATGGGATTGCCCAAAGTTTGACATCTGAGATAACCCTCACTGAAGCTGCAGCTCCAGCTGTCTCTGAGATGGATCCACTGCTGGCCAAAGCTGAGCCGACCGGCAACAGCGATAGCACTTCTTTGATAAAATATTTAAAAAACAGTTTAAAAAGCCAAAACAAAACACTGCAACAACAGCTGGGAGAGAGGAGTGAGGATATGTGGGAGAAATAATGATGCAGACACCAAGGTCACAGTGAGGAAGGAGTGGGAGGGAGTGCTCCAGGTGTTGGAGCAGAGATGCCTGCAGCCTGTCATGAAGACCACGACGAGGCATGAGACTGTGATGTCTCCTTGCAGTCCATGGAGGCCCATAGTGGAGCAGCTATCCACACTACAACCTCTTAAGGACCATATGCCCAAGCACATGGGCATGCCATGAAGAGGCTGTGAGTCTATGGAGAGTCTATAAAGAAGTGGGTCCTGGCAGGAGCTGTGGTGCCACAAGGAACTCATGCTGGAGCAGTTTGTGAAGAACTGCAGCCTGTGGGAAGGACCTTAGAAGAAGGGTTAGAGAAATTCATGGAGGAGAACTATGTCCCATATGGAAGGGACCTCACACTGTAGCAGGGAAGGAACAGCAGAGCCAATGTGATGAACTGACTGCAACTCCCATTCCCCATTCCCCTGATGTGCTTAGGGGAATAAGGTAGAGAAATCGGGAGAGAAGCTGAGCCTGGGAAGAAGGGAGGGATGAGGAGAAGGTGTTTTTAAAATTGTTCTTATTTCTCATTATCCTACTCTGTTTAATTGGTAATAAATTAAATTAATTTCCCTAAGTCAAGTTTGTTTTGCCCATGATTGTAATTACTGAGTGATCTCACTGTCCTTATTTCAACTTTCCATAGTATGAGCTTTCCATAGTATATTCTCATAGTATTTTCTCCCTCTGTTCTGTTGGAAGTGGGAGTGATAGGGCAGCTTGGTGGGCACCTGGTAGCCACCCAGCTAAGGTGAGTTCACCACAACTGGCAAACTGACACAAGGATCAATTGCAGCAGGAATGGAGCAGGACTAGAATGTTGGTTTTCAGCATAGTGAATCCTCAGACTACAGGCAAGCCCACAAGGGAAGTTGATGAGGAAATCTGAGTTGCACAAAGGCTCCTGCAATGGACAATCATTCAGCAGACATCACTGTGTCATTAAGCTTGTCACTTCTGCACAAAAACCCAGCTCTTTGCTACTTCTGGAGGAACTCTGCAGAGTTCAAAGCTAGTTACTAGTTTTCCATGAGCAACAAAATGTTGGTATCACTTAGCCTACCATCTTTCTTGAGTCTTGGTGCTGACAGTCATCTGCCAGCTGAGGCTTTGCACACTCATGTTTTCATCAAGCCCAGAAGGACTAGATGTCTGCCCTAAAACTGTTCTTTTCTTCAGGGACCAGCCACCGGGACACTGAAGACTTCCCCCATTTTCCTCTATCTAGGCAGGTTTACCTGAGCAAAGAAAGCTAGTGGAGCTTGGAAGCACAGAAGCTGCTGATTTTCCTTTTCTCACTCCCAAGAAGTGCTGCCAAAGTCTGCTTTTATTTGTGGCTTTTATATTGAGCCCTCTGCTCAGCCTTGAAGCAGCTGGGCAGCTGCACTGTGGGTCTGGCTTTAATAGAACCACTGATCTTGCGGCACAAACATTTTTGTGCATTTTCACCTCCAGGGAGGCTGAGATTTTTCTGTTGCTTCCTATAACACATGAATGCAAACATAAAACCCATTTGCTGATAAAAGTACCTCATAAAGTCAAAATCAATATCCACTTTACGTTGAACTACAGGAGCAAATTGGCAAGACCTGAAGCATTTAGGTGTAATGAGGACATACGGTGCTATGTTCATAGTTGCATTCCTCCGTTAATCAACCTGTCTGTAAGGAAAATAAATGGTGGTTTTGACACCTCTTTTCTTAGAAATAAGGGGTCAAGATGGTATTACATTGGAGTGACAGTGTTGTTTCTTTAGGGCTGGCTAAGGGAACATCTTAGTGTTGTAAACAACCTCTCTGATTATCATATGCAGGTACTGTCACAAAGAGATGTTTGTTGAAACAATGCAAGGTTGCACAGTCAGCGACCTCTGTCTCTTGCTAAAAGCTGGTATTCCAGGTCAGTGTGTGTGAGCAAAATGCCAGAGGAACCTTCTCATGGACAGAGCTCTCAGTTACAGCAGGCACGACTTTGACAGCTCCCTTTATGCTCTCCTCCTCACTTTCATTGGAGGTGTTGCTTACAGGAACCAGAGGAAAAAGAATTACCACATCTCTCTATGCAAGTTCCTTAGTCTTTCCTCTTGTGGTTTGGTGTTTCTTCCATTGCACCAAAATGTCAGTAACAGGACTATTCCCCTACAATAGTGTAGCAGAGGACAGACGTTCCTATGTCCCATTAAATGAACATCTGTGATATAAGTGACTAAAAGCTCTGCCTGAAACTATTTGAAGCGAAAGGTTCTCTCTCTGTTCATCCAGGAGACCATAAGTGCTCTTACTGACATAAATTAGTGAAGAAAATGCAGTGACCTCTGATGAGACAAGTTGTTTGGGTACACATTTTCAGAGGCTGAAAATCCCATTTAAAATTGTTTTAGTAAGCAGTCAGCCTGATCTAACTTTGCAGTTCTAGGTTATACAAAGCTGTTGCATTAGCCACAGCGTTTCTTTCTGCCATATATTTCCAGTGCTTTGGTTGTGATTCAGAGATTGTGTGAGGAAGCTCTTAACCAAAGCATAGCATAACAATTCAGATTCCAAGGACTGGGCTGGGTGCATTTTGGCAATCTCTGATGCAAACAGCATCTGTGCAGTTGCGGAGAGACATAAACAGATAAAAGGATGTGATTCTGGTCAAAAAAAAAAACCTTGGGAACTGGACCTGTAGCAGCACTATCATCCTGATGTCGTCCAGTTCTAGCAAATGGGTTTGGAAACAGACTTCCAAACATTTTTTTTTAAGAAATACAGGGCTGCGTGAGCATCCTTCACACCATCTCATAGATGTTCACGTTAAGAAAAGTAGTTTGCATTTAGTACAGACTTTGAAATATGGGCTTTGTGAAAAGGAGACTCATTTCCCAGGTCTGTTTACCATGCAGCCCCGTTCCCCTGGGCTGTTCCTATCTGGCCTCTTATGGCAGACCCTGCTCATACCAGCTGGAAACCAAATGTTTGCAGCAACTTACAGAAAAGAGTAATTGGCTTGGAACCTACTACCTAAAACAGTGAAAAATGAACAAGCCTTATTCCATTGAGCTCTGGTTTTGTGGCTGTTGCCAATAGCTCTTTGAAAAAAGCGCCACGGGGAATTGGCCCGAGTACACTGCTTGGACATCTATTAAAGCTTACCCTTCTCCTCCACTTAGTCTCTTTTCTTTTCACTCACACACTGTTAATAATCTGCCCTCCCTGTTGTCCTTTATCTTTCCAAACCCAGTGTTGCTTGTTTGAAATGTGATTGTTGATTTCTCATTTCCACCTTCTGAAATGTTTTTTCTCCTTCAGGAATATGCATTGAAACTCTGCACAAGGCCCCACAACCACGCGTTATCTCCGCTGTTCAATGCATACACCCTAGACATAAGATGATTTCTACTACTCCAGTACGTGAAACTGCAGTAATTTGTAAAAGCTGCGGACTGCCAAAATGTACATTATCCTTAACGACCTGGATAGTGTACTCTTCTTCAAGAATTATGATTCTTTGCATGTTTCATTGCTCCTATAAAGATTATTTCCTAAGAAGTGTTTCAGAACAGTCATTTCCCTAGTGCCATCCCATTTCATGAAATCTGAGGCCTTCAAAATCAATTCCAAGTAATAATCATCTTCTTCACAGAGGTGATGTTTTAAGAACTGTCGTGGCATCACAACCTATCTCACCCATTCATGGTGAGAGACAGCAGGAAAAGCTCCCGAAAAGCAGGTGAACTTCAGAAAGAAGGTAGTGCTGTGCTGATTATCATTGTTGCATCTCCTTACCGTTAGGAGAATAGTTTTGCTGCAACCAGCATGTTTTTCTAGATCTCATACAAAAGAAGGCTCAAACTCTCATTCCAAATACTAAGTCTACAACATCTTTTATTCTGAAAGCGTTTTGTATTCTGATGTAATTTTTGTGCTCACAGAATTGCATTATACCACTGAATCAGCAATTTAGTCCAGATTTCCTCATCTGATCTGGTTAATGACTGGTTTTAGGGAGTAAGAAAACTTCAAAGAGTAATGAGTGCATAACAGTAATAATATGCATAATTGTGCATAGTCTTCTGTGATTAGTTGGGATCATCAAAAATGGTATAATAATAAGGAATGGTCATTTTAATGTTGAAAATCAAATAAATGCAGTATCCTCAAACTGCAGAATCTAGGATCACAATCACTATGAAATCCTCAGCAAAGGTTTTTGCTCTGTGTTAATGTGTACTACCCAAGCCTCTTCCATTAAACTGTTTTCACAAATACAAAAACTTTAATAAACTATCTTTGTTGAACTCTATGCTGCTTCCTAAACATTTCAGAAGCAGACACAGTAAATTGTTGTAAGCCATATAAAGAGATAAAGTACAGTCAATTCATGTTTTGAATGACATGCATAGAGATCTTCATAGAAGATGGAGACCAGGAAATACAACAAAGTGCTGTGCATCTATACAATCCTTGCAAAGCTCAAAAATTGCTTTCTATTCTCTAGAAAGGGGATCTATTCATATTGGTATACTCAAAATACAGATAGCTTGAAAATTAGACTTTGAAATTCAGTATTGTATTTAACTGAGTGTGTCTGTCCTGTCCTCTCCTCCCCCCCAAAAAAGACAAGTAATATTGAAATCAGAATAATTGTGTTATGGTGAAACTTGTCTTGTACTTTTTGGAAAAGAAATATTGGTAATAATGTGTCATTATGTAGACAGGGCAAAATTTCCTAAGAACATAATATTCTGGATCTGAAGGATGGAGTTTTTTTGGTCTGTCAAATCATGGCGGAGTACAGCACTACTTGGGAACAAGACTACATTCAGAAACTTGGTTGCTAATGCAGCACCTTCTCACTTAGAAATAAAAAAAGGCACAAAAAGGATGAATTGGTTCATACCACTGCTTTAGCCAGCTAAACAGACTAAAGACTAAGCATAAACAGTCTGGCTCCTTCTTTAAGAGATCAAAACTCTTATTTTTAGAGCTGGTTATATTAAAACATTTGCTCTTCCAAGACACACCTCGATGGACAGTATTAAGCTTGTATACCCACAACAATTAAAGAAAAGAACCCTCCAGCTGATTGAAACCTCATGGCTTTATCTTATCTTTCTTTCCCTTTAGAACTATCTTTTTTCCTCAACTGCCAATTTTAAGAACTTGCCATGAGCTAAAGTATTCATTATCAGTCTTTAACATAATGTAGCATGAACTTTGAAGTAGTAAATTAGTGCTTAAGGAATTAAATTCGAGAGTATCAAAGATAAAAATTAATTGAGCCAAATATAGAGTAGACAATACTGTGCCTTGCAGGTATGTTTAATGTGTGCATATTACAGCGATCAGCTGTACAATTAAGTCTTCCATTGACCACCACTGTAATCTGCCTCACAATCAATAAAGTAACACACATAACACTTGCAATCAAAAGGAAAAAAATCCTGTATATAAAGGTTTCTAATGCATTTTCAAGAAACGTTCCCTCGAAGATTCTTGCTGAAGCCCCTGGTACACATGCTAAATCAATGCAACAAAACTGCCTATAAAATGATGTTTTAATACACCTGCCAAGTAAGGGGTCAAGTGGCATGAAAAAAAACTCAAGTCTGCAAAGTTCTTATTGACACTCTCTCTTCAGAGGATTTTCACCACAAATTTGTCCACAGGCTGCAAGTGTTTTTATAACGCAACTGTAACGTACAAAAAAAGAAAAAGGGTAGGCCACCAACTGAAAGAAAACATTTATTGAATCAAAGTCAATACTTTCCTTTTAATATCTACAAGCCAACACCAAACTGACTTTATTCAAGAATGAACACAATGTACAAAAAAAGAATGTCTGTTATAAAAATACGTCAATTTTTTTTTTGACAAGTGCAAGATAGGTTTGGCAAGCAAATTTAAGCCTCTGTTAGCAATGTCCAAGTTAAACTAATTTTGTAATCATAATATATTTAAGATGCTTTGATAAAGTGGCATTGGAAATGCTGACCCCTAAAAAAAATATCATTGCATTGCCATGTGTTTATGCACCCAGGTAAATGAACATCTTGATCTTCTGTCATCACAAATTGGTACCTTCATCAGTTAAGACTATCCAACTTAATTTGAACTATTCAACCAGAAAATCGACACCTACCACGGCAGTACAACTTGGGGAAGGCAAACTACCTCCCCGGCTCTGTACTTTTTGTGTTTGAAAATCGAGAGAGAAGCAGGGAGGTTCATACATGTTTAAATCAACCTGACAGCTGTTGGAATGTGAAACCAGGGAAAGGTTGCAAAAAGAATAAAGAATCATTTATGACAGCAATCTATACATAAAAATGGACCTGACTAGGCTCGGTTATGCCTTACTTGTTTGGATTGGTTTTTTTCATGTAAAAATTTAACTCAACCAGGGCTAAAATCACTTACTTCTCTCAAACTACCAACAAGGAGGAAAAAAGGGGCAATTTACAGAGATGATCTGAAAACAGTGCAATTTTAAAATACAATTTAACAACGTGTGAAAGAAACATGCTTTGGAACCTGAGCAAAAGGCAGTTTACTGTCTTAGTAAAAAGTCACCCTGTATGTTGTTTTCATTGGCATCTGTTCTGCCAGATTAGCATGTTGATTTTAGCAACTTTCATGGCCCCATAATATTTCATACACAGAAACTGCCAACTACTTTGAGAGGTTTACTAAACTTTTCAGCTAATATTGCAGGCAGTCTGACATGCTGCTACTGGAAATGACCATACAGCCTAAAATTAAGAAAAACTGTAGAAGGAAAAAGAAGCAGCCAAACATGATGCTTTTTTTTTAAATAGACTAAAGCATTTTCACAACACTCAGATAAGGTACTACACTGGTCTACAGTCTCAGGGTCAGCTCTTTCAAAATAAATATACTGAACATTTACAACAAATGCCTCATGAATGCAAGCTCTCTCTGTGTTATTTCCAAGATAAAATAAAGACATAACTCTGGAGCAGCTGAGTTACAAGTCCTTGTTCAAAAACAGGCATGACTTGGTGCTACAGCAAATTTTTCACCAGTCTGCAGTAAGCAATTTTTTTTTTAGCTAGCACCAAGCTGGCCACCATACAAAGCAACCTCACATAGCATGCAGTCATCTACTCTGCTGATTTTGTATGAAATAGTCATTCATGCTTTCAAAAATGGGTATGAACAACAGATGATTGAAGACATGAATGGAAACTCACTCATTTCTAAATTATTCGAATGGAGAAATTATTCAAAGATTAAAAAACAACAGAATGTTGCACATTAGTATTTGTGAGGGATGAGGGAAGCTAAGACTGGTGCTTTAATTTGCCTTAAAACAAACAAAAAGCTAAAAACAATCCTAAACAGCCATACGTTCATGATACTTATAAAGGCCAATGAGTACATGCCACTGAAAGGCACGGTCGGACCAATCTGATATGGCATCATCAGAGCAGAACAGCAACTTTCACTGGAGTAATCATAAAGAGCAATGAGCCATCACTTCTCCGGTCACGAGCACAGAAAGCAGTCACCAAGGCAAAAGAGGGGACACAGGAAAGAAGATACAGGAACTCACATAAATCTGGAAGACAGAAAACACACATTAAACTGAGTTTTGATTATTCTGAGTGACCATTCTGCTACTGAAACACTGCATTCATTGATTTAACACCATAAAAATCAGGCTTAAATGGACTGAACTGTGGTAAAAATGGTAGCCTAATTATATCACAAAATTCTTTTGAAATTTGTTAAACAACTAAGTTCATTTGCAAAGACCTGCCCACAGCATCATCTTAGGTATAAAATAGATTTACAGATAGACTGATGCAGTCAAGACAATCTCTTGCTAAGTCTGTAAAAAATTAACATGCTTACGTATACTGAACATTGGATTTCTTACTCAGAAACTCATTTTAAAACTGGGCACCATAAAGACACAACTATTTATAGGAAGCAGTATGATTGTTCTTCCTACTACTCTAACAGTGCCAAAAAAGCAGAGTGCAATACTTACTGGAAAGTTTTCCCCAGGGCTATCCTGCCTTTGTATCTACAAGCTGCATCTGAACATTTGCAGACATGCCACCTCCATAGCCTCCCTTGGACTGCATTTGATTCTGAATGGAGCTGACCTGGGGATATAAGTGGAAGCGGGACAGAGAAAACAAGAAAGGCACTTAATGAGCTATGGAATCTTCTTGCATCCCAATTTTATTTCTTGTTTAGGTTTGATTTTCAAGGGCTCTTTTACTGTTAAAGCTACATTACTTTTGTATGAGGACACACACAGCATAGGCTTGCTGGAATTTTCACTTCTGCAGGCATCTCAGCAGGAGAGGGAGAAGAACTGGTGCTGAGGCAGACGTTTTTCCTCTCTCCCAATGAAAACTAGCTGATTCAGGCTTTTCCTGAACCACTAGATACTCAAAAAAAATTAATCAAATGTCTTACCGGTATCCAACTCCACTCTGTCTGACAAGCTATAATTTATCTTGTTGTATGGAAAATGTTCTTTGCCAAATATGATAAACCAAAGAAGTTGACACAATCACTGTAAAAATGTAACAACTTACAAAATATCTGGATAGTATCTGCACGGTATGGCTAACTTCAGATAATTAACAAAGGCTTTTCTAAACCAAAACCTCAATTATATAAGACATTATTTATCTGTTCATGTAATAGCACACACTGCTTTCCTTAATTGCTACTATTCCTTTAAATGGCAGGATATGTATTGTTTTGACCACACTCAATCTATCAAATTCCCTGGAAATAGATTATTTGAAGATATTTTTAGCCTGATGCAAATAAATACATAAAGGGTCTTCCTTCCCAACAAAGACATGCACATCCCTCTATGGCTTTCATTGCCTTCATCAGCAAATAGGATGGGCATCAATAGTTCTTTCCTGCTTGTCTTGCATGAATCAAACTAGTCATCTCCAAGTGCCTGCAGGAAGCCAAATTCAGCCTTAAAAGTTCAGCCTTTTTCTCTCTGTACCCCAGAGCATACATAATAAGTATACAACGAGCACAAAATAACACAATCATTCAGGCTACAGCTTCTGAAAACAAGTTTGCAGCAAAGCTTATGCTTGCAGCACACCACTTGCAATTATTATTGTATATTCCTTCACAGAGATGTCAAAACATCACTAGAAAGCTGTATTAAAACAGCACTGGAGAAGTATTTTCAAATGGCTTGCATGATATTTTCCCCATCTACAAAAAAGACAAAGTATACTCTTTACTACAGCAAAGCAAAACACGTGTGCACACACAAAATGAATCAGCACAACTCTTTCTTACACACTGTTTCTCAAGCTAATGTAAAAAAAAGAGCCTGTTCTAGGATCTTTGCCTTCAAGAGTAAGGCATATTGCAGTGCTGTGCAAATGATCCGATTTTATGCTTTTAAGTAGCACAATGCAAACCCATCTTCTACCTGGGCACTTTGCTCAAATAAGTGATACAGCTGCAGCAAAGCAACATTATATTCACATTTTTCTTTAGGGAAAAGTGTTAAAACTCTATAGTGAGTCTGACATCAGAGACTACAAACTCAATAAGGAAGTGTGGAGAAGTGCAACCACACTCGTGGTTGTGTTTAAGACTTTTCACTTTTCACCAAGCTGATCATCTTCTTCACCAAGCATCTTCTGTGGCACACTGGAACAAAAGGTGTTTGAATTTGATCTTTTTTTCCCTCAAAAAATAATTAATCTACATGTAAATATATTCATAAGAATTACTTTAGGATGGCATTAATTTCATCTGAATGAACCCTGACAGTAGTCAAAAGAGCTAGAAAACATTTCCAGGCCATGTCACCTTCCAACCCGACAATTTGCCTATAGGACTTTAAAATGTTGGAGAACACAAATTACAAGGCTAAAGTGTAAATTTTTATGACTATTTCTTCTAAAGGTTAAAATAATCTCTCTGATTGTTCAGTCACACACATAGATGTTTATGTTAGTGAGTAAAGGAAGCATTGTGTAAAATGTATAGGCTGTTACACCAAAAGCGAAGAGAATACAGCAAATTAAACTTCACTACATTAACAGTTCAGTGTCTTTTTCGTACATGAAAACTAATATATGAGACTGTTAAAAACTGTTAAAAGCACAGAGTAAAAAGCAGGTCTAACAATTGTAAGTTAAAATGTAGAATTCTTTCTGAAGCACGCTCCTTTTGAGGTAGTTTGAGCTACAAGAACAAGCACCATGAAATGCAGTTATTTTTTTCTTTATCAAAGACATCATTGCCTTCCTTTAATCATACATAACAGCAAGGTTCATCCCTCTTATGCCTAATTTAGATTGGAAAAGGACTTAAAGATTTTGGAGGGGAAAGACAATTGTACCAATTAAAGATCATAGAATCTGCTGTGATGCTTATCTACCTCATTAATTTCCTTCTTTTCTTTCCCTCCCTTTTAGAATTAGGGAATAGCACAGATGGTTCTTCAGAAAGAAAACAACGGAAAGCTACGAAAAGGACAGAATACATGAAATAAAGACTAAACTGAGGCATATGAAGCAGAAGAAGAACGTAAGAGGTTTCACTATGGCATATGAAGGTAAAATAAAAAAGAAAGTGATACGAATAGAAACAAAGTGCACAGACAGCTCCTACTACTTAGGTATAACTTTGACAAAGGAGCAAGGCACTCTACAGAGAAGACAAACAGAAAAGCAAAATGTTTCAGGAGTCAGTAAATTACTGTACTCAAAATCATAAGAACATCTAACAAAAAACAATGCTAACAAAGAAAAACCGCACAGAGCAAGATTGTGGGTGAAGAACCAAATCTATATGAGAAAAGCTAATGAAATCTCAGGACGCCCTCCTAGTGTATTCAGAACAGCAAGTGCATAAGGAGGATCACAAAGGAGTATAACGTCCACACTTATAAAGAAAATCAAGTAGCACAAAACCATGTGGTGTTTTAACACTGTAATCTTGGGATTTAGACTGTGAAGAATGAAGGTGACCAGATGCAAGTCACCACAGAACAGAAAGGAAAATAAGCAGTGTGACAAACTAGAGATTTCTGTTTCTGAATGCGGGGGCGGTGGGGAGGATTATTTTTTGCATACAGATCTTTTCTGGCTCTGGCCACTGACACAGCATATTATGTAAATGAAAAACAGTGAGAAAAAGAGATAGCCGGTTATGAGCATTCAAAATGAAAAGGTCTATGTCTATAGAGAGACAACAACGTTTACCTTCTACCTGGAGATGAACTGTGTACTATGCAAGGCATAGGTGAAGGCAAGCAAGAGGAAAGCCTGAGGTGAAAGAACAAAGCTTCATGCAGTCACCACAAACCTCACATGAGGCAGCTCAGCTGTGAGAATGAGGAAGGTTCTCACAGGAAGGAAAAATAATATTTAGAAAGCAAAAGGTCATGCTTTTAAAAAAAGAAAACTCCTCACTTTATTATTTCAATTTATAATGGCTTTAAATATTAATTTAACATGTTGCATAAAATAAGTAATTAGCTTTAAAGGAATTTTATCAAATTGAAGCTGTGTTTGTGCATTTAACTCGCTTACAGATGTTTTAGTACAAATCAATTCAATTTAATTATGTTCTTTCTGGGAAAATGTAGTATATTGTTTGTTACGTCAGACTTTTATCTTGCCCTTCCCAAATAATTACTGAGTTATGGAAGTTTTTGTCTGACCTCAATAAGCTACAAATTGGTTGAAACTATAAATGACCTCACTTGCCTACAATTAAACCATGTCTTTCCTTTACAGTTCTCTCTATTTTGATACCTCTAACATAACTCCTCCTTTGTCATGGAGTACATTGTCACCTCCAAACACTGTTATCCCTTTCAAGAGGATTATAAAGGTCAAGAACTACTTTTCATCACTATTTACATACAACGTTTTTCTAGATTTCATACTATTGGCCCTAAAAACATACAGCCACATCACATAAATACAAAGCTGTACAAAAGAAATCTATCCTCATAAGCTGATTTTCAGTATCTCTCTTAGCCTCTGCTTTTCACTCCCAGAGAGATAAAAATACTTATTGCTCCCATCACCTACAGAAAACCACAAACCTTGCCTGAGACATCATTGCTTGCTCTGGAAATAACTCACCCTGCAAATAGGGCTACAGAGTATAGAAAAGCCTCAACAAGGCCACCCCAAAATAAGTGTGTGCATCACAAACCAAGGTAAAGTAGAGTTTTACATGAACTATATTTAAAATAGCTTAAAGCCTTTAAGGCAAGAAATCTAGTAAATTTTAAGACACTTTTACAAGTTACTTCCAAGGTACTCTAGAGGTATATTTGAAAAACATACTATTTTAGTTCATACATGCAATCAGAACAATTTTTTAAAAAAACCCAACATATTCATCATAAAGCCTGTACAGCTTATACAGCAACTACTATGTTAACAAATATAAAAATTTTAAAAATTATATCCCATAATCTTGAACACAAGTGTTTAGGACTTGGAATTAAGATGCTAGCAGTTGTTCTTCACTTTTATAGAGATTCTTTCTTATAGTTGAAAGACTCATTGCTTCAACCACTGTATATACACATATATATATGCACGTACATATGTGTATACATATACACAGTGTTCCCGTATTCTGACTAGGATGAAATATTCTTCATTCGCTCATGCTTACCGAATTCATTCCACTGAATAGGTCTCCTGATCCTACATGAGCTGTGTGAACAAAGTTAGTTGGTTCCCCAATCATGCTTCGGTCAATTCGTCGTCGTCTTTTCTGAAAGGAAGGTAAAGAAACTATCTAACTGAGAGCTATTGAAAAGGCAAAACCAATGCATGTCATAAATGTAAATGTTAACAGATCACAGGATACTTAATACACTGAAATATATATTTATAGAGTCAAGAAGAAGAATCAAAATTCTCAGGCTAACCAAGACAGTGGCATCCTTTGTTTTTACTTGGAGGATCTATAGCAGATCATTAGACCACCAATGGTAATACTCCTAAAATTTAGGCCAATAAAACCATTGTAAACAACCTTATTACATTCCATGGTTTATTAATTGATAATTGAAACGTTCCATACAGTAAATTCTGACTCTATTTAAATCATAACATGACAAATCAAATTTGAGGCTTAGTCATTCACAATAAGCATCAAAGAGCATCAAGATAGTCTATGAAACCACTAACAGAATTTCTGATTTGCATGCCATGGGAACTTAAGTCACTGTTTGTAATATACTTCCTGGTGGTGTTCAGAACAATGCCTTGAGTTTGATTAGGGTTAGTCACAGACTAACTTTACTGAGGCCTGTATACTCCGATCACCTATACAAGGCACATCTATAGAAAGTGTGGTGAAGTGTGCAGTGTGATAGTAAGACACTAAGTAAGACAGTATGTGTCAGCCTAGGGACTCTGATTCCTGCGTCATGAGACAGAATGCAAGAACTGCTTAACTTCTGCCTCTCGTTTCTCAGAGTCACAGCTTCAATTTTTATTAATGTAATAAGACACAAATGAAAAAACAGGGTCAGTAAGTACTTTCTCTAATTAAAGCAGCTGCCTGCCTCAAGCTAAGCACAGCATTTGAAAGAATAAAACAAGAAAACCCTATCCTCGTTTCTTAGGCCAGAACCAGGGAGCTTACACAGAGCAAAACATGCACTGTGCACTCAGTGTATACTCATATCCTCTACTTGGAAAAAAAAACAATAGCCATGAAGCATGGTATGAATATATAAATTTAAGATGTGTCATAAAAAATGCAGTGTAATAGCTAAGAAACTACTTAAGCTCAATTAAAAGCTTCCTATCATCTTAAAGTTCACTCTTACTCAGTTTTAAAGGGATGTCTGTTTCTAATCTGCAAGGAGATCGTAAGACCACACAGAACAGAGATACATGGGTACATGCCTCATAAGTGGGCTAGTTACTTTTGAAACATAGCTACAGATTATATCTTTATGAATCAGAGCCCACAGCTATAAGAATACATCATGAGTTTTATCTAGCAAGTACATAACACATTTAATCCTCTCCTGTACCTCTTCCCTCTTACTAAACACAGGTTTCCATAGGTTTCAGTACCTTACTACATCACGTTCATCGTTGGGATAAGGAGACACACATACAACATTCTTACTGAACTAGCTAAACAAAATGACTGAATCTATGCCAAAACTACCTAGTGAATTCTCTACTCCCAACAAATTTGAGGAGATCAACCAAATAAAACAATCATAGCTATAAGTACACCTTCAGGTAGTTTGAGGGCTTACACAGAGAAGTCTTCAATTATAGAAAACTATTAATTGAGTTCATAGAGCCATAAATGACAACAACAGACTCTATTTCCGTGTCCCATCAATGCATTAATATTTCAGTTTGGAAGTCAAGCTCACTTACACATACACCAAAGGGTTTCCTAAGTTCTACATGATATCAACTAGTAAAGTACACGTGACTAACTTGCAGGGAGAGACTCCACACCAGGTTTATGCTTCCGCTCCATGAGAACTGCTCATCTGATATGTTTAGGGCAAGGAGCATCTCTGCGAGGTGTGATAAATATTTTAAATTCATGTTGCCATATTACACAATACAATAGTGTAATTCTGACACGAAAAGCAGCTTTAGAGAGCTGTATGAAATGCATCACTTCAATTAGAAAACTTAAAATTGTTTCAGGTCTGCAGTAGTTGCCTCTCTCCTCCTTTTAAAAAATTAACAGGCAGAGATAGATTAATTTATATGTCTGAACAATACATCCATAATTTCTTGGGTTTAGTAGTTTTGAAATGCACGGTTCTGATGCAGAGAAAACATACAATCTCAAAGCTTTTGGAAGTTTTTGTTTATTTGTTTTGTGAGCAACCAAACCCTTTCTTTAGGCAACTCAATATATTTTCCTCCTGCACTTGTTGCTAAGATCACTGGCATGCTAGTAACAGAATTAAGAGCGATGGATCTTGTCAACTACTGTAAATCATTCTCCACTAATCATCAGCCAGTCAACCAGGAACCACTAGTTAAACTAAATGGCCTTCAAACCCTGTTTCTTATCTTAAAAAAAAACCTTATCAGAGGCCATCAGCCAGTTATACCCTGGCATGTAACCACTGATGTGATCTCCTTGAAGCAATGGAACAATATTTAAATGCTCTGCAGCATTAAGAACACAAAGTAGTTTACTCTGAAAGCATATAAAGCATTGTTATTTTGCTGCAGGAGCATTCAGTCTGTATTTACATTAGTGTTCTAGCCTGGATCATAAGCATGCTTTTGAAGCAACTTTGCCAGTCTCCATTTACCATGCTTCAATTTTAATTTCAGAGTAATCTTGCAGTGTCCAAACTAGACTCTTTTTAGGTGTACCTGAACTGGAAGACTAGCAATGCAGACATTGAGGACAATGGATCAGCTGAGCCAGTCTGAAGCAGCCCACAAAAGACACCTAATGTACATCATGGCTCCCCAACACCAACTGTTCTGCTCTACTATACAGCTGCTTCTACTAGAACGTGCCTTTTCCATAACCTAGTCAAAGCCAGAACCTAAAGGACCAGTTAAAACAAGGCTGAAAGGACATGGGGAGTACTGTAAAAGGTCACCTCTTTTCAAGGAATGTAACACAGGAGACAGGAGTAGGGGGGAACCCCCAGGAAGATTACAGAGCTTTGATAGAGGATGCCATAAACATTAGCTCTGCCAGGATTTTATTGTGAAGTTGTATTCTCTGAGGTCATGTACCTGTAAGAATACACGAATTAACACACACTGATTCTTCAGTAAATTTAGTATATTTAAATTGAAAGATGAGAATCAGGACATTCACCTCTTACTTAAGAAGAAATCATTTGTACAATTATGCTCACTTCCCTCTGCATAACACTTATGCCTTTCCATGCTTGTTCCTAGTGCATATCACGTGCCTGAGCTGACAGAATTCCTGCTAGCCTTCACCTATGCCTCAAACTTTGTTTGATAACATACTATAAGTAATTAGCCGCAGAATATATATGCATCACTAACCACTGTAGTAATGAGATTTGACCATAAAGGTGATCTATAAAACAACTGACTTTTTTTTATATTAGTGCAAAGGATTTCAACATACATGCATGTGAATATTTGTATCATTTAAAAGTTTGTTTAAAAGATGTTTCTGACAGATCACATGTATGTCCCAGCTCTGCAGAGTACCTGGAATGAGATCCTGTGTCCTGTATCTGTTTCTTGCAGATGTTTTCTTTGCAGGGGCAGAGCAGAAGAAATCTCACATTATTATTAGCTAACTTGTCTGTTATCTTTCTTGTTAATTGGGTCAAGTTACTAGCTCATTCAGTATCAACGGGCTAAAAAAAGTTTAAATTCTAAATTACAGTATTTGACTTGTCCCCCCACCTTGTCCCAAGGCACTTCCCCCTTTATTAAGAGAAGGGGTGGCAAGGAGTATAACAGAGGTGAAGTGCACAACAGATGTGAGTTGAGAGGAAAAGACTAGTACAGTGGAATATGAAATACCAACATTTAGTGGCTTTAATCAGCTTGTTCCCTTGACAAAAGTCTGTAGAATTTGGATTGTCAAGTACACACCAGGTAACTTCTAAGCCACAAAAAGAATAAATAATATTTAAAGAGAAGTAGAAGTGATGCAGGTTTCTGTGTTAAATGTTTGAGAGGAATGGAAGCAGCCTGAGGACCCATCTGAGAACCTTTGCTTTGAACAAGATGCATTGAAACTGGATCAAATTTCAGTTGCCATAGTGATGAAGTAAAGAACTGATGTCTCTTCCATTCTTAATCTGCAAATGATGCTTTGCACCCACACAGAGATTATTTCAACCCTGCAAGTTTCTTGAAACTTTTGATAGACAGTTTCAAACTTCTATTCAAAAAGATTAAACTAATTATACCATATATTCAATCTGTCCTTCAGCAAAGCCACAAGTACTTAACTGAAACACCATTTTCATAGTTCAAGAAACTAATTCTTGCAAAAAATTCAAAACTTGGAATTGTTTCTTCAATAAAGAGCTCCCACTGATGGGTCCAGAGTCTTGTAGAAGTTCCTTTTTATTTCCCTCTATTTTTGGCCTGCAGGGAAGAACTATCTTTTTCGACTATCTCCAAATTCTGTCCAGGGGCTCTGTTGTGGCTTTTGTAGCTCAAGCCACTTGACAGTGATGGCAACAGTTCTGAATCAGATGTGTTCTCTGCCTGTACATAAATGTATATCAAAAGAAAAGTTTCAGAAAGTTTTCTCCTTTGCACAGCTATGCATTCCTCTCTGTCCTTCACAACAGGTCCTCTCAAAAAAAGAAAAACAAAAATAGAGTAACAACAAGGCGTCAGACACATCAGAAAATATTTTAGTGATGTCACTTAGATACTAGCAGGCTGGTAATTATTTTTCTGGAAGATACTAAAGGTAGAAATCACAAGTGAGGTCAAACAAAAGATCATACAAAGCTATCACAAAGTCAAGTACCAATCTGCATATGCTGGGGATCAAAAGCAAAGAAATCTCTTTTGTTTAGCTGGCAGAAAAGCACAGTCTGCTAAAACTCCTCCAAGTCTTTTGAGATAGCTGCTGGATACCTATCCTAAATCCAAGTCAAAGTGAAATATAAGCACATAATCCCTGTGCTTCTTAATCTCCTTTTCTTAACAAAATGAGAAATATCTTCTGCACTTTAACTTCATAATCAGGGAAAACTGAAACAGAACACTATGCTTTGGTACTTCACCTGATGAAATTAAAAGCATCACTGTCTCAAGATTAATTATACAGTTTTATATCAGTCTATTCTCTAATTACAGATGATGAAAAAACCTCAATCTCTTAAAAGGTGTGCAGATTGTGTAAATCTAAGTATTCATAATATTCCACATAAGACCACATAAGAGTGGGCTATCACAGAACTTCAAGCTACAGTGGGCCCCATTCACCCACCATGACTGCCTTCATCGAGCCAGCAATGCTTACTGCTGCCTTGCAGGTTCAGTAACCTAGCTAAGACAAAAAGCGATTTTTCTGTTTCCTTGAATTACCATCATCATAAAGCAGGCTTATCTCTTGGCAAGAAGATAACTGTAGAACACGTAACTCCTCTCTGAAGCCTTGTTCAAGACTTCAAAAATATACTTGCTAAGTCCCTACTTGGAAACTCTCCCTAACAAATAGAGAAGTGAATGATCCATCTGGACACTATAAAGAGAGATGCTTTGCAGAGTTTTTGTTGTCAGAGAATTACTTACACTTATTACTTTCAAAAATTTTGCTCTGTTCAAAGGAGACAGGACAAATGCAAATAAAGAATATGCTCCTAGTTCTCCATGGTACCTGACTAGTACATTTGTTTTCATAATTAAGAGCTAGTCTGCTTGTACATCTAACACTATATGGATGCACTATCAAGACAGTGATAGGTAAGTAGATTTTTTTTTTTTTAAGTTGGAACTATCAGTTCATATGGAGGCTCACAGCTCTTGTGTTTGACCTTGTTTCACAAATTACTCTCGAATAGCAACCCTTTTTTGAAGACATCTATTACTATTCATTGTCATGTCAAATACAGGCTAACCCAATGGAAAAGTAAGCTCTTTTAATATGGTAATTTACTCTCTGGGATCTTCAATACCAATCAAGATAGGTGTTTCATAAATTTTCTCTGAGGACAAAAGGATCTATTCAACTTTTCAATTATATAACTCTTGATTGAAATAGAGCTGTTTCCTAACTTTGTATTCAAGAGTTCAGCTGAAACTTCAAATGCCACGAAGGCCAAAGATAAAACTAAGATAGAAATCTAATGAAACGATTTAATCAAAGACAAGATAGTCAACCATTTTGAGATGGGGGTTTAGACAGTTAGAGAAGGAACTGAAAGAGAAAACACCCTGCATTTTATTCTTCTTCTTTGATCTCGCCTACTTTTTATATCTGCTCTACAAAGAGCACCAGCAGTAGATGAGTCCTGTGCTGTGCCACACAGCTGATCCTCCACAAACTAACACGCATGAAGAGCTGGGTATTCCCTCAGAATAGGAAGTACCAGATCACTCCATAGACGTGGCATTCTGTCCTCCCATATACATCCAGTCCTGCTCCCAAAAAGATCTGATATTCTCAGGATGGCTTTCTGTCTCTCAAGACAAGCTATGGTCTGAGTGACATGTCTGGGTTCCTAATATGGAACTACCTAAATTACCTAGAAACGTCTTAGAGAGTGTCTTTCACTAAACCCTACACAAAGGGGCTGCAGAGGCAAGTGTCCCCCTTATATTTTTTTTTGTACTTTGTGTGTTTAACACACATTTCTCCACACTTTCCTCCCTAACTAGGAACCTCGAGCTTCATGTTAAAGATAACAAAAAGTATGCGCATGGATAAAGCTGAAATGCTAGTATATTCTGATGTGTAACAATTGGATCATTATGCAGCAAATTAATTCTGTGAAACCAATGGCTGGATGTGTAAGAGCCAGCATGGTCTTCTTGAAGAACAAATGGCTGCACACCTGAACACTTCACTGAATATTGTATCACTCTCCATTTTTCTTCCAGCTTTTTTAACCTGTCAGCTCCTACTGCCAATTCCAACATTTATACAATCCACAAGTACTATATGCAAGTAGAGAGACATCATCTACAATAATGTTAAAATTCCAGTCATGTGGTAGTATATGTTTAAAATTTTAACATTAAATTTAATTTTTTAACCATAAAGAATCAGAGAAGCACAACTAAAGACAACATGTAAGATAAATAAAAAAACATGTATGCCCTCCAAATCATCACATTTCAGTGACAGATTCATTCTAAAGCAGTAGCATAGTATTGTATGTATATAAAGCAGTAGCATGGTATTTAAGCCTAGCATAATAATGTTCTGACCAGCGCTATGATTTTCATCAACTGTGAAACACCAAAGCTGTTACCATAACTAAAACGTTTTTCCCAGTCCCTTCCATGGACAGTTTCTAGCAGATTGCTTAAAGAGTCTAGACTGCTTACACATCTTACAAACTACAGCTTCAACAGAACAGAAGCAGGAGGTAACCAGCGCATATTTTCATGACAGCTCTTAAGCCACAGAGATAAGAAGCAGGCCTCCAGCACACTCAGTTTTCATCAAGTTTTTCAAAAATCCAAGATGCCACTTGACCTCTCTAGCTAAAGAAGAGTTAGCTAGGAAACTGAGACAAAGGATTGAAAAGAGTTAAGTTTCTAAATAACGTAAGTTGTTATAATTAGCATCTAATACATTGATTACCAAACGTATGCTGGATTTAGCCTTTAGGCAAATTCACTTGGCATTTACTGACTAACTCAAGTGGCAAAAAAAAAATTAAAAAAAAAAAGCAAATCTGATTGCTTTCTGAACTCCTGAGCAAAGGAACTAGCAGTCCTGTCTGTATTTAGAAAAAGACAGAAGTACCAGGAAATTAGAAGAATTTAAAAGAGCAGAGAAACTGACTTTATCAAATCTTCCAGCCTGATTTTAAGTACAACTTCATATTGAATTAATTTATTTTATAAGTGCATATTGTTATCTCAAACAGTTCCTTTGCTTTTAGCAAATTCAGCATCTTCTTCAATCTTTTGAAGTACAGGCCTTTTAATCTGTTTGCACAATATTCCATTATATTATGGTGGTGTAAGTCATCACATGAAAAAACTGGCAATTCTAGCCTGTCTTTTCTAAATAAACAGGAAAATTTGCCACATGAGGTCAAATGACTCTGAAAGACAATAGATCTTTTACAAAATGGTTTAGCTCATGTATTAAAGGGAACTTGTTCCACTGCAACCACTTAAACCAACTTTAAGTCACCTATTGCATCAGAATCCATTCCTTGGTATGGCTAGTAAGTACTGTTGTTTTCAAAATACACATTAGAACAATTTCAAGACTCCATTTACAATCTGTAACTTGGCAGTCACACTGATATCACAAACTAACTTCTCTTCCCAAAACATTTATTTTCATTACTTTTGGTGATTATTGCCTCTTTAACATAATGACAAAAAAATAAAAAAGTCATGTAAGATAATAATACTGGTTTTTTATTGCAGCAACCATTCTTCTTTAACATCTTTAGACATCCTATGCAGTCTGATTGTAGAGTAACAGATAATTCATCAACGATAATTTCAGCAGGGTGTGATGAAAGGAACAAGTCTGTGATACTGGCTTGTGGTATCTCAGCAAAAATCAAAACTTAGCATTTAATATGTACGTGTACATAAACACATTGCATAACTTCCAACACATTAGTTGTTCCTTGCACTGAGTGCTTACAACCAGCCAGTATAGCTTGAAAAAAGGTTTATTTCTGCATCTTTTGGAGTGAATCCAGAGCTGAGACACAGGTAAACGACAAACCCACTGCTGCACATGGTATAGAAGGAGAGACTGGAAGACTGGGTTGGTTCACTCTTTAAGAAAAGAAGAGACATCTGCTTGTGTTTTTAATGGTCTTCTACTACCTAACAGGAGGATACAGAAGACAGACAGACTTGGAGGTGAACAAGGACAGCATAAGAAGCCACATCCAGTTGCAACATGGGCAAATACTGATTAAATAAAAATAAAGTAGTAATTGTTATGTAGGTGGTCAAACACTGGACAAAGAACCCAAAGATGTCCATCCTTGGAGATCCCCAGAACATAACTGAACATGGCCCTGTGTAGGTTCAGTCTAATGGCTTCTGCTTTGAGTAGGTGCATCACACTACATGGCATCCGGAGGTCTCTTGTCACCTAGATTATTTTCCAAGTCTCTAACTTAAGCTGGTGATGAAGAGGAATAATGTAGAGTGGGCTGGAACTGACTTTGCTGTAACATGGATGCAGTATATTCTCCCCAGTGATAAATCATAATGTTAAAAGCCACAGATTAAACAAATGATGTAAAGATACACTACAATATAAACCTTCTGGAAACTTCTAACAGCTTCTTAAAGAATGCAAATCCTAAAGCCCTCATAAGAACACACTGTGAGCTGCATCATGTTGAGATCTCTTTCACTTGCACCTTTTCCAACAAGAACACTGGAAATACTTGAAAGGTCATCCTGCATGACAGGAGCTGTAGTAGAGAACTAGAGAAGAGGATGTGTGTCAGGATTACAATGTGTAGTCCCTACTGCTCAGCCAAATAAATATTGTCACACACACCTCCCTCCCCTCAACCCCTTAGCTTCACCATGAAGAAAAGCTTCACGTGACCTTAAGTGCACTACTGAAATTCTTCTGTTAAGAAATTTTATTTCATGCTTGCAAATCCAGTAGTAAGATCTTCCAGAGCTAGCTGGCTAATATAAACTGGCTTGTTATGTTCTATGTATGCAGGCATCTATATAGATGCGTATTTGCATCTATATGGAAGCACACATGTTGCATAAAATAGATTATGTATAAGACTTTCATACTCCTATGCATGCTGCTGTATACTAAAGCAGAATGACAGACACATACCAAACTCCATTACAGAAAACTATAAGAACAAAAAATAAACTCAAACACTATCTCTGAACAGATACTAGGTAATAGCTACTGCCACATACAAAATCCTCAGTCACACTCGCCATACAAAACCCATCACTTAATAAGTCTAACACTTTCTCTGGGTCAGCTAGTTAAAACATCTACTACTCTGAAGATATTAACTCTAAGCTATTAGCTCTAACTATGTCACAGGTGTTCACAAGCAGCAGTTTAGTATTGCACATTGTGATTGACTGTTAACTATGACAATAAGTCAGGGCATACATTGTATTTTCAGAAAACATCTACATGCAACTCACATTAATCCCCTTGGGAGAAAACGGGTCTTCAGGACTTACAGCACTGATTTTTTTAGTAGTAGGATTCATGGCTGGAAGCTCTGGTACTTGTGCCACAGGCAAAAAACCTCCAATATTTACTAATAATATCCTCAAGAGTCAACAAACAGAGACAGTGAATTCATCAGCTTTTAAGTACCTCTGTGAATATCATCTTCGAAGCTTGACATTAGTTTGCCCAAACAGTAGCAGCTTCTTCATAGAACCATAGAATCACTAGGTTGGAAAGGACCTACTGGATCGAGTCCAACCATTCCTATCAATCCCTAAATCATGCCCCTGAGCACCTCATCCATCTGTCCTTTAAACACCTCCAGGGAAGGTGACTCAACCACCTCCCTGGGCAGCCTCTGCCAGTGCCCAATGACCCTTTCCATGAAAATTTTTTTGAACTTGCTCTGAATGAAGATATTTTCTATTTTTCTGTGCAAATCCTTTTTTAAGGGAAGTCATCCCATTATAGCTTTGTATGTGTCAGCTTCAGGCGACTGTTGACCTTTCCGGCAATCTTCTCATTGGCATTTCCTTGCTAAATTCTTTGTCATTATTATTTCATCATTATGTCTGGATTGTCCTTGCCTGTCCAAAGGCATCCTGACTAGTCAGCTATCAGCATATCAGTGTTCTCACACGACCTTGGTTACATATAATCATGAATTTGCTTCAGTGGCTTTCCCACTTCTTGCTCTTGTAAGGACTTCTGCAAAGCTCCCAAATCTGACTATCAGTGTTGTAAATCTGCTAATCCAGTTAATTTTAGGTAGAGTCACTGGAACAAACGCATCCCAAAATACCTTAAAATGTAGTCTGTCTTGGCTTGCTCTTGAAACATCAAAGCAAAAAGGAGTTACAACCTGCACAAGAAAAGCAGGAATAGCCTCCCATATTCTTTCCATACTACAAAAAATAGACTGTCATTTGAAAGATGATCCCCCCAGTGGATGGCATAAAATAAAAAAGAGACAATACCACAAGTATCCAAGACAATTTAGCAAACAGGTGGCCCAGTACATATTTTAGGGATGCTTAGACACCCAGCCCACACATAGCATTGCTAGAAGCATCTCTGGAAGAGTACTCTACCAGCAGCTCTTAAGTTCAAATCAGCAGTTCAAATCAGCAGCTGTGCAGAGACTCAAAATAACTTTCTGCTCAGCTTTTGACATACTCAGAATAGTATTACAAGTCCCAACAGAAGCATGGGGTCAAAGCAAATGTGCAGGCTCAAAAGACAGACAATGAAGAAAAAGGCTATTATGAGGAAAAGCTTCTAGTCAAGCACTGTATTCCTACTTATTTCAGTTCAACAAGGAACGTAAAAAGGAAGTCCTTCAAAGGAGTATTTTACTTTTTCTAGTAAAACAGATGAATCCCTGCCACCTTGTCAAACTTCCTTTCAATGAAAAACACTAGTTTCAAGCATGTACAAGCACTTTTGCATAGGCTAGCTGAGGCATGCTAAAATTCCAAAGTACTGAGTGTAAACAACGATCAACAATTTAAATTTCCTCAAGTTAGAGAATGCTCCATATTCCTAATTTATTTGTAAAATTCTCTTCTTCTAAATACAGCCTTGTTGAAAAGTATTCAGAAGCAGTACCAAATAGCTCCTTACTCTTTCACTAGTTGCACTAAGACACATAAATTTTGTTGAGGAAGAAGCCTCAGGTACACTCTTCGTTCGGAATTTACTGCCAGACTTATGAGTAGGATCACAGCATATGATCATTTTTAGAGGTAGTGCTGGCTGCTCATTATGTTCAGAAAAACCTTTCTACTTACAAATCCATTTCTGTGGCAAGCTCTCCTTGTCTTGCAGGTCTTCTACATCAAGTTATCTACGATAAATTTATTAATGGGAGAGCAGAATTTCTATTAGCGTGTTTCCTACTCGCATACTTTTTGACACCGTTCCTTCAGTCTAGTATTGGCAATTCTGAAGCTGGATCTGCTATAGAAATCCAGGATATGCAGAGGCTTTCTCACTGTGTCAGTCCTACTGGTCTTACAAGAATAAGCTCATATTTAAGAGCTTCTTAAGATAGGAATAGGAAAGCGTGGTTCTTTAACAGTCAGCAACATAAGGGAAGCTTCAGCATTGCAACACTGAGCATCACAGAGATCTCTCAAACTCCTCCGGTTTCCTACATTACTGTCAGCTTTCAGACAACTGCTTCCCAGTTCCACAAGTGTAGTAAGCATCTATCAAAAACAAGATGCAGCCAACATCAGCTCTTTGCTACAGATTTACAGTCACTGGCAGTTAAAAAAAAAAAAAGTCAGAATGAAGACAAGAAAAAGCAATAAACATACAGAACAAAACCAGGTTTTCCAAAGAGCTGCAAGCTTGGTATTTCTAAACCTGGGTGCATAACAGTAAGCGTATATTATTGGTAGCAAATATTTTTTCCTTTTAGTCTATAGCAAATGGAAACATGATACCTAAAAAGACAGGTACACAACTCCATCTTGCCAACAACCAGAGCGATGAACACAGAACTGAAGAGTAATTGTTGGTAGGAGAATATATATTGTTCCTAAATTAAAGGAAAAACCCAACAACTAAGCTAAAACACTACCAGTACCATGCTATGTTTGTTTTACAGTCTGAGTGTGAGGTACCTTTTACCAACACACAGGTGTCCAGTGGAGTCTGGCAGCTATGTCAGTAAAATAAGTTGTTTCTGAACACCTGGTTCATTGCCACAGTAACTGTCAAATTCTGATTGTATCAGATTATTTTAAGAGCTCCCTATGTCACAGGCTACACGACCCAGGAACACACTTCCACGGTCAAAGCACAAAATTTTCAACAAGTTCATTTTGTTCCCAGATTTCCTGCCTGGTTTCTATGCCTCAACCTCACTTGGCCATTTGACTGAATTTCCTTAAAGTTCTATGAAGATCAATGGACACAGGCATTGGAAGAGCTACCTACAACTGCTGTCCTAAACATACGTTGCCACTTAAGTACTTCTCAACAATTTCCAAGTTGTACACTAAGGTGAGCTGCATACTATATCAATATAATTTAGGACAAGAAGAGATGCATCAACACAAAAAGTCTCACTTTTAAGAAGCAGAATTTGAGTTGTCAACCATTGAATTGATAACACATCAGTTATCACTTCATCCACAAGTGTAGTAAGCATATACCAAAACCAAGATGCAGCCAACATAATCTTTCAAGTCAGGTATCTGGAAATAGCACATCAGAAATATTTTTGAGATTCAGAAGGCTGTGATGACCCTGCTGTCCCTTTGGTGTTTGCTCCACATACCTTTCTTCACTGCCTGCGGGAATCACCACACACAGAGGCAAGGACAGCAAGAGGAATGTTCAGTAAAACAATGTATACTTGATTTATGCTCCAACTGCTTTTACACAAAGCCTAAAGTTTGTTTCAGAAGTAACACTAATTTTCTCTTTAATATTTTTAGATAATTTTAAACATAATTTCTGAAACAAAATGAAAATATATTTTAAGTAAGCCTTATGAACCTAATAGTCTCTAAAACTCAAGGGCAAACACAAATTTCTCCATTAAGAACAGCACAGAGAGGGGTTGTTTTTCAACTGCAAAGCTAAGAGTCAGAATGCAGAAAGATATATGTGTTATCAAGACACTCAACATGCTCTCTTTGAAATCACTAAGAAAAAACTGAGAAACCCAAACCTTTCTGCACTTCCCAATTGTTTCCCTACAGGCTTCATTTTCAGACCACTCTTCTGTATTCTGAGATTGTACAGACACAGTTAATTTTTGTTTAAGAAACTAAAACAAATAAACTTGTATAAAACACCATCTAAAACATAGGTGTGGCTATTTATCTGCGGGACAGAAACAGCATATATCATACCACATCTACTGCATCCTGCAGCATTTCTTGTCTTTTGCATTGCAAATTAAATGTCTGCTATGTTTGGTCATAAGAAATAGTCAGTGACGTTCAGCCCCTGCAAAGTGTCCAGAGCCAAGACTGCTAAAAGCCTAAGTTGAATTCTATTCCTTCTTGGGCATGATCAAATTATTTACAAAATTCCAGTGAGCTGAAGCAAAGGGAATACCTACATATAACTTACTGCACCAGTGTGGGAAAAAGACTGAGCTTGACTCTCTGAATCCAGAATGAGCTAGTAGATCTGTCAACTGGAAGTTTTACTTATTTTCAAAAGTGATTCCTTGCAGGGGTTGATCACTTCATGTACATTTTACTGACTAACAACCAACCACATGTTAAAACAGGTTTTTGAGCTGTATTTCAGAGGAAAAGTTTTGTCTGTATTTTCAGATAAAAATAGAAAGCCAAATAAAATTCTTTTTATCATATTTCTTTCCTTTACATTGTGTAGTAATGTGAGCGGACTAATCCTGGAACACTAAATTACAGAAGTTATTATGTAAAGTATTTGATGACTTTTCCAATTATATAAAGTAAAGATAGATTGGACTGACGTAAGCTCTACTTACGTAAAATAAAACAGTAAAATTTTTTTGGTAAAAGAAAATAGTGTTTACCTGACGTCAAGTTCAGAAAGAGTGAGCAAGAGATAAAAATATTGCAGAATGTCATTTTGGTGACATGAAGCATGCTACCAGCAGCATACAAGGAGACTAATTTTACTGTCTTCAAAGGATGAGCAAGATACCCTCATATTTGTAAGATATTACAGTAGATGTTACATAGCAGGTATTTCACATGAGTATAATGCACTTCAGAAACTCCTTTTGTATTATAATCTCTTTATATAACAAAAAGCCGTTTACTATCAACATCAAATAAATGCTGTCTTCAAAAAAATCATGATGCCTATACACAAGCCCCATAAAAACTTACTACTAAACATGCAAGGGGTTTTGTATTTTTTATTATTTGGTAGTGCCTTTCCTCAGAGGACCTCAGAACAGTTCGCAGGATCCTAGGAAAACTCAGAAAAATACTCTCGCAGCTGGTTTTTGCTGTAATTGATCAGATTATTCCCTACACACACAAAAAAATTACTATACAAACTAATAAAATCCAACCCACCATCCAAAACATGCTTACACACATCAGAAAAAGAGCAGGAAAGAGCTTGTATGCCTTTGCTATGCAGAAAAACACCAATGGCTGCAGCCTGCACAAAACCCTGTAACCTTCAGTTCTTTAACCGCTACATCAGCTAACTCACACCTACCTTCACACATCAGTCAGTTTCTCGCCAGATTTTAATCTAAGTGTGTACATATTAAAATGCGTAAATTTCCTCATGATTATGTTTTGTGTGCAAAAACATTACTCTGATTTTATAATGGAAATGTTAGCATTTAATTCCTGAATTTAAAAGAGCAGCTGAATCTCATTGACCTGAGATATGTGCGTATGTTTTAGCTCTTTATGGGTAGGGCCATACAGAGTCCTTGATTGCATTCTTTGTAGTTTTCCAGGAGTCAGTTTAATCCACGTTGCTTTCACTATGGTCACTTCAATCACTTTCGCCCTCATACTCACTACTGGTAGCAGCCTTGCATAGTTTTTACAGATTTGCACTATCTTCATAGTTAGCTCATGGAAAAGATAATATCCATGTAATATAAAGGGCTTAGAAATCTTTAAGAGGTTTTAAAATTGTTTTTGAAAGCAATAATTATGTAGCCCTGGTTCTTCTCTCTCATGTATAAGTCCTGTTTCTTTATTTTCTGGAGTACATACATCGCTGTTATTTTCTTTCCTTCTCCAAATCTTCCTTTCTTTGCATTACACACCACAGAATCATAGAATAGTTTGCGTTGGAAAGGACCTTACAGATCATCTAGTTCCAAGCCTCCCCGGCTATGGGCAGGGACACATCCCGCTAGGTCAGGCTGCCCAAGTCCCCATCCAACCTGGCCTTGAACACCTCCAGGGATGGGGCAGCCACAGCTTCCCTGGGCAACCTGTGCCAGTGTCTCACCACTCTCATAGTGAAGAAATTCTTCTTTATGTCTAGTCTAAGTCTGCCCCTCTCCGGTTTATGCACATTGCCCCTCGTCCTACCACTACAAGCCTTTGTAAACAGTCCCTCCTCAGTTTTCCTTTTGGCCCTCTTCAGGTATTGGAAGGTCGCGTTGATGAGACATTTAATTTTCAAAGCTTAATTCTGATGCTAAAAAAACCCAAAATATGCATTTGATATCTTTCCATGGAGAATAAAAAGGCCCGTCGGCTCCTCTGCCTCCTATTCTGTATATCAGCACACCTATTAACGTGTTGGCATTTCTTCTTCTCTTTACACGTTCAGCAATGCCAAGCTGCTACCACAAACACAAGCAACCCAGCATGTTACATACATGCACACACACGTTTACGTGTACGCATTTGCATTACCTCACAGATTTATTTGGATTTATTGCCCCAATTTAACATTAATCTACTATTTAACTATCATCCTAGAGCTAGCTATTAAGTAACTGGAGTACAGCAAGCTGTATTTAAAGTAATATTTGTTCAACATGAACAATAAACAACATGAAGTCCTACATTAATTTTTCTCAAGTCTTTCAAGAAATCTACCTGACTAGGGTTTGGCTTAGAAGACCCCTTCGTTTAAGGGAACTTGATTAGTCACAAGAGCAATTTCCTTTTAGAAACAATACACTCCCCTGACATATTTTTGTTCCTAGTTGAACACAGTCAAGTGAGCCTTCTTTAGATAATTTAGTTCCTGATGGCATCTGTTTACTTCACAAAACTTATATAACACCTCAAAAGGCAAGTTTTATGCAAATACACATAATGAGGTAAAGATTTATAATTACAGTCTATGCAACTGTCTCTTTGAAAACCCCGATGTGACATCACCTCTAAAATTCTATCATTCTGGTATAATGCCCAGTTAGCATCTATTCATCAATCCTGCTAAAGTTTTTTCCTCCATTTTATTTGAATTCAATCCATTTTTCTCTATCCACCATATCATCCTTTCTGCCCCAAACAACTTTTCTATTCTTTCCTCATTTAAGGTCAGAGGCTCTGAAGCCACCCGCCTCCAAGTAACCTGTCTGACATCTTCCAGGTGTAAAATAAGGCTAGCAGTGCTGACCTCTCAAATAAGCCAGGCCCAAGCCGCAAGAAAACAGAATTCAAGATAAGTAGCATAACTTGGAGGTTTCAGTGGAGGCACTTCAAACCTGTGCTTAAAGCAGTCTGAGGCCAGAAGAAGAGACTTCTAAGAATTTCCAGGTCATTCACCTGTGCTCAGCTGTTACCACAGTTACAACAGTTACTCCCTATCAGAAATGTTTTTGTGTTTTAAGCAGAAGAATTTAAAAGGTTGCAATCTCTTTTAACAAAGTGAAACTGCAAAGCTTTGTGCTGCATCACATCCCCCTCAGAGAGACAGACATAAAACAGAGGGAGGGCAGCCTCCGATAAGCAGTATTATTTCCAGCTGTGCACAGTGATGAGATGAGGTCTACAACTCTGCTCCAGAGGTGGAGACTTCCAGCTGGCCAATATTACCAAGCTAGAGCAATACAGCATGAAATGTCATACTATGCCAGCAAAGAAGTGCTGGTCCTGGCAAACTTAGAAGACAAATCATGAGCTGGTCTCAATTTATTTCTCAGTCTCCAGAGATAAGGCTATCAACCTGAAACCATCTTGTACAGGCTAGGTACATCTGAACTGTATTGCAGGCCTTCCAAAGATAAAAAAAATAAAATATTCTATTTTGAGATCATCCAGTATCGAAACATACAACCTATGAACTAGGTTGTCCTTTATGATAAACCATCAAACAGAATACGAAGGGTCTGAAAAAATCATACCACAAGTAAGAGAAACAAACAATTCTGAAGACTCTGCGTGGGTTGAAGATAGCATATTATAAACCCACAATATTTTTCTGAGACTGAATGAGCTGAATTTACAATTGTAAGAAGGGAGGTAATGTAGCTTAAAACTATGTTAAAAAATTCCATGCATGCCCCTCTCTTTTGATGTCAGGTCACTCTCAGAGCATGACATGTCAACAAATCACTCGGTGTCACACAGAAAAGAGAGAGATGGTATCTTTCCTCACCTAAAGTAAACTACAACTTTCATGAGGGTATACCCAAGTAGCTAAAACCCTCTGTGAAATTATTATTAACCAACTGGTTTGGAGAGTCAGTACTTTACTGAATCTGCATCAGAGTGGGATTCACAGCTTCAGCTTTTCTGTCCAACCTCCACTACTCTATTCTCCTTACTCTGTGCAGGATATTAACACAGAATTTGAGAAGTCAGTATTTTAGAGTGATCAGCTGAGCTACTCTGAAGATGAAAGCAAGAAAATTATTGCAAGTGATTATGTGCAAGTGTTTATGTATTAAAGTCTATGGCTTAATGGGTACCTTATGATTTCTCTGAGAATACATGAAGAATAGCTATAATGCAACTCAATGGAAACTTTGATATCATGCATGCCTCGCACATAAGAGTCATGACAGGAACTGCAGAACCAAAGGTTTGAGAAACAGTCTGAAAAAGGAGAACTTTCACCATTAAGAAATGTTAATGATTGGAATAAAATATTTAAGTGCAAGCAGAGATCTTTAAAATAGCCATTTTAAATTGTACATTTCGTGAGTTGCACATTGGTCTTAAGAATTATCTCCAACAGCATATCTGAGATCCATTGCAGAAAAGTTACAATAAAAATAGAGTACTATAGCAGCAGAGGAAGCTTCTACTATCAATACTCCCATTCAAATAAAAAACAGTTAAAGGTAAAAGGCTGAAAACTCAGCTTCAGGGCAACAACTGATTTCTCCATTTGCTGACACTAAGTACACTTCCATACAGAGTCAGTGAAGGTGCTTCTGTCAGACTATATCTAAGTTACCTCTCTGCTTCTAGCTATTGGCAAGTAGAAATGCCCCTAAACTTACATGCTTGCTCATCTCTCCTGCTTCAATATGAAAAGCAGAAGAAGGAAGAAATAGCTGAGTTGCCAAGCATCAAAATTAAGGCATGCCAAAAATATCAGGGCTTTGCAACTTCAACTTCCACTAAAACAAGTTTAAAAAAATTGCACTGGATTTGGTAATTTCAGAAACGCTTTTGGCACAGTTGCCAAGGGTGGCTGCAAAACTACCAACTTTTGCTAAGCAGAATCAACTATGTCTTGTGGCAGCTACTTTTGTCAGTAACTCATACTGGGTTGTATTTAAGAAGACGTCTTCTTAATGAAAACTTGGACATTTAAAAGAAGCAAGTGATTCAAAGGCTCTAACACTGGTGTCCAGATCAAGCAGTATAATCAACTCGCTCCTCATGTTTAAGCAGAAGGCCTGAGCTCTGCAGAACTTGTATACATTAAACGCATACTACATCCTTCTTGAACTATGTGACAATTGCAAGACACATACTCCTCAACAGAAAGCTGGCACAATTCTTGTTTCTGCCTCTCCAAAGAGCTATTTTCCATCCCATCAAATAGTGCTATATTAACTAAATAGCATCAATACAGTTCACTAATAGATTCTAAAAATTTCACAGACAAACTAAAGAATGACGAAATATTCAGTTAATTTTCATCCAGGTATTTATACATAAACAAAAAAATACTGCTTTTTTTGTTTTCTTTGTGAACTTTTTAATACTTGAACATCACAACAGGTATTTTAAGACATGTGCTGACTAATTTAAAGGTAAAAGAAAAATCTAAAGCAGCTCTATCACGCTGAAAGCAGCACCAACAGACCAGGTTTGAGAAACAGAAGCCAAGCATTTTGCTGCTTATTTAAGTATGTCCCATTTGATAAGGTGTTCCCTCAGGCTACTTCTACAATTGCACTGGAAAGGAAAAGCAGGAATTTAAAACATCTGAATTGGCAGCTCAATATGTAACTCAGTATGACAGCTCTGAAATATGAGGATTCTCTAGAACTGTCACCTTTTACATTTGAGTCTTTCACAGGCTTATGGAGTGTGGTAGGTTGATCAAATTTAATGAATTAAGAGAGCCTGACTTTTAGTCATTTTGAGCCAGAAGCTGCATTTGCACTGCACTGCTGTGCTGAATGCAGAGCCTGGCCTCATACTTCTTTACCGTGAATGCCTACCAAGGGTGATGTATTGTGCACTTGTTATGGATACTAAATGCATCATTATCTTTATTGTACTCAAGTTTTCACAAGTTGCACAAGTAGATGCACCTTAGTGGTATCTGTGACTCCTTCTCTAGAAAAAAAAAAGCTAGAGCTGACAATATCCATCAGTGGCTAATTTCCTTACACAACCAGAATCAAGATCATTTTATGTCTTCTGTAGCATTCAGCATTCAGTTCAGTTGATAAACACAGCAGTATGCAGGGTTTGTTCTGCCTGTATTTTAAGATGGGCCTTCCCACTCTAAATACAGACCTGTCAATCATCTCTCATACATCAAAAAAGACACAAAGCAAACTTCACTTTCTAAACCACTTTTAACATTATGGCTTAGCAAGCAGCAAAACTGTAATAGCCCTTTGATGGAATACAAAATGGAAATAATCCAAAAAATATAAAAGCAACACAAAAGAAACTAATTAACTAGAGAAAGAATCTTGGAGAAAGAAGTAAGAGAGCACAGTTTCTTCTTTTATAGCAGAGCAGTAATTTTACTGAAAGGTCAAAGGACACTTTAGAGCTCAGCTCTGCTAGGTGGTGGCCCAAATCAGGTGGGAGTGCACCAGATCATGACTGAAGGTTTCTCAGACTAAAAATTAACTTTGCAAATTGAAAATGGACAGAACATCAAAAAAAGTGGAGGGAGATAACAGACTACTGGTGTAGGCGACAAGCTCAACCTAAGAAAGAAACCACAGATATATTTTCTGAAAACCTACAAGATAAAAGACTCTCTTAACTTCTGTTACCAGGCAACGCATATGGTAGTGGGGATTTGGCAGAGTTTACTGAAAAGTAGCAGTAGATAGGAGGATAGCACATAGAAAGCATGGGAAGAAAGACTCATCTTGTCACTGAGAAGTGCAAGATGAGCCTACAGAACCTATAACGGGTATCAGTGGGATGTGTAAGAAGCCGGCTGCTATCACAGAAAGTGCTACTCTTCTCAAAATAAAAAACGGTTTGGGGGTCTGATAGTAAGAGATTGAATTCAGGCCATATAAGCAACTAAGAAAACCTGAACATAGTCATTAAGAGACTAATTTCACCATCTTGATATCACAAAAAAAACATAGGAAAGCAACTAGTTGTCCAAAGTCTTCATTGTGATAAAATATATTATCAGTCCAAATACAACAACAAAAAACTAGAACTCGATATGAGAATATCTTCCCTTGGCTTTTGCTTGCATTCTACTCTAGTATAAAGTCCCAGGCAAAAAAGAAGCAAGACTTAAGCCACTATCACGCTTCCTTCAACTGTATCACTATTTGGCGCTGTTTCTTTGCATGCTCAGTTTCTTCAGTTATCATCTTATTTCAAAGAAGCATAGAGACCTGTGTTCAAAGATGCCCCTTCCACGGTTTTGTTTGGAAACTAGGTGAAATATTTAGCATCCAAAGTAACATTAGGAGAGAGAGGTAGAAGACTGCTTTCCAAGATATCTGTTTTATTTCAGAGTAACAAGCTTCCATTTAGCACTGACAAAAGACAAAAAGCTGCGCTGTTATACATTTCAACAACAGATGATGGTTAATACTTGAATACTGTCTTTTAATTAAAGGGCCACTTAAAAGGCACTAATCTATAACTGCAACACTGTTACCATTCTGCTTTGGGGGTATGCTACTAGGGACATGACGGCAGTGAAATTAGTTTAGAAATGTGTCTTGTAAAGACTGCAAATCTTACCTAAAAAGACATGGTTCAAAATAATGAAAATACACTGGAAAAAAACAGTATGCAAGTCTGTAAGGCATACAGAGTATTGGCAATAACCTAGAAAATGCCTTAGTGCACAGTCCGAATATATAAAACTGACTGTGAAAAGATTAAGTGCATGTACATGTTTTTTATTTTAAGTGCACTATGGCTGCAAAGAATAGAGATGCTGTACTGAAGATTCCTAATATAATAAGCTAGAATTTTGCCAGAAGAAAGCAAGAGAAACAGTTCCTGCATCCTGGATTTCAAGACAGGAGGAAAACCCCTTAGCTCAATGGCAATTATAAATATCAAAGAAACATGCAACGACTGAGAGTTCCACTTCTTTTTTTTTCACCCAGTGAAGAGGCTTAGAATTTATGTCACTACCTATGACATTAAAGTTCTCCCAGATATCAGCACCTGGCAAGGATGAGAAAAAAATTCCATATTTCACAGCATGTACATTCAAAAACAAAAGGAACATTTCAAGCATTGACTGGGATAGGTAGTAAATTAACTTCCTGCTTCCAAGGTCTGTATTCTGAGATGCTGGTGTTTGTTAGTGCTGCTACTAGGCCACATTAGTCCTTCCACAGAAGGAGCATGATAAACGTGTAAAGGTTGAACATGAAAGTGATGTCTGGGACACTGTTTAGCCACGAAGAACTTAAGATGCAGGAGGTAAAATGAAAGAAGGCGCACAAAAGAAACTGGGCAGATGAAGCATTTCTGCTGAGAAACTGGACTGAACTGACAGATTGAATGCCCAGTAGGGAAGAAACAAGTAGCTTTTATGCATGTTGTGTATTTCACATCTTTTGATACCAGGAACTAAGTCCCAGTATTTAGGAGCTAAAAACTAGCATGCATTTCAGCATTTTTCATGCAATCACACACCTGCAGAGACAGAGAAAGACTGCTTCCTTACCACTTTTCTGGCTTATCTGTTTGCCGACACTGACAGTACATACTTTCCTACATGTCAGAGAGGAAAAACATTCCTGTATTTACTCAGGTGCATACCAAGTCTGACGTAAAAGACCTGGGACTAACCCTACAGCTCGGGAATCAACAGTGGGAGGGGAGAGGCAAAGACATGGTTACAGAACATGTTCTGTCATGATAAGACAAGGCTCAACTCAATCACTTCACTTGACACAAGCGGATATGTGCTCAAATATAGCCATTTTCTTACCCTTGGTTGGAAAATTTTGCTGTGTGCCAGCCCACAATGTTTTGTCTCTGAAGCAGTTTTTACCTATTAACTACATAACTATGCCTAAGTCCTCACCCTGTTTGCCAGACCTAGCTCCCTCTTCCCAAAGATCAAGTCCTGCTCAAAGGAACTGTTTTCATCAATGTAAGACATGAAAGCAAAAACACCATAGATCCTCAACAGCCTTTTAGAAAACGATCTGCCGAATTGCTTTGAATACTGGTGGCACTGTATGCAGCTGTGTGTCAACTCAAAAGGGAACTAATTTCAAGGTGACTGTAGATGAACTTCTTAACTTGTTAAATAAAATGAGTTACAGGCACAGCCTCATTTCTTTCCATTGGATCTCGTATGTGTTAAATACTCAGCTGCAACAGCGCATGGCAGAAAAATGGCTGTACAACACAACACAGCAAAATGAGCCGAGTAACTGCAGGGGAAGGGCAACTAAGAGCCTTTTGTCAAGCCTGCCAAGAAAGGCCCACAACTCTTTTTTCTGAAGTGCATCCTGAATAATTTTGGTACCTCATAATGAGCAAGGCTCCCAAAACATCCGAAAGGCAGATTTCAGGAAGTAGGTCAATTTCTCAGCAATTTGCTATTTCTATCTTAAACATAAGGATGGTTTTAATTTCCTAAGCAAATGCACACCACCAGAGCAGCAGAAACATTCAAAAATTTGTTTGTTTCCCTTTTCTCCTATTCTGAAGTGCACTCTTGCCCCAGTTTAGCCTGGTTCCAGTCAGGTCAATAGCTGAAACTACACAGCTTTTAGTCCCAATCCGCCCCAACAGGAACGGGAAAAGAGAAATAGGAAATGAGAGAGAGAGAGAGAGAGAGAGAGAGAGAGAAAGAGACTTGTGGGTTGGAAACTTAATACTTAAAACAGCTTTAATGCACTTTAATGCACTTCCAGTGGCAGGAAGGAGCTGGACTCAGAAACTAGATCCTGGAACATGTGGATGGGTTCAAGGGTAGACAGACAGTTAAGGTCCTCCCAGAATATCGGCCATCAAAGCAGAGGGCTCACCATTGTCATCTCTAAGCTTTTATACTGAGTATAATGTTATGGCACGGAATACTTTCTTGGCCAGGCTGGATCACATGTCCTGTCCACCTCTCCCAGCAGCTGTGACACTATTGCCAGCAACTCTGGGACGGCCTTAATTTACATAGGAATAGGTGTGAGCTGTGGCCTCTCTGCACATCAGTGGCCTATTGCCGTGGTGATAACTCTCGGGCTGAAAAATCAGAGAATAAGCTCTGCTTTAGTCCAAACCAGAACAATTGTCCACCCTTTCCATGAGCCACGACCCCATAGATCACTACATGCCATAGTAAGATACCATGTACTTCTTGGGCAATAACTTAGCTCTATAATAAAGCTTGAGCCAAGATTTTATAAGGACTGAGCTTCAGGATTTTTGTAAACAAACAGAATGTACCATTTCCTATCTCAAAGATTTTAACAGTCAGACCTTGTTTTCAATTGAAATATATTCCAGAAACTTATAACCGGATACATATGGACACAGCTAGCATACTAAAGGTCTGCTTGGTGTTCAAACAGTGGGGGAGAACTGCAGCTTCTTATGTCAGGATCTCAGAGTTTACCTCCCATATTCCACTTGCCTATGAGCAAGAAATGTTAATGGTCACACTTCAATATTTCCATTGCCACGCAAGCATCAGTGTGGCACGCAGGCTTTGTGCACTGACAATGTCTAACATTAGACATTTTGGTTTTTAATCCTGTGCCTTGCCTAAAGCCAAATACTGTATTTGTCAGCCAGGCTGAGCACGTTAACGTGAGTTTGCTCCGCTCTCTCTGGCATTCTCTTGGTCCAGCATATTCTTTAGTAGTAGCTGTGTTGGTAAAAGCCCACGATAATTTAATATCTTAAAAATATCTTAGGAACATCAGACAGCAGGAGACTTACATAGCACAGGTCCCAGTTAATGATTACCTTTCGTAATCATGGTAGGGGATTAAAGCTTGTTCAGTTGTATGGTTAGAGAATAGCGCAATTTATTAGCATCACTTTTGAATGGGGAGCTGGGAACTTAATTAAATTAAGAAGCTCCAGGCCAGTGGTTTAGAGATACTGCCAGTAACTTGCAGGAGAATGGGAGGAAAAGGAGAGGAGTTGACTGATGGGTGAACTGGGCAGGCAACTTTTGGGGTGCTGACCACCAGGCAGCCCTGAAGACCCCCTTGGAGCATGCACAGAAAGTAAAAGAAATTACATGGTATTTATTATAATTATACGTAAACATGTGATTACATGCCTGATGAATAATGTATGGCTTTGTGTAACTTTGTGTATAAATGAAGGTGAAAAATCCCTTGAGGTGTGCTTGCTCTGAGAAAAAAGAAAATTCCAAGATTTGTGTAAACCTGAATAAAACTCTCTCAGTGATGTAGTTATTGGCTTATTGTACACCTGGTAATGGATCCAAATTTTGGACACAAACTGGGCTCTTCTCACATATTTGCAAGATGACTGTCCTCTCTACAAACAAACTTAGCTTGATCTGGATGCCACACTATACAATTATTTTTCTCATAGTACCAACCATATTTCTTGTTAATTTGACTTTCATGCTGGCGGACTTTCTTCCAATAGCACTGGACTCAGGAACACATTCTAGAGGTACTTAGAGTATATGAAACCCCAGAATATTTCTGCACTTTGTGTCCTCCTTATGTATACTTTGAAATATTCTTTTATTGACGTGCTTGTTATGTACTTTTTCACACAACAGCCATTCCAAATCCTATTAGAAAAAAAAGGAAGTATTTATAGTATGACTGCATCTCTTCCCTCTCCTAAGGTTTAATCTAAAAATTAACAAAATAACTAAGGCTGAAATCCTTAACTGATTTAAGGTGGAGGAGGACTGGATTTCACTCCAGACTTTTTAACAATTGATTTCCTCCCTGCATCATTGTCATGCCATACCTGAGGGCAAACCTTAAGCCATACAAAAGTCAGGATGCCTTAAGATCTCCACTCAAAAATGACTTAATTTAGAATGATAGTTTAGGCCCTCCTCACGCTTTTGTTCCTTTCCCATCCTTTTCAATTCAAACAAATAAAGTCTCCTTCCAAAGACTTTGGATAGATTTGATCTTAAGGACAGGAAAACATCTGTGTTACAATCTAGAACAGACTTTTTTTGTCCCTACTAAGCCAGGATGTCAGTTAATTACTTAATTGTCACTAAGCTTGGCCAAACAGCACTCATTTAAAAAAAGTCTAAGAAAACCAGAAAACATTAATTATGTAGTTAACTATACAAAAACAAAGCAGTGTCATTACTCATACTTACAGGCTGAGGCTGTTCTGCAATACAGCAGTTGAAACACAACCAAAACTCACTCATTGTTTACAGTGTGAAGTGGAAACACCGATGAAAAGCAGGACTTTAACTCTGTCAATCTGTCTCCAGGTAGCAAGTTCTTTAAATAGTTTTATTTATAATGGTTCCAATCTGAAAATCTTCTCCCTGTTAAGCTCTTCTCCAAAGACAAGTCAGTCCCAGGACAAGTCACTTGAAGGCAAAAAGTTTAGAGTCTTCTTTCAGAAGGTTGGTCCCAGCACGACAGAAACGTTATATATGCTTCTTTGGTCCCTAGTGTTATATGAACCTGAAAACAAAAGTACACTGCATCAAAAAGAAAGAATATACAGAACCTTGTCCTCCCAGCCAGCGACCCACAGCAGTAATTTATTGGTTAACATTTTGAACCACAAACTGAAGGAAGAGACACCAGCAAACAAGTCAGACGCTTATTTCTACGGTAAATACCAAAAATGGCATATATTACAAATCCATATGAGGCTTACATTTCAGCTTTGGTTAGATGAAGAGATTACAAGAACTGGCAACCAATCTTCTGGCAGTCATCTCTGATCTATTCTAACTTTCAAATGGCATTTTATAAAGTGAAAATTGCCCATATACCCCTTTAACTATCTTGGGAAATTGTGCCTACTGACACTTCATATTTCTCAATGGAAGAGTTACTCAGTGCATTCAAAGTGCAAGGTTTAAATATTATTTAATCCCAACCCCGTCACACAGCTGTCAAGCTAAGGTATGCTTTTCTAAATATTGAGGAAACAAACAAATAAACCTCTATATATGGAAAATTTGCAAAACATCTGGACTTGGTCAACTCAAGATATTTCCTTCCCCTTTCTCTACCCTCCTGCTTCACGTACAGTTGACTTCAAAATAGAAGATTACTTGTAGAGCTTGAAACTGTTTCCTTAAACTTCTAAAACTCCTCGTGTGGAACAACAAAGGCACCAGATTCCAAGCATTTGTTAAAATAATGTTTATTGGTTAATCTCTAGCCTGATTTATTTCAGTAAGAGTGCAATAAAACCTCCAGTGAGGTTTCACCCTGGTTGTTTACCTAGCCAAATGTCATAAAGCTTACTTGCAGAGAAAGTGAGATAATGAATATTCAGAAAATTTTACATGCATATTCCTTAATAATTCTCTATACTACTGCATCTTCATTTATAGAAATGCACGTATAACTACATATAATTACTTTTATGCAACTCCTCACAGTATGAAGTGGTTTGGTAACCCTGTGGGATACATAAACTACATGTATCTAGGTACCTTTACGCACATTCTGTGGCAGAAACTACTGCCTTCATCAGTTCTCTACATGCCAAGAACATAAGCAATGAGGTACCCCATTTACCATGTGCATGCCAAGTTTTTGTACTATGCAGCCATTACTAGCCAGGTACTTTCCAGGACTGTCAGCTACAATGTACACACACAGAAATACAACAGCAGCTTCCCAGTACCAGGTCCAAAGCCTCTGGGAAGCTTTCCTACTTCTTACCTTCTAAGAGACTAACAGAGGCTCTTCAAGAAATAAATGCACACTGCAGTAATGCCACCTAAATAGCAAAACCCAACAACAGTACTTGTGTCTCTTAGCTTTGAAAAAGCTACCAGTAATGTTTAAATTAAGTTTATAGGCTTGTTTGTGACATTTCTTCCATAAAGACAAGAACAGGGAGGGAATGCTTTGCTAGCTTTTCTATCACAACCTCTATAGAACAGAGCAATTTTATTAAACAGAACAGCTTAAGGCTAAGACAAAAAAAAAGAACAAAGAATTTGCATGCTACACAATTCTTTTCTAAACTTGTGTCAATATGTAACAATATTGGAATTAAAACATGGTTAACTCCTTTTGCGTCTAACAATTGTCAGTTTTAGTCCAGTAACTGTATAGCTTATCTCGCCTTGAAACTTAGTGGTTTTCCATCTGAGAAGACAGCGTCCAAGTTCTTCTGGAACTCGGCAATGCTCCCTGGTGCTAGCTGCTCAGATTAAGAAAGCCAGCACTCAAAGGTAGAGTATTTTGAAAACTAATATACTATAACCCACCAGAGCAATAAGTGGACACATCGCCACGGGTCTTTCTTGCTGTGCAAGTGACCCAATATTCGGATTTGCAGCTCCTGAAATTCTGACACTTGTATTATTGCTTCTTACTGCTTCCTAGCAACCTCTTTCTGACGAAACCCACGTTTAAGATACCAAATTCTTGTTCTCACACAGTGTTAACTTCTGATTGTAACAAGAGCTCAGCCTGTTGAAGATTTACTAATTGAAACAAGCAGGAAATCAAGTATTGTGAACCACGTGTAAACACTGCAACAATGATTATCTTAAAAGAAACTTGTCTCTGAGAACAGGATGCTTGAAGGACACCCAAGCAGGGCTGGCTAGCAGAAAAAAACAGTTCCGCAGCAGAAACAAAGAACAGAGACCTGAGTTCACTGAGAGGACACAGTGATGAGAAGATGAAGTAAAGACCACCAGAGGTCTCTGAAGACCACCGAGAAAATGTAATACGCAGGCGAAAATGGGTGATAAACTATGATAATGAGTTCTCCTAACATGTTTCCCGGAATCTATACGAATACGTAGGTATAACCAGTATAAACGTCAAACCAGCCTCAATGGGTGTGCTCTGTACTACAGAATACCTGCTCAAAAAGTCACAATATTTGACTTGAGTTTAATCTTGGATTTTCACGGCAACCCTTCCATCCTGCCGGTAACATTCACGTACAGAAGACATTGAGGGAAAAGGCAGCGAAATCCCTCTGTCGATCCATCCCATTTGCTCACTGGCCATTTGCTCCCTGGCATCCAAGAGCCCTGAGAACAAACCCGAAATGCTTGCGCGTGGCTCCCTTGAGCCTGGACGGCTCCTCCTGGTTACAAAATTCTCAAGGGTGCAGAAGACTTTCTCCACTCAGGCATTCTGAGCAGGCAGGACTTGAGCCCTCCAGGACTGAGTTCTCTTTGAAACTGACTTCCCCGCCCCCTCTTAAATTAAAAGCCACTGGATGACAAAGCCAAGCTGGAGACACTCAAAAACAGTCTCTCATAACACCTTCCTTCTCAAGCATGTATTTAATCTTCTATAGCCTGCACAGCGTGCAACACTTGCCTTTAATTTCATGGCTCTGCAATCACTACGAGGCAGGTTTTCCATCTTGTGTCTTATAATTTTAAAAAAAACCCAAAACCAAAATCCCCCACTATGGTGGTGGGAGTACTTCTCTGTAAGACTGGAGAAAACCAACAGTAACTGCACTTTGTAAAAGGGAAACAAAAGCTTAGCAGCATTTGCTAGAACACTGCAATTTCATATATCCCCACTTGGCTACATGAATGATTTTTACAGTGGCCAAGTTAATATAAAAGATCAGGTATAAATCTGCTACATCCAAATGGAAAGAAAAAACAATTACACTGGAAGCAGAAAGGCGTATCAACACCGTGATGTCAAGGGCAACACACTAGGACATCTCTTACACTGCCAGCTACCCTTGCACTTCTAGTTGCTTTTTTAAAGAACAAGTTGAAACAGGAAAATACTGCTCTTCTTTTCCCAACTATCAGCTGTAAACGAAAAAAGAAAAAAACACGATACTGACCTATAACCACCAGTAAAGTAATTATGTAGTAACAGCTCACTAGCAATCTCATGAGAAATTGTGCCTAGAAAGCCTGGACTGCGCCAGAAACCGAGCGGCAATTAAATGAGACCCCAAATAATAGTCAATATTTCACAGCTAGTTCTTTGCTTTGTTGTAGGATCGAGGCTTTTATGTGATATTGTTCACAAGTGCTGCTGCATTTTTCTGTGTAGACCTGCCAGATGAAGCAGACCACAGAGGCTGAAGAACACCACAGAGGATAACAGTTCTGTGACGCTTTGTTTTTGCTCTTCATACAGGCTTATGGTGTTTAGAGTGCCAGAACACCATACAGCTCATGTCGAAAAGACAAGACACTTATTCTGTCTGATCTGGGAAGTTAATCAGAGCAGAGAATGGTGAAACACCTATTTGGTTTTTTCCATTTAAAGTTTCTGAACTCTGAATGCAACTTTTATTTTAGAATGTATGGTTCACTTTTCAAGAATACAGAGCACTATCATGCTGAACAATTGTCACATTTTAAGGCTTTTATATCTTATGTATGATTTTAATTTCTAATTATTGAAATTTCCAGTAGTAAGAAGAAATTAAGATAGTAAAAAAGATACATTATTTAAAATTTAAAGTGAAAACCAATAAAGTAATTTTCATTACTCTTAAGTTTAGTCCACAGTAGCTGATCTACTGCAAAACCCAAAACTACTGCTCGTTGTTAAATATCAGTCATAAAAGCAGTGAGCGCAAACCCTGCATTAAAAGATAGTGGGGTGGAGCACACCTTCTTACAGCATCAGCAATTTTTTTTATTAAAGCAGTATTAACTTCTCTGTAGGAAATAAAACAGAGCAAGAAATGAGGAAGGGTAAAAAAAGGAAACCAATCTCCCCTTCAAGCTCTTCACGTTTACTAGCAAAAAGCAGGTTAGAGAGCATTTACTTTAGTTGATCCAAACAGAAATAAGCTGCATGCTGTGGAGGGTCAGTTAGCTACTTATTAATCATAGAACTTAAGAACAGCCCACTGTTTTTCACAAACACCTACAAAGTTCCTTTTAAGGGGGAACCCTCAGTCTCTTTGACTGCATCCCGTTCACTACAGCTTCCAACAGGAAGCACCGTAACAACACCCTGTGACAATTACTTGAAGCACATAAAACCACAGGAAGAGAAAGAAAATGACTGCAGGTGTTAACGCTTGAATTTAAATTGATTTGCTCCAAAGCTTAGACTACTATTTAAGAAGGGTGAGGGTGGGAGTGGTTAAAAAAAAATGATGCCTGCTTTCAAGTCAGGACTAAGTACACCATATGTATGTCATGACATGACACAATGTAGATGTATGCACAAAGTCAAGACGAGCACTACTGCTAGTAGTCCTTTACTTTATAAGTCCAAGTACTTTATAAGAAAGAAATTCACAATTATTCTCGGTATGGAGAGATCATTCCATAAAAGGCACTGCTGTGTTTTTTTTGCCTTAAAGGTTCAGAACAGCTATCATTTGTTTCAATCCTACAAGCTGTAAGTAGAAAATAATTTCACAGTGCATTTTTAAGACTTCTTTCATATTTTTCACTTTAAATCTCTACTATAGCCATATTATTTCCTCTTGCTGCTTAACAGACACAGCTAAATGGTAGCAAGAAGCGAGGGGGAGAGGGGATTAAGGTGTGTCCAAACCATGAGAGAGGTCCCTCTCTCTGGTGCACACTTCCATACGCTTACAGCTGTAACCAGGGGATGATCTCCAGCTCTCAAAGGTAGCGAGAAATGTTTGCTCTCTTGACAGCCTCATTTACTGCATTAAAATAACCTGGACAATAGAGGTTTTAAACAAACACCTATAGGGAAAGTTGCCTTTATGTATGCATTCTGTATTCAAAACTACCTCACCAGGGCATTTGGAGAAGCAGCCTTGCTCCCTTCCCCCCTAAGGGAGCAGGTACTTCTGAAGACTTGGGCACTGCTTTTAATGCACCGATTGTCTTTTGCACTTTCAGATCCTGAGAAACTTGAGCTGCAAGTAATGCTTGCCAAACAAAGGACAACATTCACCACCGACATATGCTGAAGTAAAGCTGAAACCCCTTTTTCACTTCCTCCTAACTTTCTCATATCTATTCTGCCTTCCCCCCGCCGGCCAAGTGCTTTACAGTTTAGATTCAAGACACTGAAAAAGCTTCTTCAAAGTTTTAGTCACACTTTCGTGTGCATTGTCAAACCCTGAACATGTAGTTCCTGACTCTGTAAAATGTTTTTGATTCATGTCTCTATGATACAGCTTTCAACATTATGGCTAAATCTGGTTATGAGATTTTATTACAGGGTCTTATTTTTGAATCATCAGTCATTTGGAGTCAGTTTTTTTTTGTCCTGATACATACTGAAATGGTTTTCATGAATGCATTTCATTAAGCAACTTATCAACACAAATTATTAGCCATTAATGACTACATATTATGAGATGGCTATGCTTCTGAACCAAAAGTTTCAAAGAATATTGAAAATGGTGGAATAAGATGAAGTTACTCTTACGTCTCACTTAAAGGAGAAAGACGGGTTGGTTTTATAATTCTTGATGTTGTTACTAGATCAGAATGCAGCTTTGGGCACAATCTCATCCTTTCACCAGAACCAAAACACCTCCATTTTTTCTGTTTTCAGTTTGTCAGAAGCCACAGCAAGCTTGTCCATAACCAATGCACCCATCTGAGATAAAACATGGGAAGGGAACCACAGCAAGTCCATAAAGAGAAATACCATGCTTTTCATATGAGGTCCTTGACAGCATTAAAGGAAGCTGAAAGCAGGCAAAGGCAGGGAAGCACAACATTCTGTCAAGGAAAGAACAGCTCACAAGTGTGACTGTAGTAAGCATAGTTTTTCAAGACCAGCCCAAGTTTTACAGGCAATACTGTGCCAGTCACTGAGCAGTGCAAGGAACCTTATCCCCAGGACTGACACCTCCAAGCTTCCTGTGCCTTCAATCAATAATATTTCAAATAAACATAAGTTCAATCCAGTTCTCTGAAACAGCTAATGCATAGCTCATGCTATTTCACACACACATATATGCAGACAAAAACCTACTTCTCTGAAAACCACAGCACAGGACATTTAATTGTTCTGCTCTCTGAAAATATAGAAAGACTGAAAGAAAACTAACAGTCTAAATTTATTTGCTAAATAACAGACAAACCAAAGACAAAATAAATATATTTTGTCCTACCTAAGACATAGTCTAGGCATAATGTATTTTGCCTAGCTTACTAAAACAGTCAATAACAAGTGATAAGTCTTTGACAATGCAGTCCTATGGTTTAGGAAATCTTATTTAATAATGTCTGCCCATTCCCACTAAAAAAATAATTAAATACTGCTAGTAAAAGTTCTAATTAGTCAATAATATTATCTTCCTAAGTGGCCAATCCTATTGAAGGTAACACAAAAGGAACATTTTTTTCAGCTGGCCTCCTTGTTAATTGTAATAAGTAATACCAATCAGAGAGGAAAACAAGGCAAACTACTGGTCCCAGGCAGGCTCTGAACAAGGTACCATTTTCATAAAGAATGGAAAGCAAAAAAAAAAAAACCAACAAACCAACAAAACTTCCCTGAAGAGCCCTTTGTTATCAATTCTAAAGTAGTACTGGGGATGCTCACCATCGCCACCCAGAGATCTATCATTTTCACAACAAGGAATATCTTTGGGGAAAAAATAGCCACGATGAACTAAGTTACAAATCACACAAGACATTCAAGAGCCCCCTAGCTGGTTTTTGGTTGACAAAAGGTAAAAATCATTATTCACAGCATTTATCACATCCCTTTTTCCACCAAAGCAATTTCCAAGGGAGGTTTAGGATACAGCGAAGAAGGAAGTCGGAACAAACGGAGAAAAGGCAATGAGAACTGTCATGAGTTGACAGGGGCAAACACACCAGCACAGTATGTGTTTCACGTAAAAACAAAAATCAACATGGCACACTGCTATTGCGGATTTTAACTTACTGTTGTAAGTTAGACAGGCTCGCAACAGAAGTCTGACTCTGTATGTAAAGACATTTTAATGCACTTCAGTAGATCATGGATGTCACTTCCTCACCTCCTTCCCACTCAAGTACAAAACAAACAGGAGACCAATTACAACAAGCAAAGCAGCGTCCCGTTTTGTGGGCCTGGATAAGTTAGGTTTACTCGGAGGGCCAGTGACGCGAGCTGGGGTGCATGCTTGCACGTTTGAAAAGCCAGATGACTCACTGCTGTTCAAACCTTCCTTGGCACAGGGAGGTGAGATGTGTCGGAGGAGAAGAGTGCATCAACTCACGCAGCGTGCTTCTGCCTTTTCAGTTCCATAGTCCGCAAGCAACAAGGGGCAGAATAGCCTATTTTTCATCTCCTAGTGTTTATGGCCCTACCATTTCTTGTTATTTATTTTCTAGCCCTTTTATAATTTCTCTGTTATTAGCTGCTTTAGATGACCTGAACTCTGTGTGCGCACCTGCATATACACACATGGGAGATTGCTTAAAGAAACGACAAATCACATTTTCAGAGATACTTACATCATTCTAGAACAGAAGTGGAATTCGGGGCGTTTGGAGCACGCACTGACAAAAGTTATAGGCAGAGACCTGTAGGATAAATAAGAGATAACTGGGGCGAGCTGAGTAGCCGCTAACGAGGCGATAAGGGTGTATAAAGCCTAGCGACAGAGCAGTTCGGGAGACTGCTCAGAGGAAGAGCACCGAGTAAGGGTGAGCGCTCCAGGAGAGAGGAAACAAAGTTAGGGCGCTCCCAGAGCTAGAGCAGCAACCAAGCGGAGGCCGGGGCGTCGGCACGAACCCGGGAGGCGACGGAAAGCGGAGGCCGGGAAGAGAGGCCCGGCTGCCCGCGGGAAAATGGCGCCCGAACAGACTCGAACTCTTAAGCAGCGAAGCCAGAAAGAAAATAGGACGCCCGAAAGATGGCAAGCCAATGGGAGAAGCACTGAAGCAGTAAAGCCAGAAAGAAAAAGAAGCGCCAAAAGGTAGAGATTCTGGGAACTACGTTGTAAACAAAGAAAGAGGAATTGTAGGCTAAATAAGAGATAATTGGGGCGAGCGGAGTAGCCGCTAAGGAGGCGATAAGGGCGTATAAAGCCTAGTGGCGGAGCAGTTAGGGAGACAACGCAGAGGAGGAGCTCGGAGTAAGGGGGAGCACTCCCAGAGAGAAGGTGAGAAAGTTCGGGCGCTCCAGGGAGCTCGGAGGTAGAGCAGCAGACGAGCAGAGGCCGGGGCGCCGGCACGAACGCGGGAGGCGACGGAAAGCGGAGACCGGGAAGAGAGGCCCGGCTGCCCCCGGCAGAGACCTGTGAGTTCCTGCAGCCCATCTCAGGTGTTCCCAGGGAGCGGTACAGTCTGTTGTATTGTGCTGTGTACTGTCCTTCCATTGCCCCCAGTTAATGCTCCTCAATGACCACTCTGCAGCTTCACACAGATCACATCTGTATGGCTTCAATTTCTACCACCTTTAGTGGCTGCTCATTTAAACAGCACTCGCACGATTATCACACAGAGGAGTCTAAATTAGGCTATCACTGCTCTGGAGTGGTGTCCATTTTTCCTGACTAGACACTTCGAAGCAGTATTTTAAAATATTTGGTTTATTTTGTAGGAAGTCTGTCTTCAGACTGAAAATGGTGCAGAAATACAAGCAATACTACCCAAGCCTAGGCAGGAAAAACAGGGACATATTGGAACATAAGGTAGAGCCGGGAAGCACAGTTTTAGGACTGGTGAGAGGTGGCAGGTGCTAACTGGGCCTGTTAAGATTTCACTCAAGATGAGCATGGGAAGTTGCAGCAGTGGACTGGCAAAGCAAGTCTCAAAAAGAATGCTCTCGTCAAAAATATGTGTACATGTCAAAATCCTTATCCTTATCGTAGCTATGTGTGCTTTCAGACCACAGCACATGGGAGGGGACAGAAAATTGCCTGGCATTTTCCTCTTCTCCCATTGACAGCCACAGATCTGCTAGCGCAGTACTGTGTAATACAGCACAAAGTGACATTGGACTGGAGGGTCTGGTTTCTTCTTTATCTGCCAGCACACAACAAGAGATGGTTCTCTTCCTCTGCCTCCAGACATTTCTTAAGTCACTTAAGGGAAAGGAAAATCTAAACTTAACTGTAGCAACAACAAAGTCAGGTTCGTGTATCCTTATTTATACATGCCATGATGCAGAAGAGTGTCCTAATATATAATTCTTAAATAACTGCAGAGAAAACAATGAATTTAAACACAACTGCTAAGTTAAGACGTGTGCACAAATTCTAGACTTCCTCAGCATAGATAACCTCTCTTATCCACTTTTATATAGAAGAAGCCTATCAAATCCCATGACTGAGTGTGCATGCACGTGTTTGTTTGACAAACTATAGTTCAGTAACTGCAGCGATTGCAAAGCGGTTCATTACTGTGGCTAAGGCTATTATGCTATATACAAGTATGAAAATAACCAGAAATCTAACAAGTTTTTATCTTTATAAGCCTCAGGCAGCTAGTCAGTATTAAGAACAGCTACAAACTGAAAAAGGTTTCTAGGATCAGATAGCAAAGAAAAATCATGTATTAAGAGTTGCAGTCAGTATGAAATGATATTTTGCAGATAAACATGATCTTTTTATTTTTTTTTCCTGAAAGAAACACTTGTTTTTCAAAGCAGAATGAGATTCAAGGAGGAGAGAAAAATGCAGGAAAAAAATCTTCAGGTGATTTTTTTTCTCTCTATAGCTCTTGACACTAAGCCATTACACATGGGCACACAGATATAGCTCATACTATAACCAACAACCAGGTTGTTTCATACAGGAGGTCCTGTAGCTCAGTATCCTAGTCTGAGACCATCTTCAGGCTGCAGTTTGCTTCAGATACTGCACATTAATGAAAAGTTACTGCTCTTTCCTTCTCCCTGCCCCAAGCTGACGGTCACTGTAAACGATCCCTAATATTCAGTGGAATTTGACTATTTATTCTTTTGAAGAAATACTCGACCACGAAGAGCTCCTTTTGTCTTTCACAGAACACCAATAAAATGTTTTATCTCCAAAGTCAAAGGCAAGAATATGAAAAACATAACTGCAAACAAAGTCTTGAAAATCCTCATAATTTCCATTTTGTGATAGACATTTACTAATTTTTTTTTTTTTTTGAAACTGCAGATCAAGTTTCTTGTTTGGCAGTTCTGTGACAAATGCACCCGAGTGCACAGTGCTTTAGTTCAGGCATCACCGACAAGGAGGTCTGACTGAAGACAGCCCCAGTATATAAACCGCGAGAAGTGTGCTTGGCCAAATCTTCACAGGGACTAAAGAATCTATGTCAAGTCTTACCAGTAGCCAACCATTCCAGACTGACCTGGGACTATACAAAACTAAAATTGCTTGAGTTACACACCTGTACATAACCCAAAGCAGCATCTGACTACAAGTTAATCACTTTACGCTATAAAAATCTGTAGCCTCCACTCAAGCCCACTGAACACTTCTGTGTGGCAAGAGACTGTGATCTCCCCCTTGGGCAGAGAGCCCTCTCAAGGTTTCTTCTCAAGGCTGAGACCCTCTTACTCAGCATCTGGTATCTATAACAAGGTAAACGATATTTCACATTACGTTTAAAAGTGTCACAGACTCACAAAGTACTCTGAGCTGGAAGGGACCCACGAGGATCATCAAGTCAGACTCCCTGCTCCTCACAGGGCTACCTAAAACGTTAAGTCATATGACCAAGAGTATCCTCCACGTGGTCCTTAAACTCCAACAGGCTTGGTGCCATGATCCTGGGAAGACTGTTCCACTGACTGACCTCTGAGGGAAGAATCTTTCCCTAATGTCCAAGCTGAACTTCCCCTGATGGCAGCTTCATTCCCTTTCCTTGTGTCCTATCACTGGTGACCAGAGAGAGGAGGTTAGTACCTCTCCATCCACTACCAACTTGAAGAAGTTATAGACTGCCACGAGGTCACCTCTCAGCCTTGTTGTCTCCAAGCTGAACAAGAAAAATTACCTCTACTGTTCTGTGTAAATCTTACCCTCAAGACCTTTCACCATCTTGGTCACACTCCTCTGGACACACTAGAACAGTATGATGTCCTAACCCTGAGGCACCCACAACTGCACACAGTACTCGAAGCGGAGTCACACCAGTGTAGTGCAAGGAGGCAAAATCTCCTCTCTTGACCAGCTAGCAACGCAGTGCTTCATGCACTCCAGGACACGGTTGGCCTGTGTGGCTGCCAGGACACACTGTTGACTCCACTTGCCACCAACCTAGACGCCTTCTGCAGGGCTGCTCTCCAGCCTCTTGTCCCCGAGTTTGCATAAAACAGGATTACCTCATCCCAGGTGGAGAATTCGGCAACTGCTCTTTTCAAGTGTTGCACTGTTGGTGATTGCCCCACTCTCGGGTCTATCCATATCTCTTTGTAAGGCCTCTCTAATCAAAGGTGAGTACATAGCTCTCCGGAATTTAGTAGCACCAGCAAACTTACTTAATGTACATCAAATTCCTGAATGCAGATCAGGAATCCATAAAAACATCAAAGAGGACTGGCCCTAAAATTGAGCCCTATGCAACCAAACTGGCAACAGGCTGACAGCCAGATGTAACCCTATTTACTGTAACTCTTTGAGCCCAGCTTGTCAGCCAACTGTTCACCCAACGTACTACGGACTTGTCTAGCTGTGTGCTAGTCATTAAACATCTCTGCTTCATCTGATTCCCTATTTGTGATATGACCAACCTCATCTTTCTCAGGGCAAAAAAATTCATTGGTGAGCAGCAAAAAATGAATGGAGGAGAGGTGGTACCAATGGGTGGGCCGACAGGGCTACCCGCACTGGACTGTGATGTCACCGAGTACCTGACGCCCCAAGCAACGGCTTGTCGCTCGTCGCTTGTAGCCAGGTGGAGACTCTTGCAGGGGGCTCATCTTTGCACCCCAGCTGAGCAGTCTGCTTCATTTGGCCACTCGGGAATTTTCTCTGGTCCTGCTTCAGGGAGCCAGAGCGCCCCAGGAGGGGTGCTTGCTGCAGCAGAGGTGAGCTGGAAGGGGACACCTCACCCTGGGGAGCTGGGAGCGTTTTCTTCTTGGGGGACCTGGGCATTTCTTCCACCCATCTCCACAACTGCGATTTCTCTTCCTTTTCTAGCACAACACCCACTGCTGCAGCAGCAGCGAGAGGGAGCAACACGGCCTCCACCACTCTCCCCAGCCCACCGCAGGCAGGGAAGAGCATGGCCACATAGCTGGAGGACCGCTGTCCCATCTGCCTGGACAGCTGGGAGGAGCCCAGCTTTGTTATGCCATGCCTCCACCAATTCTGTTACCCCTGCATCCTGCGGTGGGCTGATGAAAAGCCCAAGTGCCCCCTCTGCAAGAGGAGGATCACCTCCATACTGCACTCGGTGCGAGCGGACGATGACTACGTGGAGCATGTCGTCACTCCACCTGAAACAGTCATCGTCCGCCAGGGGGAAGGAGCTCCTGATGACCCAGCTGCCCAGGACCTCCACCACCGTGGAGGGCCCCAACCACACACCCAGCACAGAGCTCTGGTGGGCGGCCTCCAGCCAGAGCAATGGGCAACACTTTTCCAGGCCCTTCCATCCTTCCTGGAGACCCTGCCCCCCTGGCTCCAGGCCACACTCCAGCAGATCTTCAGCGGCAGCCTGAGGGAGGCAGCCATGGTGGGCGACATAGCTATCGACATCTTGACCAGCCATGGGATGGACGAACAACATCTAGTCCACATGCTGCAGGACTCCGCCCTCGACTACACGGAGGCATTTGTGCATGAACTCATATGTGTCGCTGTGCAACGGCGCCGCAGGGAAGCCTTTCATCTGCTGGGCCTGCAGGAGGGTCTGCCAGCCCCAGCTCAGTCCCATGCAGCAGCCCCGCAACATCCGCTGCAGACAGGCTCCCTGGCACCTCGTCCAACGCCATCGGTGGGAGTCCCAGCAGCCAATCCTCGTCCCCCGTTGTCCTCACTGCCGGAGGAAGAGGAGGCCCAGGAGGAGCCAGGAGTCGCCATGCCCAGATCCAACACTTCCAGCCAGGGCAGGGAAAACTCCCCTGTTGTGCCACCGCGGCGGACCCGAAGGAGGAGGGCCAGCAGCTCAGACGACGCTCCAGCCAACAAGAGGCCACCACTACGCCTGTAATGTTGGAGAGTGCTTGAGGGCATGGACTGGACTGTCAAGACGGGGCATGCATTCGTTAACCCCAAATGGTGACTTCTCTTCATATTTCAACTGCAACCTGCCCCACAACCAGGTTCCCATATTAGGACCACAGACAGAAGTATGATATTTCTCTCTGTCTCAACACAGGATATATGTGGACAGTCTAGTCTATTTGCTGGTAACTTTCTGAGAAACAGGTTAGCTCTTCCTGGACCTTTTCCTCTCGGTACTTCTGCTCAGGTCTTTGAACTCCATGCGATTACTTCTGAATGGGCACAATGGAAGGCAGAGATGAACAAGCCTAATTTCTGCGCAGGAATTCCTTTAAATGTTCCCATTTTGAAAAAAGCAACACACGTACAGTTAACTGAGTAAAGCACTTGATACCAGGGGGCTGGGGAACCCTTAAGAGTTCAAAGAGATCCTGAGGAATACAACTGGTATTATTCAAAGACCATGACTGAAATACATTTAGTGCAACAATAAGTTAACTGTTCTTCTAAGCCAGAATTTGTGATGCCATAACCTACAACTAGGAGCTTTCTTCCAAAGAACTTCAATTTCAATGTTAAGGACACACGTTTGCTAGAGCTCAAGGGAAAACAAAGGCAGATGAGGAGCCCAAAGTAACTGAAAGAATAAAGGGGAGTAAGGGTCAGAGAAGTGGTAGAATAACAGTGGTGCTGAAACAACTGCAATTCTTGAATGTTCAATGTTAATTAAACGTAGCGTGCCATAGGTTGCTTTTTTCTGGTATTCATTTCAGTAAGAGAAGCAATTACAAGTACATTTACTGAAATGAAAATATCTGAAATAAAAGTGCAGTTTTAATTTTGCAACTCAAGAAAAAGTATTTAAAAATTTATATTGTTCTTCATTTTTGAAAGTAGAGGCAGATCAAAAAAAATACTGGTAACATCTCAGTACTAATTTTAATTAACAGCAACATAAATCTGCTGTTTATGTTACTAGTACATCCACTTTTGAAGATTCAACATTGACTAGTATGTGTGTATTGCCTTTTTGTATACACAGACAGATCTCTCAAGTGTTCCAATTGCGAGATGTGCACAAAGCTTTCACCCTCAAATTTGAGACTAATACTTCAAACCAAATGCTGATTGAACTGGCTTTTATCATATACTGATATCATAGACAGTTACAAAACTGAGACTGCACTAGTAACACCGGTAGCAATACTAAGCGCATGCTGGATGTCAACTTTCACTCTTTAATTCTGTACCGGCACTTGGAAGGGGAAAGAAACAAGGGACTTGGGATTTTTGCAGAAGTTCAGAAAACAACAGTCTAAAATTTACACTTCTTGGCCAACAGCCTATTTTACTGTAATGCTGAAAATGCAGTCCTTCAAAAAAGAAGTACTTTACAAAATATACAAATACTAATACTCAGACAATGAAATAGCAAAAAGCCCTTCCGAAGCTATTCCAAAAAGTTACTGCTCTCAATGTAAAGTGACGGATGTTTCTTCTTTTTGTAACTGTTTGGTAGCTGTTATTGAACATGCTCTCAAAATAAAACTGTTTTGACAAAACAAGCTATTACTTCCGGATATCTGTGGCGGCAACTTGCTTCTACAGGATTCTCAGCTATCTGAAAAAAAGCAGCTTGAGCTACCAAATTAGTAAGTTATAGCTGCAACACATCTCTACTGTAGAAGATTCTGGTAAGCAAACACTGGTTTTAAACGACTTCTTAAAACATAGATGGAAGTGCAACTCTTATCAGTCTCTAGAGTCTGGAAAAGCACATGCTTTTGTTACAGTTTGTTTTGGGACATACAACAAAGTCAGACTTGTCTACAACAAAGCTTTACATCTGCGCATCTGATCCCTCTTTACAAGGGTTACCAGGCACAGCAATGCAAGATATTAGGTTAACAAAATGTAGCAGTGGAGGCTCTTGGATGCATCAGTAAGACGTACCAAGCCACTCCTCCAGAAGCGGCACTACAGTCAAGTTTCTGCAGAGCTACCCATTTTTTCCAAAGCTTTTTTTAAAAAGGAATTAACAGTGTTCTCCAGTGCCATCCCCAAAGGACTTCATCACGTACTGTTATCCTGCAGCCTTCAGATGCTGGGTCCATCTACAGCATCACCACAGCGGTACTGACCACTACAGCTATTTTGAGATACAAGCAACTGAAAGGAACAGGAAGAGGTAGAAAGGGAACAGGGAAGGTTACAGTGTTAGACTGGGGGCAGGAGAGAGGGAGAGGAGAAGCAAGGCAGAGCAGAGCAAAACAAGCTACCCTCACGAAACAGGCCCAAAGTTTACATTCAATACAGAACAACCGGGGGAAGATCCATTTGCTTTCAAACAAATCAAAAAACTGAAACCAAAGTTGAAGTAGAAGCATTGTAACGATACCTCAACAGATGACGTGCTCCACTGAGAGGTTTTGACAAATTAGATCCAAATATCCAGGGGCAAAGATAGTGCAGGAGATATTGAGCAGGTAGATGGAAAGCAGAAGAAAGAGGGCGTAGAAACATAGGAACCATTGTATTTAGGAGAGAACACTGGTTGACAAAATCATTTTCTAGACTGGCTTATCTGAAGGGTAACAATGAAATTTTGACAGAAAATCACATTTTTCTTCCATGGCAACTCTGTGAACAATGAGGAATTTCAGCAATCTTCCATGAGTTTGTTTCCCCAAATCGTTAAGTTTAAGAAACAGGCAAGAGAGAGGTGCAATTTTAAAACCAAAAGACACTGTGCCGTAACACATGCAGAAAAATAGCCAAGCAGACATATAGTCAACTCAGAATAAAAACAAACGTTCACAAGACAAATCTCCAACTGCAATTTCAAAATTATCTCAAATGCAATTTCAGAGGAGATACCACAATTATTGACATAGTTGAGAAACAAAGTGCTGAACAAAAAGGTGCCAGAAACATTTTAACAAAGTGGGTATTGTCAGAAGAACAGTTACTGCTGTTCTGAACTGTGAACGCACAGGAAGCTAAACTGCCTGCTCAGAAGCGACCTGCCTATCTTGCCAAGAAACTCCAAATTGCCTTCCCTGTGTGCCCACAAAACGTCCGGGCCACTACTACTAAAACTGTCCATTTGGAGAATGCCCGAAGGGTCATAGCTCACTGGTGGTCGAGCCACCTGGAGTTTTACTGCCAATGTAAAACCACTGCAAATCTCAAACAGTTTGTCTTTCTTAGGGAACGCCCATGCACACAGCGCCACAGCGCCCATCTGCACCGATAGGTATCCCATGTGCACAAAAATATAGAATAAAGGGGTGTCGAGGCCAAGAGTTATTTTTCCAACAAGTTTTAAAATAAGTTGTTCAGACCTGCAAGTGCTAAACAGGTTCACTTCAGCTCCCCAAAATAGAAGGTACTGACAAAATCATAACCAACTTGCAACATTTGTCTACTAAACATGAAAGAAACTTTATGCATCACAAGTCTTAGTCAGTGGCCTCCTATAAAGAAGTAAACAGGCAATGTGAGAAGTGTATTCCGACACCAAATAATCACATGACGACGCTATTCGAACTCCACAATGAACTTCCAGTTTTGGCACCTTCGGAATGGCTGCAAAAATTCTGGACATGAGTAAACACGCAGACCAGGTGTTTCTGTGAAATGAAACAGAAGTACTTGGTTTGTTTAAGATTTGGGCTATGAAACAGTTGGGGAGGACAACCAGATGAGCAGCTAAATAGGCACAATCTGGAGCAGCTTCATGGCCAAGGGCATAGGAAAGCAGGTGGGAGCTTTTACTAGGGGACAAGCCCTAGTGGGCCAAGGACCTCCACTCAGCTTCCCAGCTCCGCGTATGGCTTCACTGATGTTACGTGCATTTGCAAGTACCCTCCACTGCAGACAGTTGACAAGTGTTTAAAAAGCTGGAGGAGGAAACAGATGGAACCTCTAGGCCACTAAGATCTGATTTTTCTCCCCAGTAAAAAAAACCCACTTGATTCACCTGCACCACATATACTCATTCACTCTGACTATAAAAGTGCTTCAACCAGGTGGCTTTGACATAATCACACTTCTGATGTTAATTCTCCTCCTTAAAAACACTGTGTTTTATTTGCTCTTAAGCATATTTTGCAATAGAAAACCCCATCCTATTCTTTTCCCAATGCACTCTGGAGTAAGCTCATATAACACAATCAAGATTGTATTCTCTAGAGGCAGAACTACTACCTGACATTTGAAAGCAGAGTCATGTCAGCGACTCAATATGACCTAACTGCAAATCAATCAGAACAGTATTTTTTACTCATTAAAGCACAAACCTGGGGGTATGTGGGGGAAGTACATCAAAAATCATTTGAAAACAAACTAACTTTCAGGTTCCAATCTCAATCCAACCAATGGATGAGAAAAAAATGTTATACACTGCCACTGACTTACTCCCCAAAATCTCAGTGCTGCAGCTTTCAATCCTGTAAAGCAAAGAGCACATATCGTAAATCTGCTCTGCATTTCCATCTAGGGCAATAAAGAAGATCTAAATAGCATGACGTTATTTGCTCAAGTTGCTTCACAGACATTGGTTTAATTATTAGCCTTCTTGCTGCTATAAAATGGTTTTTGTACACCAAAACTCAAATTGCAGCAAAGCTATCTGCTTCTAAATTTAGTATTGTTTGAAAAACAGTGCTTGCTATCACAATACCAGGTGTTCAGAAACAAGATGTTTTGAATACCCATTCAACCACAGTGCTTGTGTTAGCTGGAGTCTTAACTAGGCTCCAATTATCACAAAGCAAAACCTAACAAACTGTCCAGATGTTCTTATTAAGGTTTGGTTCCCATGACTGACTGGAGAGCTCTGTTCTGGATTAGCAAGTAGCTACCACCACAGCCCAAGTCCTTCCCAAAATATCCTAATCCCTCAAAATAACCCCCTGAACAACTGCACTCCAATTCTCCCCACCCCAAAATGGGGATATTTCATTCCCTACCTCAGAGCCAGACAGCATTTGCTGCTTACTTCCTATTAGCTTCAGTTAGACTTATTTTCCCACAGCATTACTTCTGCCTCTGAAGGTCTCTAATCTATGAATTATAGTAAGAACAAACTACCTTATTAACAAAGAAATCAGAAAACCTGCTCTGGAAAGGAAAAAAGGAAAAGCAACCAGTAACATGCTGGATACGGAACTAATTTGCCATTTCTGACACATACTGTGTCTACAGAAGGAAGAGGTTGGTGCTCAGGTGTCCAAGATGTGATTTCGTGCAGTCGTTGTGCTGTACTGAATCCATTTCCCATGTGAGCACCTCAAGAAGGGCCAAGCGTGGCGGTATGTGGGGGAGCTGACTTCACAAGCAGAAAAGCAGTAACCACACCAGACAGGACTTTTGAGCAGGCTACAGAAATTAATTCTGGACAAACTACTGCAAATTCCACATGATCCAGACCTTCCTAACCTCAGAGCACAGTCCCTCGCCAAGTGCCTCTCCCTTGCCTCTCATGTGCTCTATGCCTCAGCCCTTGCACGGCCGCCTGTGTAGAAAAGAGGAATGATTTGTGCACAGTTGATAGTCTGCAAATCAGCAATCAGTTCCATAACTCAGGACAAGGAAATTCTTACTCACTTAGTTCTAAGCACACGCATTTCCACCAATCTATGGATTTCAACGTATGCCTTCTCACAAAGCTAGGACGTTGAAATAGCTCCGTGATGCTAAAGACAGATGGCAACCCTCTGCCTGGCAAAACTGGACAATAAACATTTATTAGTTTCTAGAATTATGTATGTTCATATTTTGCATTTTTAGGAGCAGGCATTGGAAAGAACAAGACAAAAATACGGTATCTTTTCATATAAAGGAACAGATATGTTTCTCAGCAGAACTTTTCCTGAACTCTGCTCACCAAACTCTGAAGCTGCCATGAATGGTCTGCCTTGAAAACAAACCGCTGAATATATACTGGTGACAACTTTAACCTGTGATGAATTTTAGAAAAAAGACATTGAAACTTACAGTATTCACATGGCGAGTTACTGTGTGATACCTCTCAAGTCTTAGTAGTGTCATTTCCCTTATGTGAACCTTGTCTTCTGTGCTTAGAAAAGCTCTGCAGTACATTAAGCAGCTCTTTGACAAAACATCATTGTACAACCTTCTTAAAAATCCCTTAAAGATTACAGCAAGTCTTTTCTTTAGGTAAGATATTAACATATAACATATGCAGTTGTTACGCTTACCAACGTTTACTTGCCAGGCACATGACAAGCAAAGATTATGGCAAAAATGTGAAAGAGAAGATTTGCCTTCTTTGCTACAATTAGCCAACAACACAAGACTACAACTGTGCCAGATAGTACTGCACTTCTTACATGTTTACTAATACACAGGTCTGCATAAATAACTAGAATTTTATGTTTTATTTTGAAAGGCTTTTCATGTGAAATAACAGGATTTTTAAATGTCAAATTTTTGTCTCAAGATACAAACTTTATACTTAAGGCTTGAGACTACAAATAAGAGGCAAAAGCCTTGCAGATGAGACAAGTTACACAAGAAAAATAAGCTAAAGAAACTTAAATAAAAAATGGTTTGGAAAGAAATCTGACTTACTAATGCTGACTGACAGAAGTTACCTGCAGAAACAACATTCTGTTTACTGAGGTGTTTATTTTCCAGTACACGCTCCTGTAAGAAAAAATACAGTACTTTGCATGATTGCTTTTGCAGAGCACTGTTAAAGTCAAAAGTAGGTTCTTATTTTCAATCAGCTGGACAATAGATAAATATACAGTTAAGTCTTTAGATGATTTGTGGCCACTAATATGCACCTATTGCTTTGTATTCAGCCAAATTTTCAGTCTTTTTTTGGTTTTGGTTTCTTTTTGTAAATGAACGGGGAAGCCCCCCTGAAGTCTGAAAGTTTGTTGTGTAGACAAATGCCAGCTACACCAAATACGGCCTACTTTAGAAATTCTAGATACAGATAGAAATGGTGATAAATGGACTTGTGGTTCTACCAGTCTGAAGAGGTCTCTATAATGCTGTTATCCAATATTCTACCCAAAGAGATAGTAACGCCATAATGAATGACAATTAAGGTCTTTGAGTCTGCCTTGTGATCTGTTTTTAAAATAGGTATTGAAATTTCACTTGAAGTAAACAAAGTTATTTGGAATCAGAAAGTTATTCTGACGATTAAGCAAGCTAAGTCTTAAAAGTATGCCCTTTTGTTTCCAGACAATTCAAAGCTAGACAAAAACTTTACCACCTCTCCCCCTTCATTTTTTCTCCCTTTATCAAACAACAGCTTTTCAACCTCCTCACATTTTCAAAGTCCAGATACAGCAAGCAGTACAAATAAGCATCTTGAAGCGGTGAATGGTTGGAGGAGATAACACACTACTTGCCTTTTACCATTATTTTCATCATGCATGACTTTCCAAGTAAAGATATACAATATATTGTTTTCTGTTTAAATAAATTAATCACATCTTTGTAGATATTTTCCTTGCTTCACAATCTACCTTAACATTTTTGCCACGCATGTATTCTATTTGTTTTGAAAAGAAACCCAACCAACCAACTTTATTGGTCTTGTCTATGTATCTAGCTTTTTTAGGATTATGTACCCAGCACAGCTCCAATCTTGAAAATAAACATTGCAGCAATAGAGAAATCAGGAATTTAAGAAAAGTGAACCCAAACTAATAAACATCTTCCTCCTTAATCCGTCTCTCAAGATACTTGCGCTATTATGCTGCTGCTAAGGCTAAAACTGATACTAGCTAAAGATCCGTGCACCTCTAATCCTTCTGCCAGTATTTCACACAAACAAAAGCAATTGCCTTTAAGGTGCGTCGAGCTGTCAGATACGTAGTCTCTAGTACTAGTTTTTCCTTATGCTGCCTCTGTTCTCCCTGCAGTACCGTGCTGTGAAGCAAGCATGTCCAATTCTGGAGCAGTGGGGATAGGAGCCAAAACACAGAAAACAAAACAGAAAGAACAAGCCAAGCAACCCTTTTGCGCTGAGTCTCTCTTCCATACAGTGAAGGTGAAAAACAGCCTCTCTAAGTGATTTGAATGAGGTGTTTCTTGCTAAAGTTTTAATCTTATGCTGCCAGAATTTTTGTTGAAAGAGGTGGCCGTGCTTCCCACTCTTTCCTGTGTTGTCCAGGTCTCCCTGCTAGTCCGGCGCAGTCTTCAGACGTTGCCCCTACCTCTTTCTTGCTTTCTCATCCCTTCCTCAAGAATATCTACACTTCTCGCCTCCATGCACACACATGGCGAGGAAAAAAGATTTACTAAATATTGCATTTTGTAATAGCCAAAACAGTATCTCCTTACAGCAGATGTTAGCAGCACGAAATAATATCTTATCACTGTAAGATAGCATAGGAATAAAGTTACATTCTTTTTCCCACTGTGGGCACTTCAATTCCATTGTCACGTAACCAAACAGTATTTGCTTATCCACACTGAATGAACACTTCCAAGTACAAAGACCTAGCCCTGGAGAATTTGGAGGGAGGGATGAAAGGGAAAGGGAAGAAATAAGATTATTTACAAGAAAACGCATTTGTAAACAGTAGCAGCAATTGTGGTACGGATCACAGAATCATAGAATAGTTAGGGTTGGAAGGGACCTTAAACATCATCTAGTTCCAACCCCCCTGGCATGGGCAGGGACATCCCACTGAATCAGGCTGCTCAAGGCCCCGTCCAACCTGGCCTTGAACACCTCCAGGGACGGGGCATGCACAGCCTCCCTGCGCAACCTGTGCCAGTGTCTCACCACTCTCATAGTGAAGAAATTTTTCCTAAATGTCTAGTCTAAATCTGCCCTTCTCCAGTTTATACCCGTTCTCCCGGTCCGATCTCCACAAGCCTTTGTTAAGAGCCCCTCTCCAGCTTTCCTGCAGGCCCCATCAGAGGCATACTGTCTCGAGGCAATCTCTCTCACAATATTTTAGTTGGTTAACTGCTTGCAAACAGGTAAGGAAGAGAAACAAAAAACACACGTGTAAAATACTGCCCTCTTCTGTCTGACCTTCTGACCAAAACAAAACCCTGATGAAGCCTGAAAGATTAGCAGTGTTTCTGCCATGGTATTTCTCATGCCAAAACAATCACTGGAAATATAGTACTTCTGCTGATAAACTTGAAAGGTCCTAAATAACAACTATGAAGTATGATCTTGAGCTCCCTTACCATGAAAAGAATGCTGCTACCACACAGAGTAAGAATTTCTATAAATACAAGCCTGAAAACTCAAGTGTTTCTCATGTCAGTCAAAACCATCTGCTGACTTGAAATGGGGAAATCAAAGTTTCTTTACTGAAGATCAGGTACAGAAGTTTTCCAGGCAGCCAATACAACAGGTTATCTCTCTGCAACACATGTGACAAAGCTGTAAGGAATATGGCAGCAGCAAGCACTGCAGCTCTTTGTATCACGAAGGACCATCATGTTCCTCCAAGACTTCTTTTGTAAACTATGCTGAAGAAGTCCACAGAACAAGCTGCAGACAGTGAAGTGAATTACAAGGCTTAGATCATGAGTGATTTAACATTAGATGCTTTCAAGTTCAAGCTGTAAAAAAAAATGCTTTGCCAACATCACCCACTGTGTTCTCTACTGTCTGTTGTTTGATTCTTTTGACAGGTAAACTTAGTTAATTAGAGTTATCTGTCTTGGCAAGTACCTAGTTCCCTAGACCACACGGTAAATATATATGAGCTATTCAGAAGGATCATCCTGGCTCCACGGGTTGCTATGGAGAAACACTGACAGACCATTAAAATTTCCTAACAAACAAATCCACTGCCTTTTCTGGTACTGCCACGGTCAGGAAAGCCTATGTATACTGGTACATGCTCCCCTTTGAATGAGACTGCTTGTGTTTTCAATGCAGTGGAACTCTGCCCTACGCCAGGATCACAGCAATTTGGAGACGCAAACCGTCAAGTGAAACAACAGCTTCATTTTCTCTTAAGATCTGCTGTGACAAACGACCAACAAACAGAATTAAACAGAAAAATTTTGGGAAGATAAAAATTGCCCAAACTAGCACACTGCCTTTTACAGAAAAGGTAAAATGACAGATTTTTCTTTTTATTTTGTGAGAAGATGCACTACTTTCTTTAGTCCTACATAGACTTTTGCCCCTTTCTTCAGTTACCTTCGAGACCAAGGAAGTTTTGAAGAGATTGTGACAAGTTTGAAGTATATGCAACTGGTATCTTCATACTGACCTTTACAAAACCAGTGGTGAGTATTGTTTCAGCACACTACAGAACTGCTGGCAAACTCCAATATTACTGAAAATGTAATCTGTAAAAGTCAGTGGAATCCTCTCTGTTCAAAGGGAAAAACAAGAAAGGTTTTACTGTCTTCACACTTCTCTTTGTTCTGTTTGTGTTTTTTTCCCCCTAAATTATTTAATAACATCACAGTATTCCATTTGCATATTCCTTTCCAGTGAGAGGTCTGGAGATAAGTCACTAGGGTTACGCTGGAGGGTACAATCAAATCTGCATGTAGAACTGACTTAAGTCACTCCACTGAAATGAAAAGCAAGCAGCAACTGCTTTGACTAAACTGCTGAACAGTTGTAACAAACACCATACAAAGTTTCCCTGTTTTGAATGAGATCCCATCTTCTCCAATGCCACACAACTGTTTTTCTTTTCTGTATGTGGGTGGAGGACATTTTCCTTGAATCTGCTGACAAAGATACCTGGTGTATATTTGGAAACAAAAAAACAAAACCAAACACCAGTTACTATGCCTAGGATAATATTTTTATCTGAAAGATTAACATGGGAGCATTGAGATAAAAGTTATAGCTCTTCTTTAGCATGTCTTTCCATTACGGTTGCTCTTTCTCAAATTAAAAAAAGGGCTGTTACAGGGAGAGTCAAGCTCTTTAAATTTCTAACTGTGCTCTCACTAGCAACTTCTGCAAAGAGCACAAGATACAGTTGTTAAATATAGCATTTAAGTACAGCCTCAAATCCTATCCAATCTATCATTTTTTTCTACTCCGTATAAAAATACAAACGATTCTATAATTTGAGATCCAGGATAATTCCAAATATTCTACAGGTGCCGGAACTTTCCCTTGGCGCTTCACAGCAAGTCAACAAATCTACCTATAGTGAGGGAACATGTTCTTCCTAGTTTTCACATTCAGTTTTCTTTTATTGCTCAGGCTAAACACAGAGCAAGTGAGGGAACAAGCAAAAGAGAAAAGAAAAAAAAAAAGAGAAAAGCCAAGAAATCAGTAACTCATCCCACCTACAACCAAGCTCCAATAAATCTTGCTTGAACAGTTTAAAATGATGTTATTCTAGATTTCCACCCAGCTCCTGTTCAGGACGTTACTGCCTGTGTAGTAGAGTCAGTGGCAGAGAACGTCCTCCTGACTTTCAGCAGCCCTAGATCAGCTCACTGGCCAGATCAGTGATCATTCAGGAATCATCACTACTGCTCTGTTTACTCTGGGCTCTGATTTACAATCAGCTTGTAGCACAGACATTAGAGACTGCATGTAGGAGGTGAGAAAGTAGAAAACAGGAAAAAAAAAAGACCTGTATCTATCTTGCCAAAAAATGGTTACTATGTTTGAGAAAATACTGGAAAACAGGACAGGTAACCTGATTTCCATTCTTCAGTACAGTAATTAGATTGAGTGCAATGCAGTAACAGTGCCTTCACTGCCAAGATGCACCAGCTTCCTAAGTGGATTTTATCTCCCCTCTTTCCTCCTCAAAAAGAAGTGGCAATGGCCCACACGCAAGGTTCAGCACGAAGACCAGATATGGCTGTGATCCTTTCACACTGGACAGTCAGACACTTCCCCAGAGCCCTCTTTGTCCTTCAGCCACAGATTTTGTTTAAGGTATTCATTATTCAGTCTCTCTCTCAAACAAATGCACCCTCTCTCTCCCAGACATGGAGCCAGAACCGGAGCTGACGAATCACTACCCACAGCTGGGTAATTAATATAGCCTCTTCTATTCACACCAGTATTGTGATCCACATTTATCCACAGGACTTCCCAAGCAAATAGATAGGATAACCGCATCTCACAAATGAAAAGAGTTAAAATTAATTTCCCTAGAAAGCACCCCTCGCAATAAGCATAACCACTTCAGAAGAACCAAGGCAAACCTTGCAAACAGTCCCACGAATATATACACACACACCCTAAAAAAAATTAAAATAATTGGTTTCTCAAACCAATTTGAGAAAGGCTTCTTTAAAGGTTTTATGTATACATACTACAAAATCCAGTGGAACTGAATTCCTTCACGCATTTTAACTAGCGGAAATGAATTGTGCGCTAAATGAAACTGCTATGAATTCTCCAGGAAATGCACTATAAAGTTAAGACACTAAAATCATCAAAAAAAACCCCCAAGCCCCAGAGTTTTTACTAACTCTTAGGAGAAAAAACTTACAATGTTGCATTCAACACCAGAAAGTCCAAAAGCCCAGGCCAAGAAAGTTAAAAGTAACAAAGACGCTGACAAGACTCAAGCCGCTTTAGACTTAGCTACCTATTAAAAACCACACAGATTAACTAAAAAAGGAAAATGTCCTTAGGAAGAATAAGAGGCATATGGATTCTTCTAAGTACTATGCTACCGGTTTAATTTGTTCATCTTCCACCATGGCCACCCTCTGCTGGGAAGTTGCGCTCATTCTTCCCTCCAGGCCCTTGTTGCTACAGCTGCAGCTGCACGTGGGTTCCCGCTGAAGCACATGTCTTTCCAGAGGGGCAGAAAGGGTTTCATTATCTGCATCTCTGAGCCAGAACAGAGCATTGCCCCCTCTCCCCCAACCAGAAAGCAGGCAGGCAATCCCTGCTGCTCCATTATGACTATTTACCGATGGAAGAGCTCGAGAAGACGTCCCATGCTCTCCCTAAGCTGCCAACCAATAGCATGGGTGGCTCCCTTCCCAGGAAGGGTCTTCAGAAGTCTTCCTCTTCACACTCATGATTTGATGGGAAGATTGCACTGCGCTTTGATCTAAGAACTAGTGAAGTCAGATGAGGGATTTTTATAACCGCTAAGAACAGCCTCCGAAAAATTTCTCATCTTCCAGAAAGACTGTATAAAAGGTCTGGCATGCTCATGAATATACAAGAAAAGGACTCAAATGATGAAATCGGCAAACCACGCTGTAGTCTGAAGTGCTGTTCATTCACACTGAAATACACCTGGATTCATTCCAGAAACACATCTGCGGGGTTGGGCCACCTGTGAAGGGGAGAGGAATATGGGCGGTGTTCCCAAATGGAAAATTTAGAAAACGAAATAGATTTGAAAACCAAACCGGAAATAATTAAAAACTCACTGCTTTTTGGATTGACTCTGGTACTGTCTTGCTTGTAAACACCAGTATATTACCAGCAATTTCCTAGAAAGAAGTTCTTTAGCAGTTCTAGTATCACAGGAAAGCAAACAGATAAAAGCAAGTGCTTTTCACTTTGGACTCATCTTTCTCAGGGCAAAAAAATTCATTGGTGAGCAGCAAAAAATGAATGGAGGAGAGGTGGTACCAATGGGTGGGCCGACAGGGCTACCCGCACTGGACTGTGATGTCACCGAGTACCTGACGCCCCAAGCAACGGCTTGTCGCTCGTTGCTTGTAGCCAGGTAGAGACTCTTGCAGGGGGGCTCGTCTTTGCACCCCAGCTGAGCAGTCTGCTTCATTTGGCCACTCGGGAATTTTCTCTGGTCCTGCTTCAGGGAGCCAGAACGCCCCAGGAGGGGTGCTTGCTGCAGCAGAGGTGAGCTGGAAGGGGACACCTCACCCTGGGGAGCTGGGAGCGTTTTCTTCTTGGGGGACCTGGGCATTTCTTCCACCCATCTCCACAACTGCGATTTCTCTTCCTTTTCTAGCACAACACCCACTGCTGCAGCAGCAGCGAGAGGCAGCAACACGGCCTCCACCACTCCCCCCAGCCCACCGCAGGCAGGGAAGAGCATGGCCACACAGCTGGAGGACCGCTGTCCCATCTGCCTGGACAGCTGGGAGGAGCCCAGCTTTGTCATGCCATGCCTCCACCAATTCTGTTACCCCTGCATCCTGCGGTGGGCTGATGAAAAGCCCGAGTGCCCCCTCTGCAAGACGGGGATCACTTCCATACTGCACTCGGTGCGAGCGGACGATGACTACGTGGAGCATGTCATCGCTCCACCTGAAACATCGACAGTCATCGTCCGCCAGGGGGAAGGAGCTCCTGTTGACCCAGCTGCCCAGGACCTCCACCACCCTGGAGCGCCCCAACCACACGCCCAGCACAGAGCTCTGGTGGGCGGCCTCCAGCCAGAGCAATGGGCGAGACTTTTCCAGGCCCTCCCGTCCTTCCAGGAGACCCTGCTCCCCTGGCTCCGGGCTACACTCCGGCACATCTTCAGCGGCAGCCCGAGCGAGGCAGCCATGGTGGGGGACATGGCTATTGACATCTTGACCAGCCATGGGATGGACGAACAACATCTAGTCCACATGCTGCAGGACTCCCTCCTTGACTACACCGAGGCGTTTGTGCACGAACTCATACGTGTCGCTGTGCAACGGTGCCGCAGGGAAGCCTTTCGTCTGCTGGGCCTGGGTCTCCCAGCCCCAGCTCAGTCCCATGCAGCAGCCCCACAACATCTGCTGCAGACAGGCTCCCCGGCACCTCGTCCAACGCCATCGGTGGGAGTCCCAGCAGCCAATCCTCGTCCCCCGTTGTCCTCACTGCCGGAGGAAGAGGAGGCCCAGGAGGAGCCAGGAGTCCCCATGCCCGGACCCAGCACTTCCAGCCAGGGCAGGGAACGCTCCCCTGTCCGACCACCGCAGCGGACTCGAAGGAGGAGGGCCAGCAGCTCGGAGGACGCTCCAGGCAACAAGAGGCCAAGAAAAAAATAACTGAAAATTTATATCGTTCTTCATTTTTGTAAGTAGAGGCAGATGATAAAAAAATCTGCTGTTTATGTTACTAGTACATCCACTTTTGAAGATTCAACATTGACTAGTATGTGTGTCTATTGCTTTTTGTATGCACAGATAGATCTCTCAAGCATTCCAACTGCGAGCTTTCACCCTCCTTCTGTGCACAAAGCTTTCACCCTCCTTCTGTACCGGCACTTGGATGGGGAAAGAAACAAGGGAGGACTTGGGACACCGATGCTATTCAAACTCCACAATGAACTTGCAGCTCTGGCACCATCGGAATGGCCACGTTTTAAGTATCACCGGAGTGGCACTACAAATCAGAGCACAGACAGAAGCACTGAATCATCTGTGACAAGGACTATTAACACTCAGCCGGGGCTCTCCCAGGAAACAGGACTCCAGCATCCAAGCAGTCCCAGGACATTTGTCCTTGCCATTCTCACTGCAGACAGCACTTCAGGCATCTCCTTTTCTTTGGAGACATGATTATTGACGGTGTTAAAAGCCAGAGTTACGCTCTTAGGCTTTGTGCCCTACGTAAAAAATGGCAGATTTTTTTCCTGCTTAAAATCCCACAGGAAAACAAAAACATGATTGCAAAGTACAGTGTGCCTAAGAAGGGAGGAATTAACCTACAGGTTTTTCAGGATGCCGTATTTCACAGTACATAAGCTTAGACAATCTAAGGAAAATGTTACAGAATAGGACTGTACTTTCAGAAAGGAAAGAAAAAGGGCTTTATAGAACAGAACTTCCCAACCTGTTAGAGATACTTTAAATGTCATTACCATGTATATTCTATAGCTAGTTAGAAGTCTAAATATAAAACCTCGAAAATGAAAGATCCCTCCGGGTGCATACTTTTATGTATGTTTCAGGGGGAAAAAAAAAAAACCAAACCACTTTGTAAGACATATGCCAGAAGATCTATGTAAGAAGCTGATTCACTCACACAATCAAGCTGCACTGCAACGATTTGATCCAAGTTCAACAACGAAGGAACTATAAAGCAGTCAAGATACAAACACAGCTGCTGCGAGAGACAACAGTAAATAAACGACCATTTGAACAAACGGGCGTCTGAAATGGAATAAGAGAAGAGCATAGCTTTGAACCGGTGTTACTTCAGAGTTATTCTACAGGATTAATGCAGTGATCAGAACTTAGGAGCTGCAGATAAAAAGTAAACTAGAATAAAAGAAGTCCTTTGTTAAACAGAAAGTTAAACCCAACATCTTACGTGACTTTTGACTTTGCCCCTAAAGTGCACAACGGCACTTTATATGCATTTCAGTTAAGTAAGTGAACTAAAACTTCTCTTTGCCATTGCTCCAACTTCATCGCTCAATCATTAAATCGGAAACTAGAGTCGTATTATAGATAAAAGTATGGTGGATGGAGTCTAAATGCTTTCTTACACAGGAAACCAAAGTCCATGAAAAATCTTACTCAGAAGAAATGACCCATGTACTAAATTTGAAAACCATATACTACAAAAGGAATGATTTTGAAGACATGCAGGCTTCTCTGTGGTGGTACCCAGACATGCACACGTGAACAGTCTGTTAATGTGCCCTAGTGCACCATCCTGCATTACTGTCTTTTAAACCTCGCTGCCAGTTTGAACCTCAAAAGACTTAAGATAAATAAAGAAAAATATTAGCACTTCAAGCACAAGGCTTTTTTTATGGTGTGTTCTAGTCCAGCCTAAGATGTACACGGAAATTTTACATTCACCACTTTCAGAGCTGTCAGTGAGGCAAGTCAGGCAGGTTTGAATTCCTGACCTGCGATTGACGCTTCCTGCAAACACTCCTGGAGCACGTACAGAAAGGGCAGCCAACAGGTTGGGAACACCCATTGCACTTCATTTGTTTCTGGCACAAGAATAAAATCATATTTTTGCACTGTGGAGTTCTCTTTTGCTTCTTGCTTCCCCACGCTCCAGGAAGGATCACTACTGACCGACACCACTGATCTAAAAGAACTGCTGCGTTTTCCCCACTTGGTCCTCTTGCATCAGCTCTCATCCATGCCCATGCCCTCCTCCTGCTGCTTAAATCACTTCAAACCCTTACGCTCCTTCTCTATTCCTGTCTGTCTTCCTCCTCAAACAGACAGTGCCACCTTTCACCTGCCCTGATCACCCCTACGCCTGGTACCCAACTCTATGCCTTCTCCTCTCCTCCTTCCACCCACCTCCATAGGGTGGGGTGTTTTTTTGGTGGGGGGGTTTATGGGTTTGGGAGGTTTTTTATCTATTTTAATGTCATCCCATCGGTCTATCATTTCCTTCTTCTTTCCGCCCCCGCTCCTGGCAGAGTCTCAAGGGTGAAGACTCTCCACTCCCACACTCCATTCTCATTTGGTCATGAAACATTTTTTTCCACACTGAGGATGCTCCTGGTGCATAGCTTGAAGAAGCAGGCCAGAGGAGGAACTGCGGGGCCAGTGGGGGAGGCTGAAGCTCCTGCTCCCACTTTGAAGTGACACTTATGCTGGTATCAGTGGTACTGACAACTCGGAAGTATTTTCAAAGGAACATGGGGAAGGGAGAGAGAATGAAGGAAAGAGTGTCGAGTTAGCTATTTAGCAGGACTTAAATGAAATTCGGGATACATTGAGTATTTTCAGAGCAAAGCAACAAGTCTGACTACTACTTGAATTACATAGTCAGGAACGGTGCTCAGAAGCACAAAAAATAAGGTAAAATAGGAAGATATTTATTAGAGAGTACCTGAGAAATGAAATAGTGTTTTGCAGGCTTTGCTTTCAAAGGGGATACTGCACAATATTCTACAAGGTACATCTCTTTTGGAGGAAGCAGCATGTGCAAGAGCGCAGCAGCCTTCACAGAATCACCAGGTTGGAAAGGACCTAGTGGATCATCGAGTCCAACCATTCCTAACACTCCCGTAAACCATGTCCCTAAGCACTTCATCCACCCGTTCCTTAAACACCTCCAGGGAAGGCGACTCGACCACCCCCCTGGGCAGCCCGTTCCAGTGCCCGATAACTCTTTCCGCGAAGAATTTCGCTGGAGCCAAATTCAGCCAATTAAAAGCTGTCCGTTCATCTACGTTATTCAACACCACACCAAAGCATATGTACTTGTCGGGACCTAGAAAACAGTGAAGTCAAGCTGGATGGGCCCTTCAAAGCTGAGCAAATCAACATGAGCCGTAGCATACGATACTAAATTCCAAGTTAAACTATTTAAGCCATGAAAGTTATCGTACAAAGAACACCAAAGGAGTTTTGTCATCTTATTGGAGAATTAGGTATTGGGGATCTATTTACAAGCCTTACACACTGAACAAAGAAATCAGAATGTGAAACTGACATGAAGTAATTAGCAAATCCAACCAGACTATTTTTTGGTAGGAAAATTAGGGAAGGAAATCTACATAAAGTATACATGGCTGCACATACCACAAATACCAGAGTCTGTTGGGGCAACAAAACCATTTAATGCTGTCAAAACCAATTCAGTAACTTCACTGAAGATCACAAAAGTACACGGATCTCCTGTCAAAGTTACTCTGACTTAGATACCAATATTAATCAATCTGGTTTTATTATGAGCACAAAGGACATTTGCGTAGCATGATTCTGCATGACTTCTTATAAGGGCTCATCACCAAGGAGAAACTCAGAATGCTGCTTAGAATTCGTGAGAAGTGCCATCAAACCAAATCAAATGACTTGAGATTGAAAACCCTATCAATGCTTTGATGGCTTTGGTACCCCACAACAAATATGCATAAATTTGTCATCTAAATTTAGCTCAATATTTCAAGTGAAAAGCAAACTGACAGGATTGCTTACCTGACTTTCACAACTTCAGTTACTCTCGTCCTTTCTTGAAGCAGCAAGTTACTCACCGAAGAGTTCCCCAATTCTAGAGAGCAAGGAAGGAGGGGAAAAAAACGGTATAATTAACTGTTACAGCTCCTAATGCAAAGTATTTTATAAAAAAGAGCAACCTCACTTTGTATTAGTAAGAAGGAGCTTTCTCAACTCTTCCCCTTTGCAGAGCACCACAGATGTCAGAAGGGCTGAACTACTGCCATTTGTGAATGAATTCAAGGATTAGACACTACCTTGTTCACTGTAGTATTAGAAGCCTTCACTGACTTGCGCATTCTTAGGTGCTCTTTATTCTTATTCTGGTATGTTTACACACTGTTTAAAATACTTACATTCCTGCCTAGGGAAATGGTGGCTGCCCCCTCCCTGGAAATGCTCAAGGCCAGTTCGGATGGGGCTTTGAGCAGCCTGGTCTAGTGGGAGGTGTCCCTGCCCGTGGCAGGGGGGTTGGAACTTTAAGGTCCCTTCCAACCCAAACTACTCTATGATTTTATCATGTATGTATCATTTTTCTGTGCGCATACGTATGTACAACATAGTTAAAGGAAGTAAATATGGAGCATGGGTTCAAAAGCAGTAACTTCTTGGTTTTGGATGCTCCTTTTGCTAAATTCAAACTTTAATGTTAACAGGTGCTGGTGGAAAATCCCTAAACCAGATGTATGGGTCAAGGGTTTTGTGTGCAAGACTAGTTAGATAATCCTTCTAGTCAGCAGGTTCCATATCACTGGCTATACCAGGTAGTTCAGAAAATAACTGGCTTGTGCGAAGTTCCAAATAAAAAAGTCTTACTTGGCAGTTAAGTCTCATGACATGCGTGAGGTTTAGCAAACAGGTTTGTTATTGAATTATCGCCCATGACATCTGCTACCAAGTTCAGCGGTTCTCAGTAACTAAGGAAGGATGGATTACAAGTACCATAGACAATAACAGAAAGGAAACACATCCGTAAGAGCTGGCTCTGAGCGACAAAAAGAATCACTGCTCTAGGATTTGCTGTTGGAGTAGCAACGGACAATTCTTTGCTGTCAACTCTGTCTTTAAAAAAAAAAAACCCACCACAATGCAGAACACCCCTGTATTCAAAGTGTATCCACCCATAACGATAAACTCTCGTGACAGCATTCATGTATCAGAAATGGCTTTCGCAACAAACTGAGAGGAAAGCTGAAAACTCCAAGCAATTCAGTCCACATTTCAAATGTTCATGTAAAATAAGGTAAAAGTAGTAGTAAATTAAACTTCATGTATCTTCCGTATTAGGTAGGGCAATGTTTTGTAGATTACATTCAAAAAATCCTCACACCTCTCCTACACTTCAGCTCCCTGGTTTATCTCCTATTTATCTCCTACAATACGTGGCAAGACATTTGCGTGCCATATTTGACTGCCAGCTTGTTTGTGATGCTTCAGCCCTTCCTTGCTCACTAACTAGGGAACCAGAGTAGTCTTTTTTTCAGAATGACATAAGCCAGATTTTTAAAGGTAAAATTAATTTATTTTTTTTTTTATCCTTACCCCTGTGGTTTTCAGAGAAGACTGTCCAAAAATTTATGGACAAAGAGCTGAGCCAAGTTTCAGCCGGTAAAACGAATAAACGGGGGAGAAAAAAAAAAAAAGAAAAGGTGGTTAAAACAACAGAAGAATGCTGTAGAGGAAAACAGGAAAGGGGGGAAACTCGTCTGGACAGCGTTACCTGACAGAAAGCTCTGATCGCTGCTTTTGTTCTGATAGAAATCTAGGTGGTCAAAAAAGAAAGTGATCCACTGTTGCGGTCTAAGAAGAACACCATTAGGAATAGTCGCTATATCAAGTGTCCTTTGTGGAAGAAACACCTGACATTTGCATTGCCCCAACAGTGACACAAGGAGATTCTGTGGAAGGAATGAGGTTTGAGTCTCCTTCGGCTAAGGAATCAGACAACAGCTTTTTACTCTCCGTTTATCTTTAGTTACCTCAGAATAATGAAGGGGGGACAAAACTAAAGTTTAATTGACAGACAATAAGGATTAGAGAACTACAGGCCCCAAAGATGAGACATCTAGCCAGAGCAAAGCAGGAGGCAATAGAGCAACACAGTGGAAGAGCTACACAGGCAAAACACTTCAGTATCACAATGCTTGGGCTCCACACAAACTACACAGAGAATACCTTCAGGCAGAGTTCTGATCATTTTTCTTTCCTCTAGTAAAATAATCATATGAAAATAAAGCTGATCTTCAGACAAAACAGCTGAGCAACCAGCTTACAACACATGACACTGCACCGGTTGTCTAATGAGTTCAATAACAAAGCAACTCAAATCCTTCAAGTCAGCAAGGCAAACCTGTTTTTACAGTAGACGCCAATTTTGTAACTGAATCGTCACTGAAAGTCGGCTACCTTCTAGTTAAAGACTCTTTGGATAGTATCTGCTACACAGACAGAAGAACCAACTAATTTGTCTGCAGTGTAACATGGACTTCCTCACTCATATACCACGCAACTGTAACCAATGTGTAGAAAGATACGCAGCAGTAAATTTTACTGAGAGAGAATGACACAATTCTGCATTATGAGATGTTAGCACAGCCTACACATGAATAATTTACATAACAGCCTAAAAACATGTAGAAACTGCAATTCTGTATAAGCCGTTTCGATACGTAACGATATTTATACAAATGAGGTAACAGTAGATTTACCACTTGTAAGCCAAATGTTTTCCTCCACTGAAAACAGACTACGTAGAAAATAAATTAATTACTCTTGCCTAAACTATAGTGTTAGAAATCCAGGGCCATGCTATAAGAACTGTGGGACAGAACAATGAAAGGCATCCTTCTACAAAAACATTTTTAGAAGTCAGTTACAAGCAAGATCTGGATCAGTAGCTGTAAGCCATCATATCACAGCTATTTTGAGTCCCAGAGTAGACTAAACCCACATTCTAACGGACCATTTAATTCACCAAACTGCTTCTATAAATGGTAGACGGCTGGCCTGAAAGGCAACTAAATGAACTGGCAATACACTACCTGCCAGCGGAGCAAAAGGGTTGGTTGCAGGTACGGCCAAGGCACACTACTCATCAAGCTGTAACCACTTTCTATGAAGCCCGGACGGCATATTGCAGGTTTGCTCACATCACTCGTTCAGTAGTAAAGTGACCTATAAATAGCCATTGTCTAACTGTTAGCATTTGCATGAGACTTTGAAGCTTTATAGTTGTCTGAAGCCTTGTTTGCAGAGCTAACAATTCAGTATACTTCCTCTATTTCTTCATAATAAATGTACTAATTTAATTTGTTATAAAAAATTGCTAAAGTTGCAGCATTAGCAGGTGATTTCATCATTAGCCTGACATTACCTGCTCAGATGATTTCTTTCACTTAGTCTGTCACAGCTTAAAAGTCAGATTAGCCTTTCTGAGTAGTTCAGCATAAAACCTATGTATGGAAACAAAGATGACAAAGTGCAAATCAATATGATAAATGACATACGGATTATCCCAGAAAGGTGAAACTTAACTATTAGCACAGGGCTTCTACTGCAGAGAAA